>NC_058052.1:20961732-22161732 GCF_020085105.1 Siniperca chuatsi
ACAAGGGTATGGGGTTGTACTGCAGGAAGGTGTCAGGGTCTGGAGGGTCCAGCAGAGGGCAGAGCTTCTTCCCAGCGGTCTTTCCAAAGGAATTGCGGAGCTTCTTGGCCAGTTTCTTTGGCGTGTTTACCAACGTGAGTTCTTCCTCCAGGGCACAGCTCCACAGCTCCACCTTCAGCTCAAACTGAGGGACTGCCTCTTTACTATGAGGGAGGACAGAAAGATTTCAATTAAATGTATAGAAATCATGTTAGATTAAGATTAAAACAACTAAAAACAAAACCCTAAAGATTCAGAAATAATAAATTTCATTGCACAGCAATTCCCTAACAATAGATGTGTCAGTGTTTGTAGATAAATATTTCAAATACATAATCTGCTATTCATATTACTAAATAAAGAGTAAATTTCCAGCACCATATTCTTAATATAAGTCCACAATACATTATTTTTTTTACCACTGTACAGCAACAATAAATACTTACAAGATGGTGACTCCCTCAAAGCAGACGTCAGTGACTGATCTGTCCACCACCACCATCTGTGTGTCAAACACCTCTGAGCCAATCTGTATCAGACAGAACACCGCCACTCGACGAGAGCCTAACACATGGGATGTGTTAGTACAGCGAGTATCCACAAAATAACATGAGGCAAAGCTAAACAGAAGGCATGAATGTTAGCAAAACAAGGACAAACGTACTCCCTCTGTTGTTGAAGTGGTCTGAATCCCTCCACATCAAAGGAAAGCGCAGATCTACATCCGCAGAAAGATGAAAAGTTCATTTGAAGAATTCATTTTTAAAATGCTCTATACATTTTGTGAAAATAAATTACCTTAAAAACTATTACAATTTGACTTCATTTTGTCCATATATATATATATATATATATATATATATATATAAAATTCTTTAAGAGTGGGTGTCAGTCTTATTGTCAGAGTCAACACTCTTCAGTGCTGACTGAGTCTGGACAAAGGGGGAGCGATCTTACCAGACATTGCAATTGTCCCATTACAGGGCACACGGTCATCTGAAGCTGGATCTGAAAGTCTGAAATAAAATTTTGAATTTAACATTACAAATGGTCACAGTCTGTGTATCAGCTTCACTGAAATAAAACAGCACTTCAAATTCAACACCCTCTTTCCAAAACCCACTCAGTCCTGCCTTAAATTGCTTTATTTTTTGCACTTCTCTCCCAGACTTAATTTCTTCATTAAAGTCGAGATTTATAAAATATTACAATTTGATCTGCGAATATATATTTTGATAATGTGTGCTGAAACTGAACACCAGGGAATGCAACTGTGCAACTTAAAAACCTTTGCAAAATATTTCCCACAGCTGAGAACACAGTAAGCACCCAATTCCTTACCTCCTGACTGCTCCCATCATGTCCTGCTCCCATTTCTTCTTCTGCAGCTGTGTGAGATAAGCCTTGATCCTGGCATTGCAGGTCAGCAGGTTCTTGGAAGCGTTAAGAACCTGTTCTCTCTTACTGCAGGCGAGCAGCAGCTTGTAGGCACCCTCCCGCATTCGCATCTCAAAGTCAAGCTTTTCTTGTATGTTAGTGTTCTACTTGGACAGAAAATATAAAGGAGAAAGTTCAAAATGACCAAATGAATCCATGTCACAACACAGACAAGCAGCTTGCAATAAGATGCATTGCAATGTTTTGAATTGTGATAGCCCGTCAAACAATATACTATAATAAAACCAGAGACATGATGAGTGCAAACATGTTGATTTTCCTGAAGTGGAGTTAGAGTGAAGTCACCCTTGAATGTTGTTTTTGGCAAGAAACAAAATCCCTTTCAGTGTTAAAGGTGTTATAGCGCTTTGGTGTCAAGTCAACAAGTAATGCATATAAATTTCATATTCACAAACAAGAATACTTTTAAGATGACCTCCAACCTCTTCCAGCTTCTACAGTGCACTTAACCTTGTATCTGAGTTGTTTTTTGGCACAGGCAGAATATTTGATTTGCAGCACAAAACAAAAACGCTCAGTCTTTCTGGCACAAACAGAGCTAAAACTTTCAGAGCTCCTTGCGAATGACAACAGAATATTACAAGGCTCTCAGGAAATATAATTTTCTATTGCCACTGGTAGCTACCACCATGAGAAGGCACCACCACAATTAATTTGACAATGATACATTGATGTTTAAACATGTCAGACTTGTGGCAGCAAAGCCAACTTTTTTTCATCACTCAAGAGCAACTTTTTGTGTGAGGTGAAATGATGCGAAATAATGACCAACATACTGTATATGCTAAATGGGATGACAAACAGTGAGTACGTGACTTTAAGTAGATCATATGGAATTTGGATGTCAAAGACGCAGTACAGAAATGTATGGACGGCATGCTGCAAAGAACAAGTGAACAGTGGCAGGAAAAATGTATTTTATTATGTAATTTGGTGGGTTAGAAATTGTCAAGTAAAGTTCAGAGGTACATGCACCGTTGTTTTAGGGATACAAACATCATTCTCCATATTACAAACTAAAATATAAACCTGTAGCTTCTCAGAAATCTGTCGTATGTACAACAAATTCATGTCCTCTACTATCTGCAAAGTGTCATTCAGAAGACTTGGGCATCGTTTAATGCTTTTGGTCTGAAATGAAATTAGTTTGAGAGGTGTTAGAGCAAAAAGAGCATTATTTCTGCACATGCTTGGCAACATTCAACATGCAGAGTACACGGCTCTGGTTTCAGGGAACTGAATAAAGAGGAAACTCCCGTATTAGATAACTGGCCCAACTCGCTAAGTTAGCTTTGTCCCAGGTAACTGAAAGCCGATGTGTGTTGGTGTGAGTAAAGGAGACAGACGTTAGAAATTTCAAGTCAATATTTACAAGTTATTTGAGCACAGTCTTACTGAATAAGCTAGTTGTTACTGAAGCTATGTAAAGTAAACAAATTATAACCGTATATTAGCTTGTTAGTTAGTATCGTTGCACTTTTGGACCCCCTCTAGAGTCAACTGAACTGTCATTATGATTTAGCGTTAACGGCAAAACACACGACTAAGTTAGTCTGTATCTCTTTGCCCATACCTCTGTTTGCAGGAATAAGGCACTCTGCCGTATTTTCTTCCGTTTAATCTCCATTGCCACCGCGGAACCGGCCGATAATAACGATCTGGAGCTCCCGTTTCGCTTGGAAGTTTGAACATCCCGCGGGTCGTCCATATTGTCCATCCATTCGCTAGCAACGGCACGAGCTGCACGTTCATCCTGCTCCAACCTCCAACGGACAAGGCGGTTCGATTTGTGTCACGCCATCTGCCGCATTGATGAAATTGTCCAGTAAAAGTAATGCAATTCAAAAGACCAGTACATCTTTTGTACAAATTATCAAACTCTTTAAATTATTATTATTATTAATTTAAAATGTAATACAAATGAAGAATCTGGTTACATGTTACCCATGATGTTTAAAACACTGAATCTTAAATTAAAACCAATTTAACTTCCAATAAAGACACAACCAACATTAAAACAGACAAAAAGAAAAAAATGAATACCTAATTAAAAGCCAACCGTGGTGAAGTAGCCTACAATAGCTTAAATCACAAAATGTTATAAAAGTGCACGCGGTAAGGTGTACAGTTTGAAAATAAACATCAAACAAACGCCCCGCCCTGCCAGCTGGTACTTCCAAAGATTTAAACCGAGTGCTTCACGCCGACAGGGAGGGAGCGTCATTGTGCAGACAAATGACAGGAGTGCACTGTTTTCGATTTGAATTTGATAGTAAACATATCTTGTTTTATTGTTTGTGGAAATATGCATTTAAAATGCACTAATTATCTTTTCAGATGTGAGTAGCTTTAATAAGATTTTATTTACTACGACAATATAAATATGTCATTAAGCTGTTTAAAATCTCTAAAATGGAATATAATTTAAAAGGTAATGCACGTTTGATCCGGCAAAATGAGCCTAGTAATGGTGATGCTGTTGTGTTCTTGTACTGCAACGTCCTCATTTAATTTGGTCGTTTCTTTGATTGTTTGTTCCCGGGAATCCTCGTTCATTTGAGCTGCGCATCATGCAGCAGGCACTGCCTTCATTTTCAGCATCAAGCATAATATTGCTGCGCAGCCCAGTTTATGGTACGGTAACAAAAGATCCTGAAACGTGACCAGTGAGTCCAGGAAACCCGCCCACCCGGTTCTGGCTGACATGGGCTTCTGGTCGAGTTGGAAGCATCCATGGCTGGAAGTGTAGACGCAGGCGCTGCTGAGGATGAACTGTGTCAAGCTAGACAGAGACAAAACCCAAAACTCCGGAAATTACGATAACTGCTTTTAAAATTAAAAGGTATAAAATGAGATCCATATCTAATCCTCTGATCCAGTCTGTGCTCATGTGATGTCAGCTACTTTGCCATCTGTAGGGCATTTTCTTTGCAACTCCCCTGCCATAAGCTATATATTTCAATAGGTTGTACTTCATCCTGTACAATTTATCAAAACATTAAGAAGTATCATTGCAGCTGCAGCGGATTTATCATGTCCAATCAACGTGATCATGTTTGTTGAAAACCATATGAATACATAAGTTTATCTTCAGTTCTTGTAGCCTTCTTCTTTGGAAATCCACTCCTGGACCTTCCTATTTTCTAGATCCACACTTACTACAGATTTCTCTATTAAGAAATCAAACTTGACAAACAAGTTATAAAAAAAAACTATTCTGAATTTATGGTGACAAAGACAAATACAACAATGTATTTTTACTATTGATACATTTACAAAATGTTTTCTCCTGAGCCAGACACTAACAGGGGTACAGGGTAACATTATTAACAAGTTTTTACATTTTGAGTTTTTATGAAAACAAGTATGTGTTGTATTGACTTGAAATCATTGTGGTTGTAGTATGATTTTCCCAGTTGTAGAAGCTATATAAACACTTTTGTTTATATGTTTATATAACAAGTGCTGATGGCACACAAACATGGTTCACATAATAAAGCCTAAAATGTATCTTCTTCTATTTAGATACAAGAATTAAGACATGCATCTTCATTATGATGGAATTTTGTGTCAGTTAAAATAACTGTCTTATTATTTTCATCGTCTTTACAAACATCAGGTTTAAGTTTGTAACTATTTTTAAAAGAATTGTTTCATTGATAGTATTATCTATTGATAATACTGGTCTATGTTATCTTTTTAGGTGGCGGCAGTAGCTGCCCTGTACATTTATATTTTTATAATTTTATAGTTAAGTTGATTAACATCAACTCTCCTCTATAAATAGGCCTATACAAGAAACTAAATCAAATATATAATAAAAAAAGAAATAATTATGTTGAATAATTAAAAAAAAAACAACAACACCTGAAGAATCTAAATCATATTGTTTTGTCTTGACTTTCATATCACTTTTTTCCAGGTGCTCATCTCTCCCCACAGATTTCAGGAACTTGAACTACATCTTCCCTAAATCGGTGGTCACATGATTAATTGTGCATATGGTTGCCTAGATACACAGTCAGTCACCTCAAGGCCTAAAGGACATATTACTCAATCACAAACTCTCCATCGTGTTCGCTCTGATTTTATTCTGAAAGTTGTGACCGGAAGTTGTGATTTATATTTTCCGCCGCTTTGACGCTTCTTTCAGGATGTTGGTCCGCTCGCCGCTAGTTTGCAGGGAGCAGCGTTATTGCTGAGCAACGGAGGGAGAAAAGGCCGACGCGCAGAGCCAGGCTGAACTGCAGCAACGACAGGGCTGGGCTCCACACACACACACATTCAACAGTAACGTACACCAGAAAGGAAAAGGGTAAGTGAGGAGTAGATTTTAGACTTTTATTTAGCGAACAGAATATACAGCGAACCTAACAGTAGGCTTTTAGTTAGGTGGTTGACCGTTTAGACTCACGTGAAGTTTGCGGCAGAGAAAGAAAATGGAAAAAGTCGCTTTTCTGTTGCCAATCTATTGATGTCAGTATGGGTTTTCAATGTTGATACAAAATTCTCCGAGGTGACACGGCAGATTTAGGAGCTTCTCACATTAAAACAATACATGGATTCACATTCATAAAAATTAAATCAATTATAAAATGTAATTAACAAGCACAGTGAACACCCTGGTATGCTTGTAACGGCTAAACAAACTGGTCTGACTCCCTTTTGGCTAACTGGATGGCTACTGTTGTCGGCAGCAGCAGCATGACCAGCCTGCCCTGCGCCGCCTTTGTATAGCGACACAGCCTCGCCACTTTGCTGCCTCTGTAAAAACACCGGCCACATTTGCCCTCTGTGCTGCTATTATATGTTATTGGCCTGTTTTTTCTATTAGTTGCATCCTTCTGTAACCGCACGGAGGCTATCAAGACAGGATGCACATCAATGAAGGTTGGTCACAATGGACGCTTTGTGTTTATCCCATTGGAAACGTACTAACCTCGGAGTCCTCTTTGAGTCTGTTTTTATTGTCTGAAGGGAAACGAATAGAGAATAGGTACTTCACTATGTAATGTAGCTGCAGTAGCTGTTTCCCGATATCGGACCGACTCCTCTTCTTCTGTGTGGAGGCTTTGTTTTCGTGGGGGCAGATGTAGCAGGCCTACATGCATCCGCTCTCTTTGTGTTGAGTTTGATTTTTGCTGTCATCATCACATAAGATGTAAAACTCTAGGAAAAAGCAAAAGATGTGCTATATCTTTAATACTGATACTGACTCATCATTCATTGACAAAGATATTTAAGATGCCTTATTTGCATACTGTCAAACAAATGTGCAACATTTCAAATTGTGTAATTAATGTCTAATTATCAGGCAACAGACTGTTTTGAATGAATGATGAATTTAGTCCAAATGCTAGAAGCAGATGTATGGCAAATATCAAAGTTACACAACTGTTCAAAACACTTGAAAGAGAGACTTCTATTCAGCAGCAGCAGCCTAATTGTATTCATCTTCATAATTTCCCTTAATTGCATCTAATGGCATTAAAGGTACTAGTGAAGACTGCTTACATTCCATGTTAGGGTTTATAACACAGTTGGTTGTTAACATACTGGACTGATGTGTTCTTGGAAAGCTGGAGAGCTATAGGCTGCACATCAGTGAGTCTTGTTAGTCTCCTCCTCCTCCATCATCTGTAATAATTCAAATGTTTTGGGTTTGAGCCATAGAATGTGCAGATAATACCTTCCAGCCCGGCTTTGCTCCTTTCCTTTCTCTCTTTCACTCTGCCTTTTTCCACCTCCTTCCTGTCCTCTCCGCAAATGTGGCAGCCGGCAGGCTGGTTGGCTCTACAGGCGGTTGCATTTCTAAAAACTGTGTCAGTGTCACAGGACGGTTGCTGCACGCTGGGAGAGGAAACAGCAGCAATGTCCTAGTTAGACAGCCCAGCCTGCCTCCATATGTGTCCATTTACACAGTTACAGTGCAAATGAGAATACAGGCAACCATGTGAATAAATAGAAATAGTGCACTGTATTTTTATTTGTTGTAGTGTTCTTGTTTTCTTCTAAAAAACTGGAAACCTCCACAACATTTTCCTACAGTCATCAAGCTGTCAGTGCTGATTGGTCAATTTGGTGTCATATGTTGACTATTAACATTAAACAGACAAAAAAAAGTGAAATCCTGCTTTTTCTTCCTCTGCAACTCACTATCTCATCTGTCCTGAATTACTTAAAAGGTGTCTCAGGTTCAGTATCATAACTCTTGAGATGACCTGGTGGCCAATGAGCAATGTGTACAAGTATAGTAAGGGTTTCCTTCAATAATATGAGCCTATTTTCTGTTCTAGTCTATAGTTGGGATTGAGGACTTTGTTGTCCGGCCTGCCCACGGCCATTGTGTATAGTAGGAAGTTTAGGAAGTGAGTTCATTTTACTTCAGTGGTCAGGCAGTGTTATTTGTGACTGAAAACAACCTAGCCTGGAACTTAATATTATAATCTGTTCCATTCTAATCAAGATGTTTTTAAAAGTGGTTATCTACCAGGGTGTCTATGGCTAAAAATAGCAGTGAATCTCACTTCTGTAATCTGCCAGAGTAGAAACGTTAAAAGGGTTACTAGAGTCAGATAGCTTTGCCTGGTGAAGCTCTGGCTTGTGTGCAGAGTCACAGACAGAAACAAGGGAGGTGAATAGAAAAGTCTGTGGTAAGAAATTGGGAGAGACAGCAGAACAGAGCAGAAAACAAGAAAAAAGCTTGAAGCGATTTATATACGTAATCATCAGCCTCTCCCTTGTTATGGAACATCAAGGGCGTGTCTGGTTTTATTTTTATTTTTGGCTTTTACCTTCTCAAAATGAAAAATAAAGCAGAGTGACCTTCACATCTGTTTTGGGGAGTAGCATACTCTCCTCTGAGTTTCCGGTATTTTGTGCTTCTTTCCACTGCAGATATTGATCTTGTATTTGGGTAGTCTCCATTCCCATCTCTCCCTCTGCCAGGCTCCCTCTGATTGTCCTGTTATGCTAACGTTGATAGTTTTTTTTCCCCCTTCTAAGTACCAGTGTGGATTTCAGTGTGAGAGAGTTCCCTATTTTTGTCTGCTGCTGAGGCTATTGCTGTGGGCAGCATAAATGTTGGTGCCATAATCAACGTGGCAGGGTTGGCCAAATACTAATGTTCCTTTCAAAGGGCCACGGGTCAGTCATTATCTGCTCAGCACGGGCCACACAGGGCCATAAGAGCACTCATGTTTGTATAAAGTGTACTTTTAATAATAACTGACTGGATATATTCTTATGTACCATAAAAATGTAATGTAATATTACATTTGAAGGGTATTAAAGATATAACTATGATTTGACAAATAAAATAGCTAAAATGCCTATTTTTCCTTTCTGCACAACTGCAGTCTAATAAAGGGCTGCAACTAACAATTATTTTCATTATGGATTAATCTGCCAGTTATTTTCTTGAATAATTGTTTGGTCAATAAAATGACATAAAATAGTGGAAAATGGCCATCTCGACTTCCTTCCTAACCATACCCCTAACCCAAGGCCAAGGTGACATCTCCATCAAATTTTTTTTGTTGTTGTCCAAAACCCAAAGTTATCCAATTGACTCCAAATGATATAAAGCAGAAAAAAGTAGCAAATCTTCACATTGTAGAAGCTTGAACCAGAGCATGTTTTGTGTTTTTGCTTCAGAAATTACTTGAACGATTAATCGATTATCAAAATAGTTTTCGACTAACGCATTAATAAACTAATCGCTTCAGCTCTAATATAATATTTATTGCTCTAACATTTTTATGGTTAATTAAAGTTTGCATATTAATTTATTAATGCCCCATTGAGAATGCTGCCTCCAGGAATGAGTGTATTTCAGTATATTTTCTGAAAAATGTAGGCCTACTGCACACACGCTTCGGAGAATGTATCACATGCACTGAAAAAGATTTGCTGCAGGGCATGTGCTTCTTTAATTCTCTTGGATTTTTAATAATCTATTTTTTTATTATCTCTATCAGTATGAGAGCTTGTTCAGAGTGCTGGTTTTCCCCTTTCTCTCTTTCTCAGATAGTGCTGAAGGGCAAGCTATGTTCTTTACTAAAACACTGTACAGTACATAACATCCGCAAAGTATTAATTTCCATATGTGGGTCTGTAGGTCATGTGGTACACGGGTCACTGAGCATGTGGTGGGTTTATGTCTTATGGCCAGTGGTGTGCTGGGTTGTGTATGGTAATAACAATGAAGCAGGCTGGATGGATGCTGGCTAAATGGAGGTGTTTGCTTGTTTGTCACCAACTGCTTATTTGATGCGTGTGGCTGCTTTTCTGCACCATATGGTCTTTTCTGCTGTATTTTTTTCACCCACATGCTGCATGTACAAGCCACATTAACGCAGATAAAGCCATACATACACATGCACATTCAAGTTTCTGCAGATTTGAGGTGCTATACTGACACCATAATGATTTATTATCTCCCTGCATGGTGCTATGATCTGGTCGTATTGTCTTTATCTGGCTGCATAAATTGTAAACTATTCAAAATGTATCGTTCAGTAGCATGAATTATTTTTCTTTGTTAAATTTTTTCAATTTTTATTTAAAATTTAAATTTAGTACATTTGATTTTACTCCAATTACACGTTCCAGATTTGCAAAAGCACAGTGGGGAAAGAATGACCCACTTTTGCCAAATGTTAAGCTGTCTTTTTTTCTCATTTGATACGTATGATCATGTTGTTGTTGCTGGATATTTACATGTCATTGAACAGGAGAAAAATGGCAAATGATGCAGTTGATCACTTTGTATGTATGTGTTTTATGTGAGTCAAAATGTTCTTCCATCCCCATTTGGCTCCACCTATCCAAGCAGTGTTTGGAAGCTGGAGGAGCATCCTTGGCTGGGATATGCACTGTCAAACTACATTCAGCCTCAGGTTGCTTAATGAGCCCTTACGATGACAAACCCACAGTACAGACAGGGATATCATGAATTTCAGCCTCCAGTTGTAATTTTTAGGTTTTCTCTGACAAATTACTATGTTGAAATAAGGTTTGAGCAACTTGACAAGGAAAATGTTTAGACAAGGTTCTGCTCAAGGTTCAAGTCAAAGGAGGTCCCTTAAACAGAATATGGATAGTGAGTGTTTTGCACTTTGCCAGCTATTCCTCATTTATGAGGAGAGGTAAAGTAGGGTGACCTGATTAAAATGTCAAATGGAATCAAACATTTAAAGACTGATATCCCTGGAGCAGCCATAGTGTGCTCCTCTGTGAACTCTTAATTTTAGACTAAGAACATTTCATATACTACACTGTATTATTTAACTGTTATCAAACAAAACTTTTGTGACTGACTGGCTGGCCTATAGAGCTATATTTACTTGTCATGCAAAGTGCTGGAGTTTAGTGTTTTAGCTTTGACACTGATATGCTCATTCCTCACACATTTTACTCATACAGTAAGTTTACATCCAAGTGTGACAAGTGGCATTACTGTAGTGTGTCGGAGTATGTCAGTGAAACACAATATAACCTGTGAACTCCATAAAACCATAACGCTCACAGGTGATCATTTTTAAATGGAATAAAAATATACTTTCACTACACAAAGAGCAACAAATGATAGCTCATATAACTTACAAAATTTTGATTCAGCTTGTTATGAGTGTATATCATTATCTGCAATATAGAAAAAGCCCTCTCTTTTTGTCTGAAATTTAGAGAGGAACAATAGATTGTATACCTCCTCTACCGTACACTTTCATGTTTGTAAATCTATAGTAGACTCAGCCATTGGGGACTGGAAAAGCCTTTTGTCTGTACATTTGTCTGTCTGTCTGTCTGTGTGTCCAGAGGTTGCTTGGCTGTCTCGTCTCGAATCTGTTGCCCGGTTTGTTCTTTACACCCCTCAGGGTCTGGAGGCTTCCCTGCTCCCAAAACATCTCTAGGGTTGCAAGAACGATTCAGTCTCCCTTGTGTATTACGTATTGACTTACTGACCTTACATCAGCATTTTCAAGGGAATAGGCTGCTGCTTTCCTATTTGTCTTGTCCTTCAATGTTCTTTTTTTAATTGGTTTTACTTATACCTCCAAGGTGCTGTGTAGCACCACATACCCTCTTTGCTCTTTTTTCCATTGTTGCAAAGCTACAATATTGATTACAATATTTACGCCAGAACATGAATTTCAGGCCTTACATAAAGTGTTAATCTACAAGAGTATTGTTTTTTCATTTTGGCAACATGTCTGGTACTCAGCCGTCTTTGCTGTGGTGGTTTTGCGCTACACTTCCAAGAAATCACTTTGCAATGAGTCAGAGTGCCATGGACAGTATCATGATATTCTCCTCAGAGTTTATTGTTGGTAGAGTTTAATTGAATACAGTTACTGCTCTTTTCTTTGTCTGTTCAGCCAAGGGGGCTATCGCTGCTCCTGTAACTACTGAGTGCTATTTATATCTGAACAATCAACTTTTGCTGCTGTTGTAAACATTAAATGCATCACCTCCTGTCTGCCAAAGGATTTCTCCTGGGAAAGACTAACCAGACATGAAGGTTCAGAGCAGCAAATGCCTAAAAGCTTTTCAATTGAATCACTATTTATCAGTGAGTAGCAAAATAAGACATATGACAATATCTTTATTTTGTCATTAGTACTTCCTTTCAAAGCACTGCACATAGGGTGTCACCAAGCCAAACATGGTTTTTACTTTACAAGATTTGTAGAGCTAGCATCCTGTGTGGCTGCAGTTATGTTTTAATGTAGCTGCATTGAGATTAAGCTACATTTTTACAATGTAGGCAGACAGCCACACCCTTACTAGGGCTAGGTTTGGCTCTCATCATAAGACCATGTGGAAATGTGTGTGACGAGAGTATGAGTTGTCTCTCTGTGCCTGCCTGTCTCTTCCTTCTTGGTTCTTTCTCTACTATTATCTTTCTCACTGTGGTTTGCTAAGCATATGTGTGTTTGTGTAAATCTGCATGCAGCAGTCAGTGTGTGTGATGTGGTCTGAGTCATCTATCAGGGTCGTGGTGGTGATGTGACAGTCTGGGAGGTTAGAAAGAAAAAGCAGATGAGTAGTGCTGATGGTTACCCAGCTGTTGCATCATCCTGGGATACACACTGGAGCCAGATGCTATGTGGAGAGCAGCAGCCATGTGTTGCAGCAAAGAAACTTATTGGGTGATGACAGTAAATAAACTGGCGCTCATTGACATCACTTCCCATCCACTTCCAGCCAGTGTCTGTGATTGGCTACTTTGGATTAGAGGGAAGAGATTTGAAATGTTTAAAAAAGACAGAAGACTGCTTAAATAACTTTTTGCTGGAGAACAGAAACATAGCTGTAAGAGCGATTAGCCAATAAATCTGATTATCCAGCACTGCTTTATAATCACCCAGTTTATTTAAAACGTCTGAACATCTTATTATTTAATGAATAATGATAGCAGTGCTCATACTAATTTGCTTCAAATCTGCCCCTTTGTTAAGATGATTTTCCTCATGACAATGTGATTCAATTCCTTTGAGCTGTGAATGAGCAGCCTCACTGTACATGACACGTGGTTTTTCATTCATGTCAGACAGTCATCAAGTCAACATGAGATGCACACATACTGTGGACTCAAAGATGAGTGGGCTCTGTTCACCACAGGAAGTGCTGTGCACGCTTCCTGTCTCTTCACCGCCATCTCCTCCATACAAAGAATTCACAGTCATCTTGGAATAATCCTGCCCTTTCACTCCTTAATTCTGTGTGTGTGTGTGTGGGATAGTATAAGTGCAGGTCTGGTGGTTGGGGAACTCCTGCCAAAACCTCATATTCCTCCTTTTTAGCCCGAACAAGAATTTGAGATGCTGAAAGACTGGAATGGAGATGAGACAGAACCACAAGTGTTAAGAGTGTCTAAACATTGAATTTGTGTATTACCAATATTTAGAAAGGAAAAAATATTTGCATCTCTTCTTGATTTGCATGTCAGATGATAACGTGGCATTTATTGCTGTAGGTCTGTCATTGTAAGTTGTAAGAAGTAGCAAACAATGGTTGATGAACAGATGAGACAGTGCAAATGGTTGGAATGATTGGTTCACACAAATTACATAAAAAAGCCAAACACATTTTCTCATATTTTCCTGAACAGTTTTTATTGGAATTAGTTTTGCAAATAGTAACGATTATTTTCATTATTGATTAATCTGCTGATTATTTTCTCAATCGATCATTTAGTCTTTTTTTTATATAAAATGTCAAACAACAGTGAAAAATGCTCATTGGAACTTCCCGGAACATAAATTGCTTGTTATTTCTGATCAACAGCATTCCTCCAGCTGTGCCATGCCTTTCATGTGTGATAGCAAGAAGGTTTTTTAATGGCACCACACAGGCATTAATTCATGCATGGTATGCATCATATTCAGGCTCCTCAACCACATTCTCGTTAACCTTGCATTCTGCAGTGAGTGTGCAGTGGCAAGCCTTCAGATGCTTTGGTTACAGTGGGGAGGAGAAAACCACACATAATTATAGTGTAATTGCAATGCAGTTGTTCTTTGTAGGCTTTCTCTGATAATGTATGCATAGTGTGTTGTTCCAGTGTAGTACCCAAACACAATATCTGTTCTGTATCTGACATAGGCTATAAAGTGATCATATGACTGCAGTTAACATGTTAACCAAGCAGAGGATGCACATTATAAAAGCATGAGTTACTGGGTTGGAATCTGGCCAGATTGATTAGATTTAAGGAAATCCAATCTTGCATTGTTTTCCCATCTGTAGTCCTTCTTTCTCTGAATTTAGTTATAAGTTTTGTTTAGTTTTGTTATAAGAGTTATTTTGGTGAAGGATGCAGACATTTAATTTCAGTTAAGGTTAATGTGAGTTTTATGTTATGGTTATTGTTAAGGAGGATTTAATAAAATAAAGCCTTATTTTTTATTCTTGTTCTATGGATAATTTCTTATGAGGATGCACAGTATTTACATAAGTCTGGTCAATTTTGGACAGTCTTGTCAGTGACGCTTGTCTCAGATCCTTACTTCTCTTCTAGTCCACATATTTCCTGTCACTCTTCACTAACAACACCATAAAGGCAAAACTGACATAAAATATGTTTAAAAACACTTAACTATGACAGCATGTTGCAGCACATTACTTATATCACAGTACTTTACAACTGTCTAAAATTCCCTCATTAAATGTTTCACATATCATATAAAATTGTTGGATATTCTGAGCTGTTACTGTGATGAAAAGCTGATCCCCTTTGCATCAGAGACAGCTGTTGCATCGGGTACAGTCACGTTCCCAACAGTGTCGTGCAAGGAACTGTCGGAGGTGTGCAGTTGATTAAAATTTTACCCATGGGATTATTGAGTTGGTATACCAAGTACTTATGAGGTCAAGTGAGCAAGAGCTTAGCTCAGTAATCTTTAATTCCTTCTCTGATGGGCTTTTCTTGGCACTTTCTACACACGACAGAGCTCCTGTTATTTTAGTGCCATTTCAAATTACCATGAAAAGCTTCCCTTTGAAGCCTGTTTAATTTTGAAATAAATAATTATGAAAAGTATTAAAATTGTCTAAACCTCGGTATAAACTTAAACATTAAGGTGTAACCAAATGCAGCAATCTTTCAAAATGTGTTTCATAACAGAGACAACAGATTCTCCACTTCACTCTGAGAGGCTCCACTCTGTGTTTTTTTTTTTTTTTTTTTGTCATCTTATGACATTCTGAAAAATTCAATTATGAAAAGCTACTTTTGGCGGCTAAATTTTACAGCCAGTTGCTCAGTCAGACAGCATCAGTCCCACCAACCATCAAACCAAACTTCAAACATGCCATTTTGCCATACAGATAGCATGCCCGTCAGCTAGTTTTGCTTAATGTTGTTCTTCCAGGCCTGGGCAGTTAGAAAATCAGAGGGGCTGGCTTTGACCTCCTTTCCAGCTCATCTGAAGGAGAGCGAGGGGAGGAGGTAGGCAGGAGGGAAAATAAATGTCCTGCTGGGGAGGCCAGCCAACATTCCTACATCACTTCCTCCTCTAACATCTGGCAATGATCAGGGCAGGCAGAGAGAAAGAGAGGATGTATGTTACTGGTTGGCTTAGTGTTCATTTGCAGGCGTAGACAGTGAGGCATCACATTGCAAGACCGCCCACTGAACCTCATTCCCCCTACCAGAAAAACAAAATGAAGCAAGATGGAGTGTTTTGATTCAGTGTATCACTACCAATGTTTACACTTTGTCTGGCCTCCTTTATTGCTTCATATACTCTTTCATACATCTCGGCTATGTACATCATGTTACATAGAAACAAATTTTATGTGTTTGCCTGCTTCTGTGAGTATAAATGAAAAAAGAAAAAAATAGATTTTCTTTCCTTCTCCTTTCTCAGGATGGCCTAGCTGTGAGGTGTTGTCGGCAGTCTAGCAGCAGTGAGCTACCTGGACCAGAGGTGTGTAATAGAAGTCACTACTTTATTTTCCAATATTTAAAACAACTTACTTACATTTGTATTGTCTTGCCACTAAGATAGGGCTAAGATAAGAATGGTCTTCAAACCTTATGACTATGTTTGCAAATATAAAAAAATGTTTCTCTTCTAAAAATACTATTATTTAATTGACTTTTACATATTGCAAGTTGCACTCTGATGAAGGAACAATGGAATGTGTTAGTCTCCTTTAACCTCATAATATGCAGTAACCAAATAAATTATTTTCTTTGGATTGTTTCAGAAGAATTGCCTTTATATTTTAACCCCCCCTTGTCACAGTCTGTTTTTAAAGAGCACTGTGTGTGAAAATTGGACTTTAACAAAAGTGTTCCTGCTGTTATTTATATGCTGTTTCAGAATTTCAGTAGATTATTTCGATTATATACTAGGAGGATTATTCTCCGAACTGTTCCAGCAGGGGTTGTATTTGAAGAATGGCTCTTATATTGATGTTTATATCATGATTTGAGAACAAATGTGCCATTGTAGCAATTCGATTTAAATATTATATGCTTCGGGAGCAGTTTTACAGCTGGATCCACTGCAGCTAAATGACAACTCTGTTTACTGTACTACAGATTATCTGAACTGATGCTCATTTGCTTTTGTTCCATTAGGTGTGTACCAGAGGCAGCAGCAGGTTGCAGAGATGAGTGTGACCTCCTGGTTCCTGGTGAGCAGCGGGGGGACTCGCCACCGACTCCCCCGGGAAATGATCTTTGTTGGCCGGGATGACTGCGAGCTCATGCTACAGGTAAGAACTCTTTACACACCAAGTTCTTCACTGACAGCAGCTTCAATAAACCAGAACGAGCAAGATATGTTTGTTTCATTTCACTCTCTCTTTCTGTAGCAATTGCTGTCTTTATTGAAGTAAAAATGGCAGTCTGATAGCAATCTGAGTCTTTATAAGTTACTAAGTTATAAGATAATATGATAACCAATGAACACACAGAGCTTGAGTCATATAAATTACCTGCTGACCTCACAGCAGGCTGTTTTATAAGCTAACTGATTACTCATTCTGACTGAGTACACTACAAGTGAGCTCTCAATGCTCATGCTGTTGCTCTTGCAGTAGCAGAACATGTTTATATGTCTTCATGTTGGTGTGTATGTGTCTTTGTGTTTACTAAGGTGGTGTTTGTGCAGCTGTGCATACACCCAGGAAGACCATGTGCATGCTCATGTGTACTTCTAGTCACTGCACTATTAATAGAAAGTGGGGCAGATACCTCTAGAATTAGATCTTATCTGACTGATTTGGTTGTAGTGGGTAGAGGGTGCATCCATGGTAGCAGTCTCTGTTATGACATTACATGTTGAGAGAAGTTTTTTCTGGTAACAGTGTCTGTATGAGATGCTGACTGTCAAGCAGACATTCAGGATGCTCACTGATATTTATTCATTCAAGCTGGCTTATTTACACCACAAGCCCTTCCATGGCTTTTCTGACCAATTTCTAATACCCTGCAAGGTAACTGTAAGCTATTCAGCTGTGAAACAGAGTTTATCCGCCTAAAAATAGTGTGGTACAACCTTTTTTTTTTAATTCAAAACCTCATTCTTATCCTTTCCTATAGTATTATTTGGTGCTTTTAGAGTCTATATTTGCTATTGAATTTTATTAATAGAGACAGAAAAAACTATTAAGCTAGTTTTATATTTTGATGTTAAATCTAAAAATGATGTTGCTCACACAGTCTGAATGAGGACACAAATTTGACTTGAACTGTGAAATATACTGAAACACAACTTATTTTCACCCTACAAGTGTCACAATGACATGTGCTTGCATACATAAAACTTGAAAAATACTTTCTGTTCTGGAGCTTTCAATCATGTCACACAATCTTCCACAACAGATGGCGTTTGCCCAGTTGTTATTGACTTTTTGAGCACTTGTAGGACTTTTCTTCTTGTGGTGAGTTTGTTTTGCTAGCTAATGTCTCCAAGGTCAAGAATGAACTTTCAGTTTCAATTGAAAAATGCTACTTTATTTATGAAGACATTTCACAAGTATGGACAGCAGCAATGTGACTGAAGTTGACCATGTTGCCCTTTCAGTGCCCTGCTGATTGTTGATTGTTGTTTCCTAGCTCGCCTAACTCCTCTCACAGTCTGTTCTTGGATGAGGAAACAGGAGAGAAGTAATAAGGGTCATTTACTGAAGCACGTAGAGTTGTAAAAGATCTAGTTTTTTTTTCTTTCAAACAGATTCTCTAATATGTCTCAGATGACCTGAGGGTCTTTGCTCCTGCATGTGTGTGTGTGTACTCCTACCCTTGTGATGCCTTTGGAATGATAGAAAGATCAGGGAAATCTTCCAAATTGAGGAATTGTTTTGCCTTTGTGTGTTTGTGCAACACTTTGTGTAGCTGCTTACAGTTGTCCTCCATGTGACTGCTTTAACAAGCCAAGGCCTAATCACATGGCTAAACTTTTAAGCGCTGCTTGTGTCATACACCAAATAAAACACAAACACCTACACGCAAACTCACGGACAGAATATCAAATGATTGTATGACAGAATTATCACACTGTTACTTGAGTTGTCTGAGTGAGTGTTTTGAAAGTGCTTTGGTGTCTAATTTGTTTTCACTTAAGATGCATTTACTTTGCTGATTACTCACTTTTTAGTTATGTTGAGCTACTCCACATCTGTATGTAAAGTTGCCTCTGCAAATATTCAGTTGGTCAGCAGTATATCTGTGTGTAACAGCATGAGTCTGCTCTATCCTGTGGTGTGAGTTAAAACAGGTAGCTCAGTTGGTTTATATCCTGTTCAATCTTGCCTAATCTGGTAATCTGTTCAACGGTTGGCCCTCTGGAGTCGATTCCCATGGCTTTACTTCAGCAACAGTTTAGCCATTTTCTTGACGTTTTTGTTTCAGCATGAGTAGTGTTGTGTTGCAGTCCATGTGTCTTTTTGTTTAAACATGAATATGAGATTCAGCTCCTGGAATCAGCATTGATTTACTTCAGCACAATAAAATTATGGATCTCATTGTGCACTTGTTTTTTTTTTTTACTTTTGGAGTTGTGCAACTGATCCAGCACTTCAGCACAGCTAATGGATTTGTTTGATCGACCTGTGTTACATACATAATATCACTGTGTTTAGTCAGCACTGGAGAAAATGAAGGCTGAAATTTCAATTCCAGTCACACCAAATAATGAACTAATCACTGAGAAATTTCTTACCTTACAAAACTCAAACACAACAGACTTTAGAATCACCAAAATAAAAATTAAAATAGGATCTGGTAATGCCAAATAAAAGAAAACAATTCCCAGACAAGGTGTCACTTTTTGTTTTGTATTTAGAATGCCCTTCAGACATTTGGAGACTGCAGCAAATTTGCTCATCAATCAATGTCAATGCATACTTCTAGATATGTTTTAAAATTCTGCAACATTGATATATGAGAGGGATATTTACCAAATTCCACAACATAATTCTATCTGAGGCTCACATCATCTTTTTTAACCATACAGAAGGTTGCAGTGTTTGTGCTGGAAACAGTTTATCCTCAAAACAGCTGATAAGCTCATATCTGGACACCGCAGAAAATCAAACTTTCCCCTCCATCCCTTCATTGTTCCAGTTTTCTGTTGGTGTGCGTGTGTGTGTGTACAGTTGTGTGTGAATGTGAAGGTGCCAGTATGTTGTGTGCAGTGTCAGAAGAGACATTGAAATACCCGCTGATATGCTTCATGTTGTTATTATATATCATACATAGTAACATTGAGGCTCAATATCAGAAATACATTCTTGACACTGGATGGTCATACCTCTACAAATATTTAACATAGTACAGTCTGCTCCAGTCACACACAGCCCTCTAAGGGTTTGTGTAAGAAACAGTTGATATTCCGCAGAAGAGCAGCACAGAAGAGTAAAGCTAATGTTTCTGTCTGTCGTCTGATCTTAATGACTAGGTCTCAATAATCACATTAAGTTCTCAAGTGTAACAACTAATGCTCCGTGTTTGTGTATGTTTTTGTTTGAAGTCACGCAGCGTGGATAAGCAGCATGCAGTCATCAACTACGAGGCTGGGACTGACGAACACAAGGTCAAGGACCTGGGAAGCCTGAATGGGGTGAGTACACAGATAGAAATATCCAATACAGAGAGAGGTTAGGACAAAGATAAAAGGGCAAGAGAGAACGAAGACAGAAGGGACTGAAAAGAGTAGAGAAGATAAGGGTTACATGATGAATGAGGGATGGGGAGAAATACGAGAATGAGTATAACCAGCTGAAAGAGGAGTAAAGGGGTTTAGAGGGAGATGGATAGAGACTGCAAAAATAGGAAAAACCAAGGACATTCAAGGTAAAAAAATAGAGGGAGATGAGGTTCTTAGGGGTTAGAGGTTAATTTATTTTTTGGCAGTCAATAGGACCTTCTATTTTTCTGCTGCTAATCAGTCTCTCTGTCAATGAAGATCTGTATCAGGGCTGAGGTCATTTGGAATCTAAGGCTAATTATGCAAATCGCAACTTAAGGGCACAATCTGTGATCCAAACATAAACAAAGGGCCACTAAGACTCAAAACACAACCTTGGGACTGCTATTTTCTCATGACTTGGGAAAATGTTATTATCATTTCAGTAATGGAATTTCTGCTGATAATCGCAAGAAATAATGTGATAGTTGTAATAGGATTGTTGAACAATATGGTGTGCATGTTGGGATTTTTTTCTAGATGAAAATCAGTGTGTGGAGAAACACTGTATGGTCTCTGTTGGCTGTTAAAGGTATTTTGGGACATGTTGTAATTAACTGACTGAAGGTGAAGTAGATTAAGCAGGTTGAGTGATAGAGGATATACCAAAACCAACACTATACATTTCACCACTGTACATAACATAATTGATGATCCAAACATTTATCTGTAACTTTAAATGTAATTCTGTATTCTAACCTTTAGAAACACGAATGAACTCTGTATTTCTCCTATTTTAGATACACTTTACTTCTTTCTTTGACATTGTAACTGTGCTGTTAGTCATGTGTAGTGAGTAGCACTCAGTCACAGCCCACCAGGTTGGACACATATGCAGAATGTCCCTCACATCCTTTCCAGCTCTTAGACAGGAAGCCAGAGTCAGAGCCACTTCCTGCTGTTTCATAAACCATGTAGCTTCTTTGGCTGGATTCAGAGGAAGTTTCTCCCGCTGAGTCAGTGGAAATACAGAGATTTGCCACAGTGGTGTGGGTAAAAAGCTGTATTTGGGCAGTGTCACAATTTACTGTCTTACTGGAGTTGCTTCATTGCTGTTTTGGTAAGCTGTCATAAATTCATCTCACTAGAGAGGAGACAGGAATGTTTTATTACAACAGCAGTGCAAGTACGATAGAATTTCATTTGCAGTACAGTGAAAGCCGATCTGTCTCAGAGTTGCATAGTAGAAGGAGGGGTGACAGTGGGGAATGGGAGTGGGAGAAAGAAAGAGATGGGAAAGAAAACAGTCAAAAGGAAACACATGCATTGTCATGCTTAGGCCTTTAGTCCTGGCTGTGCAGACTGATTTCTTATAAAGGATTCAACTGTTCGTCATGGCTTCATGCATACCAGGACCTGGCAGTGAGAGTTTCTCCTAATTGATACAGCTTCCATAATCCTGAAAACCAAAAAAAAAAAATCTGTTATTTTTTTGTTATTTTTTAAGATACCAAACATTCTCATGTTCCAGCTTCTCAAATGTGAGGATTTGCTACTTTTCTTCAGGATTTGCTCTTTTAAATTATTATTGCCATTTTATGACATCTTATAGACAAAACAATGATCAATTAACTGAGAAAATAATTGGCAGATGAATCAATAATGAATAGAATCATTAGTTGCAACCCTAATTTCCACTTGGAAGCCCAGACACTGCTATGTGTAACACAACTGTGGACCAGCTTAATCAGATGCCTTTTTGTGGTGTTATCTTCCTTTACTTTACAATTTTTTCCCCAAGATTTTAAGTTTTCACATTCACACATAAACTATAGTGGTTACTTTATGTTAATGTTATGTTTCATAGTTACATTTGGTTTAAATTTCCATCTTATTTTTTGTCTTGCCTTTGTCTTTCCTCTTCAGACCTTTGTAAATGATGTCCGCATCCAGGAGCAGATGTACATCACTCTGAAGTTGGAGGACAAACTGAGGTTTGGATATGATATCCTTTCACTTTTCTGACCTTTTAACCTCTTCAGTCCTCACACATCCACCAGTGGGTTCATCGTTCCTAAAGCATGTTGAGCAGCCAAGCATTGTTCAAGCCCAGATATTATTATTATTAAAATTTTTACCAAGATGCCATATTATTTACTGTGTACAATATGAAGATAGTAGAATTTACAGCTTGCAGTAGTAAATTGTTTCATGCATCTGTGTGTATAAAGTATATGTGTGTATGTACATGTGTCATAATTGTGGCCAGTATTTCCTTAACCTGTCTGTCTCACATACCAACCTGTTCACGGTGGTGAGAGGAGAGCTCACTGTGCCTGAGGAGGCTCTAAAGGTAAGAACATACACACACCTGTGCCCTGACACACACTGTTTGTCAATTCAATTGTCAAGTATTAATGTTCACCATGATACACACTTATTATTATACTACTTAAATCTCTATCAATTTTTTCATTTCTTAATCTCCCTTTAGCATGAAAAGTTCACCAGCGGCCTCCAGCTGAGCAAGAAGCCGCCCAATGGCGAAACCACTACTACCACAACCACAAGCAAGTCTCCCACTAAGACCCCAACAAAGACGCTGAAGTCCGCCAGTGGCAGCACCCCGAGGTCGGGGGAGAGTAGAGCAACAGATGGGGTCACTGCTTCCAAAGAGCCAACAGCTAAACCTGTGGACACTCACAAAGCAGAGGAGAGGTTAGGAGGTGAGAGACAAATCATAGAGGAAATTGTGACAGTATAATAAATGTGAGGCTCTCTTAGAAATTGTGTGAGCTTTTTTGATGTCTGTTGTGCATTGTTAGTACCTAATATCTAATGTGAATTAAGGCAGTTTGCTGTGTTGATCTGGTCTACTGTTTACATTCTTTCTTTAACATTTTGATTTATTTACTGCTGTCACAAGGCCACTCGTTTCTCATTTTACTTTAAAATATACAAACAATACCCTAAATTAAAATCTATGTTAATCCAAAAGTGAGATTAGGGTCAGAAATGATAACGGAGTAGGGGATCGTATTACAGCACAAACACTCCATTAACACTTTAAAATGGCTTTATTCCTGTATATTAACCTATGGACAAGTCTTTTAAACAATATGCTATTACTCTGTAAGTATTAAAATGTCACAGTTTCAACACCAATTCATAGAAATTGGATGTAGTAGGGCTTTCTACAACCCCCAAGAGAACAGGCTTCACTGTTATGCATTCATATACTGTAGGTGGAGACATTTCATGGTCCACATTTTTGCAACACACAAAATTGCATATCTTCAGACAGAATATGGTGAAATTAAGTGTGGTGGGGTTTTATCTCAGGCCAGTAGGGGGTGGATATGGTCACCAGGGAAAGGGCTTTAACCACCATGCCAATATGCAGTCACTCTGTTTTAACATAAAGGCGGTTTAGTTCTGAGGGTGTCCCTAATAACTGACATCACTGACCAGGCTGGGGTGCTAGGAGGGGTCCTGGTTAAGCTCCAGATACTGAAACAAGGCCACATGGGGCTTGTGTTATTGCACAGATTAAGCAATAACAAGTTCAGCATAATACAAACCCATATGCCTGCACTACTTCTCTTAAAATGCAGTAACCTTCACAGACTTGCACATACATTTGCACATTTGGACCAAAAGCAAGCAAACATACACATACGGTGTAGATGTCTCCCCATCTGTTGCTCATGTTTTTAATGACACCCTCTTTGTGGTTCTGTGGATGTAATCCTGCAGTGTTACTACTGTAATACCAGGCCTCACCCAGATATTATACCTCATAGTGAACATACGTGCATACATTTAGTAGCTTTTATATAAAAGGGCCCCTCTTTCTGCACGCAATTTGGCACAAAGCATCTATAATTATCTGGATATACTGTAATTAAACGTACATAGCTCAGGGTAAGGGGTACTTTAAGGAAAAGAAGGTAAAGAAAAAGGATAGAGCAGGGAGAGGTTAACACACCGTAGTCTAAGCTGCAACATCAGTGGTTCAAATTCGGATGGAGACTTTTGTTCCATGTCATTTCCCTCTCTCTCTCAACTATTTTTTCTGTCACTTTTCTACTGTGCTGTCCAATTAAAAAAAAAAAAAGAAGTTACCGCAGGATGCTCGCACCATGTGAGCTTTCATTCTAATGGGGACTGAAAGACAAACGGAAAGTCCCTCTTTCATTTAAACTGCGCGTGTCTGAGAGAGAGAGTGTGAAAGCATGTGTGCACATATGTGCATCCATCCTGCTAAAGTTCTGAAAATAGGTCAGTGGTGCAAGACCCGACCAGAGGGGAATTAATGCACAAACACAAGAGCAGCTGGGTTCACTTTGTGTTATCACAATACAATGAACAGTTGATGTCGACAGTGTATGTAAAGTACATACAGTACTACACATGTTAAACATGACAGGCTGCAGTAAAAGCTACATTAACATGTGCAATTTCTGCAAGGCTTTATTAAAATGTTGCTGCATTTTTCCATCTGTCAACATCAGGGGATGTTACAGCGCTGCCTCGTGGGACCCCCCTGTACGGCCAGCCGTCTTGGTGGGGGGATGGGGATGCAGACGATGAGAACTCCTTCAAACAGGAAACCAAGTCATCCAACAAAAAACATGACAGCTCCATGTCAGGTAGGAGGCATTCTGATTTTGAACTTTAACTACCATCACACACATTATCTCCTCATCACTATAATTCAAGTTTAAATGTTTGAAGTAGACATGTCGGAAGACAATATCAAATTGCCAAAACTTCAGTGCTGTAAATGGAAGAAAGCTGGTTGATTGTCAAATGATGCCTCTGTATATTTTACATTTTACCATACTCAGATTTTTTTGTAGTTTTGGCTTGGAGTAAAGGTTGTAAAAAGTTTTTACAGGGCAACAACAGTTTGCACTGCACATAAGTAGAAAGTTAATTGCTGTAAAGAGTTAAACGTTGTAAAAACGATAATTATACAGTTTCTATATGAATATACAGAACAATTTTGTGTATTTTGTCCTTCATGACAATGGCCACAAGACACAGATTTCATACAGAATTTGATATAAATGCAATGCTAAATTGAATTATGCAGTGCATATTATTTTATTTTAGTAGTGAAACAGTAGCTTGATCTTAATGCCCTCTAACTCAGTGTATTTGCTCTGTGTTGGAGGGGTAATAGCCAGCCAGACTGTGTGTTTGTATGTGTAACAATGTATATCCAAGTGCACACAAAGGCTTTTTTCAGAGCCTGTATGTATGCATGTCTGTTAGCCTACAATATGTGTGTGTATAGTGACCGTCGGACTGGGGGGATTCTGTTAACTGGTGGTGGATTGTCAGACTAACAGGATTAGACTGAGGCTACACCAATAGTCAAACAGCTCAGTGATGCAAAATCAGTCTGTGCCAGGCTGGTTTAGTGTGGGCCAGTGTAGTCAGAAGGAGTGGGGGGAGGTTAATCATACACAAACATTGGAGCAGACTGAAGCGTCCTCAAATCTCTCTCCACATCTGGATGGATAGTCTGGCAGCGTCTTCACCAGCCTAAAAAGGAATACTTTATTCATCAGCTCTTTTAACAATCAGTTATAAATTATTTCTGTGTTACACCATGCAGATTTTGCTGTGGAATTTAGCAAAGTCTCTTTCTGTTAGTATGAGATTAGAAAAGACTTTCATTTTGGAGTAAATCTGTGCAATCGTGGCGGGGTAATTTGAAACCCTAAAAGCTTTCCAAAAATCAGGCAAATGGGATTGGCTACTTCAGTCATGGAAGTGGGTAAGTGGAGGGCATTTTGCCCTCTTGGAGCATTGACTGTTTGACTGAGTGCTGAATGGATGTTGTGATTTGGATTTGTTTTGTGAAGCAGCATGCTCCCGGGGATGTTGCACAATGTATTTATGTAGTTTACATGGACCTCAGTATCAAAAGATCTTATCAGTGTACATGTTTTTAAAATAGTGTAAGCATGCCCTCTAATAAACCGTTAACATCAGATATAGCAGTGAAGGGGAAATGAAAATGAGAAAGAGAGGTTTAGGACAGGAAGCATTTTTGTTTGCAAGTGTGTTTTTTGTTGCATGCATGTGTATGTCAGTTAAGTTTAGTGTGTGTCCTTTTCTCCTTCCCAGTGAATAGGCTGTGTTGTCAGAGCCCCCTACCCCCTTCCTTGTGTATTGTCACTAAAGCCGATTGGGTTACGCCATTGCGCCAGCCCCCCCCCAATCCTCACAACACACACACACACTCATACACACAGCATTCAAATAGACCTCTCTATCACTCTATACTGCAGCAATCATTAGCTAACCATTTTCTAATTCTCCGGTAAGTATTACCCTCAATTCCATATACTTTGGCTAATGGAGCTGGTAAAGGGCTTTCAATATGAAACAAGTTTTTATTGTGTGTGATATCCACTTATCTTGCGCTTGCTTTATTTATTTATTTTGCATGTTTATAATAAGCCAACAAAAAAATCCTGCAGCACAGTCAGCATTGGTTTGAACTGTATGGTCTAAACATGAATGGCATTAAACTCATTCATAAAACTCTTCACTTCCCAGAAATTACTAGGTGCTTCCCAGACAAGCCTTGTGACATATGGTGACATCAAATGGAAGCTCTGACAGTATTCACACTTATTACTGAGATACAGGAAGTTTAGTCAGTTCATCATAATTTCAAGAAAGGAGCAAACAGAGATACGGTATTGTAATTTTGTCTGTTTTATATGTTTATTTTTAGAGTTAATAGAGAGCATGGATACAAATGTGAGCACTGTAGCAACACTATTAGATTAATTAAAAGTTGAATCTTTTGTCAGTCTTGTTCGCTTTGTATTACTTTCTCAGTTAAGGTGTTGCATCTTAAGCATCATTCAACATATTTGATCTCAAGATCCTAATATTTGCACTCTGTTTAAATCCATGTTGTAAATCTTCCCAAACTTGCAGAGCAGCTTATGCTGGCAACCGCAGACCTTGTTTCAAAGACCAAAGAGATTTTTTAGTACTTCAGTTTAGTTGATAACACTGAAGTGGAAAATAAGCCTGTAATTAAGAGATTCTGTTTCTGGGAAGATCCTGCTTTGTCTCATGAGTCCTTAAGTTGCAAAATCTTATTTATAGAATATATTATTTCTGTATTTCTTATTGCCGCTTGCCATATGTTCCTACAATTGCTCCCCAACATGAAGCAGATGGCCCCTTTAATTTCTGAAAGTATCATTTATCATTTTCAGATCCCACAGAGGCTCTGTTTGTTAACATGAACAGATGAGAAAATAAGTGCTCCATATTGTGAGTTGCCCAAAGCAGGCTTTAAAGAGCTGTATTAGTACTTGTTGTACTGAGTGACTAACATGACTTGTGTGTGTTTGTGTGTATGTCTATATGAGAGACAGAGAGTGAAACAGAGAGACAGAGACAGAACGTATATCTGCACATATTTGGAGTATTTGGAGTTTATAGGGCTGCATCCTCCCCCAGAAGGAGTCAGTAATTTTGATAAATGGTGAGACACTTGCTAGAGAGAGGACCGTGATTGAATTGGTCCGTTTTGGGTCTAGCTTGACCTTTCACTTTTGACTTTTGATAATGAATCCTAGTATTCATCTCTCACTGTGACATTTTATCATTGGGATGTTATGTTATCAAACTAATAAATGCTCAAGATTTAGATAGAAGCTGTGATAGACTCTAACTGCACCCACTCCTGTACTATATCAGTTGTACAAGAGCAGATATTCTTATGACAACTCATAAGTTTAGAGATAACACCTCATATATCACTTTTTGTTATGGAAATAAAAGAAAATTGACTTGAAATTATACTCTTTTGTTATACTAGTCATACAGATCTGTTACGTATAACCTGATTCCTCTCAGAAAGCTTGAACCAGGTTTCTTTGAGCATATATATATTTTTTAAAATTTCATTAACATCAAAATTTAAATCATTAACCTTAGTAACATCTTGTTACATGTTTTTCAGTCCCAGACAGCAAAGAGGCACGTCGAGGGGAGAAAGCTAAAGAGGACGGCCTTCATGCGTCTGCCGCCCACGATTCAAGTTACTTTGAGATCCCTACCAAGGAGGGTCACATGGCCAATAACGGCATCCATGAGATTCCCACCAAGGACACAGAGGGCACCACCACTCACCCTAGCACCACTGCAGGTGAAGTATACATTTCATTTATTCTCATTTCTTGTAAATAAAAGTACCTGTGTGTATAATTTTTCTCTTTTAGAGTTTAAAGGGAATAGGGGAGGGTTATAATGTCTGTGTTATCAGTTAAAACCCTTGTAGTTCATAATGATAGCACAGATAGTAAATCACTACTACATTCATTTGTGACATTAGTACAATTTGTATATTTACATTATAATTATTGTACACGTTTGAGTCCCATCAGGTTGGTCTTTCTGAGAAAAGTGTTAGAATCCTTTATGGCACAAAGAGACATTCATTTACAACACATAAGAGGAAGTGACACACAAGACGAAGTGGCCACTGTTTGTCTAGAACAAATAGAGTAGCAATCATTCTACAACAGAAGCCGTCAGCTGATTTGATCATACTGTATTTGTAGAAATATCCATGTACTGTAGATTTCCATAATTTAATTATACCATGAAGTCACAGTTTTACTTTCATTTTTTTAAAGTGCTTTACGCAGCACAACTATATTTAATCTTACTTACTGACTGACACAGTAACAAAACTGCAATGTCTGCTCCACAGCTCAAGGTCACGCCTCCTTCACCATAGAGTTTGACAATACTTCTCCTGGGAAAGTCACCATAAAAGACCATGTGTCAAAGTTCACACCCGACCACCACAGATCTCGCTCCAAGAAGAGTGGAACAGGAAGTGGAGGAGCAGGAGGGAGGGACTTGAGCACACTGCAAGCCGCTATGATGGCATCGGAGAGCAAGGTGGCCGATTGGCTGGCCCAGAACGACCCTACTCTGGTGCGCAGCGAGTCAACGGAGGACGACAGCAAGAGCATCAAGAGCGATGTGCCGGTCCATCTCAAAAGACTAAAAGGTGGACTTTTCTGTTAACATTTCTATGTCTGTGGATTGTGTAAAAGTTTTTGCTATACCCTTTTTCATCATTCATCATTTACAGACATATTATCTAGTGAGGAGCACATACTCTCTTTTTCTTTTGCATTGTCAGTGTGGACATCTAAATCTTCTCTGTGGGCTTGTTGCTATGTATCCTTGGGGTAATGTTTGAGATTGCTATGACTGTAAATTGCATGCTCCTCTGCATTTCTATGTTCCATTTATTTGCAAGCAGCCAACTGCTGAGTAGGTTCCTGCTGCCAGGTTGGGTTTTTTTGTTTTGTTTTTTTGAGAATAGGCCAGACAAGACGAGGCTTTGTGCCGCCAGTAAAGGGAGTTTAAGTTTGATGCTAAGCTAGGCTATGGTAGACTACATGCTGGTCATGAGTTAATTAAATGGAGGCCAATTTATGATGTTGTTGACATGTGTGGGGGAGGGACCAGCAGACAGGAGCTGATGAAAATGGAAATCTGTGAGGCAGGAGTGGAAACAGGGAAGCTAATTCATTAGATGGAGTTAGTACTACATACATGTCTGTCAACTGGCTGACAGAATGGCTCACCTGATGGATGATCATGTTGCTAACTGACTGTCTGACTGACTTTGGGACTGCTAGACACTGCAGTTTTTCCAAGTAAAGTTGTGGCTGATTGATACTTGATGAGTTGACCCTTAGTATTTCAGAAACCTGAAGAGGAAGAGAGGGAAATCAGACAAGAGCAAGGATTGGATTGTGGTTGTGACATGAGTTAAGGGAAGAAAACCAAGAATATCCGCAGAAAAGAGAAAAGAAGGGATGCAAAGAAGGGTGGAGTGAGGGAAGAGGGAGGGAGAGGACAAAGAGGGATGGATAGAGGGCAGGTGGACAGCTGGATGAAAAGCTGTCTGTTGATGCCGGCTGTGCATATGTGAGGCGTGAAAAAACAGGTACAGTGGGGAGATGGGTGAGAGGGTGCAGAAGGCGGGAGAACCTCACTTTAATGCTGAGAGCAGCATTTGCAGCAATAACAGCAAAGGTGATTGGACAGAGACAGGCATTAAGGAGAGAGAGAGAGGCTTGTTGCCTGGACTGCAGTGAAAGCGCAACGGGAGACCGCAAATGCAGAGAGAGCAGTTTTTGGTATATAGTTGTTATAGTAACAGTGATGCAAATGTTGGCAGGGAAAGAGAGAATACAGACATACATTTCCAAATAGCAAAAACTAGCAGTGAGCATCTCTTTGTGTCTGTTTGAGGGGGCTGCAGGAGCATGTGTGAGAAACGCATTTCATTGCTGATTGAGGGCGTGTGTGAAGCATGTGCTGCTCACATGTGGATTTGTGTGGCTAAAATCCGTCGTGTCTGTGTTTGCTGCATGTGTGTATTGGAGACATTCTCAGCACTGATCTGCAGACAAGCAGTGCAGCATGTGTGAGAAGAGGACTGTGAGATGTGCTTAGGGTGTGTCATAGAGGTACTAGGCAGAGAGAGGCAGAGGTTTAGCGAGGAAACAGAGGAGGCAACAGAGCCAAAGCTTTTGATTTGTAAGCATCAAGGTGAGTCTTTATTTTCCTGCTGTAAGGAGCAATGTAGAGGATACATCTTTATACTGTCTGTTATTTCTATCAGTGTTGGAATATGAACTGTCATGCGTGTATTATTGTAACATTTGAAAATCTGTGCATTTTACTTTACCAATAAGATGTGATTCTGATCAGTGTGAAGCTATAAATGTGTGATGATTTGAAATGTCACATTCATGGCACAATTGATATTAATTCACTGAAGTAGTAACAATTGATATTAATTCAGAATTACTAAAAGATGATCATACTGTATTGTATGCTCACATATAGTACAATTCTATGTATGTTTGGGGTTGCATGTTTGCTTGTCAGTTTGTGCAGCTGTGCATGCATGTAAAGTAAGTGCATTCTTGTGTCAGGCGCTCAGTTGTGTGCGCGTGTGTGTGTGTGTGTGTGTGTGTGTGTGTACGTGCAGCTAGCGGTGGAGGCAGAGGCCAGCTCCACTGTGAGTCATGGCGGGGTGAGCGGGAGAGAGCGCTGGACTCTCACAGATATCTCTGTTCTCCTCTGGCCCTGCCAACGGCTTCTTTGTCTGGGGCACACAGCATGAAAGACCTGCCTCTCTCTGTCTGCTTATCTGCTGATCTGCTCAAGCTACTGTAACGCTCTGCTGCTTTCTTTTCTCACTCCATTTATGCTGTCTTTTTCTTCTTTTTAATGAAATGTATGCTGTATTAAATTTCAAACAGTGATAACATAAAAGATGGAGGAAGTGGACGGTGGAATGTGACAAATGAGCTGCAGACTCAAAAATATGCCCAAGGCTACAGAGCAATTGTGATACCCCAATGTAGAAACATTACTTAAAGGACTACTCTAGCAATTTAATATTGTACTTCAATAAAGTTGGGGGACTTGTGAGAGACAGATTGAAAAAAAGAGCCTGAAATATCTTGACATTTAGTTTGGGTCAAGCTCCAAAAATATTGGATCCTACAATTCCCATAATGCAACTCCATATTATCTTTCATCAGACTCTCCCTGTCTTTCAAACTCAAACCCCTCCATTTGTAACGTAGGCTTTCTGTTATAAATGTGAAGTTTCCGAGGCAGAACCGAGATAACCTCTCGTGACATCACTATGACATCATCATGGTTATTTTCTCAGATATGACAAAGCTCCTCCAGAGCTACAGAAGACATTATAAAACTGCTTTTACAGGCTAAGTAGTACTAACCAGAACAAGTAAACTGATCTTCATGTATAAAATCAGTGGAAAGCCCCCTTTAAGTAGACTGAACCTATATTGAAATTGATAATGTGATATACCGATACATCGCCTTTATCTAAATTTGTCCAATGATGCACCTTGCCAATTGTTGTAAATCTCCAATGTGCAATATCTAAATAATTATCCATCATTTCCATACAATACTGTCCACAATTTGACTTTCAGTGCAGATTACAGTAAAGATAAATCTAGAAAGAAAGAAAAAAGTGAAATAACATCAGAGCATCAGACTGATGCAGTGTGTGGACAGTTCCCCAGGCAAGCTACTATAGTCCACTCAACCATGGAAGCACTTTGTCCTCTTTTCTCATGGAGGGCAGTCCACCTCTGGTACTTATTTATCTCTTGCCACACTGTGGCTGTAGTGAAAACAGCTTTAAATTTCACCACTTGGTTATTCACTCTAATGAAAACATTACAATGTATTGTGTTATATTTTGTAAATATTTAAACACAATATATAGGATGTGAAGATATTAATTTGATTGAATTGACTGCTGGTGAACTGGGACAGATGTAGACTCTAGATTATGGAGTGATGCTATAGTATGAATTCATTTTAATACCATAGTTTCTTTTTGAGCATTTATTAGTCGTGAGAAAGCATGATAAATGAAATGAATGATGAAAAACTGACAGTTTATGCAATTTCCAGGATCTGAACCTGTGCAATGATTTACGAAAGCTGTGTGTTAAGTGGAAGGGTTTTCCGATGGTCATCCACAACAACATGTGGTGTTTCCTTCCCTCCTCTCTCTGACACCCTGACTGCTCATTAACTGACTGGCTGATTTTGTGAGTGGCTGTCAACTCATACTATATAATGAGCCTCCTTCAGTTAAGAATTCCCACTCTCTCTGTTTGGCTTTTTCTTTTCTCCCACTTAATCCAGTTTCTCTCTTTTCCCATCCACCCTCCTCTTTTCCTCTTCCCCCATCCTCCTTCCTAGTTCAGCCTCCCTTTTTCTTTCTCAGCCTCCTTTCACCTCCCCTCCTCCATCCCTGAAGCCCTTTCTCCCCCCCCCACACACCCTCATCCAGACTCCTACCCCTCATTCCCCTCCATGTTCTCCTCCTCCCCTCCCCCTCGCAGCTCTCTCTCACTGCCAGTAGGCAGGGCTAGTAACCGTGTGGGTGGCATGCCTGGATTAGTGTGGCACACTGTCTGCCTTCGTACAACACTGAGAGGACATGCTGATTCGACCCAGACTGATCAAAATGTAGAAATAGCAGTAATGTGGTAGGTAAACCAGGCATTGTGAATTTAGGGTCTGTTTTGATAGTTGAATGATTAGATTCAGACCACAGCCAAAAGATCATAGTTCATTTAGGCCGTAAAGGTTAGTGTCTTGTTTGTGTCTTGTTGCAGTATCCACTATGTATGTGCTTCAGGAAGATGTGGTTCTGTGCTGTGGTCTATATGGGACTTTCTTCATCCTTTTCTTGGTTGCTTACTTTAAATAGACATCTGAACAGCCACACACATTGTTGTACTGAGCAACACTGTTGTATTGTGTCTTTGTGGATGCACAACAGCTGTTATCTGTTGCCATGTTACTGTTGTGTACACATGTTATGATATAGATTTAAGAATGTTAGTTAATGTAACATCCTACAGGTTATCAGTATATGTAATGCTAGATTACAGTATAATAACGTCAGCGATTGTAAATACATAAATTGTTTGATTTAAGCCTATCCCAGGTAAGCATACAGGTCCATTTGATTGTGAATTGTAAATATTAGACATATTTATACATTGTCATGTGGAATACTGTCATAGAAAACTAGTATATCTTTCCCACTAAGCATTTGTTGTTGTTTAAAAATAAGCATAGTAGTAACTCAACTGTGTTCTCTCTTTTTTTGTGTCCTGATAGGCAGCAAGCATGAGGATGGCACCCAGAGTGACTCAGAGAATGGACTGGGCCTGCGTTTCGCCAACCGCCGCCATGCCCTTGAGGAACGCCTAAAAGCAGTACACGGCCACGTCGGAGGAGGAACAGGAGGGGGTAACATAACAGTGAGCGGGACCAGAGCAACCAGCTCCCGCACTGCCTTCATGATCGAGTTCTACGACGAGGAAAACCCTCGCAAGCGGCGGTCGTATTCGTTTTCCCAGACTGCACCCCTGCAGGTGGGAGGAGCTGGCGGGGAGGGACTGTGTCCCCAGCCTCCCTCTCACCCCAAGGTGTTCAGCATTTCCACATCTGCTACTACAGCCTCAGACTCAGGTAATAAAACTGGGATTTCATCATGTCTAATATATATTCTATGATACTCTATGAACAGTTTTGTGTGTTTCCTAAAGAAAATGTTCAAAGTTAAAATCATGAGCTTAATTCACCTTAAAGGCTCTGTCATGTTTCATTTGAAAGTATTTCTCTTTGGATGAAAAGTGAAACTGAAAAAAACTTCAACGTTAATTTTCAGTAAATGTTAAGATGCTGTAAGTCTGTTAATCAGGGGCTGTTGTCCTTTCATTCACAACTATTGTTGACACATATAATAGTCGTGAACTTCGACTTTAAATACACAAAAATCAGTTACTACAGCGATTTGTCTCTATATCATAATCCTCTAAAAGCAGCATATAAAAGTTATATGTGTATGTCCATGTTTTTGTAATAACTGTACTCTATACTTTGTTACCTCAAGGTAAGGTTCCAGCTCCGATATCAGCTACAGTGGCTGCAGGTGCCCCTACGGCTGCCCGCGTCCTTCTCAAGCAGAGGTCAGAGGACCCGAGTATCGGTCGCAGCTCAGCCAGTACCGGGCTGGCGACAGGAAGTCCCACCAGCCCCAGCGAAGACGCCTCGGTCGTCGGGAGAGGAGCGGGAACTGCTGGAGGGGAGGCAGAGGACGACCGCAGCGATAAGGGGACCTACACTATCGAACTGGAGAACAGGAACGCAGAGGAAGAGGAGGCCAGGCGCATGATCGACAAGGTAGGAGTGTTCAGAGATGTAAGAAACCACCTGCACCATGTAGGATCATTTCTGTCTTTCTACCTCAACTATCACAATAATTTGTCTTGACTGCATTTGGAATCCCACCACAATTATTGAAAGATTGGGAATTTTCTTCTTAATTAGCAATACAGTTTAGATAATAGACTATAGCTGAGAAACAGAGATTTTCTCTTTTTTTCATGTTGTGCTACAAAGAGCAAGATTTTTATTATGAATTTATGCCATTAACACCACCTTGAATTTGTCTGCCCTGCATAATACTGCAACAAAATCCAATTCCCTTTGAAGCTCATTCCCAGAGATGTAAACAGCAACACACAGTATTATACTACACAACAACACTGCAATATTGTACTGTATCCTTGTGAATACACCACATCTCTGTTTTCTGTTGCTGTGTTACTGTTGTACTTGTCATGATATGGATGTAAGACTACTAATGTAACATTAATGTAATCGCACATTGTGATTTTTCTTTTCTATTGCTTTATGTAGTTTAGATAATTGACTACAGTTAAGTAGACTTAAGTAGACTGTAAAGTGCATGGAGCTGAGTAATTTTTGTCTGATTTGTAATTTGTAAGACGTTCACATCTTGTTTTTATTAAATACAATCATCTTAAAAGCCACTACAGTTTGCCACAAACCAAGGGAGATTTTCTTTTTTTTTTCATGTTGTTCTGCAGGATAATGTAACAATGTTTAAATTTCATGGCTAGAGAAGGGCTTTGGAGAAAATAAAATATACTGGGTCTATTACAATAGTTTGCAAGTTCAAATGGAGGTTATTTGGAGAACTGTTATTGCTGCTTTTTTACTGTTAGGTCTTTAAGTTCAGATCACTCTAATCAGCTTGACCACCACTCCATCCTCTCTGTCCCATTGGTAAACCTAATGCTTCTGCCCGTGGAGACTGCTCCATCAAGCACTGCCCTGGTTTATGAAGCGATGCTCTGGGGTGGCTGAATACCACCATCAGTTTCTTACTGCTGCCCCTGTCCTGTGGCACAGCAGTCTTTCATGGTCACAGAAAACATGTCTGAAAGGGGCAAAGCAGTAAAGAGAAAGAAGGTTCAGTGTTTCATGGGTGAGATTTACTGGCTGAGGCTAAAAATAGTGGAAAAGCTAACATTTCTTTTGACCATCATTACAAGTAGGAATTAAAAAGACTTCCTTTAAATAGGTACAACAAAAGCAAAGAGTGCTAAACCATTCTAGACAGAAGTTCACTAGACTTTTTAATTGCCTCCTACCAGATTTGGAAGTTGGGACTGGCAGCATATACTTATTTTTAGGAAGTTAAGTTGTTGCCAGTAAAGGTTATTACATTATTACATTATTTTAACTTTACTAAATGACATCTTAAAGAAGCACATGTTCCTTTAAGTGTTGTATACAAGTGTTATCCTAGGAGGAGCAGTGATAATTAGTGGGGTGTATTTCTAGTCAGTGTTAGTCTGAGTGCATTACATTCAAAACTGGAAGTGTTGTTATGCTAATTCCTGTAATTAGCTGACACACTAATTGGCACACTGCTCACAGTCTGTCCGCTCTTGTTCTCTCTGCATTTTGTAAATAGTGTGTGTGTGTGTGTGTGTGTGTGTGTGTGTGTGTGTGTGTGTGTGTGTGTGTGTGTGTGTGTGTGTGTGTGTGTGTGATTTCTGTTTGTTACCATGGTACTCAACTATCAAGTGCAGATCTCAGCTTTAACTCAACAGCATCTTCTTCTGTTTGTTCGGTTCACTTTTGTTCATCAAGAGAACTGTAGGATGATATTACCATAGTGTTTATATATCATGAGGGTATTTAATTTTCATTACAAAGTGTGCTACAGTATGTATATGTTTAGGTTGCATACAGAATAAAGATTAATTGGAAAGTTTGACAATACATACACACATAATGCTATAGGATTTGCATGCATTATACTTCAGTAAAATGTTCATCTTTTGCCACATTGTCAGCTTTTGTTCCTTCTGCTTTTTCACATATCCGTAGGTGTTTGGTGTGCAGCAGAACCAGGACACCTCTAGTCTGTCAGACCTGAAAGGAGAAGGAAAAGGAAAGGAGACAGGAGAAGCAGGGAAAGAGGTAAAACATTTTAACAGCTTATTTGTCTTTCTATTGTTTTGGGTTTTTTTGTTCCTGTTTCTTGTGTGTCCATTACTACAGTATTGATGTTGCCCATGGTGACTCATTCTTTGTTAACTTGGTTAATTTCATTGTAAAAACATGACCTCTGTCTCCAAATGTTTCATTATGCCTCTCAGTCCAGTTTAGTATAACAGTGTGAGAGTATGTAAGAGATAGACAAAGAATCATAGCTGAGTATCATAATGTGAGTCACAGTCACTCCCATGGCTTGACCGCTCTACTCCCCTAGCCTGTTCATGGGAATAGGCTAGTCCTCCCAGAGGCTGACCTAAATCATACTAAGATGAGGACAGACATGTTCAGCCCTCCAGGCAATTTCATAAGAGGGAGTGGACAGTGGACAGCACTGACAGGCCTTTGTCAGTGCTCATACACTCTGTCCACTCACCCAAGTCTTTTATGCCATTTAGGTAGATGTCTTTTTCAAAGTTAAATGAGAAGCAACTGTTCAGCTTTTCTTAAAACGTTTTTGTAAGATGACGGTGGTATTGGTGTGTCAGATTTAGGCTTACAAGCAGCCTCAAGTCAGGCATGTTTTGATTTCTAAGTAAAATACAAATTCAGGAATTTGTCTTAATACCACTGCCCTTCATTAGCACAAACATCCATAATCATGTATTACATTTCAGATGAACACATACATGTTAATGTCACTTATGATCTGCTTTGTATACCTTGTGCCACCACTAATTGACTGAACTGCTCTTTTTTCCAGTTTTCTCACTACTTTGTCCTTCTTTCTTGTCACCACAACCCCCTCTCGTGTCCCCTTCAGGCTCTTCCTGGTGACTCGAGCTGGGTCTCTCAGTGGGCCAGTCTAGCTGCCAATCACACCAGGACAGACCCAGAGGGCTCAGGAGCAGAAACAGCTGCCTTCCTGCACAAAGAGAGAGGTACATAGTCACTTGACTCTCAGAGAATGAATAGGCCTAAATTTAATGTTGAGCTGGAATACATTTTTAAATACAATACATAAAAAAAAAATCCTAAAACATGTACAGTATAAAGCAATGCTTGAAGTCACTTGAATATGCTTTTGATTCATGAAAAAACATCTTGAATCTCAGTTAAGTGAGTTTGTCTTTTGTTCTCTTGGAGCTGATGCCTTTGAGTCTGGAGCATCTCTCAGCAGAGATGAATCCTCCTCCAGTCTGACCGACCGTAAGCGCAGGACCCTCCCCCAGCTCCCTGTGGATGACCCCCGGGCTAAATCCTGCACCAAAGCTCTGGGACTGAGGTCCGAGATTGGGGAGAAACAGGACACTGAACCCCAGGAAAAAGAGAACAAGGGAGACGGGGAGTCCCCAACTCCCATGGGCGACGGTGAGATGACCAGTAAAAGGAAACAAAGCTCCACCTCTTCTCCATCCAAGGCTCCTCTCCGGACCTCTGGCAGCAGTGAGCGGAAGAAGAGGTCAGAGGAGAGGAAAGGAGGAGGAGGAGTAGCAGAAGGAGGAGAGAAGTCTGGGAAGCCTCTAGTACGCCAGGGCAGCTTCACAATTGAGAAGCCCAGCGCTAATGTCCCTGCAGAGCTCATCCCACGCATCAACAGAGGCGGCAGTGGGCGTGAACGCAGTGACTCTGTGGGCAGCATGGATACTGCTACGCTCCTGAAGGACACTGAAGCTGTCATGGCATTCCTGGAGGCCAAACTAAGAGATGAAAACAAACTAGACCAGAAAAGTAATAAAACTGGCATCAGCACTAAGGGTTCAGGTTCTGGCTTCCCCCCTCGGACTGACTCTATATCTCCTGAGTCTGATGTGGACACGGCCAGCACAGCTAGTCATGTGGCTGGAGAGGCAGAGAGGAAAGCATCAGCTGGTGGCGAACAAAAACGACGTTCCTTCAGCAGCATGCACCGGGAGAAAAGCAACATGAGCACAGCTTCCAAGACCAGCGTCACTAACGCAAGTGCCCGTGAACGCTTGGAGAGAAAGTCTAAAACAAGAACAGTGGAGGCGACGAGCCGGACTGATGCACGCCGCTCTGTTCAGCCGTCCTCTGCCTCCTCCAGAGCACGCCAGCCTTCTCTGGATCTCACTGATGATGACCAAACGTCTTCCTTCCCCATCTCTGACATCCTCTCCTCAGACCAGGAGACTTACTCTGGACCTTTGGGGCATTCCAAACTCGACACCAGGTCTGCTAAAGCCTCCACCAGTGGATCCTCCAAAACCAGCCGCACTCTCCAGGCAGCCACGACCTCTTCCCTGAACAAGCAGGCCTCACTGCCTCAGCCGCGCCCCACAAGAGCCTCCCTTCTCCGCCGTGCCCGGCTAGGGGATACATCTGACACGGATCTAGCTGATGCAGACAGGGTGTCTGTCGCCTCTGAGGTGTCCACCACCAGCTCCACCTCTAAGCCGCCATCCGGTCGGAAGGGACTGTCACGGCTGGATATGCTGGCTCAGCCACGTAGGACCCGATTGGGTTCCATCTCAGCCCGCAGTGACTCAGAGTGTACAGTGACACGGAGCTCCACCTCTTCACCCCGCCTGTCAGCTGAGACTGCTCTGCGTCTGGGCTTGCGCTCATCAACACCAACAGAGAACAGGCTGACGCCCAGGATGAGGGCTAACAGCGTGTCCAAACTGAATGAGACCAAGACTAAAACCACTACATCTGGATACTGCTCGCCCACAGGTGAGCACATCAACTGCATGCCTAATTTCTGGTTTATTCAGATTTTCTCATATATTGTAGGAACAAGGAGAAGAGGGAAATTGTCCATTAAGGTTTCCTACTTTATTATTTTGTTCTTAGTTTGTTATTTCTGATAGCATGGTTCAAAAATAATGTGTAAGGATCAAGTCCAAAAAGGCTACACCATTACATACCTCATTATGTGTCAATGTGCAAACATTTGTCTGTAAACATTTCCACTGTGCTGTGACAAACATGTGCGTTGGTTGTCATCGTCCAGAGAGCTCTCAGCCCGAACCTGAGGGTGGTGATGCAGAGGAAGAGCTGATGGGTACTGTACCAGAGCTGTAGAGCCTTGATTAGACAGTGTGTGTGTGTTTGTTTGTGTGTCAGACCTGGGTCACAGCAATAGAAGCTGCCGCCAAGCTCATCAAAAGAGAAGCAAATCGGTTATTCATGTTAGTGAGTTTTCATTTCAAAATGAGATATCCACCACTTGAAAAGGTGATACATACTTTTAGGAATCAATAGAAAACTAACTAAAGTATGTTTCTGTCAATTAATTTAAAGTCCTTTGTTGAGAAACACACTCTGATCTTTTACATTTTACAGATTAAAATTTTGTAATGAAATCCAAAGTTTGTTTGGAATACTTTGCCAGATGTAAATTTAAAAGTGTAGTTTGTAATTTTAGCACATCACATAAAGAAATTTCAGTGAGTAAAGTTGAAGTACGATGACCCAGCTCTAGCATATGTTGCCATGTTAACTCTGTGTCTCCTCCCTGACATCCATCAAGTAATAATGTGATGAAGACCCAAATGCTCTACTCACACTCTTACTTCTGTCAGAACATTTTACAACATTGGAGCTCAAACTTCAAAAACCATTAGCAAATGGTTTTGGAATAGTGCTCCACCTTGTGGAGATTTCTATTCATGACACTTCCACTTTGTCCCATTTTACCCTTGAGAGACTGATAGAGCATGGTGTTGTCTCATCACGGTGCAGCTACATTAATGCAGCTGTTGTGTGACCATTTTGAAGCAGCTTAATGTATCCCTGGCTCTGTCAAGGTGTTGGCTCTTGTTGGATGCTTTTGTTTGCTGCCTGGGGCAGGGAGCATTTAGATAAACTCAAGTAGAGTTTCTTTTTGCTGCTGTTTCTGTTGTTTTCACTGTGGTTTTATTATTGCCAAAACATTCATGTAGCGGTCCAATAACAATAACTTAACAAACTATGATCCAAACAAAATCAAATGCTTTGCTTCTCCAGTCTTTCTCATTCACAGCTCCCCATTTTAGTTCAAGAAGGATATACAGTATATTGCAGAGAACAACATGTTATTGAAATCTAAAGTTCACCTTTATTACTGTAAAATAAAGTATATCCACATTTGTTTAAGTCCATAATAATAAAAACCTCTAAAATACATCTACTTGCAAAATATTTGAATTTTGCAAAGCAGGATTGGCTGGAGGCTGCCTCATTAATAAAGCCAGCTCATTTATTAACATCATGAATAACAAATGCTATAGTGGAATAAAGTACAGTAATATTGACTAAACAATTGTATCGTCCTTCCATTACCTTCACAGTGTCCAGTAGCAGCAGGTGGAGACGTCTGCCGCCTGAGTACGGCTCCACCTCAGAGGAAGAGTTTGGCTCCAACCGGAATTCTCCGAAGCATGGAGGACGCTCCCACATGCGACCTCACCACCTCGTCCCACACCGCAGCTCCAGACTCAGCACCACCGCCAGCCCAGGCTCCGGCATGGTGACGGGTCCAGGTGGAGTTGGGGTCAAACACCGCATGAAGGAGCAAGAGGAGTACATCAGGGACTGGACAGCACACAGCGAAGAGATAGCCAGGTATTGATCTGCGCTGATCTGTATAAGACTGATCTATTAGTCGATGTAATGTATAATAATGTGATGTTTTAATATGATGTTGTAATGTTTAATAAGAGCTGCCCTTAATGGCTTTTATGTTGATATGTATGTGATTACAGGTTATTGTATATGCAGGTTGCATGTGTTCATGTCTATCCTAAGTCCTAAAGAACTCCTCCATCTGTCTGATGGTTAACAGGTTGTTCCCATGTGTGCGCAGGATCAGCCAGGACCTGGCTAAGGACTTGGCCATCTTGGCCCGTGAGATCCACGATGTGGCCGGTGAGATCGACTCGGTCAGCTCATCTGGCACGGCACCCAGCACCACCGTCAGCACCGCTGCCACCACCCCGGGATCGGCCATCGACACCCGGGAAGAGGTAGGCCCTGCACGTCCCACGCAGCCGGATATACAGGAGAGCATGAGAAAGGTGCCCGTTTTTCTTCTTCTATCACTGCCTTACTGTGTGTGCTTCCATTACGCCTTTGCCATCCCTAATGTGTTGCTTGGATAAAAATGGCCGCCTCTCTTGCTTTGTAGCTTTCATCTGCTGTGAGAGGTATTCATTTATTACACTCCCATCTCCTCCACTTTCATTCCTTTATTTTTTAATTCTTATTTTTGCCATGAGAGGATTTACTCATTTTAGTACTATAGGGTTAAAATCTTTTTTGGCTGGACAATTAAAGCTTTAGAGCTCTTTAGCTCTCTCTGACAGAGTTCCTAATTCTTTCATTTCTCACAAATCTTTACTTAACTCTATTAAACAAAGCTGGAATAACACTGGAGAAAATATGTTTTTGAATTTTATTTCCCTCTTCTCTCCCTTCTACATATCTCCCTGTCTTTGCCCAGTTGGTGGATCGGGTGTTTGATGAGAGCCTCAACTTCAGGAAGATCCCGCCTGTGATTTCAACCAATAAGGCGCCAGAGATCAACGGTAAGCCAGTGGAGCTCCGCCCCCGTGCTCCTGACAGTCTGGAGCCCCGAGCTCTGAGGAGACGCACCTGGAACCGAGAGGAGGTGAGAAGGCGCACAGAGAGCATGACATAAAATATATACCAACATGGAGGCTTTCACAAGAACACTTGCAATCACCTTCAAGTCGTCATATGTCAAACTTCATTTCTTTTCCTTTTCTTCTGTGTATTCAGGCGGTGTTGGACAGCCTGCTGCTCAATTCAGTTTCTCAGCTGTCCACCAAGATCAGACACTCTGTTGACAAAACAGCAGGAAAAATCAGGTAATTATACTTTGTGATATATGTGTATATCATAAATATGGATTTACAGTGTATCTATCCCTCAGTGTCATTGTGTTGCTTCGTATAGCCAAAGCCACTGTGACTGAACATGTGTCCTGTTGTATGTTATTTTTCTCCAGGATATTGTTCAAGGATAAGGAAAGGAACTGGGATGAAATTGAGAATAAACTCCGATCAGAGAGTGATATACCACTCCTGAAAACCTCCAACAAGGTACAGAAACTCGTCTGTCTGAACCATATTTGATGACAAGGAAAGTGCAGTGTTATTGGGAGCTAATAGTTTTGTTGTTTTTTTCCTCCTCTCTGCAGGAGATCTCCTCAATTCTGCTCGAACTGAAGAGAGTTGAGAAGCAGCTTCAAGGTAAAGACACACACCCCTTGTATAATCAAGCTAGTACCAATAACAAATGTGAATTTACCTGAACTAGAAACATGCTTGAACAAGCTGCCATATACAATTATGGGTATTTCTGATGCAGCATCATTTGCATGTTTATTTGCATTCCATGATAGAGTAGGGCATGAATATTAAAGAGGGAAAGCAGCAAAAGTAGACACAAAAACTCAGATTAGGGTTGAGAGATTTTTTTAAACGCTCAGCACTACTAAATCTTTAATCCACAATATGTGACAGACATTGATGTGTAGTGACACTGAGGTGTCAGAAAGTGTTTTACACTTGCTGGTGAGCTGTGACTGCCCGCCACAGTAATTTAAGAGAACTGGTTTGTGTAAAACATATCCTTTGGTCAGAGCTCTGAACACTCAAATCTGAAGTATTTCTTTGTCATATTAAATATTCATGACTAAATAAGAAACAATTAAAGTAAAAAAACATCTTAAGGCATTACCTATTAAGAGTTTAACACTAAAAAACAGGACTTCATCAGGACTGTGTGGGTGCAGTTGGATCAGATTTGAGTAACAGTAACCAAACAACCCACCAACTGTCATCATATTCTGATTCAAAAGATAAATCCTGATAGGTGCACAGAAGTACATGATGTCACCTTTTCCCCAACTGAGCCACGCCCACTTCAAACCAGTGAGAAGAGCACAGAGAAAACAAGAAATACAGAAATCTGTCATGTGAAATAACCAAATCTGCTCAATAGTTCATATAAAATGCCATCACTCAACCAACTAAACCAAGAAACCAACTAATAATAAGTTTTCAGGGCCTTTAATACAAACCAAGATGTAAATCCAAAGTTTATTGTAGCAGTACATATACACTGACTTTTACGCAAAGACTTGCACACATTGATTCTCTCCCTATTTCTGTCTCAGTGATCAATGTGATGGTAGACCCAGATGGGACTCTGGATGCCTTGGCCAGCCTCGGCCTGACCAGCCCCACCACCCCTACCAAGTCCCAAACCGCCAAAATAACTTCCCCCTCTGCCACCAGCCCTGGGTCTCTGCCCCCAGCCAAAGAATCACTGCCGGAGATCCTTCCTGGGCCTGGAGGATCAACAGCCAGGGTTCAGGCTGCCTCTGCCAGCACAGAGGAGACTGCACGACACCCCAGCGTGGGTCTGGGGTTAACAGGAGTGGGAGGACTGCCCTTCAACCGCGTGCGGCCGAGCGGAGAGGAGGCCATCGCACAGAAATGAACAGAAAGGTGGCTGGTGAGCCATGTTCACAACAATGAAGCAGGTGTAGAAACATTTAAAGAGTTTTTCTGACAGTTGCCATTTTTCTGACTATACCAGTCAAGGATTATGGGTATAATATAAACATTATTTAGCTGAAGTGTTACCAGATCTGGCCGGAAATGAAGTACTTCAATTGACCTTTAGACTCCACAGGCTAAACCCCATCTGTTGCATCATGGATATACTCTCGAACGGAAATTGACCCATGAATGATTTGGATAGAGTCATATATGAGCTTTTCAACTTTAAACTGTTCATGCTTACTGGCCAACCTGACTTCCTGTTGGACTGAAGGCTACCTGGCTGCTCTCTCAGTGGACAGATCTCTGTGGTTGTACAGTCTCCACTCTCCTCCAGTCTTCTCCTCTTGCCTTCTCCATGTGTCTGGACCCTACTTACACTAAGGACATGCCTTAAAACACATCCTCGATAGTAGCAGCCCCTGTCCCCTCAAATAATATACAACTTTTAAGGCTTTATAACAGTACTTTCAGACAAACAGAATGCATTGTAAAATAACACTTGCAAAATATGTTCTATTTACACTATGATGAACTACAGCACACTGCAGTGATTTATTAGCTCTTGTTCAGTATAAAGAATATTTCAGCAGCCTTAAGTAACCACCCCGACAAACCACACAGTCATACAGACATGCTTTATGCCTGAAACTGAATTGTAGATTTTAGATATTTCATAACTCTAACCGTCCACTGATGCACCTCTCAAACTGACTGTTGAAAAGGATTTGTAGTGCCTCCCCATCTCTGTGCTCACCTATTTCTTCTTCACCCATTATGTTTTACTCTTTCCTTCCCTTCCTTTCTGTCCCAGTAGAAAAAATCTTACACAAAGTTTGTCACTGCAGTAGCATGTACAGGACAGAGCTGAGAGCTTTCTTCCTGCAAGTTGGTGTCTGTGTTGATCTTACTAATACTGAATGGTAGTTTTACAGAATAGTAACAGCCTTTGGGAAACCAATGATCATTTTCACTCAAAATATTCACCTACCAAAGTTAACAAGTTTGTTTATGTTGTCATTTTCAAACATTTGAGCCATCTTGAAATTCATCTGTTGTGCAAAAACCTGAGAATCTGTATTTTTTTAAAAAGGCAGTTCATCTCATATGTCTCACCTTCGTCTGCGGTTCACCTTTTTCTCTGAATGTCAAAACCATTTTTCTGTCAACAAATCAAAGATTCTTATTTATTATAATGAAACAGTTTAATTCATTCATTCACTGCTACTATATCTTTTTTGGCCCATGCGACATGGCCTGTGAGAATCAGTGCCCTTACTTTTTGCAGTACGTCCACTCAAGTGTCCTATAATTTCCAATTGGCTTTTTTCTACTTTTTCCAGTCACGGGGGATGTGACTTATTTTTGAACTAGCAATGATGAGCAAAGAAAATAACTTTAAACTAAATATTTTATAATATTTAGATACTGGTATTGTAGATATTGTAAACCATTACTTTTTAATGCTTCACAATAAATGTTTTATTTTGTCTGTCACTAACCAGTTTGAGCTCAAGTACACATAACCTGAACATGGAACAGCTGCTGGAATTGGTTTTAATTAATGTCTTGTCGATAAGAACATGGGCAACTTAGAAGGAGGCCTTTTGTGGTTCAAAATGTGTCTTTGAGGAATGTCAGTGAGTAGAAATGAACAGCCCCATCTATTTTATGAATTTTGCTTATAATACTGCTTAATATCAGTGTATATAGGTGCACTGTATCCACCGAGGAGGGAAGTTCCAGCGTACTGATACTGTAGAATTGCAGAGACAGTATAGTTAACCTCTTGACTTGACTTGACTCTTGCTGCTTTTCTAGTTACTTTATGGGGACTAACCATTTTCAGAATTTCTCTTCAGCTTATCGTCTGTGTTCTAGCGTAAAATGACTTTAAAGCAGTATATTAGTACTTAGATACTCTTGCAATAGTGAATTTAGGTACCAGAATACATGTTCATTTCCTTCTCTCTATACTGTACTGTACAATGTTTTTCGATGCCTCAAAGAGCCCATTTTCACTATAGAAGGGCATTGATTAAAAGAAAAAAGATGTAGTTGTCTAAAAGAAACTCTTATTTTGCACATCAGATTGTGGTGTTTTTTTCATACAGAAGTAGTGAAGAAGCAGTGAAAGGCTGCATCAAATGTGGTCAAATGGTTTGACAAAGATATCACTTTGCCTGATATCAGAAGCGACTGCCTTGCCTCTCTGGAACTATTCTGTCTGTACAAACGAAGCCTCTAATCGTGTTACTTGTTTGTTTTTTTTCTCCCCCCGTTTTATCAAAAAAATGAAATTAGGGGACTGTGAATGCTAGGTACATGTTTATTTTTTAAATTCTACATGTGTCATCTGATCAGTGTTCTTTGTCATTTTTGTAAAGAAAAAAACACCATTTTATTTATTTTTTGTTTAATATTTTGTGGATGTTTCATGCATTTTATATTTGTTCAACTACCTGCATTGTTTCTTACGGTTAATAAAAGAGAGCCATTCACTTGTTTCTCTCTTTTCATTTGACTGGGCATTAACATAAAGCGCACTTTCTGTCTTTTGAAATTTAAACTTTGCCCCCTAAACATTGACAGGTGATGTCAACATTACTGACAGACAAGGAACCTATATTTATTTATTCCAAAACTGGACTGCATAACAACTCTCAGCAGGGACTTAAATGGCAATGGGTTCTTTCTATATTCAGATTGAATTTCTATCATTCTTACTGATTAAAAGTAGACCTATCTACTGTCGAGGCCATTAATCATGTCTCAAGTGAAAATGCAAATGACTCAGCTACCTCTTTGTGTTTCCTGAACTGTGAAACATTTGCATGATGAAGTGTTTGAATCTTTTTACAGAGAAATGCCAACCATAGACTGTAGAGAGAGTATTGATATATTATAAGTAACAATGAGCATATTCAAACTACAGCATCAGCTATATACTGTGCTTAGTACAAATGATTGAATTCTATTTAACTAAGGCAAGTTCCTACATGATGCATTGGCTAGTACATGGTTATGGATAACAAAGTGTATCTCACTGATGAAAAACTATTCTGTGAGACCTACAGCAGCAGCTCTGGCAAGTCTCTTACTATGGACAACATACTCTTCAACTGCAATGATGAGATTCTCCTTACAACAGTGGCCAATTCTGTCTTTCACCTAAATGCTTGCAAAGGCACCAAGAAAAAAGAGAGTGGTTCTTGAAATCACAACAGTACTAAAAATAAACAACACATTGTCTTTATATTTATATTTCTAAAAATGCATTCAGTAGCAGTCTGGTCTGAGGAATTTTAGATAAGGATAAGCAAGATCCACCCTGTTGTTGTGAAGTGCATTTTATTATCATTGATGAATTTCCATGTTTTTATTTGACTCTTATTTCACAAACTGTTTTAAGTCGAAATTTGACAGTACTGGTTGTCAGACAACAGACGTGAACACTGATGGCAGGATGGTCTGTGCAGGGAGGTTAGCCGGGGGGCCATCCCATCCTGCGTCCACCCAGGACATGGATGTGGATGTGGTAGACTGACTGGCCTCCTTCCGGCCCATCGTTGATGACAATCCTGTAGCCTTTAGACAGGCCTGCCTCCTGAGCACACTTCTTTGCAACTATCATCAAGTGGCCCAACAACTAAAAGACAGAGAGAGAATGAATGAGTGACACCGAGGTGAAAACACATGTATGCATAAGCATAAGCAGACGACCCCTGGATTGCAATACAGTGTTCAGAGACAGTAACTGTCCAGACAAGCATTAAGTTGGCTGTAAAGGGTTCCATCTAGTGGTCACTGACAGAAAGTTGTTGGACAAATTACTGAAAGTGGGAATAAGAAATTTACAGGGAGCTAGCAGGTCATACAATCATACTTACTGCAGCATCACTATCCTCCGCTTGCGACAGTTGAACAATTGGCTTTTTTGGGACGACGAGGATATGAGTGGGAGCTTGAGGAGAAACATCAGGGAAGGCAACACACTGAAATACAAAAGAACAAATTAAGAAGAATTTAGCCTGTGCGGACAGCTATGGCGTTGGTTTACACTGAGTGACCAGAAAATTAGAAACATCTATAATATAATGTAATAAATGGTACCTAAATTTGTACTGTGAATTCCACTTTGGTTGTTTATGTGTTGGCTCAATATGATTTGCTGCTGCATTTTGTGATGAGGTTTTATATTGGACTGTATTCAGTTCAAAGATGTTGCTAATATGTTGTCCACCTCATTTACTGTGCGTATATGGAGATACTCTGCACCAAGACTGTTACAGTATGATGGGTAAACCTCACTGTAGTGAGAAAGACACATGGTTGTATTGCAAATTTGTGAAAAATTGTGTGATTGTCTGTTCCAGCTGAAATGACCCCGTGAATTCTTGGTAATCACATACCTGCAAAAATTTCAACATGATGTGTCTCAATATTCTTTAACCTAATGCTGCGTTCACATCATATGGGATGGATGGTAGAGATGGGAAAGATTCCTATGTAAATGCCATGCGAGTGTTCATCTAATGGGACGACTCAAGATGTTTGTACGATTGCCGAGTTGGTTGTGTGAGGGTTAAACATACTGCACATTTACATTACAGCACTATATTTATTAAATAAAGCTAAACATAATTTAGCTGATGTGCAGCAACCATGTTTGTTTATTATTTTAGGCACTTTCGTATTATTAAACCTGAAGCTTTCAAAAAAGTCAGCGTTTTTAGTCATATTATCACTTGGATGCTGACAGAATGCTGCTTACAAGTCGGAAATAATAACTCTAACATGATGTGAATGCAGCTTAACTAGCTGACTGGGAGAAAAGTCCCACCCACCCTGTAATGGCAACACTGCATATTATCTACAAGCTTGTGTGACACTGGCTGAGTCTCTAAAGTGACTGTAGGTGAAGCAGAAAGCCTTATAAGGTATCAATTATCTAGTAAAAATTAGGATAAGACACATGATTTATTAACTGGAACCACACTAACCACTACACATCATAACTGTGAAAATAAATCACACAGATCTCCTACTGTCAGTGTGTTGTCAGCCTATATTATAGATTTTGACTTAATTTTCTGCATTGATATTAATGTATTATAATATTTAACCATTAATTGTTTGTTTTTTTCTAAATCGCAACTGCATAAACACAATGCAGTGAAGCCTGTTTAACAGGACGCAGTATATTTTCGCTGTCAATCCTCGGGTGTTACCTTCTGTCTGGATACGACAGGCTGGCAACTCAGGCAGCTTCACATTTTGAGGTTTTTATTTGTCATTAGTACTATAGTTCACACATGCTGATTTCATTGTCCAAACCACAGCAACAATAATACATATTAAAAGGATCTGCTGGAGCAGCAGGCAGACTTGGCCAAGAGGACCTTGTCATGACTTACCTTGGTGGAAAGCCAACTGTCTGCAGATGCCAAGTGGCAGCAAATGTAACATGAGCAATGACTTATAACATGCAGAACAGAAACTAAGCCGTGGATAGGAACCTGTCAATTTCTGTTAAAAGCCTTTTTTCCCTGATTGTTCTGTTTTAAAGCACATTTTTTGTAGTCTGGGAACAAGCTGTGTTGTATCACCGCAACACCCACGGAAAGTTATTGTTTTGGTTTTATTCTATGACAAACGACCTACACATTTGGCTAAATATTTACAAAAATACAGTAATATTGTCGTTACAGTAACGTTAGCTGTTTCTGCAAAGCTAGCGTAGAGCTAACATTAGCTAAACGTCACGCAGTGTGACTTATTGTACACAAATTTGTTTATGACTGAAAGTGTTTAATGCATACCTGGTCATCTTCATAGATTATATTGGCAGGAATCTCTTTGCGTACGATTTTTCCAAATATCGTGTCTCCGCCCGGCTGGGCAGCCTGAGCTTTTGCCATTTCATCAGCCATGTTGGCGAAGATGAACCGCCTGTCAGCGCAGCGCCGCTTTTGGCTGTGTAAAAAAACTACAGCGAACTCTCATTGGCTACAAGAACGCGTCATTTTAAAGTCTGCACTGATTGGTCACTGGTACTTCCTCCAATGCCGGAAGTGAGTTGAAGAAGTCAAAATGGGGACTCGTTTGAAGGTGAGGATGCGACATCGGCATGTTTATAAAAAATAACATTATTCAAACAATGTTTCCTTTTCCTTCTTTTAGCTGGTTTCATTACAAAAATATATGTTAGCCTGTTTTAAGACGTAGATAGCTAAAATGGCATGGGATTGTTAGTATCCACAGCTGCTTCAGTTCAAGTAACATCTCTGTCCTAGTGTTGAAGTTGCTAAAAGCTGAATGTCTGTATGAATGCAGGTCTTAAGCGCGTTTAAAGCGCTGCACAGAACAAGGATGGCTGTATTCAAAGATGATGACGCAGCACTGACAGGTGAGTTATGTAGTTGGTTCGTTTGATTTCCAGTAGAAGAACATAATGTGGCTATATCTTTGATGGATGATGTTTACCAACCAGCACTTACCAAACAGTACATAACTTAATGCATGCAACTATTTTTTCCCCCCTCACAAAGCTGCCAGGTTAAAGATCAACGAGGAGTTCCGGAAAAACAAAAATGAAACAGAAGAAGAAAACATTAAGAAGGTACAGTGAAAGTGCACCAGAAAGTGACATGGTTTGTATAGATTGTATATTTTATTTTGTACTTCGTCAGTAATGCCTTTAACCAAGTATGTGGATATGCCACTGTATTCTGTCATCATTGCTCTGGAGTCATGGATTGATTACCGAATAGGTCTCCCATGCACAGGCCCAGGGGTCCAATGAGTCAGGAGGCCACTGTACCTGAGCCTAAGTATAAAGTGACATTTCTTGTTGGAGAGTCCAAGAGTTCAGTCAAAAGTAGTAAATTACATTTTGCTCCTAATCCTGATCCAAGCACTTTTATATGGAGTATCTGACTATACAAAGTCCAATCTGATTTTTATTGTATTTCTTCCTACATAATTCACATTGGGGGCTACAATAAGCATACAATAAAATTAACAAAGCGATTTAAAGCTGATCGTAGTAGAGTAGCTCTGCATTACAGGTTTTCTTTCATGGTTTCCTAAAACGGGCAAACAAAAAACAGCAAAACAATGGCAGCACGCTCTGACACAGCGGCTTTGTCTCTCGAAACATGGTGCTGGATACTAGTTATCTGACAATAAAATTGAATTGAAAAAATGACAAGCAAATGACAAGCATCTCCAGCGTCATCAAATACTGAAGTTCAGGTGCAGTTTTCAAACACAGCAGCACTTTAGATTTATGTTTAACCTGCAAAATATGCAAAACAAAGTGGGTGCTGCTATGTACGAAGAGGGGCATTTTACACGTTTCTCTCATAATCCGACCCTTCTGCTTTTACAGATGATCAAAATGGGCTCAGATGTGGAAGTTGTTCTTCGAGAGACTGTGATCCAAATGGAACATAAAGGAAATAATACGCTCTGTATGTTACTGTTTTTCTCCTCTCTTGGCTTTTTCTAAAAAATTGGTACCATGGTAGAAAGTAACAGTGCATGCAAATAATATACAACTGGAATCTTGACTTCTCTCTTATCACATTTTAACTATATTTCTTAATGAGATATACTTGTTAAGTTCTCTCTCTCTCTCTCTCTCTCTCTCTCAGTGCTGCGACCCAGAGAGAGCCTTCTGCTAGAAAATGTACCCTATTGTGACCAGCCCAGGAAAGAATCATGACATCATGCCATCTGATTACATCTTTTTCAACAAAAAAGAGACTCATTATCATCCATTACCATCCATCTGCAATTTACCCAAATGTACCCAAAACAACATTTACGTTGTTCAGGATCTCCTGAACAAAGACCATTTTAAAGATCACATGGAGAAATGCCTGTTTTTGATTCACTGAAGATCTCAGCTGTTCCGCTTTATGAAACCTGTGCTTTAAACTGGATGGTGTAATTTCATGTACAGTATTTTATCAAATGTAATTTAGATGTGTTTTCATTTCATTAGGAAGTTTTGTTTTGTGCCTACTTTTCAGTAGCTTATGATTTAACTGAACTAGGGGGGAAATGTTAGTTGCTACTGAAAAAAAAGGTGTGTTCTGATTAAAGAGAAGTATTCGCAGACCGTCTCAGGTTTAATTTATTGTTCAAACCATTAAAAATGATAGATGGTTGTCGAAGATCACGACAACTCCCCATTAAAGATCTCAGAAAAATGTATGGCTACAATAGCTATCAGGGTGTCCCAGAATCAGTGATCACATTTTATTGGATTAATTACAATACATTACATCAGTGATAAAGTTGTGACGTTTTACAGGAGTGAAGGGTGAGATCTTATTTAAATAAAACAAAGATGTATATTAGGACATGTTTGGTGTCCAAGAGATAGTGCAACAAACCCAAGGATACAAGGTACTTATATGGAAATGTATTTTTCCCACACAGCCTAACAACTATGCTGAGATTCCCTGTTTATAAATGTAAGTGTCTTGTGTCCCCAGAATTTTGCACATAGATATACAGTCGTCTGTATGAGGAAAAACTACTGTAGGGTATAGAGTTGGCATTCTAAAGTTACTAAATTGCTTTATAACAGACACCCAGTTTGCGAGCATAAAAGACAAAAATGACATGCTTAGTTTTTTTAATGCAAAAAGCTATATTTAATATACCCATTAAGCATTATAAATGAGGTTTGTAAAAATCAATCATAATAGTTTAACGTCCCATGGAGCTAAAAAGTCTTACTTTGTTCTCATGTAGCCAGTACAAAGCAACGAAGGCAATGCATTTCCCACAATGCCCATTAAGAGGTAAAATTGATTACATCATCAAAATGCGCCGTTACTCTAGCAACGTTTGTAAAGGTTGCCTTCTGTTTTAGCCATTTAGCTAGCTTGTCAACTTTGTTTGTAAAATATCAAATTTGATGCCAAAAATAAGGTGAGGATCAGTTTGTATGCCCATGTTTATAATTTCTAACATTATCACACACATAACATGTTTTTTTCGAACAACGTGTCGCTTTTGTGTCGTATTTGTCAGCTCAGACACGCTATGGGAGCTGGCTGCGGCGGAGGTCCACAGTCGGGAGACTGAAGGTGGGGAGGAGGACGGAGGAGAGACGGTCAGTGAGAGGAGCGTGTTTCTGATGGGGAGCAAGGCTGGGGTATGTTACCGTCGTGCCAGACTACAGAGAGTACATTTATTGCTTTCTAATGGAAGCACCCTTGTCTTGTTATTAGCTACATAAGTTATAGCTAGTAACGTTAAGCTCACCTTTGTTTTGTCAGGGTAAAACGTCCATTCTCCTCAGATGTCTCGACAGGTGAGTATGTGTGTGGCCGAGGTAATCAACTATCATCTCAAAATGATTAAATCCCGCTTCGTGATTAAACCAAACCTGCTCTTAACGCTCTTCATATTATGGAAGCAGACTAATGTTAAAGAGACAGTTCACCCAAAAACAATTAAACATGCCAGTTATTGACAATAATGCTTTGAGCAGAATGTATATAAGATCAAAGGTCCACTTAGTAGCTCTCAAATCTTTCAGCTGCATCTCACGGTCTTCTTCGGATAATAGAGCTGACGACATGACACAAAATGACACCTGAGCCAACTCCATTCACTAAAAAAAGACCACGAGATTAGGTTGAAAGCACCAAAGGCTAGAAAATGGATCTTTTTGCTTAGATTATGTTGTTACACAACAATAATACTGTTTTTTTTATCCACCAGGGATGAACCATCCAAGCCGACTCTGGCACTGGAGTACACTTTCGGCAGACGGGCCCGAGGACACAACACAGTAAGGAAGCCCTGGACTCTTGGACACGTCTCTTAAAAAATGTGAAAAAGACACACAACTGATAATCCCGATGAGTTGTGACTGCCTCAGACCATGTATGTTTTATTTAAATTGACGAGAAGGAGCTGTGTGAAAAGTTAACCCTTGTAAAGAGCTACAAAAGAGTGTAAATCCATTCACCACAACTTCCAGTACTCCAACACATTGAGCACAATGCACCAGGCTCACTGTGAGAGTTGGTGTGTATATAGTGGTTTTCTATTACGCCAGTAAATACCTTGTTTCTTTGTAGTAAATGCTGCAGAAATGTATAATGTGTGTACAACTGCAAATAATGTGTAACTTGTAATGAGATGGTGTGATAAAACAGCCTGGTGGTTTTCTCTTTCAGTCCAAAGACATAGCCCACCTATGGGAGCTGGGAGGTGGGACCTCTTTGTCAGACCTGGTCCAGATCCCCATCACTCCTGTCAGCATTAGGTAGGTCACTTACACACATTCCTGAGGTCTTGTTGTCTCTTTCACAGTTGACTGTTTTTTCACAGTTGTGATATGTTTTGAATGTGAATATTATATATGTTTACTGTACGTGTATCTTTAAAATAAGTATGATTTTGAACAGCAGTGTAATGCCAGTAAAGGTGTGGAGTGTTTTCTTGGTCTACCTTCTTCTATGTATCCTACCAAGTCCTTCCTGTCTTTTCCCAGGTCTCTCTCTGTCATCCTCATTCTGGACCTGTCTAAACCCAATACCCTGTGGGGAACCATGGAGAAGCTATTACAGGCAGCACAAGCTCAGTTGGAGAAAGTCTCTTCCTTAGCACAACAAGCACAAAAGGCCAAACCTGGAGCCAAACACCAGACGCCTGTCCACTCGGCAGCACGCATCTTACCTAAAGACTATCCTGTAAGACCTCAGCTCATTACACTGGCTTTTAAATTAACATAATCTTTTGTTCAGTTCAGGGCAACCTACAGTAGCATATTTGAAGAGTTTTGAAATTCATGCTCCAGGCTCCTAGAAAATGCTTATGTGTCACAGATTAAAATGTGAAAACGCCAATGCTAACAAACTAAACAACTTGCTCAAAACCAGCTATTTTGATGTCAAAAGGAAAGTTCACTGAATCTCACCTCACAGTGTGGACAAAGTTGATATAATGTGATGTGTAAGGCTTTTCTTGTAAAAAGGTGATTCGTTGTTTTGTCCAGTGCAGACGTAAGATGGTACATGTATCCTGAATTAACTGTGACTCTGACCACAGGACAGGGAGCTGATCAGTCCCTTTCCTGTTCCTCTGCTCATCATTGGCAGCAAATATGACATCTTTCAGGTAAAAGTTACATTGGTGTACCTAGTCAATATTCTCACTTCATTTTCTTCTTGGATCCTGATATAATTTGTGTAACACATTTAGAGGAAGTTTTATTTTCATCTGTGTTGCAGGAATTTGACTCAGAAAAGAGGAAAGTGGTTAGTAAAACATTGCGTTTTGTTGCCCACTACTACGCAGCCTCTCTTATTGTAAGTGTCCAACATATTTACATTTAACATAACGTTTCAATAAAACAAACAGCAATTTGCACTATTTAATCTTTTTTGCTTTTCTTTCTATTGAATCTGTCCATTCTATCTACTGCTGCTGTTCCACTTTTCTTTTATTACATTTTTCTTTCTGTTCCTGTGCCTAATCTTTTCATCAGTTCACTAGCATCAAGTCAGAGAGCCTAATGTCAAAAACCAAAAGCTTCTTCTCCCACTTGGCTTTCGGTCTGGACAGAGGGTGAGCAGGATAACACAGCATTGTACACCAACTAGTAGTGGACTAGGAGTGGGACTGGCATTCTTTAGTTTTTTTTTAAAAACACAATTACCTTAGTGTTGTCACTAATACTTGGTAGATTTCCCAATTGCATTTCATATTTATACTTTACTAGGACAATAAGAAATTATATAATATACAGGTTTTCTCAAACATTTTGGGCCTATGATTTATACTCTATTTACTAGAGCTTTTCAAGAGACGCGAAATGGACTTTATACTGTAGAGAAGAAAAAATTTATTTCACACCTATTTAACTATTTCAAACAAAAATAAATTGTTGTGTATGTTACTGTACTATTGATTTAATGCTTTGGTCTAAGTTGTGCATTGTCTTGTGTTTTTTAATGTTGTGATCAGGAAAACTGTGTCCAGTGACTCCACCAAGCCTATCACCATTCCAGCAGGCTCTGACTCCTTCAGCCAAATAGGTGAGCACAGCGCCACCTGGCGGCCAAAAGCAGTAATGCATTTAAATGGAATTAAAATACTATTGCTGTGCTGTGTTGCAAGGCATGCATCCACCTTCTTCCTTGTCATTTGTTGACGTGAACAGGATTGTGTGATATTGTGTTTAAAATCATGCCCCTAATGCTTAAGGTTCCCCTCCTACTACTGATGTGGACATCACTTCTCTGCATGCCAAAAACCCAAAGGACCTCTGGAAGAAAGTCTACAAGCATGTCTTCCCCGAAGAGGTAGTTGAATCAGTGGTGGCACCTTTGTCTTTATCAGTACTGCAAAATTCAACTGGACATCATATGTCACACACAATGACTGTGTGTGTACGTAAAGTGTAGCACTCCTTATATTTATGCATGTTTACATGAACAAGAACCTCTGTAAACAGTCAATTTTTAATGTATTTCTTTCCACCTAACTGACTTTCTTTGCAGAATACCAGTGAGCAGAGGGAACTAAAGGATCCAGCCAAAGACCCACAGTACAGTGAGCCTCAGATTGATGCCATGAGAGCCCAGAAAGACCAGGTAACACATCTTGACCAATCACATGCTTGCGTTGTATTACTTTATAGCTGCACAGTTGTGATCACAAATGAATAGCATTATTATCACAAAGCACAACAATACACCAATGATTCTGTACAGACTGCTGACTCATGAGTTGGCAGGATGGTGATCAGTCAGTGTTCATCAGAAATTCCTGTTCACTTATCTGTACTTTATGACCCTGACCTTTGAGTAAGTATTGAGGAAGATAATAGATTTTAAAAACATTAAAGGTGAAATGAAGAGGATAAGTATGTACAATATACCGCTACGTTTTCTAGTTGATTTAAAAGGTTAGATTTAATGACATTGTGCTCAAGACTTTTAATAATGGTTATTTAGAACATTTTATTTTTAATACAATATGAACAATATGGTTTGTGAGGTCACATAGAAAACACATTAAATCAGTTGTTGACCTTCTACTGCCCAAGCTAAGTTGAATTAAATAAGAATAAATACACTTTATCAGAGAGACAAATAGATCTGCTGTTGAAGACTGTCTTGTGCACTCTGCTCCACACCTGTCTTAAACAACGCTAATGTTCCAGAGTAACTTTCTGCCCTCCAGTAACCTGTATGTAGTAGTGTTTCTGTCTCATTAACAGGCTGTAATATATGCTGTGGTTATAACCTCAGAGATAAGTAGTCTCCCCGCCGGCCTGTCCAAGTGCCACTCTGGCACTTGAACTATAGTAACCTGTTAGAGTCACACTGCTGAGTCTCACCTGAGGCTGGTCATCTTGCTCTGCCATTGGACGGCACATAATGTAATTGGTCTGGGTAACCAATAAGAGGAAAAGGGTGAAGGTTTATTCCAACTGAGTATAGAGAAAGGTCTTGAAGGCCTATTTGCATGTCAGGGTAGATTGTAAGATGATATCCTTCATGCAAACTGTATCCCTGTCTTATGTTGTGACACCACATGTTGATCTAAAAACATGTCTTGAATTTAACGTTTGGATATGAAGGTATTCATTTGATTGATGATCGTAGTAGACTTCCTGACCACTGAGTGCTGTGTCTACGATTCCACACAGGAGCATTCTTTAACAACCATAACAGTAGACTTTCAGCAGCAAGTAAAAAGATGAACTAGAAACTTACCTATTAATTTTCTTTCTTCTGAGATGTGCTTTAAGGCTCTCATTGAGGTCATAGATCAATTGGAAAATGGCCAGAAAATGCAGGATAATGTGGATTATAGTTATGATCTTCTTTGTGACTTTCGTATAAGGAAATGGATAAATATTGCGCTGTAAAAAAGGATGGTGTGAAGAAGTATTATAGAATAAAACAACCATATTGGAATAATGATTTAAATAAGTTATGGGTTAACCTGCGCTCAGCAGAGAACATGTTTATTAAGTGTAAGGACCAGAGCAAGAGAAGTAACTTAAAAAATGATTTTAAACGTTGTCAATTTAGGCTGAGATTGTTCAAGAGACATTTTAATAGAGGACAAACTCTCCAATTAGAGCAATTACAACTCAGCAATCCACGGCAATTTTGGAGGGAAATACATAAACTGGGTCCAAAAAAACAAAACAAACTAACATGATTTATGTAATAAAACAATTAAAAAAAACAAGAGTTTGCTGATGCTATCGTGCTGACCTGAATAATTTCTTGTATTTCAATGGAATTCAACTGGGTTCCTTTTTTTATTTGTTGCTCCCCCAATATTGTTAATGATTGATAAGAATTCAATCCGTTTACGTGTGGTGGGGGGCATGAACTTTTTTTGGCTTCTGAAAGGGGGCCATGGCAGAAAAAGTTTGAGAACCACTGCCTTAGCCCCAGTTTGTGCCTCTTATGTATTATCATTACAATCATGTCACAGAGCTAAGCATCTGTTTTTCTGGAAGATAAATCCCTGCCATCTTTCAAAAATCCCAGTCATTTAACAACAAGTACTGCAGTTTTGAAGGCATTTCTAGAATCTTCAGAATATTTTTCAATCCAGATCCGCTGTACGATATAAAACATTTTAAAAGTTGCGACTCTATTTCCTAATCCAAAAAGGATGATAGCCAGAGGTGACCCATCTCCCTACTCGAGAGGCACAAACTGAGACTAGGGTGCCCCATGAGTTTGGAGAGAGACAGCCTTGCAGAGCTTATAGCTGCCCTGTGGAGTTTTCTTGTAAACAAACAAAAGTTATGTTTACATTCGGTGTTACTCACCAAAACGCATTGTGTATATCGTTGAGGTCTAACAAACGTGATGAGTGCGTTAACTTACTCATAAAAGTTTGAAACCTGCATTGTTTACGAGCAAGCAGTCTTCTTTCCTGCCTTTGTCGGCACATTACTGCATATCTTGGCACACTACCTCCACCTGTAGATCAGTGGAATAATGTGACATAATGTGAAGTGCGTCCCAAACGGGGACCCACTCATAAAAAAATACACCATAGTGCTACTAGTGCTTAAAACTCCCAGGTTACCTTTTAAGTGAAAATCTATAAATGTATAGTATTATACACCCTTAAAAGATTTTAACCATAAGGTCACATCAATTTTCATCAATCCTTACTATATGACTATTATAATATGACTATATCAAAATATAACTCAGTAGAGAAAACTGCAGATTCCTGGGTAGTAAAACTACATGACAAAGTCATTACTGCATTTAATGCGAAATCAGAAAGAGTTTTTCAACATTTCTGTAGAATCAGAGTTCTCCATTACATGACGCTAGCCTGCCCTGCAAACCTACTTTTCCAAAGTCTAGACCAACTGGGGGAAATAGCAAAATAGCCCATGTGACCTGACTGGCTCCTGATGAAGCCTGAATTAATGTTTGATGTTTGGAGTCCTTGTTTGGATATGTGGTGTTCATCTAAATGTATCACATGTTTCTGTGCCCTATATCTACATTTGAATGTCTGTGGAGGAGAACAGCACCTTGTTTACCATTATGAGTTTGCATTATAGTGTATATCTGTGCAATTGCCTGCACTTTTTCATTGTACTTCATTAATATAGAAAAAGTGTAATCTTCTCTCTTTCTGTCTGCATGTCTTTTTCAGGAGTTGGAGCAGTATAAGAGAAATGCTGCTAAGTCATGGAAAGGACTAGAGCTGGAGACATGAGAAATAATCATTTATGGTCACACATACACCACATATTAATGTAAATACAGTAAACATTTTGCATTATTTATTTTCTTTTGTGTCATTTTGGTTTTTTTACTACTAATTCATACAACTTGCATAACTACAGATTTTTTCTCAAACGATTTTAAACAGAACAAAACTATTTGTATACTGATGATAAAATGTGTTCTAAAAAATAAACAATTTTACATTATTACAATAGGCATCACTTTCTATTCATGATGCATTACAATCACAATAATTAAACAAAAAAGGTGACATTTTAGAAATATTGTACTTTTTACTCCACTGCATTTATTTGATACGTTGTTACTAGTTACTTTGCAGATTCTGATTAATAACACAAAATATAATCAACAAATACATTATGATGTATTATTATGGATAAAGATAAGACTTTATTGATCCATTGGTGAAATTCAAGCTACCTTGCAGTATATATAGTAAAAAATAAGCTCAACCTTTACCAGCTGCAACATTAAAGTAATGTATACATTAATGCATCAATAATCATAATCCAATAGTATAATATGCATTATTATGAAATGGGCCATTCTGCATAATGAATACTTTTACTTTTTGTACTTTAAGTGTATTTTGATGCTAATACTTTTGTACTTTTCCTTGCATGCAGGACTTTTACTTGTAACAGAGTATTTCTACACTGTGGTGTTGCTACTTTTACTCAAGTAAAAGAAGAGTACTTCTTCCACCACTGATAACATCGTACTGTAAATCTTTACTCTAAATGTGTTTTAGATCTTCAGAACCAAACTCAGATTAGCTTCCTGTTTAAACAGAAGATTCTCCCACACATGTCTGTAGTTTTAGTGATGTACAAGCTTGTCTCTGATCTTGAAGCTGATCATGCCCAGCAGCAGGAGGGCAGGGAGGAAGGAGTAGAGGAGAACAAAGTCTAGTGTGTATCGGGACAGAGCGCCAGGATAGCCCTCATCAATGATCTGACTGCCCTGAGTGATCAGACACGCTCCCGGCAAAGGTTTGGAACTATCTGCAACAACACACCAGAAAGAAAGAGTTAACAACTGTCTGGTTTTTAAGACACAGCTTCAGTTCCCAAAACAGCAATGAGTATCCTTTAATCTGTCCTGCCAAGCATCCTTAAACACCGAACTCATACTTTATAATTCAACCTTAATAATCAGAGCATTAGCAGAATGATAAAATGTGCAATTGATAAAAAGAAATCACTGATTGCTGATAATCTTTTATCAGTCATCACATACAGTACTAGTTAAAGCATTGATAAAAGATTAAAGACAATAGTGAATCAGCTGTGAATTACATTTCCTGAATTGTTAATATGATCCAGGACTAGATTTTCCTACAGAGGCAAAACATTCCCAGTGTCCTCTACAGGTAGTGATGTCAAGACCAAGTAGTTTAACTTTTACAGCATCAAACACTTTGTATTCATAAAATACCACAAATCGCCACCCTATTCAAAATGTTGTAACAGGTAGAGAGTGACAAAAATAGTGTTTACACATCACATAGTCTGTGAGCTGTAAATAGTTAAATTATTATAGTAACGGCTCCCTTTTCATTCTCAGGCTAGGTGGACACAGAGGATGGTCCCATGGTAAAAACAACTGGTAACACTTTATTTGGATAGTCCGCCTACAGATAGTTTACAGAGTATTTGTAACATTTCAACTGTTTAAGTTTGTCTGTAGATGTTTTACAGATTATCAATATATATGTGACAATTCATGAACATACCCTAACCAAGTTGTTTTTTTGTGCCTAATCCTAACCAAACCTTAACCACAGTGGTATATTATCATAAAAGGATTTTATTTGTGAAACAATTGAATTGTTGAATCTCAACTAATGTCGAAATGTTACAAAAACTCTATAAACTATCTGTAAGCGGACTATCCAAATAAAGTGTAATCAAACAACTTACTGCATGTGAAGTCGAGTCCTTGGAACTCAGTGACGATGAGCAGCTCACAGCTGTACTTCTGGAAGGTCAGGTAGCTGAGCCACTGGAAGACCACTGGCATCTGCTGGGTGCTTCTGTTAAGAGGAAGAGGAGAGATGAAGGTGTGTTGCCGGTAGCATATCTCTATTATTACTAATTAAATAAAAAACATATTTGGTGTCTCACCTTAGAAAGCCAGATCCCACCAAGATCCCTGCAATATTGAGCAGAGCAACTCCAGTATTGACCATGTTAGGGTCTTGGACCACTCCTAATAACACCACAGTCAGCAACTCACCTGAGGAAAAGAAAAAAAAACATACAAATAAATACACTTGACACTGTATAATGATATTTCTTAAACACTGAATATTTAAAGTCTATCCCTGTCAAAGAGCTGGCAGCAAACTAGTTATGAAGACAAAAGTTTTAAGAGTTATAGGATATGAATCATGGAGATAAGCAGACTAGCCATATCCCTATTATGTACGTTGTATAATTTGGATAATTCCCCTTAATCTTATCAAGTCACCTATAATATGTGGCACCAGGACTACAGCAGTGAAACACAGGAATCGCAAGATGTCAGGGTGCATCCCCACCGTCCTGAGAGGAAAGCCGGCAGGGACAAAATGGAAGCGACAAAAGAAGAGTTATTGCTGAGAGAGATTGAGTTTAAGTTGACGCTGCACATACAGAATATGAGATCAATTAAATCCTTGAAGGTGGTTGAATATGCAGCGTGCATCCCCCCCAAACAGAAACACATACACACTTACTACCCACCAATAAAGGAAGGAGGTGAAGATGAAAACACTCAGGATGCTGAAGGGCAGGATGTGGAAGATGTAGGCCAAGAACATTTGCCATTTACTGTACAGGCCATCCTGACTCTCCTGATCACTGATGGCTCGCAACGCCGGGACTGATAGAGAGAGTGAGACAGAGAGAAGGAGAGAGAGCAGATAATGTGGGGAGTGGGAAAGAGGAGAAAAATGTTAATAATGAAAGCCCATGAAGATGTTAAATGACTGCAATAAATAAATATGCTACAAATTGGGGGGAAAAAATCACCCTATTGTACACATTATTATGGTAAATTAGGGTTATAAAGACCAGAGAAATGTACTTAATTAATAGGATTAGTATTTGATACTTAAAACACTTAAACTTATATAGCGATCATTTATAGACCCCGGCGGGATGGGGAGAGGAGGGCTTTGTGTTTACATTGATGGTGTTTGGTGCTCAAGCGCAGTCAAAGTAGATGGACACTGTTTCCAGATGTCAAGCATTTCATGTGAAGATAATATTCATATTATTTTTTTCACTATCTTGTTGCTGCAGTCTTGCATTCCCCCAGATGCAAATTCAAAAAATGCACTGAATTATTTCCTTGGTGTATACGTGTATGTATGTATGTAAATAACTGTAGGATATATTGTATGTGTGTAGCATGAAGGGACTACTAACTTAATTTCGTTGTACAACCTTGTGTTGTATAATGATAAATAAATGACCTTGTACCTTGTATAGTGAAACTTGAGTGTGACAAGAGAAGCATAATTAAATAATGCAAACGAATAATGCATGTTGCTCCATCCCATCACTAAAACCACTCCCATGATGACCAAAGGCATCCAGGAGTCTGTTCCAAGAAGCCAGTGTACTGATTTTTGTTAATATCAAGGTCAGTATGACATCCCCAATCACTACCACGGGCTGTTTGGGTGCTTATGGAGTGCTTTTAATTACCTTTTAACTCTAGTGTGACTTCTGCTCAGACCAGTGTCTTATCATCTCTTATCCTCAGTATCTGCCAGAGCCCTAAAGATTTTAGACTCAGCTGATACCCGAAGAAGACAGTGAAGAGATAATCACCCTATACAGCCAATATCCTTCAAAGGTTCTTGTCTATAACATCTTTTAACATACACCTTATGTATGAAATGAATGTTATTATAGAAGATTATATTAAGGCCTTATTGCCAAACTTTTCAGTGTGTATTTGATCTTTCTTAACCTTTTTTTTTGAAAATACTAAGTTATAACACAATATACAGAAATAAACTTCACAGCATCCTAAATTAATCTTATTTGTAAAATCCCCAATAGGAATCACATAAAGCTCACACCCTAAAAGCAGTATAAAATCCACAATGATTTGAGAGAGAGACCAGTGTTTGTAGTTTGCAGTAGGTCATGCAGGGCAGAGTGAGTTTGAATGAATTGAGATTCAGCTTTGTTTAGCTGTTTCTCTCTCTTTCTCTGTTTAGATACAATATATGTGTGATAGTTTGTCTGTATTTGAGGTTACCTGAAGTCACAGAAGCTGCTATAAATACTAACCATAAACTGGTTTAACACAAATACATGCACACACTGATAATATAGACAGTGTAGGTACTGTAGGTAAAAAGGCACTTGGGTTCATTGAGCTCTAAATGGAGTGAAGGTCAATTAGATTGACTAAAACTGCAAATGCAAACTAAAGGACCTCTCTAACAACCGTGTAAAGCAAATAACAAAAGGTTACACATATGTAATCTTTATGCAAACACTCCTTAAATTAAAGATATTCTAATAGACTCATCATCTTTTACTTTGACCTAAGAGAGGTACTAAAAGTACAAGAAGTCTCTTCAGGCACTGTTTCACCAAGCAAAATCCAAGCTAGACTTTACACATTTTTGCTGATGGGAACAAAAATCCTGCAGACAGCAGACCCCTTTCATTTACTGAACAAGAGATAAGCGGGCTTACACAGCTGAGATAAAGACATTTTGAAACATGCTGTTTAACAAAGATAATAGATCACTTTTACTCAGGTGATAGACCACCTGAGCACTTCAGAATTTCCCTGAAGTCATTGTATCCACCTCGCGTAGATATTTATTGGGTGATGTTATCAGACACATACGCATTACACATTAGATGGAATATAATGTCACAAAGACATGTAACATCTGAAATATGGTAACTCGCTTCACAGTTACAACTTGATTTATGTTTCCAGTTATTATTTCCAAGCATGTTAGCAATTTAATTGCAAATCTGAGACCCAAGACTCAATGGTGTCATACCAGTACAGCACAGAGCTGCTTCATAGTTATGTTTTAGTTTAGTTTTTGAATGAGGACCCCTCTTTCAAAAACAACAACCTTGGGTTTTCAGGTTATTGTGTCAATTTCTGTCCAATTTAATTTTATTTTATTGTTTATGGGAATATGTACAGCATATGAGTGCTGCTTGAAATGTAGCAGTGTACTACAATAAATGTGTCACTTTTAAGTCAAATTGTTGGAAAAACCAAAAACCTGGAGTAAAATGTATGTACAGATGTATGGTGTTGGTGGAACTCACAGAGAGCTACAGCATTCAGCATGCCAGTGTAGGGCGAAGCACCAACGCACTGATAGATGATGCCAATGCGATCCTGCACAGCACCCTTGTTGACGTCATTGTCTAAATGCATCACAAAGAAGGCCACAAAGAGACCGTAGATCAGGTTCTGGGACAGACGCATCAGAACACCCATCCTGTCTCTGGACAGGTTTCTTGTCGTCCGCCTATACACAAAACACACATGGAAATGAATGTAAACACACACAAGGGCACACATGTCCTCAGGTATATATTCATAAGACAACACACAAAGGGCAGGAGGGAGAATTGTGCAAATGAGAGAGACAGAAAAGAACTAATAAGAGATCAGACATACAGTAGAGAGCAAACAGGGAGGGAATTAGATGGATGAATAATGGGTAATCTTTTGCTGATCCTGGTCGTATTTGAGAACAAGAAGCTCTTGAACTGCCTAATGGAGGGATGATATTAATATGAATTCCACATCTTAAAAAAGTAGTGAGAGTTATATTCATTTACAGTTTTAAATGCAAACAGAAGCAGCTAAGTACTCACGAAGAAAGAAAGAATATCTAATAATTTCTGTGGTAGGCAGTAAACAGTTATTGTCCTGACAGATGATGTCTACACACACAAGAGGGCTGAAGACTCGCTCAGCACTGACCTGAGCAGAACTTCAAGTTTGGCTGCACTGCTGGGTGACTCTTTGCTCTTAAAGGGGATGGCTGGCTTGTCTGCCCGCTGAAGGCTCTGCTCCATTTTTCGCATCATGCTCTGGTAGATGGCAGACCTCTGATAGGATGAAGTGATCTCATGCATGCGACTGAAGGTGGCTGCCTCCCTCTCACTGCTGCGGGTGTCCACTGAGGTGAAGTCAACTGTTTAACATCACAGCAATTGGAATATTTTAATGTCCATGCCATGCCGACTTCATTCTTTTACATACTGTATATTCTCAAGATGTACTTATTTTTTTATTTATTTGTGTTTCAACATATCATACAGTACCATAGATGTCAAAGGGGTTGCAGTAGTCTGGACACTCATATCCACATTGGCTGAAGAAGTCCACCATCTCTTCTGGCTGCCCACAGAACACCAGCTCTCCACGGCTCATTATAGCTATCCTGCTGAACACCTGGGGTAGAGACACACACACACTAATTAATAGTTTAATTTCATCAGCAAATACCTATCAACTGAACTACAACACATGATCTTCTGTCTTGGTAGAAAATGGTGAGCTTTTCAGTATTAAAGGAAAGGGTTCACATTTTTTCAAGTTTTTCGATTTTCAAGTCTGAAAACAACACTCAAATGCCATTAAAATAGTTTTCGATTGCTGTAATTTTTTCTCCTGACCATAATGGCCGAGAAGAGATGTCTTCCTAATTTAATTCTAATGTAAGAGATGGAGAACAAAATCCACAGTCCTCGTTCTGAGTAAAAATTACTTCTAAAGTTCAGCTGAAGTTAATACAAGGCTTCAGCAGTCTGAGTTAGACAAAGTGTGAGTCTCCCAAAGTTAGTGTTTTTAATAAAAATTCCCCTCTGTGTTTCTATTCCTCTACTGCAGCTCAGCAAGGAAACAAAGAAAGGAAATTACATACTTAAAAGGTAGTAAATTGATTTGACTAACTCAGACTGCTGAAGCCTCATAGTAGCCTGAGCTTCACTGAAGGAGGACTGTGGATTTTGTCCCCCATCACTTCCATTAAAATTGCATTAGAAAGGGATCTCTTCATAGCCAGTATGGACAGGAGGAACAATTTGCACAACCAAAAACTGTTTCAATGTACATATGGGCATGTGGGTATTGTTTTAAGACAGATTTTCAAGGAAGTTTCAGTCAATTAGTCACTCTTTCTCCTTTATTCAGTTTAACTTGAAAACCCACCCTGAAGAGTTCGGAGCGTGGTTGGTGAATGGTTACTATGACGACACGGTTCCTCCTGGCCAGCTCTGCTAGCAGCACCACGATCTGATTGGCGGTCATGCTATCCAGGCCAGTGGTCGGCTCGTCCAATAGGATCACCCCTGCAATGACATCATCACCCCCATGCAGGCTTGTCCCACATTGAAACATCGAGAACAAGAGAAAAGCAGGACAATAACTTTTTTCTTCTTTTAAGTTGGAAACTTTTAAGTGCACTTTTTATTAAGTGGCACATGCATGGCTCTCAACGGGGCCAACTTAACTTGTGAAGATAAGTGAGTTCTTTTTTTTGTTAATTACTCTAATTAGGACAATTAAAAGATTGCCTCTTTGCATTATGAAAGCAGAGCGGAATTAGCAGATGCTTTAATTGTGAGATTAATTCATTTCCTGGTTGATTGGAGAGGCAGCGAATGGAAACTCCTCATTACTCTGTGTGTGATTCTGTGTGTGTGTGTGTGTGTGTTCATGGCCATTCTAATCCTGAATGAGGACTGAGACCCTTCATCCTCCCTGGAGGACTGTAGACCTGATAAACTACACCTGGGATGAGCACAGACACACTCACACACACACACACACAGAGGTGGGTCTCTGCTCATTCCCTTCATGGTGTGATAACCCAGTCTTTCATTACTCTTCTCGATCTCTCCCTCTGTCTCTGTCTCTGTCCTTTCCTTATTCCTCTCGTACTTAGATCCATTTGTTTTTCAGTGTGGACTTCTGAAACTCTTTGGGGAGAGACGGGTCTTGTGGTGAACTTTCTTCTGTTCTCAGGATGGCACAGTCCTGTCTCCAGTCCTGTTGCTTCCAACAGTATATGTGTGAAATATCATGTGTTGCAATATGCAATAACTTACTAAACAGAGTGTGCAAAACATTAGGGACATCTTTCTGATATTGTGTCACAGCCCCTTTTGTATAATCCTTGTCCCATGTGTCTCAAAGCTTAAAAAATCACCTCTAATGCTTCAATTTATCTACGCCATATCTCCTCAATTGAGTTCCAGAAAGCCTTAAGAATTTAAGGGACAATGGCTTTTGTCTCGATTCACCTCACCATCATGATTTAAATTTGCAGAATTAGCAACCTTTGGAAGTCTGATGTTCGTGAAAAACAGATAAAATTGTATTTCTCCTCACACATATCCCAGCTGCAGAGGTACTCACTTGGGTCATGAAGTAGCTGGCTGGCGATGGAGACCCTCCTCCTCTCGCCCCCAGAGATCCCTGGGAAAACACGACCTCCAATAACACTGTGAGCCACATGACTCAGACTCAGCTCAGCCATCACCGCCGACACCTGCACAGAGGTCAAGGGTCAGGTGACAAGAGAATTACTACTACTAACAAGTCAGCTGACAAAGGCCCACTGTAAATAATGTACTTGCTAGTTCTAGTTAGTGCACTTGATTAGTAGTAGGAATAGTTTCTGGGTGAAGGACAGGGCCAGGAGGTTTACATTTGCTTTGGATCAAAACAGAATAAGGAAATATCAAAATAAAGAAAATAGGATAAGTTCTACATTTTTACTTAACTTACTTTACTTAACTCTAAGTTTAAAGCAGTTTCTTGAAAGCTGCCTTGACAGTTGCACAATTTTGACCCTTTTTGACAAAACATGCGAGCTGTCATCCATCGTTACAGGTAGATTTTACCAAAACAGTATGCACACCAGCTGGATGAGTTTAGGTGCTGTAAGCAAGCAGACCTAGTACTGATGACTGGCTGAAGCAAAGGACACATTGGTGCAATACAGATGCTAGTATACTTATATGTATGCATTAGGGGACACGGGTTACAAGGAATATCCATCTCATTTGACCTTTGAATCTTGTTTACATGATCTTGATGATGAACTTTCTCTGAACTGTGATATAGATAGCCAAATATACAGCAGAATATCAGTATATTAATACAGAAAAAACTTAATCAACATCTTCTAATAAGCGCTAATGCTGCTGAAAACCAACATCCTAATTGATACAAATTCCGTTTCAAGAATCATCCCCTCTGGTTCTCCATCTGTCTCCTTTTTGTATTTTCTCTAGCAGGGAGAAATGACAGGTTTAAGCTAAAGAAAACTAATAAGAGTGGACAGAGCAGAAGAGGCTCTCAAAAGTCACCTTCTTCTTGATAGCTTCGGCTGAGTGTTTCCGCAGGGCCAGCTGGGCTGTGTAGGTCAGAGTCTCCTCCACTGTCAGATAACTCAACAAGTTATCACTCTGGAAAAGAAAGAGACAAACAAAAAGTAAGAAAAGAAACAAGTAAGAGATGCAGTGAGGCATCTCATGGAATCTTCCTCATGGTTTACTTACAAGGAGATGAGAAAGACTATGGATTTACACTGAGGAAAGGTTAAGACAATGAAAAATACACTGCTACAGTACTAGTGAAATGACAGTTATCTCCACCAAGAAGCATATACGATCACCTCCGTCTTTGTCAGTAATCAAACTACAGTATATCTTGAAACTAAATGGTGTGACTGGCATGAAATTCGCTGTTAAAAGTGTAGATTTAGTGTATCTTTACTGCACATCCCTGCTCTCTGAGTACATCCATATAGGACACATACAGCAGTATACTGTGTATTTGTATGTTCATATATGCGTGTGCAAATCAACTGTAACATACCTTATGCCCAGACATATATACACACACACACACACACACACACAAACACACATACACACATTCATAGCTTGAACCTGCTGAACCTGCTGCCTGCCTCAATTAACATGTGGCGCCTCCCAATCCCACTTCTCCTTAGTCTCTCATCTGAATGACTTTAATATCAGGAGCTCATATCACCTCCTCATCTACAGCTTAGCAGGGGAAGTTAATGACGAGGCTTAGAGAGCAGAGGGGGGTGTTATCAGCGAGAAGAGAGAGATGATTTGAAAGGAAGCAAGGCCAGTTTTAAGCCAGTGTTTTTAATTCAGGCTTTGGATACACTTGAGCACCTCTCATTGAGAGATTAAGTGTATGAGGAGGCTAGCAAGGGTCTTTAGTTAATTTCATCCAGAGGCCAGGGCAACCTTTTCAAGAGTTTTTGCAAAATGGTGTGTGCTCATTGAGTTTGTGGTTTGGTATTTATTCCTGTTAACCACATACAACTTAAATACATACAAACGAAAAGTTTAACATGTGCTAAACACGATTTGTTTAACACTGCATCTTTAAACATTGTTATAGATCATGAGGTAGTCTTGAGAGCAGTTCTGCAGTTATATGCTGCAGTTTGGAAGAGTCATTTCACAAACAACTGGTTCCAAGAAAACACAGCTAAAGGCTGAGAATATCTAGAAAACTGTATTTATTTCTTGAGGTTACGAATAACTGATTGTCTGTGTTTATATACTGTATGTTTTGGTGTTTCTGTGTGTTACCTGCAGAACATAGGAGAAGCAGTCCTGATACTCTTCTCTCTTCATTTTCCTGCCGTTAATGAAGACCTCACCCAACAGTGTACCACAGTTTCCAATCCTCCCCGAGATGGCATCCAACAATGTGGTCTTTCCTGAGCCTGTACAATGCAGTGCAAGTGCATGCACACACACACACACACACACACACACACACACACACACACACACGGATACACATGTACATACAGTAAAAAACAGGGTAAAATTTTAGATTGGCTAACAGAAGGATTCTCCATACACATTAATCCCTGTGTGCTGCAGCAGGACTTTCTTTTCTGGATCTGTCTGTTTTATTTTTGAATGAAGACTGTTGCCTAATTTTTAATAATAGTTTTCCCCAGTGTTCATACTGGCCCCTGAACCAGGATCCTGAACAACACATTGACCACTCTCACACTCTAATCTTAACTAGTTAATTTGACCTTTAACCTAAATAAAAGGTGCTACCACATTGTCTTTATTCTGAGTTCTGAGTAACAAAATCACTCAGAACAGTATTAGATCCATTTCCATTAAAGATTGATCTTACTGTGTGTTTCTAAAAATATCCAATTTATTTTAATTACTTAATTTTTTGTTGAGTTTAAACACTTTGCTCTTTGGACTGAGCTAAGTGCAAACCTGAATTGCCCAGTATGCCCATGATCTGCCCACTGTCTACGTGGAAGGAGACATCACTGAGGATCTGACGAGTCCATCGCTTCCTGTAGGAGGGTAAGTCCCACCACGGACCCACTCGCTCACTGGGACACGCAAACACACACACACACACACACACACACACACATACAGGGACATTTTTAACATCTGTATTTTAACATTCCCAGAATCAATTTCCACTGTGAAAATGATCATGAACAATTATAGATAATTTCAGCCCAAACCTGCCTGTATGTATGCATAATAATATAACATAATCTCCATATCTGTATAATGTCATCTAGTTGATTCTCATCTGTCTCTCAGTCATCCTCTTGTACACCGTCTGTGTCTGCAGCATTTACCTGACTGTGTAGGAGATCTTGCTGACGCTGAGACAGCAGGAGGGCTCTGATCGCTCCTCTCCACCGTCCCTCCGTACATCCCTCTTCACCTCCGACACAAACTTGAAGGACTCGCTAACTTTGGTCCCGTTCTCTGGCTCCACTGCCTGCATGGAATAAAATCTGTTCATGTCTCCGGCCATTCTGCTACTCCAAACAACAACCGTATCGAGTCTGTCTCAGATCAGTTTGTTCATATCCACACGACTCATCTACAGCATGCGAAACTCTAAAGTTGAGTCGTCTTACATGCCCAGACTTTGTTTCTCTGTACCCATTCCCTGTACAGAGCAGCAGTGCTAGAGCAGTGGTGTCTCTCAGGTACCATAAACACACAGTGAATGTTGTGTTATCTCAGAGAACTTTGATCTGGAGTTGTACAAAGAAGACACAAAAAACACACATGCTGAGTAGATTGACTGGCTGTCAGTCTCACCTCAGTCCTCAAACTGTGCGCTGTGACCAGAAAAGCTATGACTGACAGGACAGAGCAAATGAAAAACTGATGTGACATGAACTTGGACACTTTGAGAGAGAAGGCTTGTGAGCTGAGACAAGAGAAGATCTTCAGCCGGACTGGAGTCAAACTATCTAACAGAGAGAAGAAACGGAGAACAGGGGAATAACAGGAGAGCAAAAAAGGCAGATACCCTTAGAGAGAAAAAGAGAGGAACCAAACAGAAGAAGAAAAAGAGGGGCGTTGACCTCTTGACCTTACAAACGTCAACTGCCAATTTGCATCATCATGGACACAGACACTGGCCTCAATCATACAAACGGCTCCTCACAGGTCAGTCTATTACATGGGATCTCACAAATTCAAAAACATGTTAGCATTTTTAGCTCTCTTAAAGACATTGGTTTAAAGTTCCATTGCTAATATACTGATATGCTTTGGTTAAATGAAAACCATGTCTAAACTTTCTGTTGATTCCTTTCATCCCCCAAGTTTTTTGTGTGTGGTAAAACAAACGATCATTTATTATTTCCCTTAAAATAGGACCCCAATTTGAGGAAAAAAACATCTAGTTTCTTTATTTGACATCAACTTAAGAAAAATAAAACAATTGCTTTAATATTTCTAGTCAAAGTGTCAAATATCAAAGTAATTTATACTTATACTTCTACTATCTAAAAATATGCAATATTTTAACATGAATGAATCTGAATTAATTTTACTATGAATGCTTAAAATTAAAATTAAACAATTGATGTATATTAGGAATAACTTCTGTTTGTTTTCAAACTCTAAAAGTTATATTCTTCAGTTTTTAGTTTGCAGATTGAATGTGCAGCTTTAGGTCAATATGTTCTAGTTTATGTTTCTGTTTTCCAGTATTCCAGAAAGAAAAAACATTCTCTACTAGACTAGGACAGTTTGTCTAAAAAGATCAGCACCATAATTATTTCAGCTTCATCTGAAGTCTGGTTTAATAGCATTGGAGACATATGGTTTCCACAGGTTCTACTGTCCTATTTCAGTTACCACATCTTACAAGAACTGGTTAGAACGGCAACAAACTGAATGTCTAAATTACATACATTTTCAGAGATACTCTGTAGATTAATATGCTAAAGAAAAGCTACCAGGAGGGTCTGAAAACTGGATGTTCGTGTCACTAGAATACATATCAGCCATTTTACATGACATCTACAGTATATACAATATATCATATAGTATAGTGTACAGTATGTACAGTAGATTTGGTGTCAGCACGTGCCAAATTTTGAATCTTACATTTGTACTTTTATTCTATTGGAGCAATTAAAGGATTACATAATGGTAATATTAGGGTAGTTTTCAAATGGACTCTGGATCCACAAAAGGTCTCAGGCAACTATTTGCACCTACAAACACACAAGCAGATGCATGCCAATACACACACACAGATGCACACAAGCTTAAACATGCTCATATGTTCATGCATGCACGTAGTTATCATTAAATAAATGATGCATTAAAACTGTCCTATAAACTAGTTGACAAAGTTCACCTTCTGTCATTTGTATTGTTAATGGCTTATTGCCATCTAAACTAAAATCTGTGGTTTTCTATGCAGGAGTGTGGTACAGGAGCACTAACTTGTTCCTCCACAGAGTCCCTACGTCTTATAAATCTGTAATTCTGAACAGAAACTTTAAAATACTAATTTATAAAAAGAGTTTTATCACTCTTACTGGTCTTCACTCATTTTATTGCAGTTTGTACTTTAGAACTGATATGGATATAAATAAAGATTTCAAATGAGTCTTTGCCTCTCTGAAACTCATTGACCTGTCTACTCTTTTTTAATAGCATCAAGACACAGAGTTGTTCTCGCCTGAAGAAGACAGCAGTCTCTACTTCACCTACAGTGGAGGGTGCAATGAGCTGGAGGTCAACAACCTGCACTATGAGGTAATGGACAGACAGCCGCTCTGCTCTCATACGCAGTCATCTTTAGCTTTTAACTGTTTTAACCTCTTTGTGTGTGTGCATGTGCATGTTGTATGTGCTCAATGTGTAAATGTGTGTGTTTGTGTGTGTTCCCAGGTGGACACAGCGGCTCAGATCCCCTGGTACGAGAGGTTGTCAGAGTTCAAGTTGCCATGGGAGATAAAAGGAAACAAGCAGACAGCCATCAACAAGCTCAGCCTCCGAGTCCACAGCGGTCAGATGCTGGCCGTCATTGGCAGCTCAGGTGACACACACACACACACACACACACATAGCTCCAAGGACCTCATGTCAGCAGCATTGTTCACAGGGGCAATCAATTTCGAACTGCAGTGGGGTACATGAAACATAGTACAGAACAGAGAAACTTTCTTTAGACTCCAGGTGCATGAACTAGAAAGAAAGATATGCCACGCTTTGAGACTAATCAGGGTCCCAAAAACCAGATTCACTGGTTGAGAAAAAACAGAAGTTAATTGTCTATGTATTTGTGATTTTTGTTGGTTGTGAGAAGTTTTTTTCCTCTATATTTAAATTGTGCCTTAAATACGTAATCATCTTCTCCCAGGTTGTGGTAAAACATCTTTGCTGGACATAATAACATGTCGTGATGAGGGCGGTAAAATGACGTCCGGCCAGGTTCTGATCAACGGGAAACCGAACACGCCCCAGCTGGTGAAGAAGAGCATCGCTCATGTCCGCCAAGACGACCGCCTTCTTCCTCACCTCACCGTCCGTGAAACTCTGGTCTTTGTTGCCAAACTGAGGCTCCCCACCCACTTTACACAGGCTCAGAGGGACCAGAGGGTAAGATTAAACTTAATAGGCAAACAGGATTCAAACCATATCTACACAACAGGCACAGATGTGATGGCAGTACAGTAAGATGAAATACTAAATGATCAACTATTCTGTGTGTTGTGAAAGACATATGTTATAAGTCACATGTGTCTGTTTCCTGTCACAGGTGGATGATGTCATCGCAGAGCTGCGGCTGCGACAGTGTGCTCACACCAGGGTGGGAAACGACTATTTGAGGGGTGTTTCTGGGGGAGAGAGGAGGAGAGTCAGTATAGCTGTCCAACTTCTCTGGAACCCCGGTGAGAGAGAAAAAAAAGAGACAACCTCTTAAACTCTTAACTTTCATTTTGAACTTTCAACCTTCAGTCTGTCTTTTTAGATGTGAAACTTCTCATGAAATGGCTTTTAACATAATCATAAAATCACAAATTCAAAATCTATTCACATGAAGATTCTTCTCAAGGGGGGAGCTGTTTAGTTATTGTCAGCTCAGTTTTATACATGTCAACCTGTGCCACCAATAGGAAAGGAAAGTCAGAGCAGCAGTTTAGACCTGCAGATGTAGACATGTTAATGTCACCTGCAAGCAAAAATAAAGTAATGGCTGCTGCAGTTGCAGTTGTATTCTTTTTTATAGCTGCTCTTTCCTTGTTGTGTGTGCGTGTGTGTTTGTGTGTGTGTTTTTGAGGTTTGCATTTTACATTCAACACTGTTAGATAAAATAAAATTACAGAATTACAATTCAGCTTGTGGCTGAAAAACACCAAATGTTAGCTTTGGAGGATACTGTAAATGATTTATCAGTTTTTGCCCTTTCTAAACATCTATGAACTATAGGCACGTGGCATTTTATTCGTCTATAAAAATAGTCACAATTTTATCAATAAACAACAGATATGTAATTGATTTCAATAAGCCCCAGGTTTATAGTTCATCGATATTCATAATTAAAGACAGCCTCTACATTCCAACCCTATGTTTCAGTAGCTCATCATTTTCTCTGATACAATACTAAGACGTAATATACAATACAATTAGAAATGAGAGGGTACCCTCCCCATTTTGAAGTATTATCCACCCATCTGTCTGGATTCAGGTTCTCAGATCCATTCTGCATCTCCACAACCTAACCACCAGTGGATCACCAAAAATGGATGGAAGGGGACAATTCAGGCAAGCAGGCAGGCAGAGAGTCGTGTCTTTTTATGGATTATTGAACTGGTGTTTTTCACATCTCAGGTATTTTGATCCTGGACGAGCCCACGTCAGGTTTGGACAGCTTCACAGCCCACAACCTGGTGATCACACTGTCCCGCCTGGCCCGGGGAAACCGTCTGGTCCTGCTATCGGTCCACCAGCCTCGTTCAGATATCTTCCAGCTCTTCGACCTCGTCGTCCTGCTGTCGTCGGGTTCAGCTGTTTACTGTGGCGCCGCTCGTGATATGGTGCCTTATTTCACTGCCCTGGGATACCCCTGCCCACGATACTGCAACCCCTCTGACTTCTATGGTTAGTGTGTATGTAGAAAGCTGTCAAAACAGCATTAAGTGGTGCTTCTTTCCAGCACCCAACAATGGAACAATTAGGACCCAGAAATGTAACACCAATGCACAGTTTCCAAAAGTGGCTTTAAATTGATATAACTCTTGAAACATCCATGGTGTCAAATGTGACCCATTCTTCTTTATAAACCTATTTACTTTTTCACGCCTCATTTTGTTGGGGGGTGTGTGTGTCTGTGTGTGTGTGTGTCCAGTTGATCTCATCAGTATAGACCGGCGCAGTCCGGAGCAAGAGGCTGAGTGTTTGGAGCGAGCCACAGTTCTGGCTGAGCAGTTCATGGAAAAGGTCCGAGACACAGACGATCACATGTGGAAACCGGCTGGGATCGACACGGCACCGACACAAACTGAAAGGTAGCTGTGTGTTTGTATGTGTGTGTTTAACTTTGTCCTCTTCTCCTTTTCTTTATCTATACATTCAGATATTTTCCCCAACTTTTCTCCTGTTTCACTTATCTTGTCGGACAATTTCTTATCTATTTCTCCTCTCATTACCTCCCCTCTCCCTAATTTAACAATGACATAACTTTATATGAAGGCAGGGTAATAATACATCCTTGACTTAAATCTATGAAATGCACATGTTTTTCAAAGAAGAAATATTTCCATAAAATGAATCCAGTGTCCTCCATGAGCAGCTACAGGGCATTTTTGGGTTGCTCTCCCAGTGAGAAACAGCCAGTGCTCTGACTGGATGACTGGATGGGTTTAGAGGGCTACTATCTCCACTTGACAAATTAAACTTTCTGACCAACAACTCAACTGTGTTTTGAGTGACCTGTTTCAGAGGCAAAATTCTTTGTGTTTAGGTTTTATCTGTGGACACAAAACTCAGGACATTTTAAAGTGAACTTTAGATTATTAATTTCTAGAGGTTCATCCTTTAATTTTCATAATTTATGGCTAACTGGTTCCAGTGTGCTAACCCAGACAACCTCATCCACTGTTTTCCTGCCTGCAGCCCTCAGCAGCTGAGCAGGGTAAAAGGAGAAGAAGTAATCACTATTTCCAACCAAAGAAACAGACTGCCTGGCAGACTACACCAGTTTACGATCCTCATAAGGTAAGAACAACACACACGGATGTATTACAGCAGTGGTTCCTGTCCTTTTTTGTTGGTTGTTCCCCCACAACCCTGTCAGATGAGTTCAAGTACCCCTTCATGGACACCACCTGTCATATTGAATTTAAACTGATTTTAAACTGTATGTTATTTAATACTATTAATTATATAAAAGTGGATATTGTTATAATTTTTTCATAAAAGATCCTGGAATTTTTAGGTTTAATCTATTTTCTCTTTTTTAGGTAGGTTTGGTCAGTTTTGCATATTTGTACTTCTACTTTTCAATCATTTGTCTGTTACTTTTATCTATTCATTTCGACTTCTCTTCCTCCTAAACATGAATATATCTATCTATATATATATATATATATATATATATATATAGAGAGAGAGAGAGAGAGAGAGAGAGAGAGAGAATCTCACAGAAGTGAGTACACCCCTCACATTTTTGTAAATATTTTATCATATCTGGACATTTTCACTAGCATTTACACACAGGGGTGTACTCACTTTTGTGGCCAGCGGTTTAGACATTAATGGCTGTGTGTTGAGTTATTTTGAGGGGGCTGCAAATGTACACTGTTATACAAGCTGTACACTCACTACTTTACATTGTAGCAAAGTGTCATTTCTTCAGTTTTATCATATGTACATTGGTGTACAGGGGTGTACTCACTTCTGTAAGATACTGTGTATGTATATATATTTTTTTGTTTGTTTTTTAATACATCATAATTTCTTTTCTTTTTTTTTTCAATTTAGCTGAGCTACTTCACAATCTTTCCAACTACCCCCTGGTAACTGCAGAAGTACTGTACAACAGCACTCAGGAGGGACACATCTGAACACTGACCTCCGCTCCTTTCTTCTCCTCCAGGCGTCACATGTATAATGACTTCAGAGACCTGGTCACCTTATTGGTCCACGGCTTCGAGGCGCTTCTCATGTCACTGCTGGTCGGTTGTCTCTACTATGGGGCAGGAGAAGAGCGTCTGTCCATTCAGGACACAGTGGCCCTCCTCTACATGATCGGCGCTCTCACCCCATTCGCTGTGGTGCTGGATGTCATTGCTAAATGTGAGTAATTACAGCTGTTTGGGAAGATGAGCATCAAAGTCAGTCTGCAAATCAGTCAAGTAGTCAAAGCCAATCTTCAGTCTCAGCATTTAAGCATAAAAAACTTCACATTTCGTGTTGATTTAAGTGATGTTTTATGTTAGAAACGTGATGTACAGCAAAATCATTACATTTTTCTCCACTGTTTTGATGCAGTGTTAGAAAAGGTGACACAAACACCATTTCCATTTGCAAAACAGCAAAGGCATGCTCCAAAATGTGTTGTGTTCTCAAAACTCTTCATACAATTGTCAATATCACATTCTGGTGTTTTAAAAGAAATGACTGCAACAAACATCTCCTCACTCAAGACAGCAAAACAACAAACAACCTTCTTTTCAACACTTTCAACACTCATTTGGTGGTGCTAAACAAAAACAAAAATAAAATTAACAAAATCTATTATGCAGTCTGTTTACTGCTCCATATCAAGTTAAAGATTTGTATTCAGATCCCACCCACGATAATATTCCTTTTCATGGCTACAGTAATGTCATCACAGGCCATGACCTCTGAGAGTGACCTCAACATGAGATTACGTCATGTTCATAAACGCCACACTGAAAAAAAACCCAGATCTCACTATCATTGAGGAAGAGAGCCCATTGGTTCTGCTTAGAGCCTCACGTTGTCCAACATGATACTGTAACAAAGTTGGACAACTGTTGTCCATTCAAAGATTTTCTCATCTTTCATTCACACACCCCGACATCACTGCTGCTTTCGTACTCTATGCTTTTTTTTTTTTAAACCTGGTGTGTCCCTTTACATGCGACTTCATACTGATAGAGTCAAAAGTTATTTTACCTCTATATATACTCACACAGCCAAAACCGATTTCTATTCATTTGGAGATTGAAAATATTGTGAGCAGAAAAAGTGTCTGAACTTGTGTTGAAGTTTTCTATATAATAGTTTTTTGTTTCAGTATTGTTATCATTATAGTTGTGAGGCATGTCAACATCTAATTTGCACATAGGCATAGCCATTATAACAAACATCACAACATATTGTACAAACTGAAACAAATGAAGAAAAGGAAAAACACACACATTTTCTGTATAATATGTGTGAAAAGGAAAGAAAACTGTGTGAAAAGAACCAGAAATCATTAAAAGTTAAGTGAATGCCTTTGAACTTGTGATCACTGCATGTGCAGTCGTAGAACATAGTTGGCATCGAAACAATGGAGAAACACTGTAACAAGACGAAACAGCCAGAGGTAAGATGGTTCAGAACAGTTTGTCAAAATGATTAAAGCCAAAGTAATCAACAAGTTATCAGACAGATCTGTGGGAGATAGGACAACAGCCATTAAGAGTCAAGTTGAAGTCAGGCCAAGGTCAAGTGACAACAAAAGTTATAAAATTGATTCCAAGTTCACTTATGACTCAGAGTTAAACACTGATATAGAAATCTCAGCAGACAACAAACTGAATAACAGTTACAATCTTTGAGGCAGTCTGGTACCAGAGGTTATCAAGCTGTACTCCATTATACTAACTTAATGTTCTCTGCAGGTCACACAGAGAGAGCCATGCTGTACCACGAGCTGGAGGACGGCATGTACTCTGTCACCTCCTACTTCTTCGCCAAGGTAAACCACAGTGATAAAACTGCATCTCCAGCAGGGGTCAGTCTCGCTCCATGCTGGAGTCACACTTTAGTGTAATGTACCGTACCACCCCAGTGATGTACAGTACTGTAATGTGGTGTTGGAAAGCATGGGGAAATATGATGTACTGTATGTGTTTGCATGCAAAAACACCAACCAGGATCAACACTGAATATGTGTGTGTGTTTTTTCTGCATTTCTGTCTGTTCTGTATATTTGAATGTATGCTTTCTCCACATTCAGGTCCTGGGAGAGTTACCAGAGCACTGTGTGTTCACCTTGGTGTACGGCCTGCCCATCTATTGGCTGGCTGGGCTTAACGAGGCTCCGGAGCGTTTCCTGCTCAACTTCCTGCTGGCGTGGCTGATGGTTTACTGCAGCCGAGCCATGGCTCTGTTTGTAGCTGCTTCGCTGCCCACCCTGCAGACCTCAGCCTTCATGGGCAACGCCTTGTTCACTGTTTTCTATTTGACTGGAGGTTTTGTTATCAGCCTGGAGAATATGTGGCTTGGTGAGGAGATGGATTAATTGTTCTTAGTTAAAAGATGTGTTAGGAGCCTGAAGAATATGTGTGAAGATACAGAACAGCTTGGACGCTGGTCAGTATGTGATGTTTATACCTGTGCGTGTTTTTGACACACCAGTGGCCTCATGGCTCTCTCACGCCTCCTTCATGCGTTGGGGTTTTGAGGGCATGCTGCAGGTGCAGTTCAGAGGCAACAAGTACCCCGTCACCATCAGTAACATCACCATCAATGTTGACGGCATACACGTGAGTTAGAAACAAACACACAAATACAAAATCATACATGGGTGTTAATCAAACAGTTACACATTGGGCATTTTCCTTTTAATAGAATTAGTGTCGCAAATTATAATATTGGGCAATATTTTTTTAAAAGTAGGATAGTATTGTACGTAAATGAACACAACTATCAAAACCAATGTACTGTACTTGGACAAATCAACGTCTTTCTCATCCTGTAACCTTCTCCGTTTGTCTTTGAGGTGGTGGAGGCCATGAACATGAACCAGTACCCTCTGTACTCGTGCTATCTGGTCCTGCTGGCGGTCTGTCTGGGCTTCATGGTGCTCTATTACTTGTCCCTAAAATTCATCAAACAGAAGTCCAGTCAAGACTGGTGAACACATCTGGACCAGTTTCAACAATCAGACCAAAAGCTGTCTGAAATCACACACAACATCAGGGGCAAGGTTTTACTTTGAAAGTGTTTTTTTTTTTGCAACAGTGGAAGGAAGTTGGGTTCTAGTTCGACTGGTTCGACACTGAGCCATCGTCATTTTACTGTTCTTATTTTGAATTTTTTAAAGTGAAAAAGTGTTTAATTTAGGGGAGGAAAGCAAAATATGTGTTTTGAATTTACATTTTTACAATAATTTAAACATCAGAAACTCCTGCACTCTTCTTGATGGTAAAAACACATGAAATAATCACCCTGGCACCTCAGTAGGGTGTAAAACGTCACCCTTCTTGATGTGTTAAATATTTCCTAAAAGTGCAGCAATTCCTGACATCTCAACATATAAATGGTGTTAACAGTTTAACTTGTGTTGGCAGTACCGCTGTCTGCTGCTGGATGGCAGCAGAGCACTGCAGTATCATCAAACTTAGAATGATCCCCCCCCCAATCCCTCTGTTCTCTGTCTTGGCAAATGATTAGAGCGCCACTTTGGCAGATATCCATCTGCAGCTTTTGCTTGTTCCATTTTCAATCTTCTTTTTTTTCTACAGCTTTATCTTTTTTGTATATGTAAGGTTATTAAGCTTAACAATGTGTGTGCCAGTATAGGGAGCACTGCAGAAAAAAAAAAGCCTAGTAGAGATGTAGTAAGTCACACTCTTACACAGAGCTCACACAGAGCTTGTACTTGTGTCCTCATAGATTGAAGATTATGTAAACTGTGTGTTTTTGCACTGGTGCAAAACCCTGATAAATATTTTACTGACATGGTTTGAGTCCAAATTAGTAAAGTATTAAATCAAATTGCTGCACTTGAGCGTGTTTATTTCTGTCGTCATACTCTCTGCTATCCTTCAGCCTCGTCATTCAGTTGTAGCTGTGCAGTTTCAGAACCATGAATTTTATTGATAATGTGATTATTTTCATTGAATTATCCTTCATATTCTGGTGTTATTTCAGCACTACCCAAAACCCTTAAAAACTTTATGTGAAATCAACAACAGCAACGTTACAAAAGGCAAAAAATTGTGGGTTTTATACAAACCTGCAAAAACAAGCTCTCATTCATAACAAAAGTTCCCGATGACCGTGTTACTTCTCCTGTCTGACATCAACTAGCACACAACCAGCAAGTGTGTGTTATCTAAGGCCTGCCTCAGTCGGGGTCAAGACAGTTTGTGTTTCATGAAACAGGAATACCTGAAGCCGGTACTGGAGACTAAAAAGAGTTCAAACCCAAGCAGAGGAAAGCTGCAGATAATCAGGGGACAGAAGAGGCTGAGTAAGGGTTAGACTGCATGAAAATCAATGCTAAATCAAATTGATGGCAATTATCTTTTACATCTGTTCTTATTGTAAAACACACACACATGCAGATGCTTTTAGTGCAGAGCTAGTTTAAATCTACATTGCTACAATGTAAAAAGTGGGTCTTTCTTTCTCAACCTAACACGGCAGCGGCAGATGGCCGCCCACCGTGTTGGGTTTCTGCCTCTTAAAGGAAATTTTTCCTTGCCGCTCGCCAAGTGCTTGCTCATGGTGGGATTTGTTGGGTCGCTATAAATAATACAAAGTACAAAGAGTACGGGTTTAGACCTGCTCTATAGTAAAAGTGCAATGAGATAACTTCTGTTATGAATTGGCACTATATAAATAAGATTGAATTGGGAAAAAAGGGAGGCATCACCGGATATGGACCTTTTTCACAGCAGACATTAGCTGTGTCCCAAATTCATACTAAATACTAATCCTAAACAGGTATGTAGTGTTCACACTGGAAAAGTGACATCATAAAGTGTACTGAAACAAATAAGTAGCCTATGCATATGAAAAAAAACACTTGATTTGTGTGTTTTTGATGTAGACTCTTCCTCCACAACGCAATGCACAAAAGGGTGGAAAAAGTTTTACTTAAAAGTACCAATACCACAAAGTAAAAATACTCTGTTAGAAGTAAAAGTCTTGCATTTAAAATCTTACTTATATAAAAGCACAGAAGTATTGTTAATACAACTTACATAAAGTATCAAAAGTAATTAAAAAACTCATTATGCATCAGAGTGGCTCCTGTCAGTGTTACATTACTACTGTAATGTTAAGTAATTACTATTGCTGATGCTTTAACATGTAAACAGCATTTTAACAATGTAGCTAATCAAGGAGCTAATTTTAACTACTTCTATACTTTTGGGAAGTTTGATCTGTAACAATGCATTATATTTTACAAAGTGTTCATAGGTTAAGAGTATACAATTTTAATCTGTAAAGTAACTAGTAACTATGACAGTCAGATACATGTAATGAGGTTAACAGTGCAATATTTCTCTCTGACATGTAGTATAAAGTAGCATAAAATGGAAATACTCAAGTAAAATTTAAGTAGCTTAAATAGTACAGGACTAGGAGTAAATGTACTTAGTTACTTTTCACCACTGAGCTGCACACAACTGGAAAAAAAGTAGAACTAACATTTTGAGTGTAGTGTAGAGTTGGGATACTGCAATTGTGTAGTGTCTCCACAGAAAAGGCACAAGTGTCATAGACAACCTTACTGTATTTAGTTGTTTCAGGGCCCTGGTATTGTCTATACAGACTTACTGGGACACCTCAATGGAACTGAGCCATTGTTAATGTAATTAGCTCCACTTGTGCTTTTCCCGCTGCTCTGAAAAAAGGTTAATTGTACCACTACATACTTCCCTTTTAAACCACACAAAGACCCAGGCATTGAATGTGGATTCCTAACATCATTTATTAGCATAAATACTTCTGTACATTCTCAACATCATCTTAATCATCAACATTATTAATAGCGCAGTGGACAGAGTGTAACATCCAACAGCTATAACACAATACCCAGCATTTCAGCTCAAACAACTTATATAAAAAAGAAAGAGACAAAAGAAGAAAACAGTGGGATTTGGATGGAGGTAAGACAAGAAGAGGATGAATCTTTATTCCTCAGCTGTCGTCTAGGCTTTGGCAGCCCTCTCTTTCAGCTTGTCTGCATAAAACTTAAAGGACTCCTGGAAAGAGAAAGAAAGACGATTTAGCATCAAACACATACAAAACAAACTGCCATATAGTGAGGCTGTAAGGTGTGTGTGTTTATATCTTGCTCTCTTTCCAAAAGTAAGCAGTAGTGGAGCCCTCCTGGGTCTGTCTAAATAGCCTCCACTCTCCAACCAGGTTGTCTCGTTTCATCTTTAAATCCCCATTAATACACAAATAAGGGATTTGTAGCACACTCAACAAAACACACACTTCGGCTCTCTGCCTCTGTTCCTGGCTAATTAATCAGTGTTTTGATCCAGGCAGATTGTTGTGGTGGGTGTTTTTTGTAGGGGAGAAGGTGAGAGCTTTTCTGCAGATTACGCCGGCCTTTTACATTGTACGTTTGCTTATTAATGTAGTAATTAATGCTGATAAATAGCTGTGTTCACTATAGGGAGAGAGAGAGAGATCCTGGCAGTAGTTTCAAACACTTTCAAAGGGTCAGTTCACCCTAATCACAAAAACATATTTTCTCACTAGATTTAGTTTAATTTGTCCAGGTTTTGAGATACCTGTCAGAGATTTTGGCCTCTCTGTGGAGCTGAAGGGAATTTCATTTGTGGTGCTCAAAGCAATTAGAAATTAGATTTGTAAAATTCAACTGCAACATTTCTTTCCAGAAACAGTGTCCCTGATACTCTGGATAATCTGCCCATCTCACTGTGAATATTGGAACTACTTTCTACTGAAGAAATAGTCCCTTCTGTGGATTATACAGAGTAATGGGGACATTGGTTCTCGTGCAAGAACTATTTTCATATTCTTATAATAAATCTCTTCTCTTACTCTTTTCTTTGAGGTTTGCTTGTACGAGTTTTCCAAGTCAAATTCAGCAAACTCTCTTCACTACTGCACAAACTTGTCGTAAATTGCTCATTTCAACTTGATGAATGTCCCCTGTTCATGAGGAAGTGTGCATTTGTGAGATGTGATAATTAGCGTAATCAATGCCCTCAAATTGCTATATAAAGCTACCTGTTCCGCTCCATTTGTGGGCAAGTTTGAATCACAAAAATGTTACTCAAGTGTAAAACGGAGAACTTCACACTGTGGAGCTTCAGGCCCTGTTGTAGGAAATCAGCGAATGATCAAATAATACATTTAGCAGTGTCAGTAGTCGTATTAGGGGACCTAAAAGAAAGAGATATTATGGTTGTCAAAGCTGTCATCACAGAGCCGAAGTGTGACAGAAATAAAGAAAGCCATTCTCTCTTTATTGATGTGAAGTTTGATGCTTAAAAAAAAACAAAACAAAAAAAAAAATCTTTCTAATTCACTTTTGATTAAAAATTGGGAGGCGGTTAAGGGGACGGGACAGTCACAGTGATTAATGAGAAAACATCACCCATTACGCTACAAGTGATGTTCACTGTCAGGTGTGACAGAGGATAGTCACCTGGCCGACCAGCATGAGGACGCTGAGGCAGCTATTTGACATAAAATGACAATGGGTTTTTTTTAGATTTTACTAGCATGAGTATTTTGCCTGGAAGAATCAAAGATGTGCTTTTCACCCTTGTGAAGAAAGGCAAACTATCTGTTCACGACTCGTACAACAAATTCTAAATGCAAAAAATTGAGTGAATGTGACGACTTCTCTTAAATTACTCATACATGTCACTTATGAGCAAATCTGTTCGTATGTTTCAGGGGAGACACACTACTGTGAAAAAAAATGTTTTCATCAATGAAGCAGCAACATCTATACAGATGAAGAGGAGGGAGAACAACGAGGAGAGGTGGGTTTCTACCCGAGATGTGTTGGTAGAAACTTCTGAATACTTTGACTACTCACCTTACCCTCTCCTTGCAACTCCTCTGGCTCTCCTTTGCTTATAAAACCCAGCCATCACTTAACTATCCTGACATTCAGTGAATAATGCAGCAACTTCTCTGCCTTCATCCCTCTTTCTCCTTCTATCTTTGCACTGCAGGTGAGTGATGGGAAGGTAAGAGGTGGGCTTCGTTCTACCCCTGCCTCGAGGGGACAGGACATTAAAGTGCTGGGGCTGAGAGGGCTGTGTGTGTGTGTCTGGTTATAAGAGTGTGTGAGTCCTCTGCCAAAAACAGAGCTACATCAACTTACAAAATGTGCAATGTGCTGAAATGCTCAAAAACACTAGGAGCTAGAAAAAGAGAGCGGCTATTGCAGTGACACCATCTCGCTTACACAATATTTGTACTCTGTGTCTATGTAGTTTCTGACACACACACACACACACACACACACACACACACACACAGCTAGCTGCAGGCCTGTGTATAAACTGCCCTGAACAGGCAGACTGCTCGGTCACATTACTATGGCACACACAGACCACAGCACACGGACACACACGGACGCACACGGGGACGCACACGGGGACACACACGGGGACACACACGGGGACACACACGGGGACACACACGGGGACACACACGGGGACACACACGGGGACACACACGGGGACACACCTATCCATATTGATACAACCATGCAGACATGAACAACATATTATGAACAGATCTGTGTACAAATACAGACACATTGCAGCTCCAGTCCTAACTAGTACTGGCAATTGTCCTGCTGGTGTCCTTATGCGTGCCATTTTGTGTGTGTGTGTGTGTGTGTGTGTGTGTAATCCACTGTGTGCTAGTATAACGTAGGGTTGGGAGATAATTGAATAGTATCATTTATAGACTTTTAGTGAAATCAAAATCATAATAATGTGACATGACATGTTTCCACGGACTGAATTGCACTGTAATAAAAAAAAAGTAGCCGTAGTATTAGTTGCATCCCTAATTTCAACCCCATCGCCCTGCCCCACTATTCTGTAGTGCCGTAAGCATGGTGAGACATCTTGAGAGTCTAATTTTTCAGCACTTCAAAAGCCTGTAGGAGTCCAAAATAATGGTTTGTAGGGAAAAAATAAATTTTATTTACCAAGTGTAAGCTGGCTAAGCACTCAGCCATAATTTTCCCTCAGCAGCTCCCAGATCCGCTCTCACAGTTACACACACACACACACACACACACACACACACACAATAACACATCCAAGTTGCTTAGTATTTCTACTGCTGGCCACCAAGCAGCGACGCAACATCTGAGTTTTGAAATGCATTGCTCAAGGGCGCATCACACTCAATAACAAAGTGGTTATTGAGTGATGGGCTTGTCTGGGGAGTCAAGTTGGCAACATCACTCACAATTTCCTTGTGAGGACAATCACTTATTGTTACTGACTACATGGGTGGTCTGTCTGTATGGGTGGGAGTTTGATTTAGAAGTGGTTTGAATATGTTACATTTCTCAAAAACAGTTAATTCAAATACAATCTGTTCAACACCGTTAGATGATTATGTAGAGCATCTCCTTTGTGTGCGTGTGTGTGTGTGTGTGTGTGTGTGTGTGTGTGTGTGTGAGACTCACAGGGGGCTCAGGGAAGGGCACCGTCTCTCCGGCATCACGGTAAAGCACAGCCAGCCGTTTAAGTGACAGCTCGTCTATGACTGTCCCCTCCTTCTGCATCTGCTCAAGCAGAGCCTTGGCTGACGATAAGTCCTTATCCAGAACTGCCAGACGATTTGGGGAGAGAGTGAAAAAGTCAGCACATGAGACAAAAAACTCAACATTGAATGTAGACATTTAGAAATAATTGACAGTATGTGTGTGTAAGAGACAAAAAAAGCATGTGTCGTATTTATTGGTGGTGGGATAATCCTTTTATGTTCCACCTTGATCGTTCATCAATTGACTGGCACCAAGAACTGATATCTTAAATGCACATGCATACTGTCCAATCTTTGTATGTACCCATGCTTTCGGGATAACACATTACTTCTAAAATGCTGCTGGTTGCATGTGTTAAACAAGCAGCAGGTGGAAAAGCCGAACTTGTGAAGACTACTTTCTTTCCCTCCAATTGTGGAGTAACGATGGAACAGAGGAGAGAAAGAAAAAAAAACTAGGCAAAAGTTCACAGGCACTATAATTTTCCCCTACTTAAGGTTTCACTGCTTTGAAAGAACTTAAACTTAAAGATAAAGCAATAAGAAGATAAAGCCCCAGGGCAGCAAAATACTTTTACACACATTTAAATATCAGATTATTACAAAATTATAGAGCTAAAATCCGTAACTTTCTTTATACTATCGCCCTCTTCAGGTAGATGTACCTGAAATGATGGTTCAAATTATATTACTGGTGTGAGAGTAATCATCTGTAAATCTGAAATAGCATGAATGTGTGTAGTTGGGTGTATCAAAGAGACAAAAGTAAGGGAAGTAAGTTCACCACTGTCAAAAAAAAAGAAGAAAAGAGCAAGTTAAAAAGAAAAGAGAAAAAAGAAAAAAGTGCATAGACGGGGCAGAGAACAGAGGCGAACAGAGAATCGCTAACTGTGTCCCCTATGGCTGCCTTGACCGATCAGCTAGCTAATGCTAATTAAATAGTCATGTCTGCTCATCTCTGGTTTGACAAGGTATGAAAGAGGGGAGACGGGAGAGTGAGAAGGTGAAGTGAAGGGGAGGACATAAGGAGAGGAGAGGATGTAGGTAAGAGAAAGGAGGGGAGGACAAAAAAAAAATGAGGACAAGAAAAAAATAGACAGCAGTAAAAAGGTGGAGGGGGCAAGAAGTTGAAAGAGAGAGGAGAAATAAATGTGGGAAGAAAAAAAAAAGTTGAGTGGTGGACCGTGTTGCGATTAGCACGCTAGGCTAGCCAGGAAAAAATAACTCATTAGAGGACATGTGTTCTTCTAACCCCTGAATGTCTGCCTACGCACACTCATTCACACTCCTTGACCTGATGAATTGTTAATGCGTCCGCTAATGTTGACTTAGCCACAGGCCAGCGAACTGCATGCTGCACTGCTAGCTGTTCCACAAGACTCATGCAGGTCTTGTGAAAATGTGTGTCTTACCATGACATTTCATCAGATACGGGTAAAGCACCTCCTTCTCAGCAAAGTCTGGAATCAGGCTCAGTAGGGCCTTGATCTTGCCCACCTGTGTACACAAACATTAATTTACATCTGTGTGAGTGTGTGTTTGTGTTGTTTTTGAATACATTTTGAACGTGCAAATATGACAAACAGAAAGTTTTGTTTTCTGAAGTGGCCTACAGTATAGAAAAGTAATTAAAATGTGATCTCTCTCTCTCATATACATATATATATATATATATATATATATATATATATATATATATATATATATATATATATATATATATATATATATATATATATATATATATATATATATATATATATATATATATATATATATATATATATATATATATATATATATATATATATATATATATATATATATATATATATATATATATATATATATATATATATATATATATATATATATATATATATATATATATATATATATATATATATATATATATATATATATATATATATATATATATATATACATATATATATATATATATATATATATACATATATATATATATATATATATATATATATATATATATATATATATATATATATATATATATATATATATATATATACATATATATATATATATATATATATATATATATATATATATATATATATATATATATATATATATATATATATATATATATATATATATATATATATATATATATATATATATATATATATATATATATATATATATATATATATATATATATATATATATATATATATATATATATATATATATATATATATATATATATATATATATATATATATATATATATATATATATATATATATATATATATATATATATATATATATATATATATATATATATATATATATATATATATATATATATATATATATATATATATATATATATATATATATATATATATATATATATATATATATATATATATATATATATATATATATATATATATATATATATATATATATATATATATATATATATATATATATATATATATATATATATATATATATATATATATATATATATATATATATATATATATATATATATATATATATATATATATATATATATATATATATATATATATATATATATATATATATATATATATATATATATATATATATATATATATATATATATATATATATATATATATATATATATATATATATATATATATATATATATATATATATATATATATATATATATATATATATATATATATATATATATATATATATATATATATATATATATATATATATATATATATATATATATATATATATATATATATATATATATATATATATATATATATATATATATATATATATATATATATATATATATATATATATATATATATATATATATATATATATATATATATATATATATATATATATATATATATATATATATATATATATATATATATATATATATATATATATATATATATATATATATATATATATATATATATATATATATATATATATATATATATATATATATATATATATATATATATATATATATATATATATATATATATATATATATATATATATATATATATATATATATATATATATATATATATATATATATATATATATATATATATATATATATATATATATATATATATATATATATATATATATATATATATATATATATATATATATATATATATATATATATATATATATATATATATATATATATATATATATATATATATATATATATATATATATATATATATATATATATATATATATATATATATATATATATATATATATATATATATATATATATATATATATATATATATATATATATATATATATATATATATATATATATATATATATATATATATATATATATATATATATATATATATATATATATATATATATATATATATATATATATATATATATATATATATATATATATATATATATATATATATATATATATATATATATATATATATATACATATATATATATATATATATATATATATATATATATATATATATATATATATATACATATATATATATATATATATATATATATATATATATATATATATATATATATATATATATATATATATATATATATATATATATATATATATATATATATATATATATATATATATATATATATATATATATATATATATATATATATATATATATATATATATATATATATATATATATATATATATATATATATATATATATATATATATATATATATATATATATATATATATATATATATATCTCTCCTAGGATTCACTTTTGGAAACACTCCACCTGAAACACTCCGCTCCAGCGGTGTCTAAAGTTATTGTTTTTCGAACCTAATTCTTGTTTTATTTGTAGTCTGATAAACTGTAAATTCATACAATTCAGTGCTCCATATCGCTATTTTCCAAGCTAAGTTACTGTAGTTGTCATATGCCATTGAGCCCCTCGGTAGGCTTCCAGATGTTGGCCAATCAGAAGAAAGTGGGCTGAAGAAACTTAAATTTTTTACTAATAACAAAAGTGTGATTTTACCTGTCCAGGACTCTGAGCCTTTCGAGACAAGTAGGACAACAGCACCTCCTTCTGTTCAGCCAATGCGTTACAGCGCTACAGCAAGACAAGAGGGACAAGAAAAAGACAAAAGACAAACGTGTTAGAAATATCATGAGGGGAGGGGAGGCAGTGCATTATTTTCTCCTTTTTTTAAGTTGAGAAGACTCTCCAACCTGTGCTCTTGACGTACGTACGGTATATAATACATAAATACTCCTTTCTTTATGAATTTGAACGTACAACGCTGTTCACATCAGAAAGCATAATTACTATTATATAGTTACATTGAAGGCCATATCTAGTACTCTGTGGAAATATAAGTATAGCCTAAGCCCAAGCTGTTCATCACATGACTGTTGCCTATACAGCAAGACAATTACTGGGAGACAGGAAGTAAAAGATGAGAAAGAAGAAATTAGCTTAAAAATTTTGTCTAATTCTACTTTTTCCTATGATCAGTATTCCACCTGAAAAGTGGTGGAAAAACTCTCTATGACCGCTCTGTCTCACCTCCCAGCATTCATATGTAGATTACAACAAACAAATAAGCAAAGCTGGTGGAAATATACTTCTGAACTAACTATATCCTGACCAATACTGCATTTTAAAACATACATTTTTAATAAGGATACCTGAAAAGCTGTGTTTTAAAGAACTGCCACAAGAATGTGTACTGTGCGGGACATTTACAGCTAAAAAATTGTCAGTGCTCTCTGGTGGACAAATTATGTTAAGGTGGCACTGTTTCTATACCATTATTTTTGGCATTTCTCCTTAATTTCTTGTTACTCATTGACCAACATATATACTGATGTGTAAGAAGAAACACTAAATAGTGGAAAGTAATCTGGAGTTTGCGATAATTCCCAGCAGCAGTGAGCCATTCCTGACAGGACTGCAACTGTAATGGCTGCTTTTTAGGTCAAATTACAGCAGATTCTGACTCCGTATTGGGAGTGATGCTGATGAAAAAAACAACAACCAAGTGAGCAATTTCAGCGCACTACACCTTAATAACACAATATACATTCAAATATGACACAAGAATTTAGAAACATAAGTACTTTACGAAATCTGATAACTGACTTCTGTTGCTGCACATTTAACCTGCACATGACTGCTTATGATGAAAACATGCAAGCATACGTACAATATACTGTGTGTGTGTGTGTGTGTGTGTGTGTGTGTGTGTGTGCAGGAGATGCATTAACGTTGCTGTGCTCTGAGTGAGTGAGTGAGTGAGTATGTTCTCTTGGCTGAGCAGCAATGAGGTCCGATTACTAGCCAGTCGTAAACTAACGTGTTTCACTCCTTCTCCACCTTGTACAGAATTAAAAGCGAGTGGCCTATAAGGTTTTTAACAGGACCACACACACACACGGAGCAAGCTGCCTTCTTTCGGAGTCACCAAGCGGCAGAATGGCTTTAGTACAATCAGGCAATTAGACCAACACTGCCACTTCACTCAACTTTGCTCCGTGCTCTCACTCACTCTCTCCTCTTGTTTTTTTCTTCCCCTTGCTACACCGACCACTCCCAAAGGCGACGCCACAACCGACCGGGCCTCCCGTCTCCCCTGCTCCTCACATATGCTGCCTAAAAGCTCTGAATACCCAGGGAATGCTTCCTCCTTTTCCTCAATCACCCTCCCAGCACACACATGCACGTAAGCAGTTGTAGACGAGTCCGTAAAGCGCCTGCCTCACTTCTTAATGACTAACTTCATCCCTCTCGCTCTCCTCTCGCTCCCCGCCGGCCTCACCTCCTTCTCTCCTGATAGCCTTGTCATCATTATTGTCTGCTTGCCTACTTAAAAGCTTTTCAGAGTTTTTGGTCCTGCTTCACTTATGATGTGATGGAGGAGTCGGGCTGCTACCCTCCAGTGACCCTGGAAGAGCGGCTTCGACAGAGGAGTCAGGAAGACGAAAACAGGCCATGATGAGGGACAAAAAGGAGCACACCAGTTTATCCCGGGTCACATCAGTGGAGTCTCACAAACTTAACACTTTGATTACAAAGACAAATGGGAGAACACATTTTTAGAATAGTCTTTGCAGTGAGATGTCCTTGTAGTTTTACTTTCTAACACCATGAGCATTTGTTCCTGGGTTCACCACACACCTCTGTATCAGTTGGTTTCTCATATTTCAAGTGCTGCTTGAAACAACGGACATATCTTCTTTTCCAGAGCAACTTACAACACTACTCAGTATTCATGATTAAAACACCATCTTCAGTTCAAGTAAGATTTGACAGTAATCAAATAATCCCAATGATTAGCCGACTAACTGACCGTCTTTAAAAACAGGCTTAGAACCCTGTTATTTTCTGCCGCCTTCTAATATTTATGCTTGTATTTTGTTTTTATGTCTTTATTTAGATTTTTTTATATCAGTATTGCCTCCAAATTTGTATACATGTTCACACGTAAAATTCAATTCCTTTTAAAGTATGTTTCCAATTCGTTTTAAAGTTTAAATGTCTGTAAAGCACTTTAACAGTGTATGAACTGTGCTACATGAATATATTTGCCTTGCCCACAAGTACAAGAGGTACAGCCAGGAATTGAAAACTTTTAAGTTATGTTGGACTGCTAAGCTTCTAATTTTGAGACTTTCTTCCATCTTTATAGAGAGAAAGGGGGGGGGAATCAAGCCAAGATGCATATCAAGCAAGAAGCATATTATAGCTTTAGAATCATGTAATCCATAGTTTGCATTTAAATAGTGATGAAGATGAGTGTAGGGAGAAATGTATCTCTTCATTAACATGCATGCTAGTCAGACATCCCTGTTTAAAGATTGAGAGGGATAATCACTCAAGATGTCAGAGCAGACACGTCACCTCTATGTCTGAGTGTCTCTACAGTGTTTAGTATTTCTCTCTGTGTCTTCCAGTTTCCCTCTCACTGTTAGTCTGGTCCAGGGACTGATCCAGAAGAACTATTGCAACTGACCTGCTTGGTATATGTCCAAAACAAACAACAAATGTATGTCATGGTGAAAATAAGAGCAGCAAAGATTGTGTGACAAGAACATAATATGACCTGAAAAACAGAGATTCCTTTAGTTTATGTTTAAAAAGTGTAGTGTAGTAAGTGAGAGCGGTGAGTAATACATCTGTGTTCATTAGTGTGTGCTCTAGTCACACATGCAGCTGAATGACTGAATTTAAATCCCTCAGCAAGTGAGAGTGAAATAATCACTGTTAGAGCGGAGTCTCAATTTTTGTGTCTTTCTCTGAGAATTTCTCGCTACCTCGTCCTCTTCATCCTTTCTCCTGTCTCTCACCCATCTAGCTTCTACATATTCATGTCCCCAAGCTCAATGCAAAGTCATTGAGCTGTAATGTATGAACTGTGTTAAATAAGTGAAGTAGTAGGAGCGCAATTTCAGACCACCAGACTCAGTGGTGGAATGAGGGCAAGCATTTCCTGACATAAATGTGAGGTTGGATAAATAAGTCAACAACTGTGGTGGAAGAACATTTCCACCATCACTAGGGTCTGACAACTGGACGAATGCATCGGGGAGCGGTGATAGACTAAATTCATCACCAGTTCCCTTGTTGATTTTTTTTTTGCATTTAATTACTTTGATATAATAATTTAAAATGCCAAGTGCAAGACACTCTAAATACATTTAAAATCATCTGGAGCATTTTGTCCCAGTGTGCATTTCTCCATTAAAGTGGTCACAAAAAGTTTAAAGTGCAGTTTTTGCTTCCCTTCCAAACTAAACAATCACGAACCAGAAGTACACGAGTAACCTGCACTTGGCCAACTGAGAATTACACTCAACTACATTTTTCACTATAGCAGATTGTTGTATTTGGTGGAGAGAGGGTTCATGTTTGGGCAACAATCACAAATTCACATTCATTCAAAGACAACCCAAGGTTTTCCCTCTAGTAAGATATCTTTCATAGCACCCTTATCTCCTCTCCTCTTTACACAAGGACAAAACGGAAAGTAATAAATGCATGTGTGATGACCTGAAAACCATGGATTTCTTCACTTCTTGTTTAAATAGTGATGAAATGAAGTGAGCAAAAGCAGCAAGTAATGTATCTTTATGCATTTGCATGACTGCTAGTCAATTACCCTCCAATATTAATAAAGTGTATCTCATCTCAGACTCTGTGGACCACAACCAAATACATCTGAAAACCTCACACACACACACCCACAAACACACTAATACTCACAGCCAGCATAAACTTGGCGTCCTCAACTTTGTCCTTATCCAGCAGCTGGAGGAAGAGGTCTGAAGCTGGTCTGTAGCAGGCAAAGTGGTTGGCTAGCCGCTCTGCCATAGCACTCACTGCAACACAACATGCATTTTTTTTTTTGGACTGCATTGGATTCTTATACTAATCATGGTCATTTTGGTTGTGTTGTCATATTTTCTATTTCTTTCTATATACATGTATGTGTTGTGTATGTGTGTCTTACACTTGTCTAAGGCTTTTTCATTGCCATCTTCCAAGATCTTTCTGAAGACGAAGGACATACTGGGGCTTGTGCTGTCTGGACTAGTGAAGACTGCCTCCATCACCTCCACTGCTGACTCCACATCGTCACTGAAGAGGGTGGGTGGTCAGAATTGATGAGTGGGAGAGAAAGAAAAGGTTAGTTCAGAAAACTACACCCAATAACCTGTACATGTTTTATCTTCAAAAACAGATAAACATAAAATAGGAGAAACAACCCCTATCCTGAGACAAGGTCGATACTGGATGATTCTGCAAAACCCCGAATTACATTCAATGGCAACATTTTTTACGTCCAATGCCAATGCATGGAAACTATGTTGTGGTTTAGGTTAGGGAAAGATTGTGTTACGGTTATTAAGAAGGTGAGCAGGTTTCTCCCTTGAAAGTCAGATATGTTACACACCCTTCCACCACCCAGCCTACGCATCCCTAATTTCATCCTTGTTACATAAAGGGCATACTTCTTTCTGCATTAGCGTTGAATGCTTGTTGGATGTAAATTGTGAGACACAAAAATGTTCAATATGGCCTAATTCCTAGGGATAATGGGCTGGGAGAAAAAACAATACATCAGTAATCAGCCAAACTATGATTCAACTTTCAAAGTGTGATTTGACCCCTTGGGGGAGGAACATATGCATAAAACATATTGTGAGAAACTGACCAGATTAAAGAACAATAAAAACCAATAAAAACTGCTCTCACATGCTGCTTTTAGACTGAACATTTTTGTAATAAATAAATAAATAAATAAATATTAAAATGGTATTGGTTTAATTTTATGTGCAACCTCCCACTGAGTGCAGAGCAACTTATTCTTCACTGATGCTCGCTCATACTGTGAAATGTTTTTCTGCTGAGGTCGCCGCAACCAAACAAAGCCTGCACACTAAAGCGCTACAAATCTAAAACAACTCAATCTGGCAACACTTTACGCTCCCTGCTCCTTCCCCACCTTCACCAGTCGTAATGAATATTTAACATACAGGGTGTGTGTGCATCTTTGTGTATGTATATGTGAGCGCGTCCAGAGTTGGGGGAACATATCTACGCTGATTGTTGCGACTGGGACCGTCTGAATAATTCAGCGGGGGGCCCCTCTAAATGTGGCGCTCTGCTTTCTGGGCCTACTTGCTTTTCCGCCCCGGCTCTTAACCAGTCAGCTTGACTCAAATACAGTAGGGACGCACGTGTCAGAGCCGCTCAGAGTGCAGCTCCCAGAGGTCAGGGTTCAAGCTGACAGGCCCGCACTGCGATGGCCAATCGGGCATGAGATTGTCTTGCTATTCTTCACTTCCTGCTGTCCCTCCGAGTTGGCATGGGGACGCTGCTGCTCGAGCTGGGGGATGGCACTAATGCAGCAAGTGGCGCAATGAAACTTTGATGCACAATGTGGTTCATATTTTGTTCTCCGTTTGAGAAGCAACAAAGCAGCAGTGGAGGATGGGTGTTTTCATGACATTAAAAGGAATCCATGAATAATCCTATTAAGCCTGTGTTTCCTATTTGTACTTGACGCCCCACTCGCCCTGTAAGCTTTTACTTTGCGAGTCTGTCAACCCAGGTCTTGTCACACTCGCTGCTGGTATTGCATTTAACTGTTTATCTCTGTGTGCTGCACAGTAATAACAACAGAGTTTAGAAAATAGTATAAAAGACTTCCCACTGTATGGTAAATTGCGTCATAAATTGAAATTAGAATGTTTTGCTCATGCAACATGCATTGACCAAAATCCTGAGTTAAAGCCCCTTTGTGCCCCTTTTTGTGAAGTTTTGAGTCAATACCAGAGTCGCCAAAGTCAGAAATCTTCAAATCCTACACACGCTTTAAGTGCCTCCTCAACTCAAAAATAGTCTCCACAAGTGCATTAATAAATCACCACATATAACCTTAGCAGTCTTACTTCTTGATGTGTGCCAGGGCTGTGTTGTTAACAAACACCATGCTGGACAGGTTGAGGGTCGTGCCGAGGGCCTTCATCAGTGACTCCACTTCTTGGATCCCTGCCACATCGCCATGGCTACCCAGTGCCTGAACCAGTCTGGTGATGGCCAGCTGCGTGGGCACTTGGTCCGCCTGCAGCATAGACTTCAGTTTCTCAAGAGCATCTGTGGAGGAGTACAAGAAGTGAGTATGTGTGTGAATGAAATGAGTTTGTACAGTATGTGTGTTTACCTGTACATGTCTGTTTCTTACCTTTAGCATGGCCTTTCTTGCTGTGTGTGATGATGAGCAAACTGGTGGCAATATCACTCAGCTTGAAGCCCGGCACACGAGACGCAGCACTGAGAAAGACACAAAGTATTTTTTTAGTTTGGTATCTCCTTTCAACTATACACTTCTCATTTGTGTCAATCTGTTGACAATAACTTTCTTTTTCAACTTTCTTTTGACCTCTTAAGTGTTAATTGGCAAATGTCAGTATGCTAACACGCTAAACTAAGAGGTTTTTTCAACATACATAACAGTGCGCAGCATGTCAACTGCTGGAAGTCTTCGTTTATATGCAGTATTATCGTGTGTAATGTAATCCCATGTTGGATGGGCAGTTTCAATTCTATGATGCAAAAATAGAAAATTAAGTCATTTATATTTCGATATTGTGATATGAGATTATGCATACCATCAGAGAAAATTCCATCCATATCTGTGTGCTGGGTGTAACATGTAACTTCTTATCAGGGTGGATTGTAGCTATTAGAAAGTCCATTATTTCTAACTTTAGAATTTATACTGTACTCCACCATTAAAAGTAAATCTTTATAATCTGTGATGACTCTGTGGCATTTTAGTCTTAGAATTCTGCACTTGGGCCATTATGAGGCATCATATTCAGAAATGCATTAGACTCTAGAGACAGGATGGATAAACAACATGAGCTGAAAGACAGAAGACAGACAAGACAATGGGAACAAATGTGATTGATGCCAAGTCTGAGCCTCTTGTAAAGTGCCTGCTGTGACCCTGAAAATAATATAGACATCAAACAGTTGATTACTTCCTGCCGAGCTGCTGCACGTGTGTGTTTGTATATCTGCGTGTGGTATTATGTGGGAGGGTGAGGATGGGACAAGTTGAATGCTGCAGTATTGAGGCCTCCAGTAGCTGCTGCCCCCCCACTCCTCATCACTTTTTCCTCCGACTTTGCCTCCGTCTGCCCATTTATTTACGGTTCTTTTCAGACCTCCTCCTTTTCATTTCTTTGCCACTAAAACCTCAATCAAGCTTGCCTCCCGTCTTTTTTTTTATTTCTTATTATAGCCCTGCAACCAGATTAATCCGTCCGCTCAATTGAGCATCAGACCGGCAATCCTTATCACCACGGCGACACCAGGCCAAGCAGCATCCAGCAGCCGCTGTGACAGGGTCACGGCAGGGAGATTGGAGCGGGAACAGGGTCGCTGATGGATTGCCGTGACGACCAAGGAGTGGGGGTGTAGGGTCAGAATTATTCTTATCGTGTGGAAGAAAATCTCTAGAGGCACCTTTTCCGACACACACACACACACACACACACACACACACACACACACAACCCCTCTCTTGCTTTCTCCTTCTAGGGGTATTGTGCTTTAGCCAATGAATCCATCCTCCACCTCTTCCTCTCTCTCATCATCATCATCACTCTCTCCCAATCCCTTAATCTCGCCATAAGCACCCCGCTGCTCAATTCTGTACAGATTACCCAAAAACAAACACACACACCCATGCGCACAGAGAATTAATGCCTATAGCGTCTTCATTAACCTCGTACGTGATTAAATCTAGCCCTCCTCCCCTCGTTCACTCCTCCTTTCCTATTTAGCTCCTTTTATCTCCTTCCTTTCCTCCCCATTTCCATCTTTCCCAGACTCTCCTCTCAGCTCATTTCACTTCTCATTTAGAGTGCAGATAAACGAAGCTTTTATCCAGGCAGGGATGCCATAAACCAATTCAAACAGAGACTGGAGATGGGTTATCACTTGTATTGCCTTGCGCTTGTTGAAACACGGGTCTAAAATTGATATGATTATTTCTCATAACATAAGAGAGTGAGCCATGTAGCGAGCCGAAAACAGGGAAGAGACTGATAGTGTAATAGATGTTTCTTTCCCTACAAATTAGTAACTGCATCTCTTCTTTCTTGTATCATGTCAATACATTATCTCTTTTATAAACACTTTACTTCTGTGTTTTTCCTCTGCAGGGAGAAAGTGATAAAAAGAAAGGGACAAAAGGAAATAAAGAAAAAGGAGGAGATTACCTAAAAAGACAAACAGAGCAGAGAAGATCAGCGCTGCTCTAAGCTCATATCTCTAATACCTCTGTCTGTCCATCCATTTGTCTCCAGACTCAAGCCCTGATATGGCCCCCATAACACAACAACACATGATACATTACTAATTGGAAGAAGATTGATGTTTTTGCGCAAAGTCACCCGCTTCCCAGAAAACCAAAATTAATCTGTACATCTGAGCGTGTGTATCTTGGGGCTTAGTAAGAACCACTGTTTATATCCAGCAGGGCTAAGTGTGTTAGCACACAATCAGTTTATAATCCTCATGTCTATTGAGGAGATGTAGTTTTAGCCTGAGGTGACCCAGTGCCACAGACTGAGGAGGGAAAGTAGCAGAGCATTAACCACATTGCATCTTGCATTTGTCAGTTTGTTATGTTTAAAACCAAGATCTGTCTGCCCTAAAGGTGAATATTTCACAATATTCCCATCTATTAACTGTTTTGATTCATAATGATCTGAACTAACAAACGACACTAAAAAGGAAAGTGTCCTTGTTATTAAGCTGCTGTTAATTATTTTTACCAAAACGTGTAATTTGTTGTTGCAAGAAAGATGTTAAGGCACATACATGTCCTTGACTACCATGGCATCCTCAATGGATCCCTCGGCCAACAGAGCACGGATCAGGTGGTCATAAGGGGCGGGGCCTAATGCCACACCCTTTTTATCGGCATCCTTCAGCATCTCATAGGCTTCTGTGGAAAGAGAGCGAGAGGAGGAGAGAAAAAGAAATAATGAGTCAGAGGATGGACAGGATAAAGAAAAGCAAAATTTTAGATAATCATATTATTGGATTAATAGATTAATCTGCTTTCACAAAGCTACAGTGGTGAAATACAACGTTAGTTTCACTTCCCTAAAATTCATATGAAATTTGGTGCTGACTCCAAACAGTCAATGAGTACTTTGAAGTCTGTTTGAAGCTCCATCAAGCATTACCTTTTATATTAACATCAAATCATTTAAGTCTGTGTGATGTAAAAGTGTTGATAGTACTTGCTGAGATTTAACACTCAGCTCTTGCAGTTCTACACAGCTTTTAAGGAGTCCGTATTCTTCAACTGAGGTGCTTGTCAGATTGTCAAACAGCTTTTGAAACCCCCACATCTTTACAACATGGGGGGCAGTAAAGGTGTGGGCGTCTGTTGAGAAAGTATGCAGGGTTACACAATTAATGCCTTTGAGGGAAGATTGTCCAAAAATGCATGTCATTATCCCCATATTTAAACAATTATTGCCTCTCTGTGACTGCAGTGTGTGGCCGTTTGGAACTGCTATAAAAACACTTCGACGTGGTCGGCTGACACGTATGAACTAGTTTGTTTCGAGCATAACTCAATCTTTCTTTTTTAAAGCCTTTTTTAGCTCAAGAATTGGTTATCCAATTACTTATCCATAATTACACTGTACGGTTGCCTCCCAGCAGCTCTCACCCAGCACAAATCAGCAGACAGCAAAGTAAATGAGCAAATGAAAGTCTTACATCTAGGAAGCTAGATGTTCCAGATCCAGTGAATTTTCTCAGGAATTGGAACCAGAACTAAAAGACGAGTGTGTAACAGACTTACGTTCATCAGATGGCGAGACAGCCCATGTGGCTGATTGTGCTGTATGTTCTAAAAGGCAGTTGTTCGCTAAAATAAAAGTGATAAGCTAAAAGTATATCACGGCTGTAGGAGTCTTCTGCCCCGTAATGGTCAAAATGTTCTTATTGCAGCTTCAAATGGAAACTTTACACATCTTAGATGACTTAAGTATTTCAAACCAGCTTCTTATATGTTTAGTTCAACTCTAGGTCATGTGGGACAACAACACTGGGACCTCCTGCTGCTTACCTTTGGCTTTGCCCCGTTTACAGAGGGCCATCAGACGGACTTGGTATTCAGTACCACTTTCAGCTGTGGCGGGGGTTGGTGCTGACTTGACCTGCTGTGTGGTGGCAGCTTGTTCATACCAGGTCTGTAAACAGACACACACACGCGCAGATAAAACAGTGATAAAACTCTGTCTGATGTTTCCATCAAAACACAGCTACATCCAGCATTCAAGCCTGTATACAAAATCATCTGTGCCGGCAGTGAGCTGGTGTGTGTGTGTACGCGTGTGTATGACAGTGCAATAATGCTGGGCCGGCAGGGCAGCGTCCCTTAATGCTCGCTCACCCGTGTAGCAGTGAGGGGAGGGGGTTAAGCTGTATTGGCTAGGGGCAAATTAGGTCTGGCACCCCAGGGGCAAAAGAAAAGTGTGTGTGTTAGAAAGTGTGTGTGTCGGAGCGGGGGTGTCAACTCAAGAGCCCCAGGGGTCACCAAGTTCATCGCTCCAGGCAACAGCAATCACTTCCTGTCTCATCATGCTTCGGGCTACTGGAGCACACTCACGTGCAAAGCTGAGGAAAAATGCAGCAAGGACGAATGGAGCGATACAATATTATTTAAGGCAAAACTCCACACTGTCTTTATTGTATTCTTTTTTTTTTTTAATACATATTAAGATTCTGTCCACTTCGTTTTGCCTTTAGGTCAGAATACAGTCAAGGCCACATGCACATATATAACTAAGAATCCAGTGGCAGCCATATGGTGGCATTTAGCTGCTGGCTAAATTAGTCTGGCATTAAAGATTTTCAGACAGATCAAGCTGTAATTCCTTTCACCAGCCAGCCGGTCTGATTGACCAAAATTCAGATCAGAGCTTCAATCCTGTTTCCTCTGCATGTAATGAACAGAGGCTTAAAGTGGAGCGGGGTGAGAGAGGTGGGGGCTGTATAGAGAAAGCAGTTGATAAGAGTCTTCAGAGGTTTTTTGGGGTTAGTTCTTATGATCAGAGGTTGGGGTCAGCTTGCTCTTTGGTTAATCTATGCAGTACGAAAATAATTGGGAATGAGACGATTGTATTTTTAATGATGAGTGCAGCGCCAGCTTATATTTGGCTCCACTCATATACTACTCATATATAGAGTTCCAGTAAAGCTCCTTGCTCAATACAGGACAATATGCAGTACACACTAGACATCCAATAACCATGTACAGAATATTACTATGCACTATCATTGTATATATTTAGAGTTAGAGGGTGCTAGTTTTTAGTTTTACTTCAGTTTCTAGTTAAATTTTCAGTTATCTATGTTTTTATACTTTCATTTCTTATCTACAGTACCTCTGTGTGGCCTTATGTTGCTTGTTTTGACATTCATGTGTGATTTGGCTGCTGTAACAAGACAATTTCCCATTGGGATATAATAAAGTACTCTATTTGGCTTTATGGAAAAAGAGCTGTAGTATCTTTTATGGTTATTTATCAAGGACACCTTTAATATCAAGGTAGGGCTGCAATTTTAGATTATGTTCATTAGCAATCAATTAACCTATATAATGTAAGAACATAGTGAGAAATTATCACAAGTTCCCAGAGTCCAAGCTGACATCTGCATTGCTTTTTGTACAGTTAGAGCTCCAAAACAAAAAAAAAGAGATTCGATTTACAACAACTACAAATCCTCACATTTGAAAAGCTGGAAATAGAGAATGTTTGCCATTTATGCTTGATAAGTGACTTAAAATATTAAAAGATTATCAAAATTGTTGATCTATCCATCAACTAATAATTTTAGTGCTATAACCAAGACTAGCTACATCCCATTTCATTCAAGATTTAAAGACAGAAATGTATGCACAGGCACCATTGTGATTTGTGTTTAAACATCAGTGATGCATGGTTGTGTGTTATGTTTGACCTCAGGCACTTTTAGAGCTTCCCAGAGCTCTTGGGAATTTCATGGACTTAAACTGCTCTGCTTTTCCCCCCCCTCAGGAACCTCCTGGCAATTATTCTTCTGAATAGCAAATCTGTCTAATGAGGGTTACTGGGATGTACATATTATAAAACTGGGGTTTTACCTGAGGCACCTCAAAGGGTACCTCCTGGCCATTATTCTTCAGAATGTCTGCCAGCATACGCAGGGTCCTTTCCCTGGGAATGACGTTCTCCTCCTGCATCTTTGTCCACACTGCTTCTGCCTTCTGCCAGCTGTTTGTCTCCTCTGAAAACCACAAGATACAAAGCAGTGGGAATGGGAAAAGGTGTGTTCTTATGTTATTTGTTATGAAATCTATGACACACAGAGCCATGTGGTTTTATAGTTAGTCCATATTGGTTGTAGCTCACCACTAATTTCTGACAAAGCGATCCATGCTGAGAGAGGGCAATCACAGCACTAATCTGATCAACTGACTGACCCTCAACTATGCTGTAATTTAGGAAACACAGTAACTAGTGGTATGTGTGTGTGTGTGTGTATGCAGGGAAGTGGGGGTAATGGGTTGACAATCAGCTTTAACACTCCAATCACAACTGTTATCTGCTCTGCTCTCCACTGCAGCAATCACACCATGTCTTCTGCTCTTACTTCTGACTGATCCCATTCTCCCTCTCACCTCTCACCTCACACACACACACACACACACACACACACACACACACACACACACACACCCACCCACCCACCCACCTTGGGTCAAGAGCACTGTGTACTCAGAAGCACACCCAGAGGTGGGAGGCCACGACAGCAGAGGAGATTGGGGGTAAGTGGAAGGTTGCAAACTGTGAGAAATAAAATAAAAGAACAAACAAACCCACAAATGAAAGAGAGAAAGAGACTTACTGCAGAGACGGAGGATGTAACTGTACATCTCATCTCTGTCGCACTCAAACAGCTTGGCTGTCATGTCCACCATCTGCTCCAAGGACTCAATCTATACAAACAAACAACAACAATATATAATTTAAGTTGGAATTTTTGCTTTCATCTTGTGGCCTTGATTCATTTAGCGTGTTTAGCGTCACCTGGTTGGCAGAAATGCATTTCTCTGCATACCACTGCAGGCGTCCTGGTCGTGCCCTCAGTCCGGGGGTCTACAAAAAGAAAAACAGATAAGAATTTATAAGGAAAGAAACCAGAGTAGATAAAAAAAAACAGTATCAACAGACTGTAGCTGCACTGAACATCTCCTTTTTATGTAACTCATGTGGGCGTCATGTGGATGTGTTGCATTTCTCATCCCGTATGATTTCTTTTTAGCGATGTCACTGTGTTCCCAGACCTCAGCAATCAACTTGTTATTAATTGACAATGTTATTGAAATGCTAGCCAAATCCAAGTTGTAATAAACGAGAATTATCATTTAAATCCAGCCTGGAGTATTTTAAAAACCGAAATCTCAGTACATGCAGAATATCAATATGAATGTCTAATAAAAGGTCTATGAAATATAAGTCAAATATATAACTTAAAACCATTAATGCATTATCCATAGGGTAAATAATAAACTTTATTTATATAGCACTTTTCGAAACAAAGTTAAAGTGCTTTACAAAATAAAACTAGTAGACAATGATAAAATTTAAAACAATATAGCAGTTACACATAGCATTGAGCAAAAGGAGTTACATAAGAGAAAGAGTAGAAGTAAAGTAAAATAATCAATAATTAAATTAATAATCAATAAAATAAGAGCTAAGAGAATGCCTTTGTAGGTTTTAAGAAGTGACTTAAAGTGAAGGGATTTAAAAGAATCTCCTCAGGGAGGTTGTTCCAGAGAGCTGGTTGCCTATTGATCTATACAAACCCATCCAGCCTAAACAGCATGGCACAAGGAATGTAAAGTAAATGTTTGTGTGGCCTTGGTGGGCTTACAGCATACACTGTAGGTACATAAAAGCCACAAGGCAGTGCATCACTACCCAGACAAAACAACTGGTATACAGTAAAATGTGTTTAGAAGAGTCATGCAGAGATTTAAGACATGCATTTGGCATCTGAGATGCACATTATGGCTGCAACTAAAGATTATTTTCATTATTAATTAAAAGTCTGTTGGTTATTTTTTCTGTTAACTGACTAATCATTTAGTTTATAAAATGTCAGAAAGTAGTGAAAATGTCCATCACAAGTTCCCAGAGCCCGAGGCCATAAAAATTGACAAAATGTTTGTCCAAAACCAAGATATTCAATTTACAAATCATGTAAAACTGAGAAAAGCAGCCTATTCATATTTTAGAGGCTAGAACCAGCAAATGTTTGGTAAAGCTCATGTATGACGTTAGTGTCCGAGCACTGAGGCTGTGAACTTTGCAATGCGTGTGCTGCTGGCACAAATAACAAAAGGTTGATACGTTAAAACTCTGAGTGTGAAGAAATCTTTGTAATGGAAAAACAAACTTTGAATGTTTAGTTTCCTTGGATGTTGAGCTAGCCAGGAGAAAACAGAAAAGAAAGACTTAATACACTCTAAACTTTAGATGCAAAATTACAGGTTAAAAATTCAAAATAGAACAATAAAGAATAACAATACAATAACAATAAAGCCCTAAATAGTCTTGCATTTTTGGGAGCTTTGTAGTACTTTTAGGACAATGATATGAAGAGTGTGTGGGCTGTCAAATAAGAGCTGACATAGATTGATCTACAGGCTCGAGTAGCTAAGATTTAGCCTGATATGTGGAGTGACTAGATGATTATTATCATAGAATAACAGTGATCAGGATTTCATCAGTCTCTTGGGGCTTTGATACAATCTGAATAAGACTAGGAATGAGAAATCTCCCTCTGTTCCTGGTAATCTGGCAAAAAAAATAAAAAAATAAAAGAGAGAGAGAGAGAGGAAGTTAATCTGAACGGGATCAACAGTGCTCAATCCCTGCTGGCCTCTTTGATGGGAGCCCATCATACTGTGAGAGGGAGGGAAAAGTCAAGAAAAGATGGACTTCATCCCTTTCTCTGACCATCCCCACTTCTCGCAATCCCTCCCTCTTCCACCAAATCTCCCCTGCTCGGCCTTTTTCCCCGTCTCTCTCTCCATCCTTCCATCCAGCCCAGGCAAAGGCATTATGTTCTTACCCAACCAGCCAAAGGGACAAATTAAAATGTGTTGCACTCACTCTCTCTCAGTCTGTCTAATCTTCTTAGAGACTAAGGCCCAGTGCAAGTGCTCCATCTTTTTGCCTCCGATTCCCTTTACTTGGTAAAGTCTTGCGGGCTCAAAGCAGCCTTCGCACATCTACTCGCAAACACACACACGAATGTGTTTGGGATTTGGAATCCATCAGGACAAATCTCCCTAATCTGGGCAGAAAACAAAATCCTCAGAAATAAGAAGGCACATAATTTACACACACACACACATACACACACACACACACGTGGTTCAAAAGAATACAACGTAGAAACCAACGAAAAACAACACAGACACTCATTTTCACAAAGAGATAATGGAAAAATGTCATCAAGTCAGGACAATCCTCAGAGAGAGAGACACACACGCACAGCAGAGTGTATTACAGTCCATCACTCTGCCTCTTAAAGAGTCTTGTGTGGCCTTACAGGTTGCTCTCACATCCTTATGTACCTGTACACAAAAAGAAAAAGACAGAGCCGACCTCGTCTCACCTCCACTTAACAAACCCTCTCCATCTCAATTCCTAATGTTCTAATTCCACTAATCACCTGGCCACTTAGTACACACACATGCACGCACGCAAACCCCTCTCCTTAACACAAAAACACATAATGGCTCACCACTCTTTAGCAATACTACCTAACCTTGACCATCACACACATGCGCGTGCCACAATAATAGGCCCGGCCACCTGACAATCCTCTACCTAACCTTGACCATTTAGCACAAAATTGGCCACCTTTCTCTATCATTACATTTAATTAGCTGTGATTAATCAGCTGCCAATTATACCAAACATAGCCTAAAGAGAGACACCACTCTGGACTGCCACTTGACGCTCTCAGAGGGGAAAAAAGTATTTGTGCGTTTGAGTGTGTGTGTAGGCATATTTGATGATAGATATAATTCTATTGTATTATATATCCTCAGCACCATATCCATCGTCATGCAAGTACAATAAGTGACAGTTCAGAAGTGGACTTTCTGCTTGGAGAGAGAGGGCAAACCACCAAACTGACAACTCTGGGGAACTTACAGTAGGTCACAACCACTCAGTTGATCATACTTTAAAGCTGCATTAATCAATATTATTATATTAACAATGGATGAAATGCCTGGGTGTAACCCAGAGTGAATTATCACCCAACTCTGCAGTTCTCCTCAGCTCTATGAAGTCTGCAACTTTACTGTTTTGGTTCACTGTCATCGACCTCATTTACAGCCACTGCAGGCAGCTGTTTTCAGCAAAAAAGCTCTGAAACCCACTGTACACTACCTGCTTAGCACCAAACAGCAGACAACAGACAAAGTTAGCAACTAGCTGGTGAACAAAGCGGAGCATTTAGGTTTAAGAGCCAGACATTTCCGTCAGGAGTTGGTACAGACCAAAATGGAGCTAAAAAAAAGAGTGAATATCAGTTACATTCATCAGTTTGCTTGAAGCCCAACTTTGAATAAATGCTAATGTTGCTCCGTGTCTGCTGGATGTGTCAATAGGTAACTGATTACTGACTCATTCCCTGCAACAACTTTTTCTATGTGATAGTATGTCAATGTTGTCTTTACAGCTTGTTCCACTGTGGCCGAGCGGCCATAAAACATTTTAAAAAGTAAAATCAGTTAAACCTGCTTTAAAATTATGACCTCAGAATTTCTAAAATCCTGGCTACAGTCCTGAATGTGAACATTTGCTGTTATTTTACAACAACTGAATACCTTTGGGTGTGACTGTGTGTTGGACAAAGCTAGCAATTTGAAAACATCACCTTGGGCTCTGTGAAGTTGTGAATTTTTGTGAACTATTTTATGATATTCTAAAGACTAATAGCAATTCATTTATCAAGCAAAAATTAAATTTTGTGACACTCCAAACAATTATTAGCTGTGGCTCCTTATTTTAACAGTTATAGGAAGCTATCACATGTAGGAAGAGCCATATAATGGAATGTCTATCTGGGTTCAAGGTCATTATTTGAGATATGTATCTGGATATGTACAATAGCAAATATTTTAATGTAAATTCTAAAGCTGTGTCTGTTGACAACTGAAGAGGCTCCATTCATATTGTATCATTTAAAAAGGTCTGCAGGTTTATGTGTTCATGACAAACCAGATGAACCTTCATACTAAAACCCAACAGATGGGGGTGACGCTGCTGAGCTTTTGTCACTCTAACCTACATCTTCCATTGACATCAGGGACAACATGTACATCTTGTATTTACAAGGCATCACCAATCTCACATCACTGGCATATAGTTGGCTTTCTGTTATAAGTAGGATAACAGTCATACAATCTAGCAGAAGGGGAATGAGAGCCACAATAACAACATGTCGATAATATTTAAGAGGGTTTGGAAATCCTCAAGAGGGACAAATCCCTCTTTTAGTGCACACCAGGACACGAGAGAGGGAGTTAAGGTATTTTTTTCTTCAGTTTTGTTCTCATCCTGATCAGACAAGATAATGGCCTTGTTTCCCTTCCTATGATGTCAGGCTCATCCCTCTATTCATTTATTCATCAATCTCTCTGTCCTGCCATCCTGTCCCAGCCCGCCTGTCCGTTTTATCCATGTGAAAATCGCTTCTTATCTGCCCGCTTTGCCTCTCTCTTTTTCTCACACTAATCTACAGGGCTTATAGCAGGATTTAAGACAGAGTGAGCTACAAGAACAAAAAGAGTTTGGCAATTACATCCTGCATGTCCTCTGTGGCTCATGACAGTCGTGCAGATGTCATCCTGATTTTTATTTAACTATTTTTCATCCTAAGATTGAGAATCAAATTTTCTATTGAGATTTGCCACCATTGAATGCCAAACCATAGATGCTTCAAATAAAGAGACAAAATCTATTCACTTTAGCTATTTCACAGTCAGTGCCATGAAGTGAAAGCAGAATACTTGAGAGCTCTTATGTCATATTCTGCTCCAACCTTGGGGACAAAATATAAAAAAGGTATGTTTTTGGTGGGAATTAAGCAGATTTTAACGCAGTACAGTAAACGGTGCAGGATGGATGTGGCCATACCAGTAAGATCAAATACTAATACCACTCTTCCATTCGTGTGTGTAAAATCAGGCACTTTTTTTGTTTATCATTTACACTGGAAATTATTAGAGTTATTAAAAAGGTCCAGTGTGTAACATTTAGGAGGAGCTATTGGCAGAAATGGAATAAGATATTTCTAAGCATGTTTGCATTAGTGTATAATCACCTGAAAATAAAAATTGTTGTGTTTCATTACCTTAGAATAAGCCCTTTATATCTACAGAGGGAGCTGGTCCCATTCCATTGACCGCCATGTTGCACCACCTCTCCTCGTTAATATAGTGGACAATATCTCCGCCTGTCACGTGTAAGACTGGGGTTCGACATCCTGATGGGGAGGAGCGTTTCTTTATTTCTTAAAGAGTTTCCCCTCGGGGATCAATAAAGTATTTCTGATTCTGATGTTTATATAGTAGCCCAGATCTAGACAGGGCCGTTCGTGTTTTCTGTGAGTTTCCTGGCCACCGTAGTTTCTCCTACACACTTGGAAGGGGAGGGTGATGCAAGCGGTATTCACATGGTTGCAAACTGCAATTTCACCGCTAGATGCCAAATCCTACACACGGGACCTTTAAATGATCAGTCATCCCTTAATTTATTTATAAAATTTGCTCTCCCCCTAATCATCCAAACTTGTTTTGATGTCACTAAGAAACAATATAAAGTAAGGTTGGTTATCACTGGAAATATCTCTATATGGTTACAATACTTGACATGATACCCTTGGCACTCAAAGTATTAAGATTTGATTTCTAGACCGCTCTGTTCAAACCGATGAAATAACAGCTATCAACTACATGGTTTAATAAAAGAGCTCCTTCTTTCATATCACTTTTTGAAAAGTAGGAGACATTAGTTTCAGGAAGAAGCAGTATCAAAAAACCCAACCCGGCTCCTATAGTTCATTTGTGTGTGTGTGTGTGTGTTAAGGTTTTTTTTTTTTTTTTTTTTTTTTTTTTTACCTCAATGATCTTACGAGCTTCACGGTAGCGCCCTGTCTGCAGGAATGCAAAGAACAGATCATACAGCATGGTCATCTCTCCTCGCTCCTGACTCACAAAGTCCATGGCTGAAGAGAAAGACAGATGGAAACAGAGCAGAGAACGGTCATGAATAAAAATGCTTGCAAGGTGAACAAACACACCCCACACTTCATCTTTTCTGTCCAATTGCATTATTTGGCACAATGTCCCAAGCACAAAGCAGCCGTATCAAGTCAGCTCTAAAACAAACAAGTCCTGAATGAAAGCCTAAGCTTACATGGTAAACTTTCTAAAGTGCTCTGCTCAGCGTTACGTACTATCTCTGTCCAGCAGCTTCAGGACAGGTACCACATACACACACAAAATGCAAACCTTCAGTTATCCAAAAGGACCTGCACATTCAGTGAAGCAGAGGAAGAAAGAATAATCCCTCTGCCTTTACTTGCTGTCATCTAAAGTCAACAGAAAGAACAATGTGGTGCGATTTGCTTTTTGAACTTTAATCATTAAAAATTCATGGTCTACATCTAATGTAGACAAGTTTACAGGCAACTTTCAGACCAGTTGGACTAAATTTAAGTAGTATTTTCTGCATGTAAATCCTAATTTGAAGCTTTAGTGGAAGACGGAACCACATTGGCTCATTAATAGCACTTATTCAGTCGTTTTTCGTCTTCCACATGCCAGGTTCCTGTAGACTTTTCATGGCAGAAACCTCCAGGTTGAAATATGTATATATGATGACCTTTTCTTGTTTCAAAATAGGTCAGTGGCTGCTATGGTTGCCAGAGCCTCACAAAAACCCTACATTTAATTTTTCTGTTGATGCTTGAACTGAAACCAAAGTCAGACATGTGAGTCAGGATCTTTTGACGAGGCATGGCATGCTTTTAGTCCGTTTTGGAGCACTGAAGGCCAGTCTGTTTGAAGTCTGCTTGTTTGATGGTTCCAGTACACTTAAGTAAAAGGTATTAAGTATTTTAAGGTGAATATTCAGACTATCCATGCATGCAACAGCATGGGTCCATAGGACCCATGGTGCAGCAGGCTGCGGCATTAAACATGTACTCACAATGCAGTCAGGTCGAGTGTGACTCAAGGTTTATGCCATAAGTCATCCATCTCTATTGCTTTATATGAGTGAGTGGGAGACAGAATCATTTGTTATTTAAAGATACACTGCTTAGTTGGCACTGGTTTATATGCTGGCCTCTGTCAGACAATCGTTGTAAAAGTCATTTTGTTTTGTTGAGGGTGCAGCAGCTGACCCTGAGGGTCTGTCACCTTTCGGGGGGGTCAGATATGAGGGTGGGAGGGAGTGGGTGGGTGACAGGGGAGGGAAGGAGGTGGAGAGGTCCTCCACTGCACGGTTTCAACCTTTACGCACTCCAGAGCCACTTGCCCTTGCGGCACATTGAACTTGACCTTTTCACCGCACTGCTGTCAACATACAGGGAGACTGTTCAAAACGTGATCGGCCGACGTGCTTCACTACGACCCTGGTCTAAACCTCTCACACTCTCTGGTCCTCTCACACACTCTTGGAATTGTTTGGGGCTTGTTACATGCGTGTTTAATGCAAACACTGCAGGGGCACTTTGGATTACACCCCCCCATCACACACTCAAATGAATAATAGAAGCTTAGAGTCAACCAGGAGAAGCAGAAAGTTTGATCAAGCTGAGCTGGGGTGAAAAATGTTTTTAATTTAGCCGGAGAGAAGCAGTGACAGTGTGTACTGCTATTCTGAACTTTAATGAGGCCACGCAAATGACGCCATTTGGACACAAGAAGCCTTTAATGTAGTGTGATATCTGTGAATTAAAAAAAATAAAAAATCATGGCTCTAGGGCATCCTGGTGGTCTTGGGGTTTAAGGTGATGATGGTGATCACAGTTTGATGAAGAGGATGTACTTACTTTTTGTTGACCATACTGTTTATGAAACCTGGTGGCCAAAATGGTTCGCTGATTGATGGACGAAGAGCAGCAACTAATGATCATTTTCATCATCAGTTAATGTATTGCATATTTGTGATTTTTGTGTGTTTAAATTGCTTATTTTGCACAAAGAAAAGTTGGAAATCCAAAGGTATCCAATTTTAAATGACATAAATCTGAGAAAATCTGCAAATTTGAGAAGCTGGAACCAGCAAATGCTTAACTTTATATATTTTTTGTGTGTTAAACTACTGAAGTTAATAATCAAAATTTTCAATAAATGTTCTGTTGATTTACTAATTGTTTTAGCACTAGATTGATGGATCAGAAAAAGATGACTGAATGACAAAGCATGCGGGATAGATAGACAAATGTGTAACCTTTTTGCAGCAGTTCGGTGTCTCCTTTCTCCACAAGACCAACAATGATGTCATGGATGCGAGGCAGGTGGCTGTAGCGCTTCTGACACTCCAGTGCTGCTTCTAGAGCTCCGGACAGGTCCTTACTGCAGGCATGCAACCACACACACACACAAATACACAAAGAGAGAAGGAGAGAGCAGAGAGCAAGTTAGATGTCAGGTCTGTCCAATCACTCATGTACAGGACTGTGTCAGTACAGAATACAGAGTGTATCATGGGGTGTTAACCTTGTAACCTCCTATTCGAGCACTATGACCCACCGCAACAATACAGGCCTTTGAATTCATGACAGCATAACTGTGGGTGATGAAGCCTTTTGGCCCCAATACATCATTCTCACACAATCAGGCACACTCTCACACCTGTCTGCAAGGGCCTAATGTCTCCCTAGACAGGCTTTTAGAGGGGAAGCAATGCAACAGACAAAAGGACTCGACTGATCTTTACCCTCTCCGCTCGCACTTCCAACTTCTCATGCTCTTTCTCCTCTTTTGTTCTCTCCAACCCCCTTTAACCTCCCCTCATTTCCTCTTCCTCTCATTTCCCTTTTCTCCTGATCCCCTCTCCCCTCCTTTCCCTTTTCCTTCCTTCCTTCCTTCTCTTTTCCTCCTCACTATCTTACTTTTGATTTCATGCTGTCAGCTTTCAATCCCCTCTGATGACCTCGGCCCCCAGCTGTGCAATTTCGCAGAAATATGGCAACAACATTAGAGACCCCCACTACCACCAGCTCGCTCCTTTCATCTCATGTCATCCTTTTCTTGCTCTATCTATCCTCCTATGCCTCCCGAGCAGACGAACAAACAAAAGAGCACGTAAACGGAGGATGAGTGTGCCTGATGGAGTGATAACGAGAGAAGTAGATAGACAGAGATAGGGAAAGGAAGCAAGAGAACAAGATGCTAAGAGAATGGGGAGGGAGAGAGACCACTTCAATCCCCTCTATTGTGACAGCGCTGCCATCAATCTGTTGATTGGGTAATTACCATGTCAATCACACAGAGGTCAAAGCAGATAGGGCACCCATAGGGGTGGTAGTGGGCTGAGTGAGTGAGTGAGAAAGAGACAGATGGACAGAGCATGTGAGAGACAGAGATTGAGAGCGAACAGGTATAATTTCTGAAGTGTTTTCTCCTCTAATCAATTAAACAAGTGGATAAGAGAAATATGCCCAAATAGACCAACAACCCGGAAAAAAAAAAATAAAAAAAAAAAAAAAAAAAAAAAAAAAAAACAGGAAATGGTATGACCTTGAGTTCGGCTTTTGTGAGGCAGGAGCAGAAGAGAGCGGTGGAGGAATGGAGTGATTAGGGTTGGAAGGTAAAGAGGTCCGCTAATTGAAATGAAGAGGGACAACATTATTCAGCAGCGCCAGTCAAGAGGCTGTTCAACTGCACAACAGTCTGATTGAACAACACAGAAGAGAGACTAAGAGATTTTTGAAAATGAGAGAAAGAGTGTGGAGATAGAATGAGACCGGGGGTGGGGCATGGGTACGCAATTTACTCCAAAAATGAGACAAGGACGAGAAAAAAAGTGAAGAAAGCTGTTTGTAATCAATGTAATGTGGCTTATATGCACAATTACCTTAACTGTTGCAGTGTGGTGCACGTGGCTTTTTACACTGGAGCAATTTCTACACATTGTAGCCAAGTCATGTTGGTGGATGTTTCAAAACTCCTTCTCCACATTTGTTTTATCCCTTCTATCTGTCCATCTCATTCATTCCTCCATCAGGCTCCTCCACAGCTACTTATAATCCTTCCTTTCTAATGAGACATCTTAAAAAAAAAATAAATAAATAAAAATATCCCATCACTCTTGGCAAAAAAAAAAAAAAAAAAAAAAAAAAAAAAAGGGGCTTGGCGTTGCAATTACACCCCCTCTGCCTTCCTCCTCTCTCCCCCCACCGATCCACCCCAAAAAAGAGCTAAGGATGTCGAAAGATGGATAATTTCCCCTAGGTACAATTTAACTGTCACTTTGCGTTGCCATTTACTGCGGTGCACAGCCCTGTTAATGTCCTCAACTTTGCATGTCAGCCACTTTCCAGCCAATTAAGCCCTGAAAAAAAAAAAAACGAGCGCTTTGCTCAGTGGAAACCTGAAGGATTAGACAAGGAAGCGCAGCGCGCGCACCCCCCCACCCCCTTCTCCCTCTCTGTCCCCCTCTTTTGTTCGGAGGAGATCGGCAGGCCTGTTATCAAGCCACCGTCCTTGCGTGGGGGAGGACGAGGTGTCTGTGTCTTGAAACGCAAAAGACACTGCGATCATGACACCACTAGCCCACTGTTACATCTGCTGAAGAACGGCACTTAATAATGTTTACGCCAGTAACCACACAGGTGATTGCTCACATGATGTAGCCATGTAGGTGAAAACCTACATCATGACTATGTATGTGTGTGTTTCATGTTGTTATATCCCGGTAGGGACTAATAATTATCTGTAGATTTGTAACTATGAGCAACTCCTTTCACAGTACACAGTCAAGTTGAAAAGTTAATGGAGCTGTGTTGAGCTGGAGTTAATCTTGTGGCTTTCAACATCTCTTCCTTGTTCATCTGTCTTTTCTTCTGACCGTCTTCTCATCTATTTACTTCTATGTTTCACCTCTGGCTCTTCTCTCATTTCAGGCCTCGCTTAAACTCTATGTACATACAATACAAGTCAATAGAAAAGAGTGGAAGTGAATTAAGTATTTTACCTCCAAGCGACTCATCTCCAGTCAGCTCTCTAACACCCCCCCCATCTCATCTATCGCCATCTTATCATACATGTCCTGCCAGCTCTTCATTTTGCTGGACTCATTAGCATTTCGTGCCGCTAATCACTTCCATAAGGATGTGGCAATCTGAGAAACCTGCCAGCTAGCATAGTAGCAGGTTAGCACACACAACATTGAGCGGACAGGCATGAAGGCTAACGGGGCGGCGCATATGATGGGCTGTCAAGGGCTAATCTGCCGGAGAAGTGTTCATTAAGTCATTAGTGCTGACGCAGCGATGAGACTGGTGCAGGCTGGAGTGATGTCTGCTTTGTCCTCTTTTATCGCTTCCCTCCGTCCCTCCTCCTCCCAACTGTCTGTCTGTCTGCTGACTGACGGAATGAAGAGGTGGAGACGAATGGATGAAGATAAAAGATAAAAAGAGGAGAAGAGAGCAAGGAGATAGATTCAACTGGAGCGCAAAAGTCAAGTGTTGTGGTACTCAAACCTGCACTGAGGCTTGACTGAACCACTGTTGGAAGTACATGTTAAATCTGCTTTACCTTCTATAACACTTTCACACTTTTTATGCATCTTCACAAGAGACAAAATTTATAAAGGAAGAGGAATCTGCTAATATAAAAGTTGGTAAAAAGGGGGAAACTGAGAAGAACTTTAAATAAATATGTTGCTGCTGTTTATTGTTTAAAGAAGCTAGACACTAAAGTGGACCACTGTCAGAAATTGTATCTGCACATCAGGTTCTACCATTAATTTGATGACTATTTCCAAGCCTTGACAACCACCCAGCTAAAAACACACAAATGTACCAATAACACAAGACAGATAATGGTAGAATACCCGCAGCTAGCCTGTTCACTTGTGTTCACTAGTGTGTGTTCACTGCTGTATCATTTGAAGGAAGTGCTGGCTCTTGATTTGTGAACAGGGCTGTGGTAAGCTGTGGTTGGTGTGTGTGTGTGTGTGTGTGTGTGTGTGTGTGTGTGTGTGTGTGTGTGTGTGTTTTTGGCTGCTGCTGATGACCCAGGAGTAAATTAGCCTGCTAATCTCACAGAGGCAGTGATTAACGACTGAACCTGGAAATTCTGTTTGTGCCAGAGACCAGACTTACAGCAAAACAAACAGCGGCAGGGGAGCACCGGTGTGTTTGAGCGTCTGAGCATGTGTGTGTATGCACAAGCTTCGTATGCAAAGGTCTACCTCTACTGCAGCATGTACACTAGAGGTAAACAGTGTGTATGAAAGCATGTGCAGAGCGTGTGTGTGTGTGTGTGTGTGTGTTAGTGGTGGTGTGCCTCTAACGGTGCACTGCGTGGCTGTGGTAAATCCAGCAATTAGTGCTCTGTACATAATTAACATGCTAATGAGTTGATCTACTTAAAAGCTGCTCTGACAAATAGAACACACACACATACACTGAATAACATACACACACAGTGAATTGAGTTGAGGGGTGGGGCAATACCAGTGACCCCACAGCCAGTGTTTAGTAATGTTCATTTGCATATTTTCATTATACGAAGAAGCATTGATGGCCATATCTCACCACACACACACTTACACCTTGGAGTATACCAGTGGGTGTTTCAGGAGATCAGGGGTGGGGGCTCATGGGAGAGGTTGCAGCTGGCGAATCCTCAAACAAACAAAATCTGGCTCTAACGCTGCATACACACACACACACCCACACACATAAATGAGCAATTTCCACATCCTCTCTCTGTCTGAATCGCTGACCCAGAATGTAACCTCAGCTATGATCATAGGGAGGGATGAGTGACTCATTGAGACACACATACATACACACACCTGGCAACTGGATTTGGCAGATAAAGACACAAATCTGACAACAAAAGTGAGCTGGTTGGCTGGTTAGTGGAGCACTTCAGCCATATAAATAAAACATACCGTAACACAAATTCATGTTTTAACATTAAATCTAACATTACATCTGTGTCTACAGTTTGTTTGTATGAATCAGTATGATTTTTAACCCAGTCAGTGTTTGTTTTACCTATCCAGGTAGGCAGTAATCAGGGGTGAGCAGAGATTGGCGGTGGGCTTGGCCAGTCCGAGGGTGAAGATGGTGTCCTGCAGCTGTCGGATGGTAGGGGCGCCGCCCTTGGCCACTACAGTGTTGAGCATGTGAAAGAGCATGGTGACGTGTGTATCATTCATCACCACCTCCTTCTCTTTCATTTCCTTCAGGATGTCCACCGCCTCTGTGATGGAGCGAAAGAGAGATAAAGACAGAAAACGCTAATGTGAAGAAATGTTCACATCAGTAACACTTGTTCCTACAACTCTCAACATGTGTGATGCTTTGGTGATGTAAGGGTGTGATATTCTCAATCAAAAGATGAAGTGATGGTGAGAGTGATTTAGAGGTAAAGATGAAAGGACGAGTGAAAAGAACAAAAGACAACGAGAAAGAGAGATAATGCAGAGATGAAGGAGAGAGAAAGCGAGAGGTGGGCAGAGCTTGGCTGGGAGAAGAGTAGGGTGTGTGAATATGATAAAAGGCCCCTTTAGCTAATTCCATGTGGGGAAAACAAACCCATATTAAAACAGCATTTTGCACCCAGCGGGGATGCAAATCCAACCCTGTATAATGCCAACTCTGTGCTAATTGCTACTTGCGGTTTTCTAAACGAGACTACAATTACCGGACCCCTACAATGGAGGCTGGCTTTTTGCCGTGGCCATGTAGAAAGCACTTGGGGGGCTAAATTATAGGTATGTGGCGACAAGGGCCCGCCGTGGCCCCAGTGAGACCCTGGTAAGCGGGCTGAGGGGTGGATCAGTTTGGTCAAGTCCAGCCGGTAATGGAGGGCTTTTTACCGGGCCACGCGCCCATCTGGCCAACACTGGGGGCTAAATGGTGAAAAGGGAGTGTGTGTGTATATATCTGGTGTAATAGGCTAAAGGTAATTAAGATGCGTTTACTGTCTATTTAGACAGCTGCTAATGGGCTGACAGCGATACAGTCGCTCTCCACCACAGACACTAATCTATACAGCATGACCAAGAGGCAGGGAGGAGATGGAGAGATGCAGAGACACAGAATGTATTTGAATAATGTGTATTAAGCCAGTCCTCCAACTGCAGGGCAATATTGGCATCTTGCTTAAAATCCTTGTCCTTAGGTTGGTGAAAATTGTAGCAAATGCAGAGACAAATGCAGAAAAGCAAATAAAGCTAAAGTGAACAAATGTGGGTCTAATGATACTAACATCTTCATAGCTGGTAATATAACAAAACCTCTCAAACAGGAGTGTTGTTCTCTACTGGGAACACAAATTCACACACACACACACACACACACACACACACACACACACACACACACACACACTTGTGGGCTGAGGGACAGGGCCACTGGTGAGTGCTTTGGCATCCTAATTTCAGTCTGTCTCTCCATCTCACTGTGCCAGTTTTTATGGCGATGGGAACCAAAGGCTGTCACAGATTTAATGGGACAGGGGAAAATAGAGGAAGGAAGGGTGGAGTAGGGGTGGCTGGCAACGGAGGAGACACTGCTAAACTGGGGGGGCAATGAGAAGGGGATGAAGCTTGTCAGAGGGCTAAGTTTGGTTAGCTAGATGAGGGCTTAACACAGTGGTTCTCAAACCCCCCCGGATTTAATTCATATTAATCGTTAACAATATTGGGGGAACAAATAAAAACAGGAGCCCGGTTGAATTCGATTGGGAAAAAAAAGGAATGATTCTGGTCAGCACGATAGCATCAGCAAATGTTTATTTTTATTTTTCGACATAAATCAAATTCAACTTAGTTCCACTCCATATTTTTCCCCTGGTCATCCACATCCCCCTGCAGTGGCTCTATTAATTTACTTAATGGAAGTTTACTTTTCCATTAACTTAAAAAGGTGACATTAACACAAGTATCTCTGATAACTCAAAAGCATGAACAACTTCTAACATTAAAACACTACAATGCCTGAACAAACAATCCGACACAGATGGCAGTATCAACATTAAACTACTGCCCTATAATGACCTGACCTGTTGTCAAGTCTGTACAGTTTATCAGCTCAGATGTAACTCTGTGTCTCTCTCCATGTCTCCCTCCCTCCCTCCATCTATCCATACCTCTCTCCATCACTCTCTGACAGACCCGCTAATCACTGAGACCAATGGCTTGGAGTTGATCTGCCCAAATGGAGCTACACTAGCTAACATCGCTTCATCCACCATCCAAACACCCCACCCCCCTCGTTCCCCCGCCATCTCTCCCTTTATCCGTCCGTTTAGCCAGTATGCATATCCATCAGCTCAGTCGAGCATCATGGCCAGCAAAGCGAGCCAGACCACCCACACACACACATCAAAAGATGGGGAGGCAGACAGGCCAGGTAAACAAACATCACACAGCCCAATGGTTCATCTAATGTTCCATGACTTGACTGCTAGTGATGTCTCTTTCCCAAAACACACACACACACACACACACACACACACAGAGCATCAAAGACGAGCCCAGGACCATATAAAGCCAGAACAAGTTGTGTTTACCAAAGTGGGAGGATGGACAGATGGAGGCAGAGGGGCAAGGGCAGGTCAAAGAGATGCTTGGTGATAGAAGAGAGGTGTATTTAAAAAATGGAGGGATAGAAGCAAAGGTAGACAGAGGTCAGGGGCTGTTCAGGCTCCTGAAGCCCATGTTGATATAGGCTCACTGGGTCACAGGATTGATAGATTAAAGTATGCACTCATTCTGGTATCGGTAAAGTGATCTAATAATATGGTATTTGTATCAGCAAGCTTTCTTAAGTTGCTATGCTTTGACTTAAAGTCAATGCAAGGTCAAACAAACATTTTCTACATTTTTAAGAGTAGCTTTTATTTTGTTTTGTTTACATTTTTTCAGTGAAGAATACTGGATTTTACATAATTTGTTTTCCACTGCCTCTAACTGTGGGAGATCACACTGTTCATTGAAAAGTAACAACCAGCATGTTAAGTTTAGCACTGGTGTCGGCAGTGGAAACAATTACTGAATCCCTACAAAGATGAACACTGATTAACCTAAACCTGTATCTGCAATTTTGTTTACATTGTGTAAATCTTACAGAAACTTTTGATGCATATGGTTTGTGTCTGTCGAGTTAAAAAAATAAAATAAAATAAAAAAGCCAAGCTAAAGGATGTCTCATTAGTTTTACTGAGTGATGAATATGAATCTTAATTCGGGGAAACTATTCACAGTAACACTGAAACAAGTTAATCGATTATTGTTGGTATGGATGGCAGCAATGACTTGGATAAAATTAAGTTGATTTAAAAACAGGTACTGTATGCACGCGTGTGTAAATGGGTTTACTGTATAAATATGTTTATACATTTACATTTTTGTCTGTTTTAATATATGGCTAACATGGAAGATGTAAGTTCAATATATTTTGTGAAAAGAAAAAGAGGAAGAAGAAGAGGAAGTAATTCTAAAGAATAGCAAAATAGCAATGGTGGAAGGAAGGTGACATAAGGATAAAGTCAAAACGGTAAAGTAAGGTTGCCTTGCGAGGTGGGATGGGAGGCTTTGAACCAAGGGCAAAAACAACAAAGCCATTAGAGAGGGTGAGAAATAAAGCAAGATGCCAGGAGACATGATCTTCAGCTGGGCCTGGTGTGTGCTGGGAGCCAGGCGGACCAGCGTATGGGTGGGGACAGGCTAACATCAAGGTTAGCCATGTGTGCTAATGTGGCTGACAAGCGTCCCCTCCATATGCACACTCTGGCTAATGGCAAATGCGTTAGCACTGCCTATACACACCCACAGACGGACACACCAACCGTCGTGCCCACCAAATGTATTTTGCTTGAATTCACATGCAAATTTGCATGTCCCTGTGTGTGTGTGTGTGTGTGTGTGTGTGTGTGTGTGAAATGCTCAAGCACTTCGGCGGACATGATCTACCATTAGCATCAAGGCGGATTTCAATAATTCTGGAAAAATACACAGTCCTGTAATTTTCCCCCTCTCTCATTTCTCACTGACGTGGATGTGTGTGAGGGGGGGGACAAGAGAATGACACGCTTCGAGACAGAGCGGGGGAGAGAGGGTCAGATAGAGAGACAGAGATGAAGACAGAGAGAGCAAGTGAAGGGGAGGAGAGAAGAGGCGAGGACAGACAAGGGAAACATTTTGCCTGTCATTGTGTGCAAAAAGCAGAGCGGTAAACTGATGGTAATTGGGTCTTCGATGGGCTGAAGGAAACCCACCGTAGCATTCTGAAAATGGCCGGCTAATGTGGTTTGAGGGAAGGAGAAAGACAGATTGTGACAGAGTTGGTAACACACACACACACAAGCTGAACCACACACATTCACATCTATAGGCATTTTTAAGTTCAAGTTCAAGCATGATCTACTCTGATCCGGCTTACTGTTAGAGAAAATGTAGTGAGGAATTAGGAGCTGGTGGAATAAATCAATTAATTAATTAGTGCATTGACACAAAATTAAGAACAATTTTGATAATTGATTCATCATTTTAAATCCTTCAAGCAAAAATGCTACTGAATATCTTTTGGTTTTGGACAGTTGGTCGGACAAAACAAGCAGTTTGAAGAAGTTGCCTTGGCTCCGAGAAGTTGTAGTGTTTTTTACTCTTTACCTGACACTTTAGAGGCTGAATGATTAATCAGGCAGACTAACCAATAATGAAAATAATCATTAGTTGCAGTCTTAGAGGAACTTACCCTCCACTCTGCCGTTCGTGGAGAGGGTCTTGACCAGTGCGATGTATTTACTGGCATCCAGCGCTACTGATGAGTCCTTGCGACTCCTAAAGACAGAGACAAAGAGGGCGAGAGACAGAACAGATTAATGTATTCCACTTACAGTAATGCAACTTATCTATTGTACGTCTCCTGTTGGGAGTTCAGTCTGATGCTGGAACCAGGTGGTGAGTGAAGAAAAGGAAACAAGGGAGGATGAGGGGAGAGTTTCCTCCGTTTTAGCCAGTCAACAGAGCGGCTGGACCCTGCATTAATGTCTCCCCTAATACCACTCAAGTTAAACTTTAATGGCCTACTACTGGTCGCAGCGCTGCCTTGTGTGTGTGTGTGTGTAGAGTATCTGTATGTGCATCCTGCTCCACTCACATTTCCCTCTTCAGGTTGAGCGCCTCCTCCACATTGTCATGGCGACAGCACAGGTTGATGAGGGTGGCGTAGCCGCCGACTGTCATCTCCTCCTCGTGCTGCTGCTTCAGCTCAAGGGCGCGCTGCAGGTTCTGATCAGACAACAAAACTCTCAGAAAAAAATGAGACAGACAAAGCAACTAATTTCAAGATATAGAAAAGGTTTTGTGAGCCTGCGTTATCCGAACAAATCCTACCTCCTCAGCACAGAGAGTCTGGATGGCTTGTTTGAGAACAGTGCTTAATGGTTTGTTCTCTGCTTTCAGTTCAGCCAATTTCTTCTCAAGGGCCAACACCTTACCCTCAATTCCCTGATCGAGACAGAGAGGTGTTAAACACATGTACATGACCAAATTATTATTTATTTTATATATATATATATATATATATATATTATATATATATATATATATATATATATATATATATATATATATATATATATATATATATATATATATATATATATATATATATATATATATATACACACACACACACACCCACCCCCTCTCAGGTGTCCATGAGATTGAACTAGAAATAGACATCAAAATACATGTCATGCATGCACACTTAACTCCACAGAAGAGATCTGTTTAAGTTTAAATTACCCACAGATGAAAAATATATTCTTACAAAATGACACATTAAAAGGAAATTATGAGTCTCTCTCTCTCTCCATTTTTAATGCATTTTTCACACTCACACTGTCCTACTTACAGTGACACGAGGAACAGCTGACACAAAGCCATTGGACACTCTGTCTTTGGGGTCCACCAAAGCAATCACATCCTGACACAGACACACACAAAGTTAACATTTGATGCCTACATCATTAGGGCAACTATAACAACAATACAGAAAAGTAGTACAAATAAATCCTCAATCTGGACATTTTGTGCTTTTGACTGTTGAGTTCGCCTACTCTACTGATGTTTTTCTCAAGTGACTCAATAATCTGAAAGTTCTATGATAAAACATCACAAGTGATAGTTCTGTACCTTGATGAGCTCTGGGACATGGTATGACTCCAGAAGGTTCTTGATGCCTCTGTAGATGTTTCCTGAAATAATTATGTTCTGCAGAGAAACAAGAGGAGGAAAATCAACATCATCAAAGCGCTGAACCTGTTGAATTGTGTGTTAAAAAGGTTGAGAGTTGCAGTAGCTGAACATAATGTGCACAAAGTAAGAAACAAATTAAGTTTTTAATAATATTAACTGAGTTATGAATAATTTCACTCAGCTGTGGTTTCATTTAAAAGGTGTCCCAGAGCTTGAGTTTGAATTTGTGGAGAAATGAGAAAATAAAGTTGCATTTAGGTGCTGTAGGAAATACTGACATTTCAACTGGAGAACACACAAATTTTTGTATGTTGTATTTTGAACAACATGAAAACTGATATAGGAGTATGTTGTTGTTCTGCTTTCTGGTAAATACTCACTGTACTTGAATAACCAATACTGATTACTGTTAATGAATGAACTCACTAAATCAAATGATCCTTCCAGTATCACTATCATTACTCCACAGCATCCTGAGTGAGACGATGAAAAATATTGTTTTGTGTGACGGTGATTTCTGCATATGCAGGTCAGAATTAGCACTGCCAAGGCTGATAATCTTAGATTATTTTGGGACTTTTCAGTGACTCCAAAAAGGTTCCATGTTGGACCAGGAAACCCTTTTAACTAAACTCCAAATGGCCAGTTAAGACGTAATCTTTAACCAAAAAGTGTAAAGCATGATTTAATCTTCCACAACAGGTCTGGATACCCCAAATCAAACCTTCACTCTTCAGAAAGAGCATAGGGAGGAGAAGGTCACGCGAGTGTATTCTGTAGTGTGTGCATATTGTGAATAATCCGAGTCTGATTACACACTGCAAATCATCTCAGACCAGAATGTGTAAACTCCTTTAAACAAGCAAGGTTATGAATGAATTGGATATACAGTATATTAGTGTATGAAGGTGTGGTGTGTGTTTGTTTTCAGTAACCTCATCAGTATGTGTGTGTTTGTGTACCTGAGTCTGTAGTTGATTGAAATATTTCTGCAGTTTGTCTTCCTGTGCCTGCACCTCCCTCTCTGACATGCTGTCGATCAGATTGTACAAGAAGAAGGATGCTGCTTCTGGACACAGACACACACACAGACACACACACAGACACACACACAGACACACACACAGACACACACACACAGACACAGTGAGCAGTTGTCTTGGGAATAAATTTCATTTGCCACTGTGTCAGTCACTGCATCCATTTGTGCATTTATACTATTTTTCTGTAACCTCTGCAGAGTGTGTTGTGTGGTTTGTGTTTCTTTTCTGCTGACAGAGGCTGCTTTTGGGCTGGAGTGTGAGTGAATGTGCGATGGCTGTCAGTGACAGCTTCCCCCTACTTCAACTCTCACACACACACAAGCGCGCAGATGTCGTCTAATGGGATGTGACATCGATAACAGTCTCCATCGCTCCCACCAGCACACACACCAGTTCTGCCAGCGCTGGGGACTCTCCGTGACACACACACAGAGTGACATTAACGTTCCACACACACACACTCTTTTAACTACTCAGCACTGTGTCAGCAGCCAGGCTCTATTTACTCCAATGGAGAGAGCAGGTCTTTTACTCACACACCGACACACACACACCTGGACATAAACACACAAAGGCTACATGACGAGAAGTGGGCCGGTCAGCAGTATTCTGCTACTGAGACTGAATGTGAACACACACACAGGGCATTTTTCTGTCATCAGTCTGCAAGTTTGAATACTGATACGTGATGGATGATACACAGACACACACACACGCACGCACGCACACGCACACACACACACACACACACACACACACACACAGTGTCTTCTCTTCTCTCTCATTCTCACCTACACAAACATCTTGCATACAAGGACACTGTCAGAGATGAACGTCCTGACTTGCCAGTGACAACAGTGTGTATAAATGTTTCCTTACCAGCAGGCTTGGAGCTTCCTGTGGAGAAGCGCTCGTCTTTGTACAGGAGCTCAGTAATCTGGAAAAAAGAAAAATGAATTAAAAACAAACACATACACACACACAGTGGGACAAGGATTTTACTTGAAACTTAAAGTGACAGGAGATCCTACACAGTAGAAAGAATAACATCACCACAGACAGGATTAAGGGTTAAATTGCCCTATAGGCCATCCAATCCTAAACAGTTATGTTTTTATATGAACCCTTGTGTCTTTTCTTTTTTATTTATTTGTCTTTTTTAATTTATTTTTCTTTTACTACATTTTGTAGTAGGTTACATTTTAAGATATTAATGTGAGTGAATGAATTGAGAGTTTTTATGTTTGCAAACCATCTGGCCTAAAATAGCCTCAAGCTGAATATCCATCCTAAACATTTCTTTATTTATACGCTCAGTGTGCCATAAGGAGATTTGGGTAAAAGGCAGCAGATGGTATTTGTCATATTGTGTATTCTTCCTAAAAGTAACTCAGTATGTAGCAGATGGTAAGTAAACTGTTTATTATAGCTAGCTGTAAGGAATAAGCCATCATATAGACAGCTGAAGATTCACCTAATATCTTATTGTGTGTTTTCATAAAAGTGTTCTCTCTCTTTTTTTTTTCTCTTTTTTTTTTATTAAATTTAGGCTCTTTTCCTATATAATTTTTCCAAAATTTAAAATCAAGTTTGTCTGGTGTATGGTTCTCCACAGACACAAACAAACAATGTCTTACCTTCACCATGCTCTCCACGTCAGCAGACCTGCAGGAGGCAGTAGAGGACAAGACATGAGCACCCAGTCAACATGCACCACCAGTGGGTCAACAAGACTCCAACATGTCAGGGTTAATGTGCATCTCATAAAGAAGTATCTCCACACCCACACACACTTCCATCATGGATTTATTCTCCTTTCCTACATCTTTCTCCACTGCTTGTTCCAATACACACTTCTTGAGAAAACTCAACCTCTCATTTTTACTCTTTTCCATGCCATTTTTTCCCCATAAATGATCATTCTAAAATTGAAAGAAAAATGTCTCTAAACTATGCTCTCATTATTGCTTGTGCTGTTGGTGATCTAGGAATTTAAATCAGTTGTTGCAGTTATTTCAAGTTTTGGTAGATAAAAGCATCAGGTAGGCGCAAATATTGTTTTAAATCTTTAAGAATATATTAGGATTTAAAAAAAAATATTTCTGTAAGAGTTTGTAATGTTCAAAATTTTTTAAAATGTGATTTTTTTGCTATAAATGAGTTTAGATGAATAAATTAATTAATTTTCTGACAGCAGATAGGAATTCATTTAAGCAACCATAATACTGACAGTGTCATGTTGCCATAGCTACTGAATTAACAGTGTAATACAATACAATACGGCAAGAAAGAGCGACAGATTTTTCAGTTTGACACTCTCAATCCCACAGTACAAGAGAGAGACTGCAGTACAAAAGCCTGGGAAACCACAAAGACACACACACACACACACACACACACACACACACACACACACAAAATGATGACAACGTGTGACATTTCTGGCATTGTCAGCTAGTTGGTGGAGAGGAGGAGAGAGGGGGAGATGAGAGATGAGAGGAGAAGAGGTCTTTAATGATTAAATTATCCCCTGACCTTGTCTTTGACAGGGGCAGGTCCCGCATTGCAATGACACGCCGCTCGCACACACACACACACACACACACACACACACACACACACACACACACCCCAAGTGACAAGCCCAATTATGACCCTGTCAGGCAACCTAATAGTCAGAAGAGTGTGTAGGTGTATGTATGTGTGTGTTAATGCAATGAGAGCAAAGCAAATTGAGGAGAGGAAGCAGATTCAGACACAAAAAAGTGGATGCACTAATTTAAAATATCTAAAAAGGCGCACACACACGGAAAAGACAATTTCTGCAAAAACAAATCTAGCAATCTACATTTATTTGTGGTTTTCAAATAAGCCTAAACTGTATTGCTGCATCTGCTGTTACTACCGCTGTTGTCCTTGAAAATTTGTATAAGCTACAGTACATCTCTCAACTTAAAAGAAAAAAGGAAAAATTAAGTCTTTTACTCTTCTTACATTGCGTTTCACATGTCCTTGAACTAAAGACTATGCTGCCAAGAACAGAATGTTGACTGCTACTATTGATTTTATGAACTTTAAAAAAAGATGAGACTAAACCTTTTTTTTTTTTTATAAAAAGGATGCATTCCTGGGAAGAAGCCACATTATCTTTATTTTATCCATTATGTCAGTTAAATTATCAACATCCACTGAGTTAATTAACAGATCAGCTACATAAAAGAATGTACTGGCTGAATGGAAAGTTCAAAGTTAAAAAGTCAACTGAGCATATTTTGGGTTTTTTGTCAAAAAACTATTTACAGGGGGCATGAATGAGGACTTCTCAATTAATGAGTTTGTATAGTGGTTCTTAAATATCTCATTTTGTAATGGTTTTCTTATGATGGATTTTTTTTTATGATGTATTGTGTTTTTCACAATGTACTGTTTATGATGAATCTTGTTTATGATGAATCTTGTTGCTCTTCATACTCTCTCTATATAGCACTTTATAAAGGTTTTAAATTAATGTGATTTTAAAGTGTGCCACATCAATTAGGCACATTTTGGGTTAAGGCCTCTTTTGTATAAACTTAGTACCACCCCTTAGCTGCACTTCTCTAGCTTATGGACCAAATATGGTGTCACCTATATCAATTATTGGACACTCACCCTTGCCTGTCTGCCAGTCTGGGACAACGATTGGCCTGAAGCCACATGACCACACTTTTGTAGGTGCCCCATTGGCTGATATGTATGTGTTTACCTCTTTGAATTGTTTTTTTTTCTGCTTCATACCTACCCTATTTAAATGTTGTTTGTAATGTGTTTCATGATGACCCTGATGCAAGCCACAAGCCGAAACGCATTGGTCTAACAATAAAGTTGTTCAATATACTACAAGTGTTGCTGGAGTTTTGACCTCTTTAGGCTTTTTAGTGGAAGAAATAACTTTGGTCCCTGCAGACAAGTCAGCGCTTTTCTCTTTGACTCACCTCCAGCCTCACTCAGGGGCCGGAGTGTTTTTGTGTGGGTGTGCAGTGTTAAACTGTAAATATTCATAAACATCCCTTCTACAAAAGCCTGCGGGTCAGACCCTGGTCCTAAGGCTAATTCTGCGTGTGTGAGAGAGAGACAGAAGGAGAGAGAGAGATCAGTACGGGGTCTGGGTATGAGGGGCAGTGGTGGGCATCTGGTGATTTACATATCTCCCACGGAGCTTTGGGGTGAGAGCTGAGGGATGACGGCCTCCATATGCATGAGGCACCCGTGTATATGCGTGTGTGTGAGAGATGGAGTGTTTTTCCCTGCAGCTGCCCACACACACACACAGATGCTGTAGATGGTGTGATAGGCTGCACATGTCATAGTCATAGCATATGCCGCAGTGACCTCCATAGTGCTACAGGCCTCCCTAAAACGCTAGTCAGGAGTTATGAGGCAAAATATGGATAAATATGGAATATGAAATGATGGAGAACACATAAAAGACAGATGACGGGCTAATTGACTCACTTTCTGAAGCCCAGGATGAGGCTGCCGCGGAAAATACTGAGGTCCAACGAGGGGAAGGAGGGATCTGACACTGGAAAATAGGGACAGAGAGACAAGTGATGAGAGAGAAAGAAAGAGAAAAGACAGCAACAAGTTTATGTAGTGTAGTAATGTAGTTTACGATGAAGAATAAAGTGAATAAGATTTCCAAGGCTGCAATTACTGACAATTTTCATCATCAATTATTCTACTTATTTTGGATTTGGTATGATCGCCATTGGTCGGAATCTAATGAATTAATAGTTTAATCTATAAAATGTCGAAAAAAAATACCCATCACCAGTTTTCAATGCCCAAGGTCACATCTTTAAAGAGTAACTAAACCCCAAAACCACTTTTTTTCAGCTGAAAACCAGTGTATATGGGTATTTAGTAGTGTTGTTGATGGATTCAGGTCCAAATCTTGACGTTTTAGTGCAAAGTATTGAAATTTTACATATTGTGTTATAAATATACATAGCGACTGCCCTCTAGAGGTTGAAACTCTGCTATTGTAAGTGAATTTTGCTATTGGCTGATCTGGGAGCAGGTGACGCATATGGCTTTCGTCACCAACCAAGTTCGCTTGATAAACTTTTTGAAGGATCCCTTTTGAGTGTGTGCTGTGTTTATGGCAATATTGTATAGTGAGGAGAAATATATGAAATGTTGAAAAAAACACTGAAAACTTTCTTCATGAGAGGGGGAAAGAAATCTACTGGAGACTCTGAAATACATAAAGAGGAAACAGAACCACGTATGTGAAAACGATGGATGTTTGAGACTAAAACGAGATGAAAGACAGAAAACATGAAGAGTCATCCATTATGTAACAGCTGTCTCTATCTCGTCCCTCTGCCAGTTGAGGCTCCTCTCGTTCTTTACATATTCAAACAGACTAATCTCTTAAAAGGCCTGATGAGCACAGAGGAGTAAGTGGGCAAATGTATGAGTGTGTGTGTGTGTGTGTGTGTGTGTGTGTGTGCTTTAACGCTGGTCCAATTAGCCCGCAGGCAAAGCCAGGATTTTTATGAGGATGGGTGCTCAAGATGCAGTAGAGCTTCTTTTTTGAATGTGTTAGAGTGTGTGTCTTTACATAGGGTGTAGAGTTCAGCCAGGTTGTTCACAGCCGCCGAGCGAACCTCTGAAGACAAGAAGCTCTCTGACTCCAAAGAGATCCCTACATCCTGAACAGAAAATCACCTTTATGTCAGCAAAACCTTTAATGCACACCAGCCATTTGTAAACACACACACAGTGATTTATGGATTACCTTGAGGGCCTGTCGAGATGCTTCCATGCTGGGGAAGACAGGGAGGATGTAGTTGGATAAAGTCTCGACATCAGGGGACACCCCAAGCTCCTGCATGCCCTTCAACACCTCAACCACACCTAGAACAAACACACACAAAGTAATTAATAACAACTTTTTGTCCTTGAAAACTCAAGTTAGATCTGCTTGTTCTTGTGAAGTGACAGAGGTACTCAAGAATATTCATGAAATCAACAGCCAAAACAAAACAAAAAAGTGTGTATGAGATCAGGGCAATTAACGATTTTTTTTTTCATATTTTTATGTCAGGGTTTTTTCCCCCCTTTTTTAGCATTTTATTTCATATCATCTTTATGTCCTCAAGAATGCATGTTGAATAAGTTGGTGTTTTATGTTGTGACAGATGTAATTAAGAATATTTGTGACATTCGGATCAAAAACAAAACAAAAACATACGAGTATGAGATTAGTTTCTTGTAGGTGCATCCCAAAAATTCAGGGGAAAAAAACAAAAACAAAAACATTCTGGGCAAATACACCTTTTTGCTTGGCTGTTTCAATTCAATCAAATGCTGCACTTTTACAGATACACACATTCTTGGCCTGGAGCTGCGTAAGCACTGTTTAAATATGGGTCTAAGAAATGAGCTGGCACATATTTTCTCTCACCCCCCCCACACACACAGTACATCGACCAAAATGCTAATGGCTGCTTCCCTCTCTGCCTCGGACTGGAGGATATGTGTACATAAACACACACACGGCCTGAAGTGGACTCATCACCCTGCTCTCCAGCAGAGCCCAGAGGTCCTGCCCGAGGGAAGGGGGCCAAAAACAGCCACATGCATATGGAACAGCCACTCACGCACTCTCAATGTGCCCGCAAGAGTCTGTGTGTTTGAGAGTGTGTGCTCATATGGAGGAGGCACTGCAGCACTTTGCATATGTCTGGGAGCGTGTCCACAAAAGGACATGGGCCTAAATGAGGGCATACACGAGTCTCTATGTGTGTGTTCCTTCTCAGTGTGTGTCGTTATGCGGTTTTAGGTTCATCTATATGCTATATATGACGGCCACCAGTGTACCAATACACCTCGTTCCCATGCAAACTTCAGCAAACTACCCTAAAGTGCTTCCTTGGAGTCGACACACCTCATGATGCTTTGTGTATTTACTCTCCACTCAGGTTCTGAAACACACACACACACACACACATACATATACGGCTCTGTGTTTCTGCATCCTCTTGGGATGTATGTGTTCACCTGGCAGTCTCTCTCTTTAGCTGAATAAAAGATGAGCCCTGGGCTTTTATACGCCATTAAAACCTGCGGCTGGGGCTGCATTATCCCAGGTAAGGCCTACCTGAACCACTCCATCCATCCAGCCTTCCCCTCCGTTCATATCACTCATTCATGTGCCCCTCTCACTATCCATCTACCCTGCTTTCAAGAAAAAGTAAACAGGCAATCTTCCTCTTTCTTCTCAATGGAGGATCCATCTGTTCTGCCGTCCACCCATCCATTCTTACCCCCTAATCGCTTTCGTCCAGCTTTTTTTTTTTTTTTTTTATGAAAGAAGAGAGGGAGCACCTGCTTTCCTCCTGAATAATCCATAATCAATTTCACGGTGAGCCAGCCAGACAGAAAACAAGTGAATGGAGAGTTGGAGGTATAAATGCATAAGCCAGCCTAATCTCTCTTGCTTTCCGGCTTCCGCACGTGACCTTTCATCATCATCAGCACTTTTTGGTTGTCCAACAAGCATGTTTGTGTGTTTTTTTTGCAAGTCAAGTCTGTGACCAAGAGCTTTTAACCCTTTGAACTCCAGGTTGTTTTTGCTCAATTTTGACTCCCTTTATTTACAGGCTTATGGCAAACTTACTGCATGTCTTAGCTAAGCAATAATAAGTCAGGCCACTAAGAAATGCCATCAGTTTGCCTGTGAGTGGTACTATTCTAGTACAGCTCTTGTGAAAACAAAAAGCTTTACACATACAAGCTTACGTCTGTATGGTAAATATGAAGCTACCGTCTGCAGCTGGGTTATGTTATCTTTGACTGACTGGAAACGGGGAAACGGCTAACCTGGCTCTGTCCGAAGGTCACAAAATCCACCAACCAGCACCTCTAAAGCTCACTAATAAACATTGTTTTGTGTACGGATTAAACAAAGTGTAAAAACGACAAATTATGGTGATGCAGGGATGACAATTTCCTGGCCTTCCCTCCTTCCACTGGTTGTCTGGCAAACTCACTCCAGGAAGTCCAGAAAGAGAAAGTACTGAAGTGTAGTTGCGCCGACTGCAATGATTTCTCTGTGGTCTTAATTGACTTAGTAATGACAGTGAGGAGAAAGTGTGACATTTTTGACGTCAATTGCTTCAATCTGGTTTCTCTCAACCACTTCAGCTTCTTTCCATGACTGATAGGTGAAGGTACGTGACACTGGCATCCAAGACACTGGTGTCTTGAAACTCAGCTGACCTGTCAAAACCTGAAATGTGGATAACTACACCAAAAAAAAAAAAAAAAGACATGAGAAGAAATGTGAATGTGAACAGTTACAAGACACAACACAAAATAATACTTGATATTATGTGGTGTCATTTGTACTGTTCTGCCTCTAGGTCTTTTACTTTTCACTCTATAATCCTCATATGCGAGTAACCCCTTTTGCTTTCTCCCCTGTCTGAACAATTTAAATAAAGATTGGGCACAGAGGAGAAGTGAGAAGAGTAGAGGCCTCTCCAGGTTGGTCAGCATAAAGCCTGACATACAATCCGGGCAAGAAGTATTAAAGTAGTGAGTTAAGCATGGCAGCGGTCACAAGATATCATCATCAGATTCATGTCTTCAGGTTAACTGTCACAGATGAGAAGTGAGGATGGAGAAAAGAGAGGAAAAGAGGAGTGGAGTGAACCGGTCACTGTCATCTTCTCCCGTCCTTGGACATGAGTACCTGTCACTTCTCCTTTTCTTTCTACTCCAACACCATCTGTCTCTCCATCTCTCCATGTCTCCATGTCTATGACTCTCTAAAGGTAGACTTTGTTGGCTGCAAGGCAATGACGGGTTGTCATTTGAAAACAGAAGAGCATACAAGAAAATTTCCATTTCTTTGCTTCATTCCCCCTCTTTAATCAAGGGGATGCTTGGCTCTTGTCCCACCAATTAACTCAGCTGAGGCTAGACTAGAGTTCATGGAGGACTGCATTACAGATTGCTGTGGCAGTGCTTTTTTAATTCAGCCCCCTCTATTTGACAGATAGGGCTGCGTTAAAAAGGAAGCATGAAAGGCTTGAAGATGAGGTCACACAAATAGAGTCAGGTGTGGAAGGAGGGGGCAGCCAGGAAGGAAAACAGACTAAACAAGGGAGTCTTACATCTCTCATCACCCAAAACACAGGCCAAAAACACTCCCTTCCCCTGCAGTTTCCCCTCCCTCTTTTTCTTGCTCCACCATGTCAAAAGTGATAAGAGTGCGCTGCGTCGCAAGGACTGACAAGAGGTGACTAGCTGGCGGCAGGTGGGAAGTATGGGCCAGCATATGCTTCCGCTAAACCCGCCAAATCCACACCTCATCAAAAGGCAAAGGGATTTTTTTCCACCCTCCGCTCCTTATTCCTCCCCATCCCTCCGCTGCTGCCCTCCTCCAATTCTACGGCTCCGGTCTCTCTGCCCGCTAGTGACACCTGTGGACAAAAAGTGACACGGCGCTTAATATTTCATGGGCTGTGCACAGTGGGGCGCGTAATGCAAAGTGAATTCCCTCAGAGCGCTTGCATTTACATGAAATCAAGTCACTCCGCATCAGTCACATCACCTGCACTGCCCCCGAAAAGCCCCCATCCCTCACAAATGTGGACACAAACACACCTCCTGCAGCCAATGAATGTGTGTATGTGTGTGTCTGTGTGTGTTTGAGTGTGAGTGAGAGAGAGAGAGAGAGCACGCATGAGGGAGAGAGAGCGCATGAGGGAGAGAGAGTGAGGGAAAGAGAATGAGAGAGAGAGAGACTGCATCATTCATGAGGGTTAAGGCTAACACCATCGGAAACGAGTGAGTGTGTGAGCAAAAGAGACGTTTCTCCACTTTCCTTCCGTCCTTCCTTATTTCCGCACAGCAATAACTAAATGGACGCCATCTGAAGTATTTGTGTGGCTTTGAGACTATGCGGTTACAGAATTTAAGTAAGAGTATGTGTCTATGTGTGTGTGGTTGTGCATGTCTAGTCCTCTTCTTCATGCTGCCAAGCCAGGCGCTGAAGCATCTCACTATTCAAACTGAGAATCTGTCTGGACCACACAGAGAAGTCAATTTGCACCTTCACCACAAAGGGTCTGACCAGTTTCTCCTCCCTGCCAGCTCAAATGCTGTCAATTAGCTGACTGGGGAAAAATACATAATTTATTAATCACTCTAAAAAACCCCAAAGAGAGAGCTCATCATAAATAAAGCACTTAAAAGCCAAGCCGCTGTTAAACACATTTGACAAGGTACATTCATAATGAGTTGTGAATTCTGACAAGTCTCCAAATTCCAGCTATCTGTCACTGAGACGATGTCTCCCACAAGCTCGTCGCTGACAAAAACAAGGAAAAGAAAATAACCATTTCCTTCAGCAGAGACAGAAATTGGGAGCAGAAATATTCCACTAAACTGCACGTACTGAGCCATTAAACTGTCTTAAGTGGCAGATAGAGAAGAGAAGACACACTTTAAGACATCAATACCAGTTTTCCACTGAGTGTTGGACAAGTGTCTGACATGGGGTAAAGGCTCAGTAGAAAAAAGGACTGCACAGTGTCCAGCCACCCACTCAATGAAAACAATGGGACGAGCGATGCCTAACATGTAAATGAACTGTGCTTTCTACTGATCATTATCAAAAGTGGAAAAAAATCTTTCAGTTTCAGAATGTAACCTGAATTTTTAAAAGTTGTTCTTGTAAAATTACAACAAAATATACTCATTATTCATCATCATCTTGTAATAGCAGCCTTTTTTAGAGAATATAAATAAATGTTCTTCCTCTCTGCTAGTCGCAGCTAAAAACATAGCGCAGAAACCTCTTACTTGCATGACATGGTCGAACTTGTGTCCAATGCCTTTGTCTTGTAAAAATAGCTATGTGAATCATGGGTCATCAAGTGTGGTGTATAAAGTGGGTTGAAAACAGTTGTTTGATGAATAAATGGGCAAAAGGAACAAGGGACAGAGGAAGATTTGGGTAGAATTGAGCTGAGAAACAAGGATTTGAGGACAACCACTAGAGCAAAATGACCTCTGACCCCTCAGCCTCAGGACTGTATGTACATCCATGTATGTGTTTGCATGCGCAACGGAGATGCTTCAGGCTACTGAGCCCCCCAGAGTCCCCAACAAGGAACCTTAGGTGCCCCTGGCCTGGAGGGGCAAAGGTCAACACATCAACCATCCTTACACAGTGTGCACCACTTTCTACTTTGAGCAGCTTCTGCATGGTTGATAGTGTCAGTTATAACATACATAGAGTCAGTTTGTGCAGGAAATGCCGTAATACCAAGTTTACTGCTGGAAATGTCATATTTTCTTAGATGACGGAGACTTAATGGGCAAAATATTTTTGCTGGCGAGACACTGGCAACTATTATCTTAACTGTTATCTATTCTTGGGAACATTAAAGCTTTACTGTACTCCACTCTACATAATTTCTTTTAGCCTATAGCCTTCAGTCAGTAAAAGAAAAACAAACAAATTGATTAGTCAAAAAATGTCCTGTAGACGTGTACCCAGGAGGCTACAAGAGGCCAGAATTTGGAGATCAGGAAGAGGAACAAAAACTATGACATTCATGTCTGAGCGCACTTTCTGAAAGTCAGTGTCTTTTTGGTCCAGAGCTCATCTGTCCAAAGTGGCTGACATAGGAAGTAAGGACGTCTTCTAAACATTGCAATCTATTCCTAGAGCTCTCCAGAGAGACCTGTATGTGTGTGTTTGAGAGTAAGTGTGTATATATGTGCTGTTTCATCTCTTGCAGCTCCAACTCTCTCACGCAGGGATCAGACCTCTTTGCCCTTGACTGCCCCAGCCCAGTGAAATCTGTCCCAGTTGGACCACTCTGTGGGGCATTAATATTTGAGGGAAACACTCCTTTAAAAGCTCTTTCTGGTACAGAGGACTGAGAAAGTCATAATCCCTACACCACAAAAATAACACACATGCCCATAAACTGCTAATATCATGCTCACCAAAAAAAAAAAAAAAAAAAACCTCTCCATTTCAGATTGGATGCACAAACAGCTGGTAGGCACATATTTTTCCTTCTGGGGGCTCCATAGCACCCATTAGGTTCTCACATAAACATGATTGTTCACATGAGGCTGGAGTGGCTTTAGGACCCAACTACAAGCTTCCTGTGACAGCTCACGATGTTCAATTTCAAGATCCACTTGTCTCACCTCACTAAAGCTACTGACTTCCAAGTGATAGCTCAAGCACAAGAGAGAAGTGTATTTTTTTTTTTGTAAATGTATACACACACATATTCAATGGTTGAAGTAATTCATTCCATTCATTCAATTCATTCAAACATGAATAGTAAATAATGGTTTGGTTGTGTTTCTCTTAAACAAGACACTTTTCTTGGGAAATTTGGGGGACTATTTATACATGACAAGGAAGGAATTTTATACAAAACAGGCAAAGCTTCAAGGTAATCATTGTCTTTAAGGAGTGAATCAAAAAGAGAAGCATATTTGAGACTGCTAACATCTAAAAAAAAATCCCAGCTATTCAACTAAGGTCCAAAATCTACGGAGATCCCTAAAGGTCACGGTGAGAATTTGTTTGAGGACTACTTTTGCATTCCCTCGTAATGTTTTGCAAAACTTTTCTTCTTCCATTCCTTCTGAACCATATGTCTATTTGTAATGGAAGGTAGTGTGGGGATTCTAAAGTTAATACATTTAGCATTGCTTATGGACACTTCACCTCATATGATGTCCATTGCAAGGAAGTTATCAGATAGAACATTATCAAACCTCTGGCTGTATGTATAAGGAACATCAATTATTGCTTCACACTTATAGCAATAGGCCTTCTACCAAAACCTGTTTCAGCATTGAAGGTTACTTTAATTTGTTTTGTGCAAAGAACAGAGGACCCTTAGCAAAAACGCAAAAAGCTTTCCAACTAGTGTTGGTCTGCATTCCTGATGTATCTCTGCAAGTGGTTCAATGCTGTCTGACAGAACCACAGACTATTAGCAGCATTTCAGTCACCTTCTTATTTGTTTCTTTTTATGACTCGTACAAATACAGCACATTAGCTTTATGAGGTAGATTCAATCTGTAATTCAGCCTCTGGAGATGTCTCCTTTTCCTCAGTGAAACCGCTCTGGGGTAAAGTACAGAGTACAGTAACTGTTTACGAATGAAACCGACAGCATCTGCATCATGCAGATTACTGTACTGCTTTCTTCTGGAAAGACCTCTTGATCTAAGAATTTGCTTAAGTTTAATATCACTAATTACATAACCATGCATGCCTACTGAGCAGTACTATCAGAATACTTAATGCCCAGTTCCAAGTAAAATTCAATGAGCTGATCCATACTGGGGCGTTGCGCTGGGAGCAGCTGAGCGGAAATAGACATATGGCTCAGAAGGAATGGAAGAAGAAATATTGCGAGGTAACACAACATATCGCAAGAGAATGCAAAAGTAGTCCTCAAAATGACCTTTAGGGGGCTCCATAAAATTCAAAAAAGCTGCGTGTGTGTGTGTGTGTGTGTGTGTGTGTGTGTGTGTGTGTGTGTACGTGTGTACCAGCTGTGTTGTTGTCTTTCACATGCTGAGTGAGGAGGGGCCAAAAGAAGTGAGGCCTTATGGGTAAGTCCTGCTCCTTCAACATCTTCATCAGCTCTAAAGACATACCTGCAAAAAGTAAAATAAAAATAATACTATTCAGTTAAATTACTTTTCCAGTTTCCCATCACTGCAGGAACTTGATATAATTGCAGCTAAATATCTGTTATGAAGTTAATGCTTTAATATTGTATTCAACTCTTCACTTCACCAAATGCACATAGATGAGTGTGTATATGGAAATAGTTAATGCAGACACATCTGTGTGCAAGTGGATCTAAAGGTCTTTCTAAATGCAAGTAGATGAAAGTTCGTGCTGTACCAGTCTTCTTGGCCTCCAGAGCACAGGACAGAGTGAAGCTGAGTGGTGCAGCGTGCAGATTTGACTCCTGGAGCTCTTTGCAATAGCGGCCCATTTTCTCCAGTGACTGTAGTGCACACAAAAAAATACAAAATTTCATTTCAACATAGAAATTAATACTCAACATACACTGCAACTATGACTTAAAATGAAAGCTAGCTAACAGCCAAATACTGAAATATTGAAATATCGAAATACTGTAAGAATTCAGTTTGTAAACCTGTGTCAGTGTTTGCATAGTAAGACTAGGTTAGGGGAGCAATGGGAGAAATGTGTTTGTCCATGTACCGTGTCCATGTTGACACAGTGTCTGAGGAAGAAGTTGCCCAGGTTGGGGGAGTCGGCGCTGAAGCTATCAGACTGCAGTGTGGGGAAAGTCTTCAGGATGTGAAAAGCTGTGTCCCCCCGGCCCTCAGTGATGAGGCTCAGACACAAGTTCATGGCATCTACAAGAAGAACAACAATTACTGATCCTGCTCAGCCTCATAACACTGTCATGGTGATTACAAATACAGGTGATTAGTTAGAATTTAATAATTCAGCCATCTGGTTCTTTTCTCACTTTTATGGACAATGAACAAGTATAGCAACCATTACCTGACCATTAGCAAACATACTGCAGTTTACAACACATTGCATTCATACAAAAACAATGCAATGTGCTTTATTATGTAATGCTTATTACACAAGCACACAACAATGTGGCTATTGTATAACAGCAAGAACAGTTTCAAGCAGTAGTGTGCATTCTCCCCATGAGACAAAGAAAATTGCGAGACAGAAAGTAAAAATCACAGCTATAAAATTAGGATTTGTATTATAACCGAATTTTACAACACAACTTTTACTACCTTTTAGTGTTAGTAAGCATCAGTCTTAAGTTATTTGTTCAACACAGTGACTAAGCAGAGTGTCCCAGTCTTTTTAGTGGCATTACTTTAGCTGCTTAAGACTACAGTGATGTGGAAAAACAAGAGGTGTGTGCGCATGTGCACCTGGAACATAACCCCTCTCGTGCCTCAAGCGCTCAACCATCTCTGGGACGTGCTGCTGGTGTCCGGCCTTGGCCAGAGTGAAGATGATCTGCATGATGTCCCTGTCCATCAGACTGCAGTCTGCACTCTCTGCTGCCTCCAGAGTCTGACAGAGAGCGACAGACAGAGAGCGACAGACAGAGAGCGACAGACAGAGAGCGACAGACAGAGAGCGACAGACAGAGAGCGACAGACAGAGAGCGACGAGAACAAGGACAGAATGAGTTTGGGAAAAGAAAATTTGAGTAGAGGAAGGAGGCGGATTAGGGGGATGATAGGGAGGAACAGAAGGAATGGAGGGAAGGGAGTAGGGAAGGAGGAGAGATGGGGAGGGGATGAAGAGAAGGAAAATGGGGGGAAGTAAAGAATAGAGGAGTAATTAAAAAGGCAACCTTTTATTAGATACTAACATCCACATGTATAAAATGTGCATCAGCATTGTCTTGACAACCAACTATATAAAACACACCTTTTTCAGACTGTCCATGTCTCCCTTCTCAGCGTAGGCATTAAGCAGTGATACATAAGTGTCAGGACCCGGTTCAATTCCTGCTCCCCGCATCACAGTCAGGATGTTCTTAGCACTCTCGATGTCCCTGCACAGTGACACATGGCAGCAGGATTAAAAGCTAATTATTATAACACCAACATTTATTATGTGCTATTAAATACAGTATGCTGTAAGAACAAAAGCAGCGACACTCACCCTGCACGAGCATGGCCTGTCACCAGGGAGTTGAAAACAGTTTCAGTGATGGGCAAATCTTTGCTCTTCATGAAACCCAGTATGGTGCTGAGAAAGCAGAGAAGAAAGTTAAAATGGAAAAAACAACAGGTGAATCCAAAAGGAATAAGATATTTCTGTTTAAAAAGACTAATAGTCTGTTTCAGAGCTGTAACCATCAGGGGTGGAAAAAAAATAAATCAAGCAATATATCCGATAACAGACGAGCATATCCTACACCTAATAAGCTCGACTGAAAGTCAGCTTTTGAAAAAGATGTGGTTTTGCAACCATCATCTCAAGTAGCGTCCCATCTGAACATGAACTCTTGGTCATGAGCAGAACAGAAAGTTTGCTCACCTGGCTCCCTCGATATCTCCATTTTGGCAGTAGGCTGCTATGAGTCTCTGGTAGGTAACCTGTGTACAGCAATAAAAGGAAATCAAACAGAGCTTGAAATCACCAAATGTAGTGCAAAAGTGCTACTCTGTTCCAAGTGTGGATCAGGCTGGTGAGGTGCTGTTTTTTTTTTTTTTTAAAGAGATGTAAAGAATTATTTTGCATAATCAATATACCATGTATATCAAATCTTCATACAGATGTCTGTTTCTGTTTCACTGGTACTGTTGTGGTTGATGCATTCAAGCAAACAGAAATCTAACCATGTGCTTCCTGCCATTAATGTACCCTGTACTGCTGTACTTACTCTGTTGGGCTGGACGTTAGCTGCTTCCATCTTGGCCAGGAAGTCAGTGGGGGTGAACTTGAACTCATTCTGCAGGTAAACCTTCAGCAAGGCGTTGTAGTGACTAACATCATACTGTGCACCTGGGGAGGGTAATTTGCAAACCTATCACATCAACATAACGATAACATCTACAACATACAATGATTCCTCTACAAAAACGTTCTGATTTAAATATTGAACAAAGCTGCTGGTAATCCTCATGAACCTTGTGTATGTAACATAAGATCAAACACATTATGATAAAGTTCAGCAGCAGTGACAAGCAAGATAATACTTTGGATAATAAGATAGTTAGGTTGTTGCCATTGGTGCGGCCTCTTACCCAACTCCTGCAGCTTCTCCCATACACGGTGTGCCAGCTCAGTGCGCTCCACCGGGGGCACCTCTGGCAGCAGGGACCCACAGCTACGCAGCAGTAACAAGGCCTGGTTACCACTGGGATAACCTGCAAACAGACAGGAACAGAAGGTGGGGATGGATGAGAAAGAAAGACAAGAGTCAGCTGGTCGTATATTATAGCTTCATGATGCTCATGTAAATGAGCAGAGTCGACTGTCTGCCTGCTGTCACACTAGACTGGATGATGACTTCAAGGATTACGATGAAATACTACAATGATAATATCAGACAGCTTTCTTTACCATTAATACGTCTACAACAGTGATAGTATAAAGGTAATGAAATTAAAGAGGTGAGCAAAGTGATAAGCAATCTCCCTGACTTTCACATGGTTGAGATGTTCTTAAATCATACATAGCTAACTTTTTGGGATAATTAACACCGTTGCAGCAGGTCTTAGCTCATCCTTTGCTGCTGATGGATGATACCACCTGATTTTGAAGCTGCAGCAAACCTTTCCTCAGCAATACACCTGGGACCACTGCCAACTTGTCTGATTTGCTCATCTCTCGGAAAGAAGAGCTGGTCTTAAGCAAGGGTTTGGCTGAGATATCAGCAGTTTGATTGCATGGTTAATAGCAATGGACTGGCCATCTTCATCTGAAACCCAACCTTAAAAACTCCTGATCATTGTTCTGCCTGCCTACCTGTCCTGCAGATATCATGGAAAATGCGAAGCAGCAGGGTCTTGGTGATGCGACCGGTTCTCCTCACAGAGCTGTCCAGCTTGGCCAGAGCCCAGTCAAACTGTTGCGCCTGCTTGGACCGCACAGCAACGCTGGCCTCATCCTTCTGCTCTGTGGCCACAGCATAGTTACGCACACACCCCACTGCATATGGCCACACACGACTGCAGAGGATTAGATGGTGAGAGTAGAGGCGGACAGATGGATGAAGGGAGTTAAAGGGAAGAGAGGGATACAAAAGCATAAAATAGAGTATGATAATTCAGCAAGGGAGAGAACAAAAACAAGTGTCACAGATGAATATAGGGAGTGAAACAAAACATTTTTCAGCAGCTATCCTAAACTGTCTGAATAGCACAGGATGTGTTGAGTGCACAACAATACACATGTCAAAAAAGCAGTAACACAGATACAGATGCTCTGTCTGCTCAAAGGTTGCAGTTTTGTCAAGAGCTATGACCTTGAGAGAAAAAGCCCCCGCAGATGGCTACTATCCATCATCTTTGACATCAGCAGAGGTCAGTGTTTCGCTAGTATTTCAGGAAAAATGCCAACACTGACAATAACTTATGTGCATCAGAATAGCTTCAGCATGACAACGTAGACTGCTGGTCTCCCATGATGGGCCTTTTGCTAAAAGCTAGCATGTAGTTAAGCTAATAAAAAAACTATAGGAACAAACAGAGGATGACAGCACTGATTGCTAATAGTTACATTATCATTGAACTAAGTTACTGTAATTGGCTTCATTATGAGTCGTGAAATAGACTGAGTGACTTAGTTACACAACGTCCGTTCATCACCTTGTATAAAACCATGGGAGGCATGTTTACTTAACCAGGCAGCTAACTATTTACGTGGTAGACAACTTATTTTAACATAATGCCACATATGTCAACACACAACAATTAATACTACAGGTCATATTCGTGTGAATACTTGTGTGTCTCTGCCTGTCATTGAGCCTCAATGACATCTCTGCTTCACGCTCACGCGTGGATCACAGCTACACCGGCTAACAGACGTGATACCTGGACGCATTTTCCGCAGCAGAGCTGATCTGTCGGGAACAAACTCCGGTTTTTCTTCCGCCGAGAGCTCCGCTGTACAGCCGACTGAGTGGCGGTCCGTTTCTTTTGGTCCCTGTGATTTGAAGCAAGCCCGAAGGCGAAAATTTGAGTAACCGGGCTGATCTCAAGAGCGCAGCCATCTTTTCTACCGCACTTTGGAAGGGCATCCGCACCACGTGACCGGTCAAAGAAAGCACCGCGAGAGCACCGACTGAGCCGTCACACTGTTAGTGCCATTAATATAATGCTGTAAAACTGTTTATAAGTTTTGTTAAGTCTGTTGTAATTTTGGTATACTCTATAAATAAAGCTAACCATATATGTTATATGTGTGTGTGTCTGAAGATGAAAAGCTAATATATAGCATAATATCCACTTTATTCTGTATGTACATATTTATTTTGAATATTTAAGTTCTTTCTTGACTGTGGCTTCATAAAAAAGGTCCACCGCATGTCATGGTCTTCCTCAACAGATGGACTTTTGCCATGGAGAATGATAAAACTGAGCAATGACATCGCTCCATTATTTTTTAATAATTTATTGTCAATTTTCTATTTATGCTTCTTGCCTTGCAATACTTACTTTATCTTCATTTATATTTTCTCTTACTCTGTATATTGTTATGCACCAATACACCAAGGCAAATTCCTTGCATGTGAAAACCAACTTGGCAATAAACCTGATTCTGATTACAACTGAGAAAATTACACCCACTGAGGAAGCCCATGAGATGTGGTTAAAAGGCTACATTCTTATCATTTTATTTCATGTCAATTGTTATGCAAAAACCCACATAGCCGAATGAAAAAGACGTCAGTCTCAGGCATCTTACATCTTAAAATTTTATGACCAGGTCAAAGAAAAATGTAAATAAGCAAATACTCGACTGCTATTCTTACACTCTAGTTCTGCTTGTTAAACCTTTAAACTACAATTTCAACATGTAATGCACGAAATCATTACATAAAAGAGATGTCTGCTTATATTTTTTGGTGGCAACTGTTTTAATGCTAAGTAATAATAATATTAAACTTTATTTGCATTGCTAAGCTCATCCTGAACATAGTGTATATTAAGAACATATATTGTATTAACAGACCAGTTATGACCTTTTAGTGGTTGAATTTCACAGTGCGAAAAGATAAATTAGGTTTTCATATATTTTTATTACATCATCAACTTTTACAAACATCAGTATGTTCAAGAAAGACTTCTTTAGCTCAGTTCTTCAATTAACTTACTATTCCCTTTGGTTTTCTCTTTCATCAAGTTCTCCTCAACTACAGTCTTTGCTTTCTCCATGCTGCTCCTTACACTCTCTCTTTTACTGTGTTCGTTCCACAAGTTAATAGCTAGTGTACGAATCCGGTGTGCATTGTCCAACACCCAGGCTTGAAAGAATTCACACTTCTTGCTTGCCAGGAAGTACTTCTGTCTCCTTGCCCCTTCCTCTGCCTCTTTAGACAGTGCTTTTCTGGCCTGGGAGAGCACTGAGCGAAGCTGACTCAAGGCTGCCAGGCAGTATCCTGTAGCATCCTCTCTGTCTCTGCCGGTCATGATGTGAGCCACGGCTTCCACCGCCCTGGCTGGGGCAAGAGGATCCTCCTTGTCGAGGTAACCTCCACCCAAAATGAGAGTTTCTCCACAGTCTAAGGCCTCTTGGACAGAGTTGAACACCCTGCTAGAGTTCAGTGCCTCAGATAGAGCAAGAATCATGTCACAGAACTCAAACATCAGTGAATCAGTGTCATTGTTAAACAGGCACAGGGTGAAGGTGTAGCCAAAAAGTGCATTGACCAAACCATAGCATACCAGGGGAGATGGATTTGCACACAAGGAACTCAACTTTGGAATTTTTACAGAAATTGGAGGGACACTGGGAACTGTTGAACTTTGCTTGCTCGTCTCCTTTCTTTTTCCGCCTTTAGTCTTTCTTAACTTCTTAGCTGATTTGCCCTGATTCTGAACCACATCTTGTGATGTCTTGACTTTATTATCAATGTCCTGTTCATCCATAGTTGTTGAATTTTCTCTCTCCAGTTTGCTCACTTCCTCCTCAAGCACCTCCACAAGTGCACTCCCTCCCTCCTTATGCTCCTCCCACCACGGCTTCCACAGGGGAACCAGCCCACCAAGAGCTCCACCCTTCATCAGACCCATAAACATCTCTTTCTCTTTACTGTTGAGAAGTTCCCACAGCTCCTCTTCAGAAAGTTTGTCAATATCCAGCCCTGAGAGCCGATCAGCCAAGTCCAGCTCCCCTTCTGCACTTTCAGCATCCTCATCCATGTCTCCAGGCAGCAGCTCCCCTCCTCCAATCTCTTCAAGTTTCCTCAAAATAGCCTCAATCTCTGTTGCACTCCCTTCTCCAGACTGTTGAAGCTCTGCTAACCTGGACAGGAGCTCCACAACCTGCACTTTCTCTGTTGCCTCTCCTTCCCCTTCGTCTGTGTCATCTGACATAATACCTGCTGCTTTTAACAAACTTTCCATCCCCCCATCTGTCCTTTCCGCCTTTTGTCGGAGTGCCACAAGAACCTCCTGCATTTTCTTTCTCCCCTCACTTTCTGTTTTCCCCATATCCTTCAGCTCCTGTAGAACAGACTCCTTATAAAACTCCTCAGAGCACACGGAGTGACCTGGGCTCTGGTAGCAAGCCAAGCCACAGTATTGCAGGTTACACCGAGGGCAGGTGTAACAAGAAGGCTTACATTTACACAACATGCAGACTGCACTCCTTCTTGCTTTACTACCATCCACTGCAGCCTCCTCCCCTCGTGTCTCGGCTGGCGTGAGAAACTCCTCTTGTCCAGAAGCACTTCCTCTGGACGGGAGCAGAATCCCATCTCTGGTCACTGTGTCGGGCTCTGTGTCAGTCCACTCCGGCTTTGGACCGATATCTGTCAGAAGACTCCTCACAGACGGAGGAAGTCTCCGTCTAATTAATGGATTCATTAGCGGTTGAACTGGACCGATGTTGTAGCAAAGAGAAAGTTGAGGTCTCAAGTTCAAAAGAGGTAACCTAAGAATCAAACAAATGAAAACTATGTGAGTAGGATGTATGTATTCTCAGTTACGTTACTGTCACAAAGTGGATTTGACAGTGCTAACGTTAGCTACAAACACAGTGTGTGCTTTACGTAGCGTTACATCCGTAAAACGCTTTAAAATCACTTTAAAGGTCGCCAAGAAAGCTTTGCTGACAACGTTCAATGTCAAGCGTTAATATCCTGAAGAACAAACTGTACTTACTTCCCAGCTTTTGCACAAACACTAACGTTTCACGTTTGTTGACCGAATCGAGCCGCCATGTCGCTTTTTGATGACGTAACGGCGACTTAAAGCCGTGGTGCTTCTGCTGTTACTCTCTACAACTACTGCTACTACTAGTAATAATAATATTAATGATAATAATAACAATAATAGTAATTTCTCTTAAATCAGAATCAACTTTATTTAAGTAATCTGACTCCAGTTTTCCCATTGCTCTCAATGTACTTACACAGAAATAGACATAACAGCTGAACAAATAAAGGTAATAGCTAGGACTATCATGTGCACAAGTATGTGAAAAAATAGGTGTATTATATTATATATATATATATATACACCTATTTTTTATATATACAAAAATAAAACATCTATACAAGTCAAGTGTTTTTGATAACAATATACAATACAAATAGTGCAAAGAAATAAATATTGAAAGGATATACATGGAGTGTGTGATTATGTACAGTATATGCATGTATACATGTAATTTCTTTTAATGCATATTCAGAAGTGGATAAATAACAAAAAGCATTTTGTTGGCAAAATAATCTTACCTCAAGGAAAATTAAGTAGATGTTCTGGAGCTTTCAGTCATATCACATGATTTTCATAAGCAGATGGAGTTTGCCCAGTTGTCATGGAAATGTAGATGTTAAAAAATCTGAACACTTTAAGGGCTTTGTGTGCGAAATTTGAAGCCTAAGAAGTACGTTACCTAATAAGTTGTCATAATATCACCACCATCATATATCATTACTGAAAAATATTGAATGTAATGTAATATAGAAATTATCGTGTGACAGGCCATTTGATTTGAAACAACTTTTTTGTTCACACTGCAACATTTTGTTGAAAATATAGTATTGGGAATGGCAATGATATGCTGCCAAATTTTTAACAAAGATAATTTTTCTACAATGATGACTTATCTGTTGAACTGGAAACAAAATGTAATTTGGCTAATAATTTTCAGATCACATCAAAGAGAATCCAGAATCCATCCATAACCTTACAATGCATTGCAATTCGCATAGCTTTCTTTTCTTCAATTTGCCATATAGACCAATTGGTCTTGTCCAGTCCCAAAAATTGAAAGGTGTTGTATGTCTATGTTTATAAGTAGAGCCTACCCAAATCTGCCACCATCGCTACTTTGTTATTGCGTCCTGTGACCAGCCTTAATGCTGACCAACTGACTGAACAAATCTATCGTATTTGTTCCATGAGGCCCTACCAGTGGCACTACCCACACATCTGAATGTCTTTTTTTAGTCCAAATTAAGATGGATGAATCCAAAACTGAGAAAATCCATACCTGGCAACTAAATGACAGAACAAACTGTTGTTATCAGAATCAGAATCAGAATCAGAAATACTTTATTGATCCCCGTAGGGAAACTCTTTGTTCCAGTAGCTCTTCTTTACGTCAGTGCACACAGGAGAAAACGATAATTTAAACTATAAACAGGTCCGAAATAAATTAAGTAACATGTTGGTATAAGTATAAGATAAACTAAGTGTCGAGTACCAAGTGGGTTTACTGGTAGATGGTGAAGTACAGTATAAATACAATGTCACTAATTATGTAATAAATAATAGTAAAAGCGGAGGTGCATGCACTGTCGAGAGTAATTGAGGTATATCCGTAACAGTAATAAGAAAAACTAACAAGGGAAAACTAATATTGCACTTGAGTAGTAAACAGAATATTGCACAATTATTATTAAGATGTAATGCTCAATGTCCAGTTTAGTGACCTAGGGTCAAACAGACTAATCCTTAGAGGAGGAGTTAAATAGTTTGATGGCCACAGGCAGGAATGACTTCCTGTGGCGCTCTGTGGTGCTCTTTGGTGGGATGAGTCTTCCACTGAAGGTGCTCCTTTGTTTAGCCAGCACGTCATGGAGCGGGTGGGAGACACTGTCCAAGATGGCGTGTAGTTTGGCCAGCATCCTCCTCTCTGACACCACCGCCAGAGAGTCCAGCTCCACCCCACAATGTTACTGGCCTTACGGATCAGTTTGTTCAGTCTGTTTGCGTCCGCTACCTTTAACCTGCTGCCCCAGCATGCAACAGCATACAGGATAGCACTGGCCACCACAGACTCATAGAACATCTTCAGCATTGTCCGGCAGATGTTGAAGGACCTCAGCCTCCTCAGAAAATAGAGGCGGCTCTGGCCCTTCCTGTAAACAGCCTGAGTGTTCCTGGTCCAGTCCAGTTTATTATCCAAGTGTACTCCCAGGTACTTGTAGTCCTCCACAATGTCCACACTGACCCCCTGGATGGAAACCGGGGTCGCCGGTGCCTTGGTCCTCCGTTATGATGAAAGGTTGTGATGTTATTTAAGATAGAGCCCCTTTATTGTTGGAAAGCAGCCAGCCAGATTTGAATGACTCATCACAAGCATGTCTGCATATCACATGTAACTGTCCCACCATCTAACTTTCTGTCAATCTGTGTGTGCATCATGCATGTCTGTCTATTTGTGTGTCTTCCTGACTGTGCTGTGTGTCTACATCTCCCATGGGGCTGTTTGCTATGAGGTGATTGTCTCCTGCAGGGGGTCAAGCATGGTAAAGGTCATGCAGGTGGGGAGTTGTCAGATGGCTGTCCACCCCTCACTGGGCCAAGGGGTTCCCGTGCCGCCTGTCAGAGCCCGTGGGGAAAGGGGGAGGAGGAGGGGGGTCTGAGGTCGACGTGTGCCATGCTGTCTTGGCCCCACCCCTGGCTGCCATGCCAGCAGTCCTGGGTAGGCTGCTGCCTCCTCGTGTCCCATTTATTCTTCCCTGGCATGTCCTGTGACATGTTAGTACCCCCAACACTAAATCCACAAACTTACTTACTGACTGTTAGACTGGTGGTATGTAGAAATGCAGAATGTTATCCAGGTTAGGAAGGCTTGCTAAAGCTTTTTGTCCTCTTTGCATGAACCTAGGCACAAGTTTGGTATTTTTGCCTTTATTTGACAGTATAAACACAGACAGGTAAGATGGGTATGACGTGTAATGACCGGGCGGAATTGGACAGCAGCAGTTATATGTCGTAGGTCATAACCACTAGGCCACCCCAGTGAGACGATCTTTAGCCATAAAAACCTACATTTATAGCCTTTTGTATGGATATAATCTCATAATTATACTATTCATTTTTCCAGCATGTCATGTCCTACAAAAATTATATATTTTTTCTCTTAAAAAATAACACATATAGCTTATTGTACATCCTCATTATCCATCAGACATGTGGCACCCCTACATATACACACAAACACACGTCATTAGGACCCCTATGGTGTCAGTTAATATGCAGACAAGGTGGAAGATTTGGTATACTGATTAGTTTGATACAAGCAAACCTAACTCATATGATGAAATAAATCCTCTCATATTCAGTATAGTACATGTGGAGCTCCCTCCATACTCGTATGCCATACTATACTAATTGTGGGGGTCATGAAAATTTTCAGACTTAAAAATGGGATTGGAGTGCAAGAAAATGTAAAAAAAAAAAAATAAATAAAAACCTACAGAAAATGCATGGTAAAAACACACACAAACACACTCACACACATCCCGCTGTCTCCCACCAGCTGTCAGGGAGCAGGCTCTGCCTCTTGGGTATGTCCAGCCCTGGCATGTCTGGAGCTGTCTACTGTACAGCAGCAGGGTATGAGTGTGTGTGTTTGTCTGCAGCAGAGTAGACCTATGTTGATGTAGACTGTTCTGTCACCTGTCAGCTCAAAAGGATCTGGCATTATAGGGCACCCAAAAGGGATTATAGGGCACCCAAAAGGGTGTGGGTGTGTGTGTGTGTGTGTGTGTGTGTGGGGTCAGTTTCTATGTGAGCAGCCAGAAGCAAGTGTTTCAGTTTGAGTCACTGACTTTTTCACATACAATCAAACTTGAACTTAAAACTTGAAATTACAACATGAGGAAATTAATGTTGACTTTGTGAAAATATTAGAATATATAATGGCCAAAATCTCACCTCTAGTGTACAGTTTAAGAGATGAAATAAGATGAGATGCGTGTGTATAAAACTTTATTTAACCAGGAAAGCACACCTCACTGATTAAAAATCTCTTTTATAGGAGTGTCCTGGCCTGGGTTGCAGCAGCGCATACAACATACTGTAGATCGCAGATGTTGCATTACATATAACACATAATGAAATAGATAAATATAAAGAGAAGAATCACAGATCAACTAAACATATACGAGTAGAAGGTTAATAAACTACATTTTTGAAAAATAAATACATAAAATGGATAAATAACATAACAAACCCGATGACACTGATGATCACAATATATCCTAAAATTCCAAACCAATAAAATACTTTAGAAACGCTGTCAGTTAGGTCAGTGAGCCCAATCAAAGAGAATACAGCATGCAAGGAGAGCTAAGGTTCCTGAAGCTTTTTGTATGACTGAAACATGTTCCAGTCAATACAGTACATGTAAGCTCCTTTTCTTTGGAATGGAAATGATAAATAAGTTCTTTGAGCGTAAATAGTACTTCCCAGCATTATTGTGAATAATAAAATTGCATAAAAATGAAGCTAAGATGCTAAGAATAGAGTGTACCAATGAATGTGTTCCAGGAACTAATGTCTGTGAGTGAGTCAGTGAGTGTTAGTGAGTGTGTGGGGGTGGAAGGTGTATTGCAGCAAACTCTCAACTGAAACACGACATAGCAACAATCATCTTTCTCCTTCACTCTCTCATCCTCCTTTCATCTTTCCTCCATATACCTTTTTTCATGAATGAACCCAGAAATGTAAGCTCAGCTCCCCCGCATGAAAGCATCAATGTACTCAGTCAATAATTCATCTCCAGGATCTATTATTTACCTATTATTTTCACCTCTTCACAAGAAGGCTTCACTATGCCTCCACAGACCTCTCCTCCTCCTCTCTCTCTCTGTCTTTCTTCCTTTAATTGACAACCTTTGCCAGGTCACTCAATCCATATCAACAAATCCCTATTTCCTCTGCAGCTCCTAGATCTGCCTCAGCCAGTGGACTCTCCCTTTAAGAGTGTGTGTGTGTGTGTGTGTGTGTGTGTGTGTGTGTGTGTGTGTGTGTGTGTGTGTGTGTGTGTGTGTGCTGGGTGCAGTGCGGCATGTGATGTGCTAAAACACAGGTAGATGGAGCGGTAACCTCTCAGTGACCTAAAGCAGGTGTTGACAGCAGTGACGGTTGAAACAAGCAGGAAGAAGGAAAGAGAAACCCCACAGCACTCGAGAAGTCAACTTTGTCACTGTATCTGTCTCTCGACCCAGGTACGAAATAGAGGGTCCAATGTATCACAGTGGCCTACACCAGTTATTTCATGTACTATTATTTTTTCTACGCCAGCATTTTCATGTACTGTTATTTTGCAACTCCAGACTTTAGACTTTTTCTAGTGTACACTCAGTGCTTCTCTCTCTCTCACTTCTCTTTCTCACTCCCTACCTCCCCCTTGCGATATGTATTTTGTTTAACAATCAATCTATAAGGGTGCATTACACAGTTTAGGTTAGATCTCAAATTTAAATGTGTAGTCTTGCTCTGTGGATTAAAATCATTGCTGCAGAACTGTGTGCTCTCTTCTGGCTGTTAATGTGTGTATTATAGAACCTTTTTGTGTTAGTCTCATAAAGCTGTTTTTTTTTTTTTAGATTGGTCTTTTATTTCTGATTTGCTTTTATGGTTTTAGACAGTTCTTTGGTTGTTTTAAGGTGCTATTTAGGGTGTTTTTAGGATGAAATCTTTTTTCTTATTGCATTAGAAATTGTATTTATAATTTTATAATTGCAATTAAATTTGTGGCATATTTTGTGTGATCTGTTTTATGTTGTTTGTCTGTAACTCATTGCTATTGCTACCTATCTTGGCTAGGACACTCTTCAAGAAGAGCTTTTTTTTAATCTCAGTCAGGCTTTAACATAAAAAAAATGTATTAAAAAAAATCCTATATTTTATCCAATTATGTTTTATTATGTTATCATTTTGCACTTATAAAACAGCATAAAAACAGATAATATGTGAAACAGTGTGATAGAGGTCAGGAAGGTAGACTTACACACTGGACCTCTCCCAATTAAAAAAAATAAAAAAGACAATATAAAGAACATTAATTGATATATAAAAATAAATACTGAATAAAATATCGGAAAATAAGAGACATAAGATAGCAATCATCATTGAGAAGACTGGCAATATTTTCAGTCTCTATTCTACACTCTATTTTACACTGAGTGCCAGTGGGTTGAATTTTATGGAAAGTTGTTTTTTTCTTTGTTTTTTGTTTTTTACAGTATATGACACAAAACAGAGGGTGTTGTTCTTTCAGACTGGGCTAAAGCTTGCAGAGTTTTCACAATAGCAGGTTGTGGAACAAGTAAAAGTCAATGGGAATAGTGTTACTTGCAACATGCCTGTCCTGTTCAGTAGAGTGACAGACGTGACGAAAACATGAGGAGCGACGTTCGAACCCATTAACAAGTAGTGGCAAGTCATTTCAAACTCATGCTGTTCAAACCCACAGAACTTTATTTCAAATTCTAGTGGAGATCCCAAAGTTTCTAAAGATACCAAATATGTCACGCTGAATTTGGGAGAAATGTGTATACAGTAAACATGATTCACAAGACATGTAGAATATTTCCATTTGATGATTGATACAGAATACAGTCTATCAAACAATAAAGATGTCACCATTAATGTTTAAAAATTCTCCAAGTGGCACTTTTGCTTTTCTATTTGTTTGAAACAAGCCTGAACTCTTTGTCTTCTCAGGAATGGTAAAAAGAAAAAAAAAAGAAAGAAAGAAAAAAAACCTGAGTGAGGCTTCCATGTTTTCCCCTCTACTTCCCCTTCTCTCCATCACACCATTCCCGCAGGAGCAAACCTGAGACTGACTGTATCGGTGTATCACCCGCCTCCATCTGTCTAACCTCTGGCCCCGCCTCCCTCCATTCCCACGAGAGGGAGCAGCGGATCAAGAAAATGGGAGGAATGGAGGAAGGAGCGAATGAGAAGTGTGTCTGTGTCCCAAAGGATTGGTCTATGTCAGTCTAAATCAGGAAGTGAGAATGTGACGGCAGGAGAGGCAGAGCAGAGACATCCCTTCAGTGTGTGTGCGCGTGCTTGTATGGACCTTGTTGAGCTGAGGTGTCATATGTGAAGATCACAGCTTCAAGCTAGTGGCAACCAGGGATGACGCTCTAAATCACTGAAATGCCAGAGACAACTGTGCTGTGATATGTTGTGTGGATGTGTGTGTTTGTCCTTTGGGACATTTGATGGAGATTAATACCACTTTTAGAGCGAAAGTGAAAATGTTATCAAGTATGTCACCTTGGGAAAAAAAAGACAGACAGACACACACACTTTTGTCTGACGTACCCCCACAGTCCTGTCAATTGAACTCAAGTACCCCTTCAGCGCCTGTCATATTCCAAATGTGGTCATTTGAATTGATTTTAAACACTACGTTATTTAACATTATATAAAGCAATGTTTTCATACAATTGAACTAATGTTTAGGTCAGTTTGGTCAATTGCATTTGTACTACCATCACTTGGAGTGGCAGAAGCTGGACTTTTCAACCATTTATCCATGACTTTAGCTTTATTTCAACCATTTGCCCATGACTTTTAGCTTTATTTCATCCATGTATCCATTACTGTTGTGTAGTCAAGCAGGAAACACAAGGGTTTGGACCCAAACGCAGACACGTAAGCAGGGCAGGTGCAGTTCAAAGATTTAATGGATGATGACAAGGCTTACAAGGATTACCAAGCAGGGTGTGGTCAGAACAGGGAAGTAGTCCAATGATGCCAACAGGGAGCAGGCAAAATCCAGAGAAAGAGGCAAGATCCAGAAGAACAAAGTCTAAGTTCATATAACACTTCAGAAAACCACAAAACAGGAAATAATATACATAAACCCGCAAACCATGACAATTGTTTTTCATTTATCAATGATGTTTAGCTAACTTTTAGCTAACTGTTTTAGCTAACTATTTCAAACATTTATCCAATGCTTCTAATGCTAGCTATTTGTATTTATCTGTTACTTAGCTATCTATTTTAACCATTTTTTACATTGTTATTTTAAAGGGACAGTTCACCCCAAAATCAAAAATACATATTTTTCCTCTTACCTGTAGTGCTGTTTATCCATCTAGGTTGTTTTGGTGTGAGTTGCCGAGTTTTATCGCCTGTAGAGATGTCTGCCTTTTCTTGAATATAATTGAACTATACAGCACTCGGCTTGTGGTGCTCAAAGTGCCAAAAAATATATATTTGAAAAACTCAACAGCAATGTAATTTTCCAGAAATCATGACCCAGTAACTCAAGATTATCCACAGTTTCATGAAGGAACTATTTTCTTTCTACCGAACTACACTGTATTTTTGATTTTGGGGTAGACTGTCCCTTTAACCATTTATCCATTACTTTTTGCTATCTATTTGAACTGTTTATCTATTATTTAAACCATTTGATCACTACTTTTAGCTAACTATTTCAACTGTTTAGCCATTACTTTTCAACTATGCATTACTTTGATCTAGCATAGACTTCAATGCTAGTTTGCTAACCGGTTTCACACTCGCAATGGCAACATGTAGTATTCAGATGTTTATTTGTATTTTTTTCAAATTGGCTGACCTACTTTTTTTCCCCACTACCCCCTGGTAACTGAAGTCCCCCCCTGAGGTACAAGTACCCCTGGTTGGGAATCACTGATCTAGATTATGCATCATGCACAGTATCTACGGCATATATGCACACACAAACACACCTAACAACATTACACACACTCTGTGTGTGTGTAAGAATAATTAGTGAAACACAGGGCTGTCTCTCTGTTTCCCCTCACACATAAAGCTACATATGTAGGCCAACTCACTGTCTGCTTCGCTTCCCTCTCAGCGCAGTCAAAACAACACACTAGCCGTTGTCTCCTCTTGTTTATCAACCTCTATCTATCTCTTGTTACCTCTATCTATCTTTAACTCTCTCTTTCATGAGGTGTGAGTCACGAAGAATTGTCTAGCAGATCAGCAAAACAACTCCTCCTGTGATCAGGCAGTGCATACACACAGACACACTCTCACATTGATATAGTTATAGTCACATCATTATATCCGTATTAGCATGAAAAACCCTTCACGCTCCAACACCTACATGCCTTCACTGCATGCTATCTCCAGTGTCTGATGTGTGTTCTAACTCATTTACTGTCTGCCTGTTCCTGCCTTACTCAAGCTTGACAGATGAAGCTCGACATATATTCGTGGCATGTTTAGCATAATATGTTTATCAAAATGTAAACCCAATATGCTATTCTATATGTAACACACTGCAGATATTTTTTAAGTTGGGTAGACCAAGGAATAAAGATGTAAGTCACTGGTGGAGAGCCTGTCCATAATCACCTGAGCTTTAAAGCAATCATTTGCAACATTTTTATTATATACTGTAAATAAAGTTGGCATTTGCCGCCTCTAAAACATTTACAACTTTCAAACAACAAAGTAGTGATTCAAACTATACCCTCTTAACAAAAATAAAGTATATCCTGTACATTTTCTGCATAACTAGACTAAGAGTCTAAAGCTATTCTAGCAGCTCTGTGAGACTAAAAAGCTAAAATGCTCACAATGCTAACATGCTGATGTTTAGCAGGTAATGTTTACCATGTTCATCATTAGTTCAGCATGTCAGTACGCTAACATTTGCTAATTTAGCTAAAAACAAATTGCATGTCTTTTAGCATGGCTAAAAATATTCTAATAGATAGGAGTTTTGGACACGTGCGTAGTTAAATGTAATCCATATCTCTGAATTTAACATGTATTTGCGCCAAATAACTGTTGATTATAAACATTTGTTAGACCATCTGAGCTACTTTCTGTCATCATGCTGTCTTACTCATCCCCTATGTTGATAAATTTACAGGTATACTTTTTTTAATTTGTGAAGCTCTTTGTTAGCAACAAAGTGGATCACAAACCAAAACCTGGACCAAGTGAAAGCGTGAAACAATCTGTTCCTAAGCAAACCTGCATGTTGCCTGACTGCATCGTGTAATGTAGGCTAATTACTTTAATTTTTATTGTTATTATTATATTTTTGTCAAATGTTGTATACAGGTGAAATATCACAAAATATTATCAGGACCAGGACAAGGACCAGCATGTAGGATTTAGTGGCATCTAGCAGTGAAATTGCTGTTTGCAACAATTTGAATACTGCTTGCCTCAACCACCCCAGTGTTTGCTTTGTCCATTCTGGACTACTGTAGAAACATGGCGGTGCAACAAAGCAGGCTCCATGGAAGGGTACAAGCTCCCTATGGAGATAAAAACGGCTTATTCTAAGGTAATGAAAACACAAGAATTCTTATTTTCAGGTGATTATACACTAATGAAAACATACGTATAAATATTATATTCCATTACTGCTAACAGCTCCTCCTAAATGTTACATACTGGACCTTTAACAGCATGAGGAGGAATAATTGGAAAGAAAAGATCACACAAATACCCACCCACACACATTAGAATATAAGATACTTGCATGATGCATGTGCATGTTTACCTTATAGGCAAGGTAAGGTCACACAATTGAGGAACTTGGCATTTTGGGGATGCACATAATCACACACTCTTACTGTGTTAGTGTTAGCTGGAAAAGGTTGTGTGTTAGTGTGTTTGACAGCTCTCCGACCCTGGCTGCGATGTTGACATTAGTGGACCAGGACACATCACCTCTGCTTTGGGAAAAGGCCTACGGTGAGCTTGCCCTCAAGCACAGCACGGGGTTCTCTGCATGTGTGTCTGTAGTTGTAGTACATATTTATAGTCTTTGTTAAAGTAAAAGCACCAAAGACATCTACAATGTTGTTCACCTGCTAATGCCTGACCAGATTCATTTATAGCTCTCCAATGCATATTTGTGTGTTTCTGTGTGTGTTTTAAAAACCATTTCAGGTGTGTCATGTGCTGAAAAGAGCTTTTGACAGAGTTTCTGGTGTGAATTCTGCTGGCAGCTGAGAACACCTTGCTGGAGTGCAGGGTTAGGGTGCTCTAATATCCTCTTTCAGCCATTTCAGCTTCACAGCACATGGAGCCCAGGTTTATATTTTTTTCCTCCTCAGAGTGTTGATATTCACCGTGTTGCTTGTTGCTGACTTCACTTTCTCACGGCTGTCTGGAAACTCTGTAACTCAACTCTGATCAAATTTTATAATCCACAAATTGTCACCGTGCCAACTCTGGAGGATTGAATGAATGGGAGAGGACAGCAAGACACAAACAAACAAGCTTGTAGATGAATAGCCCAACGCTTATGTCAACAACATGCCTGTCATCGTCAGAGGAGATACAGGCCCTCTCAACCGTGACAATTGGTATGCAGGAAAAGAAGAAGAGGTCAACAAAATGATACAGAGCAAACTAATGGGGAAAAGAATTCATACATCTGAAATCTGTCTCAGCCATAACACTCATTGTTTTTCTCTCATTTTTTCACGTTGTCTCCTTAACCTTTGTTGTTGTTGTTGTTGTTGTTGTTGTTGTTGTGTGTGTGTGTGTGTGTGTGTGTGTGTGTGTGTGTGTGCTTCACACGTGTTTGTGTGAGCACATATGTATGAAGTCCAGAGCTCCCTTTTGATTTATGTGGTGTGGAATGTCAGGCATGTCTCGTTGCATTAGGGAGCGCTGAGGAGGACACTGCCTGCCAATGTAGGTGCCTCAACAATGGATTCTACACTCCCACCATCCTTCAACCCCCCCAACACCCCCAAATCCCTGGCACTTATCAGTTAGATGGTCTGTGTTCCCCCAGGGGCAAGGGTTAGGGTGGGGTTGCTTGCGAAAAACTGGGGCGATGCAGGGGAAACTAGTTTTCAAGAACTGATGAAGCCTGTATACTGTTGCTCTCATGCAATGTTGCTGTGTTGCAGTTTTGTGATTCAGCTGAATTTACAGTCTATGCTCACCAGCTTCGGTATAGGCTCCTGTTCTTGACAAATATTTCTCCTGCACTTACTTATTGGTAGAATTTGTCCTCTTTCTGTCTTTATGCTCTTCTCTCTCATTCCCCCATCACTCAAACTACCTCTACCTCCCCTTTTTTTCTCTTTTCCTCCCTCTCCTAGCTTCGCTTAGATCCCCTCCTGACCTTTGACATCCATCCATCCATCCACCAGCCCTTTGGTGTCTTGTCCATCCCTGTCTCTGTCTCCTGTCTAGCCTCAAGTCACACTCTTAATCCCAACCTCTGTCTTGTCCTCAACCCTTCCACCTCTCTATCCTTGGGCCTGTTGGCTGCAGGTGGATGTAGCAGGTCTGTCACAGGGTGGTAAAGCTGTCATTCACTGTGCATGTGCATGTGTTTGTGTTTGTGTGTGTGTATGTGTGCGTGTGTGGATGGTGAGAGGGGTGTGAAGGCAGCTGTCACGCTGTCTCAGGATCATATGCTGGCTGTCAGACATGCTGTAAAGTAACTGACATCAAACCCCCAAAACACACACACCACACACACACACACACACACACACACCATGGAGTCATGAACACAGAACCAAAACCTTTATTTTACACATTCAATGAATTTGACATAGATTTTGACTTTGAAATTATGCTGCAATTCTAATTTAGCTCTAGTATTTTAGACACATATTCTTCTGTCGAAAAACTGAACTGAAAATGACTTTTTGACGTTTTGATTGACGCCCACGTGGTGAACCAAAAGCTTGTCATTCCTTTTTCATGAGGGACAGTGGGATGATCTGGTTCTTCACCAGACATCTGATGCATCTGAGGTGCTGAAGTGTCTTTGAGTAAGACACGGAAACCCTGCCAGCTCCAGGGATGCTGACCCTGCTCTGTAACATCTGTTGACAGAGGTCAAGTGAAGAGAGGAGTTCCCTGAAGGATCAGTGTTCATTATTCATGGCCATCCCACAAAGCTTATGTCCACATATGTCCACAACACCAATTAATAAATGTGTTTTTGTGTGTTGAACTGTGGGATTAGAGGAGAGAATGACCTGAGCCAATGATCAGTGCAAACCTCTGCTGTCACTTTTCAGCTCTTCTCCAGCCTGTTTTATTTTTTTATTCTGTAGTTTTCTTTACAGTATGTGCATGTGTAGGAATGTGTACATGTGCTTCTCTGTATGTATACGTGTGCATTAATGCGTGTGTTCCTGCATGTGTGTTCATGTCTGCATGTACAGTAAGCGTGTGTGTGTTGTGGGACTTCTCAGGAGAAGGTGAATGTCTTATCTCTTCGGTCCCCAGCCTGTTCAGGTAAATAACACATTCACACACCATTGGGCACACCATCGATCCCCCACACACACATCACATCACCCCCTTCTCATGTACACCATTGATCCCACACACACACACTCTTCTTTTCTCTGCATCTGGAAATGCCTGCACAGCTACTTGGTAGTGTGTGTATGTTTCTGATGTCCAGTGAGACAGGGGAGGCGGGCAGGTCTCTATCGGCCACAGCACAGCTGTCGTTTTAGGTTAGTGCAGGCGAGAGGTAGCTGAGGAGGAGGTGGAGAGGGCTGAATAAGTGAAGAGGCTGCCGACTGGACTCATGTTAAATGTAGAAAGGCTAACGGACCAGACTGCAGTTGAGCTGTGTGTGTGTGTGTATGTGTGAGACAGAGAGTGAGAGAGAGAGAGAGTGTGTCTGATTCTACATGTGCACATGGGCACTACAGAGGACCTGCTGCCTGTCCCGCTGAGCTTCCAATTAGCACACACCACTAGAGCAGGACACACACACACAGACACACACATACACAAACACACACTGAGGACCCTAGAGAGAGGCCTCAAACCTGCCTGTCAGCTGCTGTTAGATCACACTGCACTGGGCTGACACCACAACACACACACACGCGCGTGCGCGCACACACACATCTTTGTGTTACTATATTCGTGGGGACCGAGCATTGACATAATGCATTACATAGCCCCTTACCCTAACCTTAACCATCACAACTAAGTGCCTAACCCTAACCCTAACTCAAACCTAAACCTAACTCTAACCCTAACCCTAAAACCAAGTCTTAACCCTCAACCCTTGTGGTTTAAAGGGCTGTTTGAGGGTTAAGACTTGGTCGGTATAGTGAGCTCCTGGTTTTTGGACCCCACGAATATAGTAAAACAAGCCCACACTTGAATGCAAATTTACACTGAGAATAAGATCAATAAAAATTACTTATGTATACATATTCAGTTGAATTAAAGGAACTAAAATTCTAATAACCACATCAAATATAATTCACAGTATATATAGATATGTGTGTGTGTGTATAGAAATACAAACAGTACAGTTGGAAAGATTATAAAAGTTTATCAAATTTCTCTGTAATCCTCTCATCAAATGCACCTGGGAGACACACACACACACACACACACACGTTTACACATAGCATTATCACTCAAAACTTCGCCACAGCATTGCCTATTTTGTCCTTGTGCATTTTTTAATGACATCATCAATAATGGACATGTACCTATTCTGTGGTAGGGCAAGCTAGGATCTCACAGTGTTACACACACACACGCACACACACACACACACACACACACACAATACATGGGTCAGACTTGAATTTGAATATTTAATTAGCGATCTCTGGTTTGGCTGGTTTGTCAGTGAGCCCATTAGTGTGCTGTTTACTAATGAGCCATGCTCTCTGATTGGCACAGACCTCTGCACATTGTCTACTTTCTACTACTTAACTTTAACATGATTTCTGAACAAAAAGCCTCCACATGGCCAAACACATTGAGCTAAGCTTCAGCTGATAGTTAAGTCACTCAGTTCAAGGTTCTTTTACTATACATTTTACCATCTTACATTGGCATCATGATGTATATAACATAGTAATATAGTGAGCTGTTGATGTGAAACATAAGGAGAATTTCTCCCTGTATAAGACAGTAGCAGAGTGAGGTCAGATGATGTTTAATGTCATCTGCAATTTTCTCTGTGATAATGATAGCTATCTCACTGTTGAGTTTTGTAGGACAGAATCAGGTTATGATATAATCCTGTTTAAAAAAAAGATACTGAATCCCAACCTCTGTGTATAAACATGCACCAAAATACAGTAAGTTGTATATGTTGAACTCCATTTGATTTATTGCTGCTGAATTGATTGCTGTGGAGAAATTCTTCTGATTCTTACCCAGCTCCAGCAAAGTCATCAGAGACCTCTGGTAGGGGCTGGGAGATAGTACAGATTTAGTGTCTTTATACAAAGGATACTTCAGCGGGGTGAATGGTTCCTGACATGAGGCATAGAGGTGACACACAGGTCATCTACAATGACAAAAAATAAAAGATGTTTCCCCTTCTGAGCTCTATCCCCCAGTCAGATGTTACCACCGCAATACTCTTACTCGTCTGTTTCATGCATTATTTTCTTTTTTTTTTGTCCTTCAAGAGCTCAAGAGCATCTTTCCATAAAGCTAAAACAAATCTACCTCGGTGTGTTCCCCTGGGTAAGATCGACATGCTCAGGGCCAAGAAGAAATGCAGACAGAGAAAGAGCTGGGAGAGACTATGAACATGAGGTAGACGCAGAAACAGAGGCGCGGTGGCCTTCTCTTTGCCTGCTCAGGGAGAAGATCGTCCTTGCTTTGTTAAATGATTTCTTCCAGCTGAACTCTTCTCCCAATATCAGTCAAAGAGAGATCACTGAGAGATCTCGGAGAGTAAACGAAAATTGCATGTATACCCAGAGTTCCCTGGGTCACCTTGGCACACAGCCCACTCAGTAAATCAATCCATTTATTGCCATTTCAATAGCCATTCAGGTTGTTTTTGTCACTAGGTGCTGTGCACTAGCCAAGTTGCAGTCAGACCCCTACAGAGTATTCTTGATTTTTTTCTACATGTTCGTATTTCATGACTGTAATGGCAAAATGAACCAGTCGGAAGCCACTTCAATGCAGAGGGGAAAAATTAATGATTTGAACTAACCATGTGGAACACAGTTATGGATGTACAGAACATGTAATATAAATATCACACTCATATCAGGGAAGGTTTTAGTAAATTAGATGAGGAATTTAGTGCCTTTCCACTCCAACAAAAGAAATATTTTAGGGGATGCAGTGGTATGTGGGCAAAGCCTACAGCAGATTCTCTTTAATATATGTCCACCTGCCTATCAGGAAATTTGAAGTACCTGAACCTCTGAAATGAAGAGTTTCCTACTGTATGTACAGTGGATTCACAGTAAAATCCACTTGAGAATAAACCTTTTCCAAGACTTTGGAGGGCATACATTTTGTAATCAGTTGGTATCATAATCAGAAGTTGTCTTTGCCTCCATTACTATCTCCCTCTCCATCCCTTTTTCTCTTGTCCCATTCCTGTCTCTCCCATGTGTTTGACAACAGTACCTCTGTCTCCCTCTAGATGGCGGTGCGATACTACTGATGATCCACAGCAGCCATTCATCTCTGAACCAGCCCAGTGGGTGCACTCAGCCAGGGCTCTAATTTACCAACTCAGGCCAACCTTTCTATAGCAGGGCATTTTAACAACACTGTAATTACACTTAAACCTTACTGCACTGCATGGGATTCTGTATCCTCTTAGGTCTTTAGGCCACTGCAGCCTGAAGTTTATAGAAGCAGACTTGTGATTGGAAGGTTGTCGATTCTAGACTGGCAGGATAAATGTGGGTGGGAAAAGGAATCAGTAGCTTGACGTTCCTTCATTACCTACTGTTTTAGTGCCTTTGAGCAAGGCATCAATGCCCAACTACCCTAGTGGAGCTGCTCAGTGGCCAGTGACAGTGGTTGTATGGCAGCTTCTGGGTCACAAATTAAAATCCTCGACTTCAGCTCTAAATGAAGTGTGAAAAGCGTTAAGATAAGACTTCAAATATGACATAGTGGGAGAGACAAAAAGGCCAACTTTACCACAAGAGTAAAATAAACACGGAATATCTCAGTGTTATAAATCTAAAAATATTTGTGAATTACATGAAAATGCAGTGACATATGCAAAGCCTGAGATTGTTACAGCTGCAAAAGTCCAGTATTGTTTACCAACTTTCACCATGACAACATTCATCTCATCTCTTTTTTCAAAGTAGAGCTGGTCCCACAATGTCACTTGCTGCTGATGACTGGAGACATATGGCCACAGCACATGCCCCAACCCGACCCCCACCCTGCCGACACTAATATTCAGGCCATGTGCACACATGTTCTTGTGACATACTAAAAGTAGTGGGTGTATCCCAGCATATGTCTGCTACTGGACGTTTCAGGCACGTGATCAGAACAGTGTGTGAGTGAGTGAGTGTGTGTGTGTGTGTGTGTGTGTGTGTGTGTGTGTGTGTGTGCATGTGCGAGTTATGTATTCATAGTATGACATATGCTTGGAAAATACAGCAGCAAGTGTTTGGCATGCATGTATGAATGAAATATGTCCACACATAGCCTACTATGTTTACATGCACTGTTTTCTCTGCATGTACGTGTGTGCGTGTGTGTGTGTGTGAATTTGTACATCGAGCGCAAGCCTGTGTGTGTGATAATAATCTGGACTGGGCAGCTGCGCTCATTTGTATTCAGCCCCAAGGCATTTCTAGGCCGTTTCGCTGATTAGGGATCAGAGACAGAGAGAAAGAGAAGGAGAGAGAGAAATGGTAGAGGGTGAGGAAGAGATTGAGTGAGAGACAAAGCAGGAGAGAGAGTTGGAGACAAAGCAAGAAAGAGAGGTCTTCTCCCATTTAGTAAACAGTGTTGGTTAATGACTCTAATCCCATTAAGCAGGGGAAGTAGCTTGCCTCCTCACATAACATACATTAATGTGTATGTTTAAGTGAGTGTACATTCTGTTTTTCTCTCTCTTCCACACACACAAGCACATACATTCTATACATTATAATCAGAAAATGAAATTGATTTGCCCACATTCGATAAAGCCCTGATGTAACACTGTGAGCTGTTATTAAGGAGGCTTGGAGAGCAGACTTATGGAAATGACATGTAAATCAAATGAGTGTTTTATATTTTCAGGCACAATTTGCCTACAATTATTGTTTTGACCTGGCTCCTCAGTTGACAAAAGAAACCTGCTCCCTCTGAGGAGCAGGAAATCAGCTTTCAAGTACTCTTGTGTTTGAAGAGTGGATGGCAAGGCAAGGCGTGATTGCTGCACTCTGCAAAGAGGATCGGCCATGGGATGATTTCATACAAGCAGAGAGAAAGCAGCGAAGGCACTTAAATCAGTGTTTACTCTGCTAACTTGTGCTGATCTGCAGAGAAAAATAATGATAAAGAAAACTCTCTCTATTGTATATTAAACAGTTGTTAAAAAACAATTCAACATTCCAGCTTGTGGCCTCCTTCAACATAAAGCTTGTGTGTGTTTCACCTCATTCATATAATGTCTAGGTGTCAAAATAAACAAGTGCCTGGTGCAGGAGTTGTTAACCCATCAGTAAATTAATCCATCATACAGAGCACATGAATATGCATGGGAATACAATGATGTCAATATGCAGGGAAAACTTTAAAGCAGATGCATATGCTTATCATCTGCAATACACAAATGAAGTTATTTATATGGACAATTGCTGTTAAAGTGTTGCTCATATTAGCAAAAGACTCTCAATGTCATCCTTAGCAGAAGAAAAGAAGTGACTATTAAAGTGGTCAACAGGTAGAAAGCACGTTTATCAAATTTTCCTAGGATTATTTTGTTCAAACAAGGACGCTTAGAACAATATTTTTTCAAGGGGCCTGGATTTCATAGCCAAGCTGCAACCATATTTCTGGGAAAAGCATCAAAAAAAGAATATTTTCTGTCTCATTGTGATTATTTTTTTATTCTACAATCATTTAGTAGAGAAGCAGTTACAGTATGTGTCCTAGGATGGGGGGTGGGCAATGTTGAGCAATTAGTCCTACTTCTCAGTGAAGCCTACACACTACAGAGAGAAGCAAGCAATATATTGCACTATACTGTATATATAATATATTCTGGCTGTGGCCTGAAGACATTAAGTCAAATACGCTCCTCAAGACACACCCCTTTTGGAGACACATATGTTTAAGCCCGGTCTGCAAGGCACTGCCGGGCTCTTTTCAGTGTGCTATTGAGCACACATACTGTAGTGGAAAATGACTTACACTCCATATTGTAGCCTCTAAAACAACCATTTACACCACCACCTTTTAAATTATTCTCATAGCCTAATTTTAGAATTATATCAAACTCCCATCTCTCCATGTTTCCTCATTAATAATACATAATTTGCAATATCATGTATTGCTCGACAGCTTGAAAAATACTTTACAAGTTTTGCTAATCACCATTCATCTAAATAAATAAATACACTTCCTAATTTTAATAGTACCCTTAAATCACAAAATTTCTTCTTAACTCACAGTTGATGTTCTGAAAGTCGCTGGGAGGAAATTTCGGGATTTGGGGATGCCACAAGACTTTACTGAAGTGTTTTCTTTCAGTCTCTAGCCAAGTAGAACAATGCTATGTGGTCACTGAAAGTAACTGATACTAACTGATAAACACAATTTTAGCATAGAAACAAAAAACATCCCTGCAAGGCATTGTAACAGTATAGTCCACAGCATTTCTTGGCAGATAATAATGCAGTGATAGATCCCTTTACTCATTCTGTGATTTGTTAATTTTTAACAGGGGGGATGGCACAATGGGAGCATCCCACGACTACATGTTGCTACTTGTCACTTTGATCATGAAGGTGACACTACTCTATAGAGTATATAGGCTACAATATAGAATAGAATTAATTTTTTATAGTTTAGAGAATATTATAGATGCAGCATGAAACTGATGGAAGGGCGGGATTGAGAGAAAAAGGCGCAATTACAAATCTGTCTGATACTTCAGCACCACGGACAGCGCCATGAATTTATCAATCCACATCACAGTCAGGCTACTGATATTTCAGAGCCATGGTCGGGGCCATAGATTCTAACATGCACAAACCTCAGTCAAATAAAGGATCACTGAGTCAGGCAGACTAGCATAATCAACTAAACAACCCCTCAGCCCCTGCACTCTCTCTGCTACTAGGGGATGGAGGTTAACAAGGGGGATGCATTTTGGTCATTTTGCTACGAAGGAGGATGGCACCCTCCCTCATCCTCCCTCAAATCGCCTACTGCCTTTACTATATTAAAGGACTGATATAAAAAAAAAAAAGATCCAACATTGCAGCGTGTGGATTCCTTCAAGATAATCAAGCTTGTATCATCATTTGTATAATATGTAAGATTTATTTAATACAGGTTATGTAATATAGGATTCACAACTTTAGGACAATGGCTTAAGCTTGTGAATCCAATTTAAACTGTGAAATGGCTTAAAATTCTACTTTAGTGTATTCATGTAACCATGGTTAAATTGTCTTTATGATTATGGATATGACTCATAACAACATGAGCAACATAAACAGAAGATACTTTCTGAAAATTCATTGTCCACCACTATGATGGTGGTGGATTAAATTAGTTGGTCAGAAGAAGGCCCTTCTTTTCTGAACAGATCTCCCATTTCATATTATGGAAATGCTTCCTCAAACCCTTGCTGGAAAAGTTAGTTAAAAATGACCACTGACTTGGTGTTATTGTGGTTATTATCAACACTCAATTATGGTACTCTAACCTGCCAGCAGGCACACAACTAACTCACTGCTTACTTCATGTGAATATGATGGGATTCTATGTTGCAGAGTCAAGCAGAAAACACTGGGCTTCCCAATATTAAGGCTATATTTAAGGAATAATAACGTTTTGTAACGTACGATTGCACATTGTATTTATTTCATTTACTTATTACTTGGAATCATTATTTTGATTGTAATATTTGGAGGGCAGGGGTTTTATGGTATTAAGTATAGTACTTTAGTTACTTTCAAAGCCACTTTTTCTCATATGCACATGACTTATTGTGCTCCAAAATGTAATCTACCCTACAGGAGGAACCTTTGGTGCCAGTATGAAGTTTATTACATACTTACTAAATGATCACATACATTATTGATGGTACACTTTAAGTGTCACAAACTATTTATAAACACACAGACAGACACACAGGCGCCAACATGATGACATCATGCTCAGCATACTATATACAATGGAAGGACATTAAAATGAGCGGTTTGACGTTTTTACTTGAAAATGCATAGAAAATTTACCTCCACATGAAATCAAATATAATATGATATATTTCAGTCAGTAGAACTTTGTTTAGTGTTTAGTATTGCAATATTTGATATTAAATATCAAAATATTCAATGGAATTATTTTGAGAGTTAACACCTGTGTCTTCTTCATATAAATAAATTACTATGGATAGGTTAAAGCAAAAGAAATGCTGCAGTTGGCTGCTGGTAGAAAGCCGAAGATGGTTAAGGTCTGTAGGCTCCAAAGGCAAGTAGAAGCTTTATGCCCAAGTTGCTGCCATGAATAAAACCTATTGAAGCTTATACGGAAAGTAGTTGGGAGTGAAATTGATTGCTTGGACAGTAGAAAACTGCTATTTCTTTGATATGTTGCCAAAGTTGCTTAGCCATTTATAAATCACATTGTTTTTGATTTTGTACTAGAGAAAACTTTTTCAACTGTGAGCCAGACTGAAGCACATTGGGCATCATGTAACTGAATAGATACCACCTGAGCAGGGATTAGAACTTATAATTGCAGTGGTGAAGATGGTATGTGTTATATCCAATCATCTTCTCACAAATGTCCACTCCTGCCTCAGGAGAGGAAGATCCATTTGAGCATGCATCTTCAGATTTCTATTACTTTTATACATTCACTAATCTACTGTATGTAATTTTTGTACATAACATTTGTTTTTGAGTGGCATAAAGGGAACTACAATCAAAATCTTGTTATACAACCCTGTGTTGTAAATATATCAATAAATCTATCTTGTATCTTGTATCAGAAGAAATGTCTAACCATTTTCTGTCGCTAATCCAAGTTTGGGTCATGGTGGCAGCAAGCCAAGACATCCTTCACCCAGCCACTTCTTCCCTGGTTCCCACAACAGATAACATATACATTTCTATAAAATCCATCTGATGTGTTCTGGTCTGTTCTGGTCCATCCCCGGGTCTCCTCCCAGTTGGACATGCCATTAACGATATCTAAGTTACATGTAAGTGTCACAATGGCAGGGCCCTGGAACTGGCAAAAACTAAATGGGTTGCAGCCACTATTAAGTTGTATTAATTCAATATATCTGCCGTGAAAAAGGTATATTATTCCACATGTAGGCTATTGTCTGTCAAACAATACTTGACTGGTAAATAGTAGTGAATATGGAAAATTCAAAAAGTCACAGGGGCTGTGTTTGTGTGTGTGCGTGTATGTGTATAAACAAAAGTTTGGAAAGCATATCTCTCTCACACACAGGCACAAACACATCTGTAGCGAGTACAAGAGCAATGAAACAACTGGATTTTTACTGTTTACAGTGTGTCAGAGGAAAGGTCTGACTGACTCATGATTTGACCAATTGTGTCTGAGCTTCGAATCAGCGTTTGTCCAATTATAGAAGAGAGCGAGAGGATTGCCTCTTCCCCAAACTGCATGTTGAAAAGAACGTCATCTGCCTCATACATTTAGCTTTAGCTAAAGGTAGCTAGTTGTTGAAATCATAGATACATCTCGCCGAAACGAGTGTTTTTCTTTTTAACCGACAGCCTACGTAACTTATTTATTTGGTACGCCCTGTCTTTACAGTGCCAAACATGTATATACAAGCCATATTCCGATGCAGAGACATGCTGAAAGGAGAACTGATCGTGTGAAATGCTGGCTAGCCTAATTAAAGCTAGCTAGCTGAAGAGCAGGGGCCGAGAAACGAAAGTGGCTAACATTAACGAGAGATAAGCCTATCGCAACAGTCCTGGGTATTTTAACATAACTGCCGCTGAAGCCACAAGAAGAAGGACTCATAGAGATAGTTAATTACCTACAAAGTAAGTAACGTCTGGTACTTGGAACAAGCAACGTTTTTAATAACATTGACTAGTCACCCGCTAACGTGTACGTAAGACAACACTTTGACAACTGTGAAGTTCGCTTGCTGGTTAGCTAGCAACATTTTCAGTTAGGGACAACCGACTGTTAACTAACGTAATTATGGATGTAAACGATAAAAAATATATAGTTGTATGTATCTTGGTGGCGATGTTGGTTATGATATTATCGGTCCTGCTGATGTTACGCCAGTTATTAACATGCCGGGGTATAATTGTGTTAACTGATTGACGTTACTTGTTAATCTTGTATTTCGCTGGACCATTTTCAAATGTATCATTAGCATCAAGTTCATAATTGATGAAATTAAGTGGTTTAAATAGTGAATGGCACAGCAACGTTTGTTTATGCGCAACATTTGGTAAATAATGTAAGTCTGTTTATGTTATAATAACATATTTGCATCCCTCACATTGTAATTGAATACGACCTTGTTTTCATTTCGGAATGGTCTAGTGATAAATAATTAGACTATTTGCTAATAATGGTATGAATCAAGTGCGACTCACATGAGGAGCTGGTTTAACGTAGTTTATTATGGTAGCTGCTAAGAAACAGTTTTGCCCTGAAGGGCCAAGAGAACTTTTGATTTATGCCAACCTATACCCCTAAGGTGTGATTATGAAATCCATATTATATTATTTACTGTCAATGTACATAGCAGAGTCTAATGTATTTAAAAAAAAAAAAAAATAAAGTTCTGTATTCCCATTCTGTACCTATGAACCACCAATACAGGAATTAACTTGTTTTATTGCCTTGTTGTGGGTAGTTTTATTGAGATGTTGGTGTGTATGTGGCTGTGTGTTTGGCAGTGTTTGTGTGACAGTGTGTTCCAGAAATGGCAGCATCATCAGTGGCATGTTTGTGTTGGCACCTTGATGTGAAATCCTGCACTAGCCATGCTGTTTTAGCCTATGACTACTGTGTCTCTACTGGCCTGTCCAAAGGCATTTGTCTTCACACTTTTGGTCGTGTCTGTTGTTTGAATCACTTCACACGCAGATGTACCCTCAGATACTGTACAGCTTGGAATAACTCGAGAGGGAGATGGATGAACAGTGCGTATGTGTCTGAACAAAAAAAGACTGAGTTGCAGATTAATTTTCTGATAAGATTGTTTTCTATTTTAGAATTAGCCAGCAAATACTCCCTGTTTAAACTGATGTCCTAAATGATACCAGAGCGTGAAATCCTGGATATGCATAATTATCCATGATACTGAGGTGTGTTAACAGCTTATGTAATTGACTTAAACTTTTGTAGCCTTTATCACTTTTCCATTGTCCATTCAGGGTTATGAACTTAAAGACATTTGTGATGAAGATAAGCACAGACATCTTGACTGTTTCAGCTGGATATTAGAATCTGGACTGCGTTAAACCTGTAAAATACAGTAAGTGTGGCCAAGACTCAAGCAGGTTCACTGAACCATCTGAATACATTTTACTGTCCGTGATACTATGGAAACACATTGCACGTGTTAGTACACTATGCCCTTCAGGAATTGAGATTGTTTTTAAACCACTCAGTGCATGGCAAATGTTGAACCCATGCAATAACATGTCATTCATTCCTCTGCCTCTCTCTTCACTGCATCTCACTGTTTCTCAACTTTTGAGGCCTGGGAGTCAATTGAAGGCAGGCCAAGTTTTAGGATAGAGAGAGCAGGTATATACAAGTACGCATGCTCTTCTTGTTGCTGAGAACCCACTCACATAGATATAAGCTATTATGACGCCACTGCACTGAAGATGACTGAAGCTGTCTGTTCAAAGAGCACTTGTTCTGGGAAATTGACTACTTCTGATGCGACTTCAGTGATGAGTCATCAAAGAGGGGGATCTGCGATATCCCCGGCCTGTTTGTTCCACCTCTGTAATTTGTAAAAATATTGAGGGGTAAAACTGATTCCATTTTAGTTAAAATTTTTATCACAACTGGCGACATTTACACTAACTGTTCCAGATACCTTGAGTTTTTTACTCTTTCAAATGCGGATGTGTTTTAAATTGAATTGTCTAAGTTGTAAAAGCTTTAAAAATTAACTGAAATTGATAACTTCACCATAGTATTACAGTTAGCAGCGCAGTTTGTGTGCGTGCCTTTATACAGTCTATGGTGCGTGCGCATTGTGTGTATACGTAAACGTGTAGACTGATTGTAATACATAAACACTATGTAAGAAAGCATGTTCTGAACTAAGCCCTGGATCTGCACTGACCCTAGAAAGGCCCATGTACTTAATCAGCAGAACGATGATCCCCTGCCTAAATGGCAATATAAGCACATTAATAGAAATTGATCATTTTAAAAGATTTATCTATGCTCTCAGTATTGGCTTTTTTAACCAGAGATGTTAACTGCAAAGAGGAACTGAGTCGAAACATGGACTCAAAGTACACTAAGTATGGTGCAGCTATTATATGCATTTATATGGCATAGCTGCATTGATTTTTCTAATTTGTTTTTAGCACTGACGAAAGTTCTCAGCCTCATGAAGCTCTCCTCATTGTCAATTGACTACTGATAGAATCACAAACAACACACAGTGTATTACTTCTTACTTGAAGTGTCATTAGTATGATTAGAACCCTGCATGTCTCTATTTTTGTGGTAAACTAGGATATAAATTTGAGAATTGTACACAATGTTTTGGGCAAACCCTGCACTTTGGAATAAAATGTCTGTTGTCCTCAGTTTAAGGAAGGTTGCCAATGCCATTGGTCAAGGGGACTTGAACCTGGGCTGTGTCCAAAATCAATCACTTTTGTGAATATTTTGTAGTGGACAGTATAGTGTGTCAGATCAGAAAAACAATATTTGGACACTACTCAGGTCATTCCTTTCATCCAGCAGTCTCGTGTCTGTCCCCGCAGTGCATGATATAGTTAAATCTTGAGTGAGTGTCCATCAATCTTTCCACTACTTATTACATTGCATTGTGGGATAATTTCACACCACCAGATATTCACGCAACACCATACAAACACATGGCGTAGCGGATGATTTTAGACCCTGCCTTGTCTTCTTAAAGGGCATAAGTTACATTTAATGCCATCAGCCATACTCGCTGCTGTACCCCAAAGAGAACCAGCCAGTTTGACTACTGTACCAACTAGCTTATACTTTTAGGATGAGACAGGAGGGCCTTTATCTGGCACCAGTATCCCCTTCTGACTTTCTTTGGTGAACGACATGTAAATCATGCATGCGTTGATTATTGAGAATTTCACTCAGCTGCTCCTCTGCCTATAGTACTCCAGCACCTGGCTTCTACTACAACACCACCATGTTACATTTTCCATTTTCCAATCAACCTGTTCACAAGGTATCACGTTGGCTCATTGTATTTTGGTCATATTTTGTTGATTTATTGCTCATTTGGTACATGGCCACAAACACTGTCCATTGTTAATTTCTGTCACCTGTCATTTTCCCACCAAGTATAGTACAACCTCTAGGTGATGCTGTCATCTGAAATGTAGATACAAGCTATTATGTCAAATACTGTACACTGCATGTCACTAAACAAGAGACAGGAGAGAAAGAGAGAGTGCTATCATGTTAGTGGTAGTTCACTGCTGTGTGCAGTCTGTGGTCTGTGTTTCACAGGCTAATCTGGCTCTTTGTGGATCCCATCAGCAGTTGACTGTTAAATTGAGTTAGCTTGTTAAAGCTACCCTGCTTGTCTGAAGTCTGAGACCTGTGGGCCTGTCCGTTTGCCAGCTTTCAACTTTGACTCTCAAACAGCATCAACCATTCACTTCATCTTGCCATGTGTGCCATGTGAGAGAAACAGTTGTGTGGTGTGATTTTTAAATCAGAGAGAGGTCAGTTTTGCCACCTTTTGTTGAAATGCACATGTACTCAATAAATGGGCACATGAATGTACGCAAACACACAACATACAGTGGCATGGCTGTGCACTCCTCTTGTTGCATGCTGCAACCACCAACACCTACTGCTACTGTTGCTATGGCAACCACTCAGCTGCCACTCCAAGTTGTGTAACCATGGAGACATCAGACTGTGTGACATCACTCCCCAGAGTTCTTAGTGCTTACATCAGTGCGTCGAAGTTATGTATGCTGGTATTTATTAATTTTTTATGCAAGACCAACAGGGTATGGCACATACGACTTATTATGAGCCTTGAAATAAAAGGGCCCTTGCCTGGTACAGTGTGTGTGCGGTTGCTGCACAGGTGAAAGAGCAGATGATTTGGTTTGGTGATTGTGCACATGGCTTTGATGCTCAATAATATGTTGAATGTTTGTGCGAATGCATTTGTTGTCAAGGTAATAATTCAAGTGGTTTGCACCAATGATTCCCAGGCCTTTGATATGTGTTCAGTGGCTAAGTGTGTGTGTGTGTATGTGTGTTTGTCTGATGATATGCAAAACAAAACACACCTGTTTTATCTTAATTAAATTAATTGGTCGATTGGAAGTTACACAAACCACTTTGGTACTGATAATCCACTCTTTTCTAAAAGTAAACAAAAAATACTAGTCATGATTCTGTACCTCTCACTTAGTGCTACAAGACAGAGTGTAGACTATAATAATTTCATTCAGTTTTGTAATTAATATCTTAATAAGTTGGATAAATTTGTTATAGTATGCACCCAAACATCAGACGGTAGAGCGCGGTGTGTTGTCATTCCTAACCATAAATACTAGAGAATATAAGATGAGATAAGCCTTTATTGTTCCCCAGAGGGGAAATTCGGTTGTTGCAGCAGCACAAGAACAGAAATAAGTATAAATAAATAGAGAAAGTAAAAAATAAATAATAAGGGTATACAGTGCATCTGGAAAGTATTCACAGCACTCCACTTTTTCCACATTTTGTTATGTTACAGCCTTATTCCAAAATGGATTAAATTCATTATTTTCCTCAAAATTCTACAAACAATACCCCATAATGACAATGTGAAAGAAGTTTGTTTTTGCAAATTTATTAAAAATAAAAAATGAAAAAATCACGTGTACACAAGTATTCACAGCTTTTGCCATGACACTCAAAATTGAGCTCAGGTGCATCCTCTTTCCACTGATCATACTTGAGATGTTTCTACAACTTGATTGGAGTCCACCTGTGGTAAATTCAGTTGATTGGACATGATTTGGAAAGGCACACACCTGTCTATCTAAGGTCCTACAGTTAACAGTGCATGCCAGAGCACAAACCAAGCCATGAAGTCCAAGGAATTGTCTCTGGACCGCCGAGACAGGATTGTATCGAGGCACAGATCTGGGGATAGGTACAGAAACATTTCTGCAGCATTGAAAGTCCCAATGAGCACAGTGGCCTCCATCCACCAGCACTCCATCAATCAGGCCTGTATGGTAGAGTGGCCTGACGGAAGCCATTCCTCAGTAAAAGGCACATGACAGCCTGCCTGGAGTTTGCCAAAAGGCACCTGAAGGACTCTCAGACCATGAGAAACAAAATTCTCTGTTCTGATGAAACAAAAATTGAACTCTTTGGCCTGAATGGCAAGCGTCATGTCTGGAGGACACCAGGCACCGCTCATCACCTGGCCAGTACCATCCCTACAGTGAAGCGTGGTGGTGGCAGCATCATGCGGTGGGGATGTTTTTCAGCGGCAGGAACTGGGAGACTAGTCGGGATCGAGGGAAAGATGAATGCAGCAATGTACAGAGACATTCTTGATGAAAACCTGCTCCAGAGCGCTCTGAACCTCAGACTGGGGCGAAGGTGCCAAGCATGTAGCATCATACTCAAAAAGACTTCAGGCTGTAATTGGTGCCAAAGGTGCTTCAACAAAGTATTGAGCAAAGACTGTGAATATTTGTGATTTTTATTAAATTTGCGAAGATTTCAAACTCTTTCACGTTGTCATTAAATGGGTATTGTTTGTAGAATTTTGAAGAAAATAATGAATCAATTTTGGAAAAAGGCTGTAACATAACAAAATGTGGAAAAAGTGAAGTGCTGTGAATACTTTCTGGATGCACTGTATAAAACTAAAATAAGAACAGAAGTAACAATAGAAACTACACAAGAACAATTAAAGACAAAATTAAGGTGACAGTGATGTGATTAATAGCAGCAGAGTCAGCAAGTGTAATGTACTGTATGTGAACAGTGTACACCAGACTAAAATGTTATGAGACAACATTGGAAGTTGGCATCAGATTGTTGCTAAAGATGTTGTGAAATTGATTTTTCACATCACTTGTGTTTGGATTCTTTTGCATAAGCAGATTTTCAAGTGATTTATCAGATAATTTGTAACCTTTTTGGAACTCTGAAGACTTTGTCATTGACTTTTACACATTTTGTTAATGTTTTGACTGACATTAGGGTGAGTGGATAACCTATTTTACTTTTTTTATTTTCTAATCTTTGGGTAAAGTATATTTTGACATGCTCTACTGAATCAGTCTGAAGCAACCGCCAGTTCAGTTTTGTCATTTTACAATTTGCAGTAGCATTCTAATGATCAAATATAGCCTAACATAGCTAACTATGTAGTATGTGTGGTTTTTAGCTTTTGATATAATTAAGTTCAATGCAGTATTTTATTTTTAATTTATTTTTTGGTCACTTACTGACGTGCAAGCATTGGATTTCTGGTTCTTGTGCACAACTGTGTTGGCTAGTCTGCTGTCGTAGGATTGCTTTGTGTGCATCACACTAATCTGTGCCAATAATGTGTATAATTACAAACATTACTGGAGGTAAGGTTCTGCACATATCGGGAGCTAAATTAAAATGCATATTCCATAGGCATTTTTAACAAAAGTTAAGTCCTTTTCAAGTCAGTGTTTTTCAAGTATGTAGTAGTTTTCAAGTTATGCTCCAATATTTATTTAAAATCATTGTCTATCAATCAAGTGTCTTATACCTTGTCTACGCCAGCTGCTTAGCGAAAACAACACATCAGCAGCACAACAGGAAGAGCTTCAAACCTCTGTCACTGTCATACTGGATCCGTTAAACCACAGCACTGCGAAGTGCAAGCTGTCATGTGGGTGGTGTTGACAGTGGTATTAGTTAAGATTTAAGTTTATCTGTTCTGTCAGATGATGTGAGACCGATGACTAAATGACGCTTCCTATGTAGATGGGTGTGACTTTGTTCAACTCGTGTGATTGACTGCTCGGTTAGGATTTTTGTTCATAAAATCTAAACCATGCTTTAACTTTGACCTAAAATCATTGGTTATAACAGAAATGTGAGATAGTGGGAAACCGGGCAGTTCTTTTATTTATTTATTTATTTTAAAGAAATGTAACCTTAACCACATGTGTATTAAGAGACTGGAACCTTGTATACCTACAACTTATTTGTAAGTAGCATATATTGATATTTTCAGGAATTAAGGTACAAGTTAAGAGTGCAATTTCCGATGGCTAAGAGGCCATTAAGTAGTGTGACAATCAATAAGACTATAAGTTCGTGTTCTCACATTACATAACCAATTAACACAGGATAGATACAGAATTTCTCTTTCCCATTAAGCAGTCTAATGCTGCTGTTCATTTAGCTAATGCATGTGCAGTTATGGACAGATAACACATCTTCTTGACCACTCCGTAGAGTTTATTAATGCTCTTAGTAGCCAGTTCTGCCAAAGAAGCTTTTAAGCTTGCTCCTCAGTCTCTTTAAGCATAAACCAAAGTGGCTGTGCTATTTCTGGATATGATTAGCAATGATCACTGTTTGGTTGGATTATTCCTTTAGGCCTATTAAGTAAACAGTAAAAGAAACACATACATGCTTAAAAGCTCCAGCATTCTCCTTAGAAATCTGTGGGACATTTGCAGGGTTTACATTTTCAGACCCTCAAAGATTCATGTTCATTTTATGTAATTTTATCTCTTGCTGCCCCTCTCAATTTAGTGGTTGCTATGAATGGTTATTTGTTACAAACCCTGCCTCTTTCAGGTGAATACACTGAAATTGGGAAGTATAGAATTAACGTTCAATTTAGGTGTGCCAGTAAGCCACGTAGTTGAAGGCACGCAGTTGAGCCAGCATGCACAATACCAGTGCCCTGTCACTGGTACATCTAAATTGAATGAAGCCATAATTATTGTTATTAGCTTCACCTGTGTCAAAATGTCCACTTTGGGGCAGAGATTTTGCTTTTACTTGAAATAGGAGTTTCTTAACTAACTGCCAAATAAGATTTAGTATATAGTGTACATATTGTGGAATTGGGGTCATCAGATGTTAATGATAAAATCTACCAAACCAGACAATCTTGAGAGTTAACATTTTAAACTCTGTATTGTTATCAGAGTCAGAATTCTGGTATTGTGTCAACATAGTACAGGCCTGCAGTGACTGAACTGTTTAATTCAAATTCAGTGTCAGGTTTTCTTTTTTTTTTTTTTAATCCTGTCTCTCTTTTTTTTTTTTTCTCCCACAGGTAGCATTGCGTCTCTCTAGGGCAGAGCTATGGGTGCGTTCCTGGACAAGCCCAAGACAGAGAAGCACAACTCACATGGTGAGGGCAATGGCCTGCGCTATGGGCTAAGCTCCATGCAGGGCTGGCGGGTGGAGATGGAGGATGCTCACACAGCTGTGTTGGGACTTCCTGCTCCCGGTATGACTGACTGGTCCTTTTTTGCTGTGTACGATGGTCACGCTGGCTCAAGGGTTGCCAACTACTGCTCTAAGCATCTTCTGGAACACATAATCAGTGCTAGCTTAGGGGCCGGAGGGACTAAAGTCTCCCATGCAGGTTCAGACAGCTCCACCAGTGACCCTCCAGCATCGGTTCCTCCTGCAGTGGAGGCTGTGAAAGCCGGGATCCGGACAGGCTTCCTGAGGATTGATGAGCACATGCGCAGCTTCTCTGACCTTCGAAATGGCATGGACCGTAGTGGCTCCACAGCAGTGGGAATCCTCCTGTCACCCGATCATTTCTTCTTCATTAACTGTGGTGATTCTCGAGCTGTTCTATACCGCAATTCACAAGTTTGCTTCTCCACACTTGACCACAAGCCTTGCAACCCACGTGAGAGAGAGCGCATCCAGAATGCTGGCGGCTCTGTGATGATTCAGAGGGTTAATGGGTCACTGGCTGTTTCGAGGGCCTTAGGGGACTACGATTACAAGTGCGTGGATGGGAAGGGCCCCACAGAGCAGCTAGTTAGCCCTGAACCAGCAGTGATTGAGATGGTTCGGGCCCCGGAACAAGATCAGTTTGTGATCCTGGCGTGTGATGGCATCTGGGATGTCATGTCCAATGAGGAGCTGTGCGAGTTTGTGAAATCTAGGCTTGAGGTGTCTGATGATCTGGAGAGAGTCTGCAATGAAGTGGTGGATACTTGCCTGCACAAGGTGTGTACACATTTGTTTTTGAGCATGACTTTTGTGTGTTTTTGCTGTGACTCTTTGATTTATAGAGATTGAAATGTGTGGAATCTGGAAGAATCAAATCCTCCAAGAAACCTGTTTGCACAAATGACTTTTTAAAATGATAGTGTCAGCAAGAAGGCCATTTGAATTCCCTGCTCCAAAGGGAACTATATGATGAAGAAATGTACATTATTATGTATACTGTACATCAAGTTCTAAAAAGATGTTTTTTTCTTTTTTTTTTTTTAAGCTAAACAGGAACTAATTGTAACAGGTTTAATGGCCCAGGCACATAACCAAATGGTCCCTCAAATAACAAAGGAGGAGAAAGTGAAATTTGTTGGGCAGTTTTAGAACATGGCAAATTAAAAAATGCCAAGAGTGCAAGTGCAAGCTTTTAATTTTGAACTATTAAACACTCACCTTCTGTAGGTTTGAAAGACGGCTTTAAAAATTTTGCAGGTTTCCTCATTAATCCTGAACAGCAGCTGTGGTCAGTTTGAATTCGGTAGATTACAGTGGATTACAGGAAAAATAGCATTGTATAGAAAATAGCATATTTATGTCCCAATATTGAAATCGAGCAGTCTGTATCAACACTGCCTTGTGGGCTACTTAGCTGTGAGCCACAGTGCAGACGGTTCCTTTACTTGTGCCTAGGAAATCATCTTCACTATTTCTTTCAGTATTACACAATAACTCCTTCTCTTACCTGCTCTTTCTTTGTTCCTCTCTCCTCCCGTCCATCTTAGGGGAGTCGGGATAACATGAGTGTTGTGTTAGTGTGTTTGCCCAACGCTCCCAAAGTGTCAGAGGAAGCTGTGAGGAAAGACGCTGAGCTCAACAAATATCTGGAGTCTCGAGTGGAGGGTGAGAATGGATGTGTGGAGAAAAAGAACCGATAATGGGACTGTTTAAATTAAATTATAAACTATTTAAAGTTTAAATTGCTCATTTTCGTAATCTTTCTTTTGTTTCTCATTTAATATAAATAGGTTGTTGAGTTAGTGTGTTACTGTCACGTGGTAAGCTGTGAAAAATGTACTGTTTGCTTTTAATAACGGCTGTGGGTTTACATTTTTATCTATAATCAATTACATTATTTTCTTGGAGACACAGGAGCTTTTTCCAACTGAAACTGTGTATCATATCTGTATGCATGCTTTCTCCACTGACTGACCCTGTCATTCTGTATTGTTTAACCTCCAGCCAAGTTAGCTCCAGCTCACAGCAGAGGAATGACACCATCATGACCTCCTTTTCCATTTCAGCAAGCATGTCCCCTCTTTATTCCCTGTTCGCTTCGCTCCTCCCTTTCCCTCCCTAAACGCATCTTTCTCTCCCCTCCCTCGTTTAAGCATTCCCTGTCTTGTCTGGATGGATTTCCTGCTCCCCTCCTGTCTTTCTTTCTATCCTTTTCTTTTTCATTTCATCCCATTTTTGTTTCTCAGGATGAATGAGGCCCTCAGATGAACACAGTGCAGCTTTTCTAGTCTTTGTTGATTATGCCAGCTCTCTTCCCTGGCTACTGTTAGTTTGTGTAAAACCAGGGCTGGTCAGCTGTTTCAGATTCTGGCCAAAAAAGAAATGTATTCATAAACTCTGAGACTAGATGAGACTAGACTAGAGTGAATCTTTACACTTGTTTTGACCAACCTGGTACCTGGTATCTTGATCCACTGAATGGAACAACCTGGGTCTAGTATTTGGAGATTGTAATATCCCTTGTAAGACTATGTAATGCAGGTGGTAAAAGAAAGAGGTAGTTAATGTGTATAATACTGCAAATGAATCTTTTCTGAATGGTTTGATAGGCTCTCCAAAGTGGGTTAAAATCCTTTTACATTTCAGGGTAAAGTACAGTGTTGCAAAAGTTTGGTTTGGGTGAAGCAGATTAGATGTTTGGCTTCAGGTACTGTCTAATACTTGAAGATAGAAATTGAGAGGGATTAGAAGGATTAGAAAGAGAGAAGAAAAGAAAGAGGTAGAGGAATGCTCTGGCTGAACATTGACCTGGCCTCATGCCACTCTCAACTCAGTTGCAGGCCTCTTTCTGTCACCATCTCTCTAATTCTCTGTCTCCGACACACACTAATTTCCACAAATTCACTTGTACGGTTTCCATCTTCACTTCCTTTCTCCTCATTTGTCACATTTTTTTGTCTCTCTCCTCTTTTCTCCTCTCCTTCTCCTATCTTTCTCCAGCTGTTTTGGCTACCCCCAGCTCTGTGTTAATACTGACTTGTGTAGCAACATGTCTGGTGTTGTTTTAGAGATGCTGTCTCGGGAGGAGGGCTTTCCGGACCTGGTAGCAGTGATGAGGAACCTGTCCACTGACCACGGCATGCCCCCTCTGCCACCAGGGGGAGGCCTTGCCAGCAAGTAAGGACCACCGTCCTCAAAGGGATACATTATTCCGCAGTCATAAACATCTGGAATATATATATGAACGTGCAATGCGAGTGCAAAACATTGGCAAACCTCTTATTGTCTCTAATGACCAGTGGCGTCAAAAAACCATCAACTGGCCAGAACAGAGCCAGTATTAGAATTTACCAGTAAGAAAAACAAATCACCGGTTATCTAGTGTGCGTATGCTCAGCCCAGGTATTGATTTTTGTATGTCATCATTAGGACTAACTACTTAGGAATAAAAATATACTTTCAATTTCCAAGTATTTACAATACTAGCAAGATGTTTTCCTTTTTTTTTTTGGCAACTACACCTTTTTGTACCTTGTTTTTCCACATACACCCTCTGTTGTTCCTTTGATGGGTGGTTTGAATTAAATAGCTCTAGAGACCTAATCACATTTTGTGTATCTGTGTTCTTCTTGCAGACGCAGTGTTATTGAAGCAGTATACAACCGTCTGAACCCATACGGGGAGGAAGATGGGGTGAGTATTTGTATATGTGATGAATATGAGCTTTGTCCTCCTTTAACCATTTACACAACACTTGCACACAAATGTTATGCTAAAGTCATAAGGCTACATAACACATCTAAGATATCAGCTTATTTGTTACCTTCCTGTCAGTTCTTACTTACCAAAGTAATATAGAGTACAACTGCAAACACAAGTATCTGCCACTGGTACTAGAACAGTGTTCCCCTCTTTGAGGATGACTTCATGGTTTATAGAATTGTAAGCTTACCTTTCCTGCTGGAAGTTATTCAGATGTGGCTCTACATCCTTCTGCTTTGTAGTGCATTTATGTGCTATTAGAAATATGGGAAATAAAAATTGCAGACTTAGAGATACACACACACACACACACACACATACACCCATCCATCCATATATAAAAATAAATAACAATAAGTAATGCCAAATACTAACACAATGGTCAGATTTAGTGCAACACTAGGAGCAATGGATTACAGAAAGGAGTACTCCAATGAAAACCTATGTTTGAAGCTTTTAACACTCACGTTGTGTAGGCTTGAAAAATGGCTCTGAAAGGTTTATAGCTTGCTCCTTCATGAAGGATGGTGGCTGTAGTCAGCTTTTTATCCATTTCATTGCAAACAAAATATCAAAATGTCTGAAGATACTTTTCAAAACATTGCTGCAGCATTATTCTCTTCTTTGCTGTCTGTCCCTATGCTCAGTATGTTCCACAGGCCTAAATACATAGCTGCTTTATGTCGCTAGTGCAGTTAGTCATTTACTTTTGTTGCATACAACTGTTTGTCGCGAACAACAAACAATTAAGTACACCTATAAAATGGGAAATAAAAAACAAAGGCATGTTTCTACTGTAATAGTATCCCGCCTCAAATAAAGGCCTAGTTCTCTATAAAGTTGAGGTGAATAAAGGCTGTGGCCAATATTTGAGAATTTATGGCACTAAGGATTCTCTATGGAACAAATGTTGGCGTCATATTCCAGCAAGTTGTGTCTAAAGATGGAGTCTTGCCTAGAGATGTGGAAATAATCTTGTGTTCTGCAGAGATCTCTACTTGCCAGCAAGTTGTACAGAAACATCCCCTCTGACATGATTGCTTGAAAACAGTGATACAATGACACCTGTGTGGTCCTGTTACTTTCTGTTGTTGCAGTGGATGGGTGGTTACATATCTGAGTGTGTGCATGTGTTTTTAAATGATGGATCAGATGTGTCTGTGAGGGAATGGCACACTGAGCTTGTGTTAGACATTATGAAGCTCTGTCAACTTGTTTATTTGCTTATATGTCTGGTGTGTTCCTGTATGTCTGTGTGTGTGTATGAGTCTGCTAGTGATGGACTGTTTAGTAGCTCATGCTGAGGGTGAGGTGATGTTCACCTCGTAGTGTTGTCTTGGTTTGTCAATAAGGACACTGATTGTTTGCCTTATGCACACATGCACACATTCACTCACACACATATGAAAAGGATATTATGTACTCCAGAGGTTTTCAAAGTGGGAGGCGGGCCTCCGCAGGGGGGCTCCAAACAGTTTTAGGGGAGGCTCAGTGAATGGAAGTTAAAAAAATATTACATTAGTTATTACATTAGTTATCAAAGGAGATCACATAGAATAGCCTAAATGTGTATGATTTGATTAAAGATATAGTTCAGAGATACAGTAATTTTGAGTAATTTTACTATTTTTTCCACTTTCCCAGAGTCAGAAACTAATAAATGCCTTAGGACAGACCTTTTTTTATTTCGTGTAGTCTGAAGTTATGTCAAACAGCAATATTAGGCTATCTTGGCTCAATTGTTGAGTGCCCATGGGATCAAATAACATAATCATCCAGGAATTGAGCAAAGCTAAGTAAGTAAACTAAAGGGGGGAGAAGGGGGTGCCTTTTTCCAAGCTTTGTGTCTGGGGAGGCCTACAGTCTCAGACTTTGAAAATCCCTGATCTACTCTGCTTAAAGCCGCTATGTGTAGAATTGTTATGTGATTATAGCATCTTTCAAATTATTGTTATGGCAAGTTTTTGTTTGTACTGGGGGTGCCAACATCATACATTTTTAAACTCTACACATAGTGGCTTTAAGTAGATTTTAATTGTAATCATAATAGCAATAATGTTTAGGAATGCTGTAATGTTAAGGTCTGGCTAACTTTTGTAGTTTTTTTTTGTTTTTAATCGGTGAGGACTAAAAGTTACATAATTACATAGCAGTTAACAGCACTTATTGTTTTTCTAACATACTTCTTCAATTAAAGGTGCTATCAGTAAAATATGCCTCTTAATAACATCTTGTGGCAGCTTTGGGAAGCTATATCATCTGTAAACACGTGTGCTCCTCCACAATCTCCTGTGTTTAGTAGTTTTATGTTAAGATTAACACCTGTTAGGTAACTTTTATGGTACTTCAGAGAGAAAAACCAATGCATTTCTGCATGTCATAACCGTATCTAGATCTATCCATCATTACTAAATTTTACACTGGCAAGTATCCTTGCCAGTAAACTTACTCAGATAAGGTGGTGCTACATCACTACAACTAGCAGTAAAAACTAAACTTAGAATGTATCACATTTTACCTACAGTATTTATTTTTATTTCTGTATTAACTGACAAACGACAAAACAGCTACGACAAAATTATTAGTGACGACATTTGCTCTAATGCATTGACAAAATATCATCATGTAGCTAATGTTAGCTTCATCATAGTACTACATTTGGACCTACCCAAACCTGATGTCTATAAAATTCCTTTTCAAAAATGGGACCAAAAATGGGACCAAAGGACAGTCCACAATAGACCCAAGGTTCAAAATGTGGTTTACCTGAACAGACCATAATCGACAGTGAACAACTACACTGGCAGCAGCACGATGTTCCACCAATTAATGAGCGACTGTGATCGAGAAGAGTAGCAAGATGTAACTGAAGCAAAGCAGGAGTCAAAAACGACAAACCCCTGTTGATTTATTTTGTGCAAAAAGCTAAAAAATAATTACTGATCGCACCTTTAACTTAACTTAAAAAAAACCTTGTATTAAGATGGGCTTTTATCATAGCAGCACAAATAGTGGAATGGTTCTACTCTTCATAGTTCGAAATATAGTTAGCTAATGGTGTGTGGTAAAATACACACTTACACACACATTGATAAGGGATGTATCGATTTGTCTAATTGTGTGTTCACCCTCTGATTAACGCAGCCCTCCTGTTTCATTTGGTAAGTGATCACATATATAACTGTTAACCCCTCCCCCCTTCTTCCAACCCCTCATCAACACACATACATACAACCACACATACACACGCATTCTTACAGGCATGTAAGTGGCGACCTCTTCCGCATATTCCCCTGTCACTCCTTCATCAGTCTCTACTCCCTGCTCTGATGTACTCTCTAGCATGTGGAGCTCCATTTAGAGTTGAAGGCGTGTGTGCGTATGGACGTCTGTGTGCAGACTGTCCAGGTTTGATGAGGATGAATGGTTGTTGTTCTGGTCCTGTCCGTCCCTCTCTTACGTCACACGCACACAAACACGCATGTACTGGCCCTACACGCATGCATCGCTGTCTCACTCAAGTCTTTCCACAACTGCACGCAAGTATATAACAGTGTCCGTTTCTGTGTCACTCCCTGCAATAAGATGGAAGGCCTTGGAGTTGTTAGCGTATATTGTTGCAGAAAGAACCTACACACTGAGGTTGAAAATGTGCCCTGGCTTTCACCGCTGTTGTAACTTTATTTTGTTTTTTGTTATGTTGATTTAGAAGAAAAACCTGGCCTTGAAGTCCAGGTAGGGGAACAAAATCATTGAATGTAAAGATTGCGTTTCTACATTTGATAACAGTGTGCCCTCTTTTTTTTTTCTCTCTTTCACCATACTCTCCCTCCTTTGACTTGTTTTCCTTCTTTTCTGTTATTCCTCTGTCCCCCATCTCTCCTTTTCCTGCTTTATTCTACTCTTCTCTTCCCCTTCTCTTGGTGGCTTTCCTATTGCAGAATGGAGCTGAGTTGGAGTACCACTGGTAGCTGTCCAGCACAACTGCCTGATCCCAAAAAAACAGGACCACTTTTCCACACAAGATCACACCTATAGTCACCTTTTAATTTCCTCTGGGATTTTTAAAGTTGTTTTTTTTTTACCCACACTGAGAGATCATTTGAAGCAGAAATTCCAGTTTTAAAAACGAACCGCACACCCAATGTGGAGGACTGCAAAACAGATTTTGTTGGTTCTTTTTGTAGAACAAAACAGAGAAAAATACGAACAACTGCATTGATGGTCTGAAAGCAGAACTACATGTACAGTATATACATCAGAGGAGAGGCAAACAAGCACAGTTTCTCTTGCCCCTTGTTTTCTTGCTGTCTTTGTGGTGGTTGTTTTTGTTGTGGATTGACGAAGACACAGGAGCAGCCCTGCTCTGAACGCTTTGGGGCTCTATGGTGCCTTTCTCAGAACTGAGAGAGAAGGGAGGACCTCACAACTCAACAGTCAGCCAGCCAGTCTTTAACAAATCTCATGGATGCTTGTAAGATACTGAACAGACTAAAGTGGTTTGTTGGCTGCATTTTGTTTTGGCATTATATGTTGAACTTTATTTGCACCTGACTAGCAGCCATTCGACCACACAAGCCTGCGACTTCCACACATCTCAAGCTGCGCTGTCCATTTCAGGCAAGCTTGGGGTTCTGGGCATTACTGGTACTCAAACGGGGGCACAACACTTCACCTGCCCATGCGCCTGGCTCGCTGGAAAAGGCTTACAGAATTCCCAGATTTAAAACTCCTGAAGTCCTCGCAATCCATCCATCCATTTAACCTCTGGGTTAAAGCCTCAAATTCAGGGCCCGAGAGTCCATCACCTGGGTCTACACACCTGAAGACGAGGGGAGCACTCATGAGAGTCTGTCTGGCAAGTTTGGCTCATCTGTACTGTGTCCAAAATAAAACAGGACAAGGGCTGGTGTGCCTAGCTGCAGATAGGAATTACATGGAGAAGGTTTAAACTCTTCTTGCATGTCCCTGCTCAATTTCTCTCCTCCTGTCTCTTAAAGGATATTATCAGTTTTCTCACTCTTCCCCTCTCTGTCTCTCTTTTCGCTATCTCCTTTGCTTCTTATGACGAGAGTCTGCTGTCATTTGCATTGGCAGACATTGCCAGAATCATAAGCTTTTGAGACTGCTGTTTAAGAGATAGAAAGATATGATTTATATATAAAATTCATATATATATATATATATATATATATATATATATATATATATATATATATATATATATATATATATATAGTGGCCTAATGTGTGTGTGTGGTCTGTGTGTAGACACAGTGTTCCCACACAGCAGCGTTCCAAAGACAGGGTTTGGAGTAAAGGAATTCCAGCCTCTACCTTCTTCTTCCCCCTTTCTTCTCAACACATGCACGCACACAATCCTGCTTCTGCTACAGCTTGCCTTTTTCTAGCTCTCAAATATCCTGTGTTTAAAAAACAAAAAAACGCCTTTTTTTTGTTTGTTTTGATCGAAAAAATTCCATTTCCATTTTTTTTAAAAAATTACTTTTGTTTGGTAAATGTTTTTGGTATATATGGCTTTTCAGAGTAATGTGGCTGTGGTCCTATTGCAGATGGATTAGAAAACGACGAGGGGAGCGTGACATATACTTTGTACAACAGATTGGGAGAGAGAAGTAGGTTTTTGGTGTTTCACTGTATGAAGTAAAGGAGAGACACCGTAGGACAGAAGAGGATAGGCCCTACACCCAGAGCTGTGTTCACACTGTTACTGAAATTGCTGTCCTTAGGTTTTCCAAAGCTGCCTTCATAGACTTTGCCTCAAAGGCACAGGACAGTTGGTGGGGAAAGCTCTGGCTTGACTCTTTGGATTGACCAGGAGTCTATTTCATTTCTGTCAACCCAAGCACTAATAAGTGATTTAACTTCAGAAACAAATATTTGTCAGAAAAAGCCTCTTCTTTTTGAAACAAATGGGCTGATAGACAAAGTGGATACACATACTTTGCATGTGTGTTCTTTTCTGTAGGTGCATTTAAAATAGGCTATAAGTATATACAAAACTGTAATATACACTTTTAAAAATAAAATCATTCAATGGCAAATTCATTGTGCTTTCTGAAGTGGCAGTATTGAAAGAGAATAGGCCTAACAGTTTGCTGGCTGATTAATGTTCTTGTGGTACACTTGCTCTTGGTGCCATATAACAAATAGGTACTTGAATGTGTAGTTCTTTTGCAGTTGCATTATTTTAATGGGATGATTGATTTTTCTTTGTTTGTGGTGGAGGGAGTGGGAGGGATGGGATCTCTATAGTTGTGCATGTTTTGTGATTGAGGGAGGGAGTGTATTTTGTGTGTGAGTGGGAGATGTACAGGGCGGATGGGAATAATGTGGACATGTTCAGTGTGGTGGAACACAATGTTGGAGAGGAGAGGTATGAAAGGTGGTGATAAAAGAACAACATAGAGAAAAGTGTAACACACAGGATATATTTCAGCATCTTTTAATCGCCATTGTTTTAAGACTGAAATTCAGTTGGTCAGTCTCTTTTTATTTATTTATTTTTTTGAACCCCCAAACAGTTCGTTTTTCACTGCATCTAATTTGTTCCTGAAATTTAATCATTTCCATTGTGGACTCCTACATTATATTTCCTGACTCATATTTGTTGACTTTTTAACATTAGGTTTTACCGCACTGAACAGTCCTTGGTTTAGGTTTATGTTTAAGCTATATCAGACACTGGGCAAGGAGAGGAATTCAGGGAGGTAAGGAGGGAGAAACATATATTTTTCTGAATGTAATTTTTCATTATTCACACTGTTTCCACTGCATGGACTGAATACAAGCAGCACTGCAGCATCACATTCTCTCCTCATCATTCATTTAATGACAAAACAAGCTCTCTTGGCTCCCTTTGTTTTGAAAGTACTTGTTCTGGTTGTGGAATATAATCTCAAGCCTCACCTGGGAAGATGTCTCACTTTTTTGAAGGAGACTGGAGGTTTGGTGATGCCTGAATAATTTGACCCCGACTTGTTGCTTTGATTTCAGGATATGTTGAGTTTATTTTTGTTTATGCACTTGCTTTGGCAATGTTAACATCTGTTTCCCATACCACTAAAGCTCCATTGAATTGAGTAAAGAGAATTTTACAAAGCATACTGTCTCTCAAACCTGTCAGTTATTCTGGGTCCAGCTGGGTCAACGTGACCGTGAGGACGCCAGAAGGCAGGCGAGAATTTGGAAACAGCTACAAAACAGCAAAAGACACACAACATTCCTCGTGGGCTTTTTAGGACGGAAATGAACCCTTGTGCTCTTTGCCACTCCTGTCATTTCTGGTAACTCTTTATATACATACGAAAGATGTGTGATGGCAGTGATAAATTCCACAATTGTTTTTATTTATTACCGTGCTTTTTAGTTCTTGCTGTATTTTGAAGACAGGATGAGGTAATAAGCTGGTTTGCATTTGAGTGTAATGAAAGGCCCACTCACCTTTCCCTTTGACCTTTGAGAAGGCTAAAGGAAGGGGAGGTATATGAAACACCCTCTGTATTCACCCTCCCGTCTTCCTGTACTAATTTCCCAGTATGCTATTGTGATGTTACCGACCATACAGTGAACATAAACGTGAATAAAAGATGGATTTAAGTTTAAATGGTTTAAACTGCTATGCTTTTTTTTTTTTCTTCCAGTGCCAACTTGAAATGTCACCATGTGTCCTTTTGTAAGCATTCACTGTTCAGTACAACGCAATAGAAAGTTTGTTTAAAAAAAAAAAAAATGTGTTATGGTGTTATCCAAAGACAGTTTGGGTCCTCTGTGGTGTACATTGTTCTCTGTGCCAGGAGACACACAAAGGCTTTGCAAACAAGAAAAAGTCACCATGTAGCTCAGAAAAGAGTCTGCAAAATAAGACCTATGCTTTTTAAAAATGTTTCTTAAAATATATTATGCAAAGTGATTGAAAATCTAAGTTGTTTGGGCACAGCCTGGTGTCATCAAACATTTTAACAACTTTATTGCAACAGTTCAGATTTGCAGCATTTATGTTTGTATATTTAGCTTGATAATTCTACATGTTGAATAGATCATACTTGGCAGGCAGTCCTTTTGTCTCCCATTGACATTGGTTTAGGAATATTTATTTCTTGTAATTTAGCATGCATGGTGTCTTGAATACCACTGGTCAGATTTTGACAACAATTTGGCAACTGATATGTGCAGATCTGTGCTGTGTGAAAATGTTTCTCCAAAGTACACCAGGCACACTTATGAGTGTACCACAATGTGATGTTTACACTGTGACTGGCCCAGGAGGTGCCTGCATTATTGCTGTAGATCTTTTACTTTATTCCACACAATAATATATCAGTATCTCTCTATCTCTGGTGTTTTATTGCAAATAACACTGTAGATGTAACATTTTGGTCCTTGAAATGTCTTTTCTACAGCCTGGATCCAAACATCATTACGGTGCGGAGCTGATGGAGCAGATATATACAGTAAATGTCCCAGCTAGTGGTGGAAAGTAAGCTTACTCATGTACTGTACTTCAGTACAGTTTTAAGGTACTTGTACTTTACTTGAGTATAGGACATTTTATACTTTATATCATTAATTATTCCCATTTTACATTTACAGCTATAGTTGCTAGTTACTTTGTTGATTAAGATTTTTCATAGAAAACATTTAATGAGCTTGAAAAATATGAGGCACTGACAAAATGCCCAAAAGTAGGCCTAAATGATTTATAGCTGCACCTTAACCAGCCACAACAGCAGCTTACACATCAATGCACTGGTGATAATGGATCATCCAATACTACAATCTATCACTATAAATAGGTCCATTCTGCACTATTTTTACACTGTAGTGCTGCTACTTTTATTGAAATAAGTAAAGGGCATAAATACTTCTCCCAGCCAACACCGCAACAAGAAATGCTAATCTCTTAGCATTCCCATCCAACTCTCTAGGGAAACTAAGGGGACTGGGGGAATGTGGGATAGTTTCCCACATTCCTCAGGTGGCACAGCTCTGAATGCGTGTGTGAGAAATAGAGAAGAGAGGAGTGTGTGTGTACTCTGACCCTCTGCAGTTAGATTAGGCTACTTCATGTTCACTCTTTGAGTCACTCGGTCTTCTGAAGAAGAGCTAAACCAGCACGGTTTGTTTTCAGGTTTTCTTCCTCTTCTTTTTATTTTTATTTTTTTATAAATCTAAATCAGATGAGTTTAAAAAAAGAAAGCGGTAGTCTGGAGCTGAGTGAGTGCACCAGAAACCCGGGCTATCAGGATGTAGAAGGCGGTGGGTCAGCGGCGGACACCATCAACGCCATCCCCGGGGAGAAGCAGGACTCCGCCGCGGTGAAGCTAGACCCTGACGCGGCTGAGGAGTACACGCAGCTCAAACCGTACGCCGGGATGCCCAAGGAGGTGTTGCTGCTGTACTCCTCTCAGGCCCGGTACCGAGTGCCCCGAGAGATTCTGTTCTGGCTGACGGTGGCCTGCACCCTGGCGCTGGTGGCGGTCACCGTCACGGTGATTGCGCTGTCGCCGCGGTGCCTGAGCTGGTGGCAGGCCTCGCCGGTGTACCAGGTTTACCCCCGGTCCTTCAGAGACTCCGACGGAGATGGAGTCGGGGACCTCAAAGGTAAGATGCCCCTGACCCTGCTGCGTGCTCTGATAAAGAACACTAAGGAGGCCATAAAGTGTTTTCATTAAACATAGTTTTCTATATGTTTTCCAGTTCCCTATGATAATTTTAACAGTTTTAACGGATTCCTTCTAACAACACCTCAACACAATAAATGTAGTCTGTGGCATGTAACAGGGCCCCTGTCCAGATCTGGGTCCTGAGTTCAGCCCAGCACCAAAGAGCTCCCCTGATAATTCCCATAGCAACAGATAATTCATTATGTAGGCTATTATATTTAGCAGCTCTTAAATATCGCCCACTTTAGATTAAAAATAAAAACCTTACAAAAATTGGTATTTCTTTCTAACAAGTCACCCTTTTATAGAGGGTTTGTAACTTGTAGCCTATGGCTTTTTTCATCTAATAAGAATAACTTTAGGGTTGCCAGGTTGTGAAAAATCCCTTAATGATGTTTATCCTCCTCCATCGGGACACATTATTTATCTTTTTAAATAGTTCTTTAGTTCATCAGATATGCACTCTAATGGACCACGCTGACCTTCTGGAAAAACCTGCAGAGTATCTGGACCAAAATCCATTTATTAACAGTGTATTAACATTTATAAATCTAGACCTGATGGCTTATTGTAAAGTGTGAAACCCACAAGCATTTATTAATAAATTACCAACATTTATTACTGATTTTTTTTAACTATTAGAAAGGATAAACAACAGCCAGAGGGATTTTTCACAACCTGTCAACCCAAAAGCTACTCACTGGCTTATAACTAAAGTAAATCATTGACTTTATTTAACCATTAATAGAGACATTGGTTACAACTTATAAACCTTTTATAAAGGCTTTCTTTTTAGAAGTATTGGTACCAATATTTTAATGAGGTATTGTAAATACATTAATTGCATTTAGCTTGACTTCATGAGCAAAAAGTTAGGCTCTGTTTTTAGAAAACTGCACAAAACTTACTATAAAATGCTATCGTATAGTATGATGGTACATAATGTTTTTTTTCATTATTTAAGGAAAGCTCTGAGATTTTTAATTCCAGATCCCTTTCCACATAATGTTTTTTACTAGTACGATTTATAGCACCATATGACCCAAATACATGTTAATTCTACTGTCGACAGCATCAGTATTAATACAGGTTTTCTGACTTGTTATTGGGACCAGTTACTGCAGTATCCAGTATTCATCATTGTGGTGTTTTTGGTCTGGCAGGAATTCAGAAGCAGCTGGATCACTTCCAGTACCTGAACATCAAGTCAGTTTGGATCAGTCCTTTCTACCGCTCACCCATGAAGGACTTCGGCTATGACGTGGAAGATTTCCGGGCCATCGACCCGCTCTTTGGAACCATGCATGACTTTGAAGAGCTTCTGGCTGAAATGCACAACAAAGGTGTGTACTTTCATGGTGGGAGAAGTGATGGTGGATCGTCACGTCTTGTTTTGGGGGTAGCAGGGTTGGCTCGGTGGCAGGGTACATGTCGTTGACTCATACTAATCTCTCTCCGTTTCCACCAGGTTTAAAGCTGATCATGGATTTCATTCCCAATCATACCAGTGACCAGCACCGCTGGTTCAACCTGAGCCGGACTAGAGATCCTCACTACAAGGATTACTATGTCTGGACTGACTGCAATGCTACTGCACCGAGACCTAATAATTGGGTCGGTACTTGTACTGGTCTTCTCTATCTGGTGTCTGTTTGTCTGGCTTTATTTTCACTGAACCTTCACTGATGCTTTGCATTAAATAACACTTCCTAATCTTCTTTTTCTCTGTTTCCCTCCTCCTTTCTCTCAGGTGAGTGTGTTTGGGAACTCGTCATGGACTTATGATGAAGTTAGAGGACAATGCTACCTGCACCAGTTCCTTAAGGAGCAACCAGACCTGAACTTCAGGAACCCACATGTCCGCAAAGAGATTATTGTAAGATTACATGACCACACACTGCTCATTCTCACGTTTTCATTTCTAAAAGCGTTTGTTTTTCGGTGACTCGCTTATTGTATCACATACTAAAATCTTTGTCAGTGTTGTCCTTATCTCTTTTGTCTTCTCCACTCTCCCATGATTGTTGAGGTATCCACAATCCTGTGTAGTCTGTAGCAATAATGTGTGATGGCCAACTGATTACACATTAACTTAAATGAGTTAACCCTTGTGTGTGTCTTTAACTGCTGCTACACAAAGTACAACAGAAGGAATGACAGACTGTGTATATTGTGCATGTTTGTACTCAATAGTTTTTTGTTTTAGTTGAAGGGCTTGTTGAAATGAATGTAAAACACAACAATTTAACAATAATCAAATAATACTTTAGCACTAAGGAGTTTGGCCTTATATTTTTTTTTAGGATATTATTCATTTCTGGCTGGGGAAGGGAGTGGATGGCTTCCGGATGGATGCAGTGAAGCACATCCTGGAGGCTGCACACTTGAGGGATGAACCACAAGTGGACCCAAACAAACCCCCAGTGAGTGTTAGCTCTTTGCACCTCCATAACGTCTAACCTCATTTGGTACCATTGCTCATCTCTAATGGGCACTGGTTGTGACAGGCAGCAATGTCCACTGGCTTAGTTCTAGCAGCTGTTTGTCCTCGACACGGCCACCAAAGATGGTAAGGTCTGTCTGATCTGCCAGTTGAAATGGATCCATATCGAATGGCAGAGCAGGTGTAACACTCTGCTACCAAACACATTTAACCTCATGTAAGGCAAAGCTTCAGCTCCCATCACATTTAATTTCATTGACTGACATCTAAGGGGGCTGCTGAAGAATTCAATTCTTCAATCCTATAAAGTTGTAGTTATCATATCAGATAAATTGACCTTAAGAAAATCTATGCATTTATTTATTTATTTCATCGTTTAATATTCTGGGTAAAATAAAAACGATTGTATCATTAGTCCTCATTTGTTTTGTTGAGATGGTCACAAGTCGTTAGGTCTGGCTTGTCATGTTTATTTTTCAATAATAACAACAAGTAAACAATATTCAGAAGGTCTGTTCAGTAAGGTATTTCTAGGTTTCTAATGTTTTTGGGTGCAAACTGCACAAAAATAACTTTTGCTATTGCTCTTATCTATTCACCTGACAGCTCTTCTTTCTCTGAGCTCATGAGATCAAAGTTCAGTTTAGTTAACAATCTCTGCTGTAACATTCAGTGATATATTTATGCTTTTATTTTGTTGAATTATATAATGTGTGACATATCAGAGTCCAGATTTTAATGATCTGAGGGATAAAAGCAGCATTGTGGGCAGAAGCAGCTCCACTAAAGCAATATTTTCCAGTGTAGCTGGTAGAACAAACATAATCAACAGCTGAGTGGGAGAGTTCACACTGTACATGATGTATCTTTCATCATTTATCTCTGGCTTAAATGTCAGGTTCATTTAGTGCCCTTCTTGATAAAATGCTGTTCTTGGAATCTGAAGCGTTCATGATTCACGCAGAATTAAGCTCACTAAGAAAGAGTTTTTGTTCCATGGAGACTGAAGTTATTTCTCACAGAGGAAAGATTAGTAGAGACATATTTTGGTGGATTAGCAAGTCATTGGGATTTATTTACCACTGCAGAATAACTTTATAGTACTTAGACTGACTCGTCTACTTACTGTTGACTGAGAGGTGGAACATTGAGAATTTAACCATAGCCTTGAGTATGATTCAGCCAATCATAACTGAGCAACTATCTGTGTGATCATTATTGCTTTAGTGGTTAATGGCACTTGTAGCTTTAAACTCAGACAAACTATGTGCTTTACTGGCTGTTGGCTGAATGGCTTACTCATGTGGCAGCATGTCAGCTCCATGGTTAGTGCTGCTGCCTCAGTAATTAAGTCTGTGAATAGATTCATGGTCTGGTCCTTTCTTTGTGGAGTTTGTGTTTTCTTTTTTGTTTTTGTTTTTTACAACCAATGTACCAATAAAATTAGCACAAAACTTTACAAAAAACATTCCTTACACACAACCGTACTCCTTGATTATTGAACCCCAAAGTCTGTTATCACTTGGCCTCTACTCTCTCTGTATCTGGTTTCTGCTTATTTTCCGACTACCTGGCCTGTGACTGGACCACGTGCTTTGGCCTGACAAAGAAAGACATTTACACCCAAGGTCTCCTAACTCCCAGTGGGCAAAGGAAAATACCGTTGAGCTCTCTTAATTCATTATAGTTGATGATCTCAGGCTGGAAGCTTTAGTACCCTACCTTAACCAAATGCAAAACCTGACTAACACTTAGGCTACTAATCCAATAGGCCAGAAATCCCATAATAGCTACATTACCTCATATTTCTTTATATTCATAACACTCCAGGAGTCTGTAACTTCAGAGTGGGACCTCTACCATGACTACACCACCAGTCAGCTGGGCTTGCATGACCTGCTGAGGGACTGGAGGGCTGAGATGGACATCTACAGCCGTGAGCCTGGCAGATACAGGTATGGGAGCTATAACAATACAATTATGCTATTGTCCAAGTTGGAACTGGTAATGCTCTTTCCTACCTAATTTACCTACTACATATGATGATGATGCCATAAACTTCACATAACTCATTCATCATTTTATTTCTTATGCATTGATTTTAAACAGCAACTTGCAAATTGCATCACACTTGTGTCAAATCCTTTATTAATAATTTGTGTATGCTTGTCCAACATAACTGTGTCACTACTGTCTATGAATATGTTGATAAAGTTAACTTGACATATAATACCAAGACATAATTAAGATCCGAGATAATATTAAGATGTGCAATATTAATATAAAACCCTGAATAAAAATATTTGTCCTTTCTACAGGACTAGAACCTTTTCTGATACACATTTCTATTTTAGTGTGGGATTAATAAATCCTTTTATTAAAAAGGCCAATAAGTTTAAATGAGTTTCACATAGTATGGCTTGTGTAAAAGAGTTCAGCAGAGTTCACAAGTATGAAACTCATATGCTGAGTCTTCTTGAATTTTGACTGTGAAGGAATTACCTTATGTTCCCTATGATGGTAAAAGTTAATAGCGTACAGGTCACTTGCAAACCAAAAAGCAGAAAGTCATGACCTGTCTATTTCAGAGCCATAGTTGATAAGGCTGAGCTGTCTCCGTCACACAGGGAGGCCAAGGTCGCAGGAGCTGTTCTCTGCTTAGACCAAACAGTCTAGTTGTTGTCTCCGAGTGTGCTGTACATGACATACGTGACTTAGTTTAACTTTGGTATGCATATGCAGGTCCTTGTTTTGGATCCAATACCCAATAGAATCTCCACACATATATAGTTGGGTGAAGAATAGCCTTATTTGGGCAGATAGTGAATCTTGTAGGTCTAGGATAGGATTAAATACTCCCCGCCGTGAAGTACTCTTCAGACTCGGTGATACCTTTGCTTCTTTGTTCTACTCTATACCAGTTTCCTTGGCTAAGCTTCATTAAACAATGCTGTGTAAGACATCTTGAGTTTACAGAATCCATCTTCATCAATAGAGTTGACCAGCTCACAAGAATTTCCTTCACATTGACAATGTATGGCTGAGGATCAGTTTGCATGTTATCATAAGTTCTTGCTCCACTCCAGGTTCATGGTGACAGAGTCATATGATTACCACGAGATGGACAAGACCATGATGTACTATGGCACCCCACTGGTCAAAGAAAGTGACTTCCCCTTTAACTTTTACCTGATGGACCTGTCTCAGAACACCAGCGGCTTCTGGGTTCAACATCTGGTCCACCTGTGGATGGCCAACATGCCCAGTGGACAATGGCCCAACTGGGTGGTGAGTCACAGTCACATAAAAACAAGAGTGCCGTATGGGGATAACGCCAAGTAATCTACCTTCCAAAGACATTTCATGGTGGTAGTCTCACAAAAACACAAACGGCAACACTGACCCCCAATCCATCAATTTCACCCTGCCTTCTTCCTTCCCAGCTTATCTCACTCACCTCTCCACCTTCTCCTGTATTTCTCCTACCTCCACTATTATCAGGTTGGGAACCATGACAAGCCTCGAATAGCCTCCAGTGCTGGTCAGACCTATATTCGTGTCATCAACATGCTGCTGCTGACCCTTCCAGGCACGCCCACCACCTACTATGGCGAAGAGATTGGCATGGAGAACATTAATGTCACAGAAAGCCAGATACAGGACCCGGCTGGCAAATACAATACAGTCAGTACATCTCTGCCAAGTGCAGTAGTTGCATAAAAAAAAATCTGTTTAATTGATGACATTACAAAACAGGATAAAATGTGTTTATACAAGTGACATAAATGTCTTCAAATGCACCACAAAATACAGCCTTGAAAAAGGCCAAAAAGTTAAATCAACAGCTCTGTATAACAATTTCAACAAAAACGTAACAATTTAACTTTCATGAATTTAAGATTCATAGCAGGTTTGTTGTATTTTACACTGCATCAGTGTTATCTTTGTGTGCCTAAGAAACTGGCAACTGAGAGTACATTCATTAAAATGTGTCCATATACATGAATTGTCAAACTGTTCATTATCGGAAAAAGCTGAAGTGCCAAAATGATTCCTATTCTTTCACTGCAGAGTGCCAGTCGGGACCCTCAGCGGTCTCCAATGCAGTGGAGTGGTGACATGAATGCAGGCTTTAACAACAAAACCAACATCACCTGGTTACCTGTGCACCCTGACTACAGAAGTGTCAATGTGGAGGTACAGAACTCTTTTAGTACTGTTCAACTCTGGAGAAACATCTGGCCAAAGCTTGCTCAAGTTTATCTTATTTTAGATCATATATCCTCTTACCATTCTTTCTCTTCTAGGTTCAGAAGAAAGATGAAGGATCTGTTCTGGCTCAGTACCGTTTCCTGAACACCCTGCGTCAGTCAGAGCTCCCCCTTCACCGTGGGTGGTTCTGCTACGTCCACGCCGATGCCAATGTCTTCTCTTACCTCAGAGAGCTGGACGGGCTTGACCGAGCTTATCTCATGGTGCTTAACTTTGGTAAAGAATCAGTCATCACAGATCTCTCCTCTATTCGAGAGTTACCAGACCAGTTGAAGGTGCTAATGAGCACAAACCGAGTCAATGATGGCAAGGTGTTGCAAAGGTCTCGTATTCTGACAGAAGCAGGGGAGGGTTTGGTGGTTCAGTACTCCACCAACACTCGGTTTAATCCCAACCACCCGGGACAGTGCTACGTCTCTGAGAAGGCCTGCTATTTAAGGGCCATGGACATACTTTATACATGCTAATATGAATGGACAATGGTATTCAGTTTTTACAGTTTCACAGTAGCAATCAAATCATTAAGATTCTTCTTTGCTGTCTCATCTGTAAGAGATTTATGCCATTTAATAAAGAGGACCACTGCAGATACATTCACTGATGATGTTGTCTTATCTTCCTCTGGTATTGTTAAAGATTTGGGCACAATTGTGTCATCCTAGTTGTCGTGGCCGTAATGGTAGATGTTTGGGTCGTTGTTTGATTCCTGACTGCTTCCTGATAGCCTTGTTATCTCTTCCTCTTGGGTGGAGGCCGAGGAGGGTCCAGGCCCAGCTCTGTGTATAGGAATGCTAGCTTGAGGGCTTCCTGTGTCAACAAGCAAAATTATTTATTGAGAAAATTAAATCAAATAGAGCTACTTGTGTCTAATTTGCCTTGCTTGTAGATGTATTTGGAAGCACACATTTAAAAAGCTTGACTTTAAAAATGTAGGAAATAATACTTTTACAGAGTTACAAATCACTTTAAGACCCTCAGTCTTGCAGGAGAATGCATTACCTCCTCCAGCATCACTTCAAAGTCTTCTGGTCCGAGGTGATTTACTCCAGGTTGGATATTCAGAACTATGTTTGGTGCTGGCTCACATTCTAAAAGAAAGAGAAGACAGAGATAGAGGTCAAAAGCAGAATGGTGGAGAAGAACAGCACTAATGTTTAAAACTTCCTCTCAGACATTTCTCTTATCTTATTGTATTCCCGCTTTCTCTGCTCCGCATCTCTCTCTGTCCAGTTGCCCCACATATTCTCTCTCCCTCTCTCCTGACTCTGTCTTTACTCTCCTTTCACTCATCCGTGCTCCCATCTGATATTGCCCTCCCTCTTCTCAAACCCCTCCATATTATCCCCCCTCCCTGTCTCTGTGGTACTGGCTGTTTCACAAGTGTGGTCTTGACCTTGACAGCTCCCAGTCTGTGGCGTCTAATCTCTTGCTCTGATACACTATCTCTTTACCATGCTAATGGGCCTGCCCACCCGCCTGCATATGTCTATGCCATCAGCACTTTATCAAAGCCTCCAGAGAACAGAGAGAGACAGATTAGGGAGACATATACACACATACACAAGCCACTTAAGCTGCCTGGTGTATGTGTGTATGAACAACAGAAAAGTGAGAAAGGGTGAAAGAGAGAGATAATGTGTGCATTTGAAACAAGAAGAATGGAGGCAGTGCTAGAAAGAGAGAGAGAGAGAGAGGGGTGTAAAGAGGAGTACCACCAGTGTGGTGAAGGCAGATTATAAGTGAGAGGGAGAAAGAGCCTGTCTAGGGGAAAATGAGAGCAATTAGCTGACACACACACGCTATACTACAAGGTGACCTATGCTATGGTTTGGTCATGAACTTCAAATGCTGACAGCCATATGTCTGTTACTGCACTCCAGACATGCACACTGACACTACTATTGGGAGCTGACCCTGAACTATTAAAACCTCTGGTGATGCAGAAATTACACCCAAAATATTGTGGAACAAGTGGAAAATCCATGCTGGAATGCACACACAGAAAGATGTACACAAACACACACATTTATACAATAGCAAGCATGACTGAACACATATGCATCTACACGATCAACAAGTGATTAAGCTGTTGTGATAGCAAGTGTGAGAGTGTATGTGTGCACGTACCAGACTTTGGCTTCATGCTGAAGTGTGTATGAATGGCGTTCTTTAGCTGCTCATTGTATTTGAGGACGCCTGCCAGAGGAACCCTGGCATCACCGCTGTAGGCCGTCAGCAGAATCGAGGGGTAGCACTAGCTCACACAATCACAAACGCACATACACACACACACACAAAAAGATGGTTAACCTACAGTAGTTTTCATTATAGTGCTTAGCAAAAGTTAGTAAATATTAATGACCCTCGCTGTCCCCTAAATCAACATTTCTAAGGCTTTCGGTACATTTCTCAGTATAAATTAGCTATCAGTGGGACGTGACTAAACAAGGAGAGCTCCTGGTCCTGTGTTGGACAGATGTCAACTTATTTGTTTTTAGAGAGAGCCTGAAAACCACTAATCCAGCCAGTGCTATTCAAACACTGGCTCTGGACCAAAATGTGGACCCATGGGAATTTAAAATGGGTTTTCAACATGAACTGTCTGCTACCTACCAGAACAGGTCAATTTACATTACAGGCCAAACTTAATTAGAGTAAAACTAAACTACATGTTAACCTCATAATACAATCTTAACCTGAAAAATCACATGCCAAAATGCATCCTTTGTTCAGTAAAAATGAGAAACATTTAAAGTACACAGCAAACTGAATAAAGGAATACATTAGTGCAAGTGAAAACACCTTTTTCTAAAGCAAATGCGCAAAAAACCTGAGCTACATTTTTCCTTTCACGGTCTTCCTCTCCATACCTGAGGAGTAATGTTGTGAAGGGGACAGTAGGAGGAGATGGTGAGTCTGTGTTTTGGGTTTCCTACTGGGTCACCCCATTCTTCTCTATCCTCCAAAGTTAGAGGCAGACTGGGATCCTCCATAGTTCCCAACACATCTAGGAAAGGAGCCTGAACAGAGGAAAACAGATGGTTTTGGATCTGTGTGTGTTTTAAGTCCTCTCTTATGGTGAGGCACTGTGGTGTAACGAGTAGGGAGACTGTCCTTCAATCTGTATTTAACCCTTACATATCAGCTAATGTCTGCTCTGTTAAAGTGCCCTTGAGGAAGAACACTCCAAGATGCACACAAATCTCCAATGATTTAACAATGATTTATCTTACCTGCAGCGTGACAGCCCGCATCATGTGTGGGTGTCTGTTGCACAGCGCTCCCACTGGCACAGCCCCAGCACTGCAGGCTGTAAGAGCAGTGAGTGACGGAGAGGAGACTCCTAAAGAGAAAAGGTGATGGAGACAGGCTTGGAGGTCATCCACTCCTCTCTGCTTCCCCTCCACACGAGCTTGTCTTTGCCAGGACAGACCCCGCTCTCCTCCACCTCTAGGAGGTGTAAAGAACACCGATTCACTTCAACACACGAGTTTGAATTCCAGACTTAATCAGCCCTCACAAACATTTTCCAGCAATTTCCTGCTGCACAACATCGACTTGACTTACCTGATGTGGCAGTAAGCCAGAGCCCAGCCCTGCTCCAGCAGCAGCCTTTTTTCTGGGCAGAACTCCATGTTGAGATCTCTGCCATAAGCTCCGTAGACATGGACCAGTAGTGGTGTCTGTCTCAAACCTTCCATAGGTACTGTATGAAACAGTGTCACTGGCACCAAGGTACCATCCTACAGAGGAGAGGCAGAGAGACTGCTCTGGAGATTGTAAGGGGTAGATGTTACTAAGTGTTAAATGATCTTTAAACTAGTCTTAGAAATTAGTTTTGCAAATGTCATCACTTGCCCTTCTATGTGTTAGGTTTATGAGTGTATGTAGAAATGCATGACAGAGTGTGTACTATTGAGGTCTTCTGCTTTATCAATACAAAATGCTTCCCTCCCTGCTGATACTGTTTGAGTGTGTGTGCATGCGTCATTTTTATATGTCAAGTGTTCTCACTTGGTTGGGGGTCTCCAAACGTGTGGTGGTATAATTGCCCCGGTTCTCTGTGGAGGACCCATCTTCGGTGCCTGATAAAAGTAGCCCATCCTCGGGGTATAGACAGTAGGGCACCGGGGAGCGGACTGGAGATGAAATCAAGAACTCTAACACACTGCGTTGGTCTGCGATGTCTGGTTTCTTGGTTTTGATGGCACAGGCCCAGGAGGGGAGCTTGGGAGTGTAGAAATATAAGGGTAGAAGAGAATAATACATACAAGCAAGATATGTATACGTGAAGATGTGACTAAGTGTATATTTCATGTATTGTGTATATCTGTATGTTTCTGTGTGGAATATGTATTGGCTATGACAACAAATCTCCCTCTCAGACAATAAAGACTATAAAAAATATAAAGCAAATTAACAGCAAAATGGTAAAGAAGCAAGTTACATGACTGATAGCAAGCAGAAGAAGAGATGCAAAGAAAGAAAAAATTATTCATATAGTTTTCTGTCACACTGACCTGTACAGTGTATACTTCTTTGGGATGGGTCAGCGGGACCACAATCAGAACAAGTTCACCGGCTGGTTTTCTTGCAACAAGCACACAGTGGTCTCCGACCACATCCATGTCTTTGACTGCAGTGCCAGGGCCAGGGGCAAACAAAGGCACCCAGGAGACCATGGATGGCTCTGAGAGAGGGGCCTGCACTACCTAGTGAGCATACAGAAGAATAAATCCCCTCGCTTGAGAAAATAAAAAATACATTTTGAAATTAAAACATAAAATATTTATCTGCATGTTTATCTTCTTCCAAATATAATACTCCACAGCAGTTACCACAGCAGAATCAAATTGCTAATAGGGATCAACTACTTCCGGTCAAAACAGTAAAAAGGACAAATTACAGGGTGCCAAAGTACAGAAACCTTTTTAAAAAATTTTCAACTTCTGAAATTTTGTAGTTTTCTGAGAACATTTCAAGACAAAGAGGAATCAGCAACAGTAGGTACAGTATTGTTCAAAATAATAGCAGTACAATGTGACTAACCAGAATAATCAAGGTTTTTAGTATATTTTTTATTGCTACGTGGCAAACAAGTTACCAGTAGGTTCAGTAGATTCTCAGAAAACAAACAAGACCCAGCATTCATGATATGCACGCTCTTAAGGCTGTGCAATTGGGGTATTAGTTGAAAGGGGTGTGTTCAAAAAAATAGCAGTGTCTACCTTTGACTGTACAAACTCAAAACTATTTTGTACAAAAAAAAAATTTTTCTGGGATTTAGCAATCCTGTGAATCACTAAACTAATATTTAGTTGTATGACCACAGTTTTTTAAAACTGCTTGACATCTGTGTGGCATGGAGTCAACCAACTTGTGGCACCTCTCAGCTGTTATTCCACTCCATGATTCTTTAACAACATTCCACAATTCATTCACATTTCTTGGTTTTGCTTCAGAAACAGCATTTTTGATATCACCCCACAAGTTCTCAATTGGATTAAGGTCTGGAGATTGGGCTGGCCACTCCATAACATTAATTTTGTTGGTTTGGAACCAAGACTTTGCCCGTTTACTAGTGTGTTTTGAGTCATTGTCTTGTTGAAACAACCATTTCAAGGGCATGTCCTCTTCAGCATAGGGCAACATGACCTCTTCAAGTATTTTAACATATGCAAACTGATCCATGATCCCTGGTATGCGATAAATAGGCCCAACACCATAGTAGGAGAAACATGCCCATATCATGATGCTTGCACCTCCATGCTTCACTGTCTTCACTGTGTACTGTGGCTTGAATTCAGAGTTTGGGGGTCGTCTCACAAACTGCCTGTGGCCCTTGGACCCAAAAAGAACTATTTTGCTCTCATCAGTCCACAAAATGTTCCTCCATTTCTCTTTAGGCCAGTTGATGTGTTCTTTGGCAAATTGTAACCTCTTCTGCACATGCCTTTTTTTTTTTTTAACAGAGGGACTTTGCGGGGATTCTTGAAAATAGATTAGCTTCACACAGACGTCTTCTAACTGTCACAGTACTTACAGGTAACTCCAGACTGTCTTTGATCATCCTGGAGGTGATCATTGGCTGAGCCTTTGCCATTCTGGTTATTCTTCTATCCATTTTGATGGTTGTCTTCCGTTTTCTTCCACGTCTCTCTGGTTTTGCTCTCCATTTTAAGGCATTGGAGATCATTTTAGCTGAACAGCCTATCATTTTTGCACCTCTTTATAGGTTTTCCCCTCTCCAATCAACTTTTTAATCAAAGTACGCTGTTCTTCTGAACAATGTCTTGAACGACCCATTTTCCTCAGCTTTCAAATGCATGTTCAACAAGTGTTGGCTTCATCCTTAAATAGGGGCCACCTGATTCACACCTGTTTCTTCACAAAATTGATGACCTCAGTGATTGAATGCCACACTGCTATTTTTTTGAACACACCCCTTTCAACTAATTCAACTAATACCCCAATTGCACAGCCTTAAGAGCGTGCATATCATGAATGCTGGGTCTCATTTGTTTTCTGAGAATCTACTGAACCTACTGGTAACTTGTTTGCCACGTAGCAATAAAAAATATACTAAAAACCTTGATTATTCTGGTTAGTCACATTGTACTGCTATTATTTTGAACAATACTGTATGTATCCTGTATGTACATGTCTGTGTGTATATACAGTATATGCAACACTGTCATCCTGCATGATCAACTAACCAACCAAACCTCAGCCTGAGCACAAAGCAGAAGTGAAACAGGTGTCCAGTGGTTACATGTGTGATATGGGCAGAGCATTTGTGTTTGCGTTACTCACCATAATGTCTCCAGAAGACAAAACATATATGCAGGTTTCTCTGGTGATATGGTGGAATTATAACTGTAAACACTGTTTCCACATTGTATTTCTGTGAAATATATGCACCCTATAAACACTGTGTGTTTACATATTTATTGTACAAACTTTACCTGATACTCCTGTCCAGGCCCTGTACTAGCCAGTATAATCAGCCAGCTTCTCCAGTGCTCCACATGGTACAGGAGGTCCTGTTGGCCTGGCTGAACCAGGAAAGGCTCTAAATGGGATGTTATATCAATGAGCAGCACCTCTGAACTGGTCCTGCTGTTGCAGTTGATGCTCAGGATCTGTCGGTCTCTGGAAAGGGCAACCTCCACAAACACACTGGGGAGATGTCAGCGTTTCAATTAGAGATGGTGTGGAAGCATCAGCTTAGATGTCACATTAGTTACACTTACTCAGGATGTCTTTCCTCATACACAGAGGTTATCCTGCTTCCGCTGGAGGTCAGGTCCAGACGAAACACTCTGCTGCAGCGTAGACCCTCCAGAGTTGTGTAAAACAGGACCTCATCTGTGGCCCACTCTTCACCCATGTGGACACAGACATACACAAAAATATCCTTTTATTTTAGCCAGTGCACTATTATCTCTATTGAAATATTTTTAAGTGCAAACTATTTAAAACGTACCAAAGCTGAAGACTTTGTCCAGTGTGAAATCAACGTGTTGGGGATCCAGAGGAGAGGAATTTCTCTTTCCAAGCCTCACAACCACACACCTGGATTTTCACAGGACAACCATCCATTTATTAATTCAATAACTGTAACAGTTTTAAATTTGACAATTAAAGAAAAAATAAATGTTGCCGCCAAATAAAGGATATTTTGTATGATTAATTCTGTTCTATTATTTTCACCTCAGCTCTTCTCTGTGATTTGCTTTTAGTGTAGCAGCAAGATGCTTTTCCTGTGGGGACAGACGTATTCTCTGTACAGTCCACTGAAACCTCTGCTTCCTCTCTTCATTATCAAGTTCTATCTCCTCCTGTCCAGAGACTTGTCCTAGATTTAGCACCTGCTCTGGCTCCGGCTCACCTACAAACGGGAAAGGAAACTGAGTCATTCACAAAAGCAGGAGTGCTGCTATTTCTAATAATGGATCGCATAAAGAGTTATAGATGCAGACATGGGAATAGGGTTATATAAGAAAAAGGTACTGCAATTTAACTTCTCAATCTTCTTTTTGGTTTTGCTCCATTCCCCTTTAACATGTTTTTCTATTACATGTCTATGGATTAACTCCAGTCTTTAGAATGCAATTTCATCACAGGTCTCTGTTCCCAAATTTCTGGCTTTCAGAGTTGTTAACATTAGTTGTCAAGCCACATTCATGTTTTATGCTTACTTTGTCTCTTGTCCATTCTGTAGATGCCATCACCTTCAATGAAATACACATGGTGATGTCCACAGACCTGTGTCAAGACAAATCACAGTGAATTGTAATTTGAGTCTTCCAAATCCTACTCATCCCATAAAGCAATGCACACCCTGTGTTCATGACACCACAAGGGTGAATGTTGCTGTCCTTAACACAAGGGGAAGGATCATGATATAAAACTCGGTTGCTATCCTTACGTATCAGGTAGGCAGGGGACTGATATGTAACTGTTATTTATTTTACACATTTTTGTAATCATATGTTATATCAAATGTTTTATCCACGAGCCCTCCTGAGGTAATATTCAAAATCATAATGAAATGGTTCAAACCCATAGCAGAAGGCAGGCCTTACCACTGTGTGATCAGGTATGTTGGAGAACCTGTGGTATGTTGCCTTCAGTCTCCTGTTGAAATACTCCTGCAAGTCCTTGTACCTCTCAAGTCCAGAGCTGAGACGATCAACTGATGAGTTTGAAGTGTCCTGAAATAAAACAACTTTATAAATTATGGAAAGACTTTATAAGACTGTAACCATAAGCTCCAATTGCAAGGGCTACTGCTGTTACAATCAATATTCTTTCATCCTGTGCAAGACTCACTGGGGCAACACACTGAACATCTAAATAAGAGGATTGTAGTCTGTAAACCACTCAGTGAACTGGTGTAAAGCTGCAATTTCACAGTTATTTTGGCAATGTCAAAAACAGAACTATAACTGCAGAGGTTTGCATTTTTGCAATATAAAGTGACATGGCTCATTTCTCAAAGTGTAAGCAAATGTAGTTTAATGTGGGAGTAAATAGTATGAACTTGCTTATGTTAAACATGCTTTTGTTACAACCAGACTACTTAACAGTGGCTTTTTTTCTACCTCTAAATTCACCACAATGATTGCAAGAGTCCTAAATTCTTCCCTGGTGACATTATGTCTTAAAGTCTTTTATAGGTTGTAAGGATTGACAAAGTGGTGATTTGGTACAGTGGTGTCATGATGTACTTTCAGTTCAGCAAACATGGTGACTAATTGACGATCTGATGTCTTCAAATGATTTTAAATTTTAACTTAATTTGAGTCTTTGGAAATAATTATTGGAATCTTGCCTGCAGTCTTCATAGTGGACACATAAATGAAAACTGGGCATTAATAATACTGTACAGGTGTTTATGTGTCCATTCCGTGTAGCTTGTCTCCTGTAGTGCGGTGAGCCACATCCAAAGGGGCTCAGATTCAGCCCCATGCCCTTATCAGTGTCTAGTTTTGTCAGTCTGGTGAAAAGACACCGTTTTGAATAATGAACGACATGACGTTACCGACGAGATAACAGTCAGCAATCTTACACCAAGCCTAAGGTGAGTAAAAACAGCATCATTAACGTTAACTTAACACCCTTACCGGCGTGTAACAACGTTGGACGGACAAGGAGAGCCATGTTTTCCGTTTGCAAACGGAGAGCTCCCAAAGTCGTAACCGAGATGGTGTAACTAGACGAGCAGATGAAAACAGCAGAGACAAGAGAACGGCCATTACGACGTTAATTAACAGATGATAGCCGCTAAGTGGTTTTTAGCACTGTCAGGTAAAGTTACTGTCGGTCATCACCACAGTAAACGCTTACACGTTTCATAACGAATAAGCATTGCATTTAATCCTGTAATATTTGTTGTTTCATTATTTAAATCAACCATTCTGCCGATGGTTAACCGTTAACAGCAGCGAGCAAATTGTTCTGTGCACGTGCATGATTTCCTAAACAAAGCCCGCTGTGGATGACGTAGCGGGCAATGCCAGACTAAAATAATCAATTTCAGACATGTGGAGCTGCCAGTTTGTTAATGAAAGTCGAGTATGATTGTTTCGACACTCTATTACTATTCCTCGAATGCCAAAAGTGTACGGAAGTAGCATGTATCCATTGTGGGTGTAACAGGTGATTGCAGGCAAGCCATATCTGCCATAATTTCTGCGTTGGTGTAGTTTATAGAAAAAGCCTTATTTTTGTATTCCGACATTGCTTCCGATAACTGTGACAGGTCTACAGCCAGCACATTTGTTTACAGATTTATTTTTGCCCACAACTTCGAAGATAAAATGGAGAGGGACCCCACCGGTACAGCAGAAACCACCGAACCGGCTTCGTCTTTGAGGAAAAATATTAATGAAGACACCTGCGCAGCTAATTCCCATACCTCCAGGGTTGGGACCTGTGGTACTACTGATGTCGCAAGAGCCCGGTGGACCCTACTGAGACAGGTATTGTTAGCCACAAGCGAAAGCACAACCCTCTTATGGTTTTAGACTATTTTCGCGAACATATTTTCAAAATGTGTTAGCTGTTCAACATAAAACGTGTTGTTGGACATCTTAAGAGTTTGTGTCTCCGTCTTCCTCATAACTGTGGAATAATACGGTGATGGGAGCAAAGCGAAGCAGCCTGTCTTTCTCGTCATGTTTCCTCTCTAATTTTGGCTACAAAGCTATTGTTTACTAAACTTTGCCCAAGCAGTGTGAATGGAGAAAGGCAATATTTTGGAGCGTTTTCTCCATGCCTAATGTATGAAGAGATCATTACAGTTTGATAATCCAGCAATTATGACATTTATATACCTGTTTCAGTCTGTTACAGTATGACATACATCTTAATTAGAACTCTGATCTTGAGTATAACTTGAATCTTTACCTTCTGTAATTTTATCAACAAGTAATTTTATAACAATATTTTGGTTCCAGCCTTACAGTAACTTTTTCACCAGTTGGAATCTCTCTCTTCTCTTGCCACAGAACCCGATGAGCTATGCATGTACAAGAACCTTGTGCACACAAGAGCAGTAGCTGTAAAAGTAGGGCTTTTACTTTTCCCCATAGATGGTCATTACGCAGACGTTACACTTGGCTGACAAGAAAAGCTCCCAGCAATGGGGCCATCTTGCATTCTGCACTTCTTCCTCCTGGCGCAGTAATGACCTCTATGTGTATGGATTCCACCAGAATTAATAAATAGATAGATAGATAGATAGATAGATAGATAGATAGATAGATAGAAAGAATAGATAGAACTTATATGATCTAATGAACTCTGTTTTAACAGTTAAGATTAAAAAGATGAAGAAGAAGTATACAGGGCAATTTTTACTTTGTTTTCAACAAAACTTACTTATATCAGTATATTCAACTTTTGGTTAAATTCAGCACAGGAAAAGATGGCATTTTTATTCAAATGTTGGACTTATGACTTTTACTGTTGCATCGAGTAAAGACCAAAACTTGTCCATTAAGAAATTAAAAATGTAAAATTTATTGAAATATCTTTTGTGGAAATTGAAATTCATTAACTCCCCTTTCTTTCTACTCCCGACTCAGGCGTTGTGTCACAAGCAGGTGGACAGTCCAGAGGTCAAACAGGTGTCTGTTCGCAGGTTTGCCGCGTTTGACCTTTTCAGCAGGAAAAGGCTTGTGACACAAGACCCTAGTGATACCTCAGATGACCAGTGGGTGGAGTACAGAAGTGTCTACTTTCCTGAGTACAGTGCCTTACTCAGGTACACACATTTGAATGGATGCACATAAGGCTCTAGTTTCATGCTGGCACAGGTAAAGCATGGTGACAGTGGCCACACAAGGGGCTATTTCATGATACCACAGCACATCAGACTATTTGGGTAAAAGTCAGTATTGAGTTCCAGGTTTATACAGTGTCATGCTGCTTTTATCATCAAGGGTAAAAGAGCATGGGTGATGAGATGACCTAAAAGTATCTAGAATCTGTGGTTTGTTGTGACTCTAGAAAAAAACACATTGCATATCATATTGTTAAGGCATGTCAACAGGTTGAAATATAGTAATTAAAATGCTGTTGAATTAATGGTTGGATGTAACTTTGATGTATAAAAAATTTACTTTTTCAGAGACAGTTACCACAAAGATAGTTATTGATTTGCAGAAATAATTTTAATATATATTCAAATGTAACAAATGTTTTACAAATTTGATTTAGCCAAACTCTTCCTCTACAAGTCATTAATTTCAGCTTTTGAGTTTTGTAAATCCATCACACGTCAAATCCGTGCTCACTTTTTGATACTTTTCCTTTGGAACAATGCCATAAGTTTAAAATAGTAATTAAGATTCTTTGTCATGTTTCACTGTGTGTAAGAAAATTTAATATTCACACAATATAATCCTCTATATTTTTGTGTCTCTCAGGGATAACCTGGGGCCTCTTAGAGTTAATGAAGTGCTCAACAGTTTTGACAACACTGGTAATGTCTGTAAGTACATACTTTATCTTACTACTTGAAGGCATTGTATTTGTAATATGTTTGTGAGTGCGTGGGTGTGTGCATGTGATTATGTCACAGACTTGCACTACTCCCTGGCTTTTATACACACATGCACACACACACACACACACACACACACACACACACACACACACACACACACACACACACACACACACTACAACTTTGGGTTAGCCTCATGCTGTGTGCTGTTAGTGTTTGATTGATGGTTTGATGCAGGTGGTTTGATTCCATCTCTTTGAATGGGAGTATGTCTCTTGTGTGGCTTCTACAGTGGTTTATCATGTACTCATTCTTCCCAACTACCTTCAAATGTCCTTAAGAGGGAAAGTGGGCTGCAGTCTTGTTATTGCTTCAGTCGACAGTGATGAATGGTTTGGGATAAAGGAAAGAGCATGACTCAAACAGGGATTTGCACATGCTCTATGATATGCAGTGGAATAGCATCACCTGAAACACAAGAGCCTTGATTTCACCTTCATTCTGTGAAGCTTTTGTGAGCATTCAGAGTTATCATTGCATGTGTACTTCTTGCATTACCAATATATTCTGGGTAATTAGTGATGTGTATATGTCTATGTCTATGTGTAAATTTGTCTTTGACTACACCTCAGCAGTATACACTATTTCAACAGTAAGACAAGGATCATTAGAAACAGCAACAACATATGTGTTAATACAGTGATAAAAATATGGTTAATATAAATATGGGTTCAGCTTCACAGACCCGCTCCACTGAAGACATACGTAGATGTTACCCCTTTCAAGTCATTATGAAGGTCCATCTTCACAGGCATGTGATGGGTTATGAGAAAGGTCATGGGATAGTGTTAACCAGCTAGATGGCTCCACAGGTGTCAGGGTCAGAGAGGAAGGTCATGGCCAGGGGCTACTTCACTGCACACTGGGATCAGACTATATAAGTCATGACAGAGCTCAGTGACAGCTCTCATTCCAACTTGCTAGAATGGATAATCCCTTTTCTCTACAAGTAGACAATAGGATCAACTCTTTTTTATTTGGAGAGAGAACAAGAAGGCATCATCGTGTTTTGCCTTTTGGCACTCCGGCAGCCTTCACTATGTTCTTTGTGATTTGCAGATACCTCATTATCTTTGTTCTTCTTCCTCTTCCTCCTTTAGTGTATATATAAAGTAGTAACTAGTATAAAGATGTCCCTCTAACCACACATCTCCAAACTACTAACAGCATACCCCCTTATCCCTCTTACTCGATCTACCCCTCTTACCATTTCTCCTCTTTCTTCCTTCCACCCCTCCACCCTTCTCTTCTCCCAGCTGGAGTCGTGCTTGGCCAGATGGGTAACTGAGTTCCTGACTTGGCCAGTGGATTAGCACAGCCGGAGATGAGAGCACAGAGGAGGGGAGAGGAGAAAAGGGGGGAAAGGGGAGATTGTGGGTGGGCATGCCAGAGGTGGAGTGTGTGTGTGTGTGTAAGGAGTGGAGAACCACTAGCAAAGGGACCTCATTCCTCAGACAATGAGCCAGCCATCTCCCTCCTGTTCTCCATCCCATGTTTGGGACTAGTAATGCGTGAGATCAATTAGAATTGGTTGAGAGGAGGCTCTGAAAGGCCCAGAGGTGACCCTGTCAGAGCTCTGGGGTATATTTTTGGGGGTGGGAGTCAGAGAGAAACCCCTCTAAATACACATACACACATACATACCTACTTATCTGTGCTTCTCACAAAGATATACAGCCACCGCACTTATGCTTGAAAAAAATCTACACAGTCTTGCTATTAAACACATATTCACTTCGCCCACCATCACACCCTCTCTACCGTTCCTGCTATCTTGATAATCCCCCACCCCTGAGGTGTGGACAAGCCCAAATCCTAGGGGTCCTTGTCCTCCTGAATAGTAGACCGGATTAGTCTACTGCCTTCAAAATGTGTGGACTCAGCTTAAAATCTCTACCCCCTCTCAGCATGACCCTCTCTCCCGGCTATTGTGTTTGTCCCACCGCTGTGCACGTATGTGAACAATATGTTGTTTCTTAAGGTGACGATAAGCTAGAGTCAATGGTTTCATTTCAAGAACAGAGGAGTAGGCAAGGAATCTTAATGAAGATGTTTTAGGAAATGGAGAGTGTATCTTAGAGATGACATCATATCATAGAGAGGACTCAGACAACATACTGTTTTGAATATCTGGGACATTAGGGCACTTCTGCCCACATTTTATTTGCATTTTATATCTTTTTAACGCAGATTCAAGCCCAAATGAAACCATATATTTGGGTTGACATTTAATGGAGAATAATGGCATAATTTACAGCCCATTTCTTATTGTGTATATCAGTCTGTACTGTAACACAGGGCATGCAGTCACGAAAATACTTAAGTGGACACAAAGAAATAAAAGTAAAACAGTAAAATTGACAAAACCAAGTGAATGCTTTAATGACTTCTGAGGAACCAGGGCGCCACCCAGGACTCAAGTGGGACCAGGTCCAAATTATACTCAGTCTAATCGGGTCGGGTATGGGGTTTCCATTTACTGCTGGGTCTTCGGTCTGTGTCAATATGTCTAATACACGAGTGGATCCGAAGGGATCCGAGCATACTCACTATCAACTCCGATCACATGGTATGTCATAATCACAGCGGGAGGAAATATTTTAGTAAATCAGTAGTGTATGTAGAAAAAAAAGAATGAGATGAAAAAAAACTTTTGGAATTTGATTCGCAGGTATTGAATTGGTTAGAAAATTATTGCCATATATTCTGTCTATCTATCACTCACTTGGCTGGAGAATGTTTTATTGTTGGTGCAGGAGGTGAAAATATGACTTTCAATTATTTCTTTAAATGAGTCTTTGAAGCATATCAGCAAATTATTTTTGGAATTAGTTTCTATGACCTCACATTTGTTCTTAGGACATTATTATTATATTGCTGCTCTTTTCGACCATGGCTGTTTGTTAATTGATTAAACATCATGCAGCTCCTGGCGTTGGTGTTCTCTCTTTATTTAGGTCTGTTTGGGTTGACCACATTTCGAGTCCGACATTTTGGACCCTGGAAGACCTCTACCTGGGGGCACCCAGGTGTTTTGTAGAGGGCATGTGCATCAGCCAGTTGACAGGTGATGTAGATACTCACCTGTGTTGGCACTTGATGAGGTATCCAAGTACAAAGCACCCCCTCTGGTGGTCATCCAGAAGTCATGGCAGTTACATTTGTAACTCGTTATATGTTGTCAATGAATTATTGGGCCTAATTCAGACTGGTCTCGATCACTTTGAACTATTTGAACTTTGAACTTTCGACCTTCCTGGTTCTTTAGCTGACAGTGGGGGCTTGTAATTGTAAGAGAGCTTTGTACGGGCGTTGTTTGGGGTTTTAGAAGTCCTTGTTTCCTGCTAGGGATCAGGATTTTTGGACACAATACAGGCCCTTGGGGTTGGGTGACTAAGAATGCATCAGAGGAGGTGTGTGCATGTGTGTTTGAGAGGGTTTAGGTAGAGCTTGTTGACATTGCAGGGCTTTTGGTAAGAGGGCTTGTTGGGCTGTGGGGTTACTTGTTGGGTTCATGTTGCAGGCAAGGGTCACAGTGACTGACCGGTTTGCCCATACATACACACACAAACAGGCATAAATAATCTTTTCTGCGTGTTTTAGTGCTTGGAATCCTTCAATGAAAGCCATAGATGCAGTTAAGCTCAGACTCATTTCCGTGTGCATCTTTGTGTGTGTGCAATCAAGAGCCAAGCATCCTAATGAAGCCTAATAGAGCCTTCTTCACTACAGCTGTCATTGTCTGAATGGCTACTAGCCTTTCAGCCTCTCAGTCATCCCTATTATCTCCCACAGACTTCCCCTATCATCCCTGCTGGTAAATACTATAAGCCCAGAATGTTTGAGTGTTGAGGGAGAGCAGTGGAGAGGGGGAGACAGTTAGCTGGTCATTTCTGTGTGTGTATCTGATGTTTGCTGTCATATGGGGACTGTTTGTGACAGGAAGATATTTGTAAAGAGGAGAGAGGATAAATGTCAGCATAGGTAACATATTCAGCGTCTGAACTAGACACATAAATGCCCTATCAAATAAGCCAATCATCACTGCACATGACAGCCTTGTGTTCTTGTCACTTCCTGTTGCAGTGTTGGACAGGTGTGTGTGTTTTCTGTATCCAGTGGATCTGTCACAGTCATGTATGCGTGTTTAATGTGTTGTACTAGTGTTTAAGTGTTTTTAGTGAGTGTGTGTGTGTGTGTGTGTGCATATGAGCATGTACGTGTGTGTGTGTGTCGTAATAGGTGCCCCCCGTAGCCTCCCCTTGTGCCAAGCCTTTAGCTGAGCTCTGTTTGCATAATTATGCTAATTCATTGTGCCATAGTGCTAATTAGACCTTGTTAGACAATAGCGCTAGACTGGGAGCTGACAGTCATACACACACATACACAGACACACACTTGCTCAGTCTGTTGTGTCAATGACAAGGTTTGTGGTCCCCCTCTGCGCTGTTTATAACATAGTCTCTATAGAAATGGCTCTCTGCTAGTGTGCTCTGGACTGAGCTCAGGTGTCTCTTACGATTTTGATTTAAGTTAATGGAACAAAAATCAATGTGAAACAACAATACTACACAAGCTTCCTCAGAATCTAATAAAATTGTTCCATGCCCATATTCTCTTTCGTTCTTATTCATCAGGGCTGTTGTATTCTTTCTCCTTTGCCAGCAATTTGTTGTATTTTTGTGACAATAAACAATAATGCACACCTCCGTTTACTTTCAGTAGACCATGTGATTGTGACATATCCCACTTACATGCTTCAGGAAAGATTAGATGGCTGAAGTTGTTGGAAATTAGCTAAACTACCTACAGGAGCTTGTGTTAAAGGACAAAAACAGCTGTTTTGCAGCTATAGATTGGTTTTACACTGAAGGGTTTTGCCCGTCAGCCACTGTTGTTTAGCATGCTTTGTTGTGATAGGGAGTAATTAGATCCAAATCTGTATGTTCAGAATTATGACTTTTACAGCTGCAGTGTTTTTTTAATAGGACAGGCTACGTGTGCCACAGAGTGGTAAACAAGGAGCAATAAATGTGGCTAGTCACACAACCTGTTGGTGGAGATTGTTGGTAGTTTTTCTGCTATAAACAAGAGTTTACTCCAGTTTTTCAGTATATATTTTAATAAATTGTGTGGTTTTAAGTGAAATAATTATTTTTCTGTTTCTGCTTTTCTGTAAAAAATGCAGAAGAAATGGTTATTATAGACATTAGGTTGTTTGATTAACGTGGTTCAAATAAGCCAAATGAATCATACCAAGCACAATTAAATGCAATTTTGTATTTGTTTGCTTCTTTTGTATGTTCTTTGGATAAAAATGAAAAAACTGAAATGCTCCATAACTGTTGTTCAACAGCATTTTAGCCATTGCCACAGTAAGTAGATGTGGCGTTTAAAGTGTGTATGCACATGTGCATGTAGTGTGTGTGACACTTTGTGGTGTAGGAGTGGGGGTTGGTGGTAGTGTAAGCAAGACTTCGGTGGCTTGAGGGCACATTAAAAGAGTTGCCGGTTGACATAATTGAAAGTAATTGATTTTCGCTTCTGTAGCCTTGACACTGGAGAAGTAAACAGTCGCTACACTATATCTGAACACAACTTGATGCTAATGTGTAGATGCAGACATAAATGTTTATTTGCATGCACACACATGCACGTACGCACACATGCACATGCATGCTGAAATTCCCTGCAGTAAACCACCATTATGACTTTGAGCACAATAGAGATTGAAGGTGAGCTGTTGGGTGAAGCTTTGCTCAGGGAGTCCTCTCCCATTACAGCCAGCAGTTGATTGTGTGTGCGTGTGTGTGTCCAGATGCGTGTGCACTTTTACCAGTATGCATGGGGATTAAGTTCAGGAAATGAGTAGAGCGTTAAAGGGTGCTTCCCTGCCCAGTGCGTTTGCATTGTCACCACTCCTAATACTCAGCTAATTACAAGGACATACTTTAACAGCAAGCTCAGCCCGTAACCCTCACGTCTCTCCACCCTGTTCCCTCCCTTTCTTAGGTTACCCCCTCACCCTAGAATTAGGGGATGAAATGAAAGAGAGAAAGAGAAAAGAAAGAGTAATAACAGGTCGCTCCCCTCCCTAAAAGCTCGCCCTCCCTCTGGACGGATACAATTATTGGATTTTTCTCCATTTAAGTCACCCAACCCCTATGTGCCCTCCTGGCAATGTCCCTTATGGTGCCTAAGCTCAGCATACACTGGCCCCTCCAACCATGTAACATACACACACAAAGAAAGAGAGAGAGAGAGAGAGAGAGAGAGAGAGAGAGAGTACGGTATATAATATCATTTAGTTGCGATTAACAGTTGGAACATCAGTCCATATCACCAACATAAAATAAATATAGGTTTAAAGCTTTTATTCATGGAAAGGCTTTATATGTTTGAAGTAAAACGATATACAAGATGTTTTAAAAACTAAGGAGGCTGGACAAAGACGTGCTGCAGCAGTGCTGTTAATTCCCATATAGCATAAGTAGTTATGCTTTATTAGTTGTTTTAGTAGTTTATTAGGTAATCATAGCTAGGAATCTTTAATAACATCCTTTTATATTACAGTACTTAGTAAAACATTTCAGTCAGTACACAAGCATAATGATTCATTCAAAGCTATAAAACCCTCAAAGATATTCTTTTCTCTGATTATAGCTACTTATTATTATAGTACTTATTATAATACTTATAGTATTTCATTTTGATTGCAGACTTCTGGGCTGCTGCTAGTATAGAATCTTTTATATCAACCTTTTACACGATCATCTGCAGTCACGATGATGAATACCCCCTCGGGTATAACTACACAAAAGTATACGAGAGTGGTGCAAATTTACAGAACTTTAAGTAACAAAGCTACATACACACTTTTAAAAAAATGCTATTTCTTAAACCAGATTGAAGCATGTACCCAGTACAATGCAAAATATCTTGAGGGATCTAGGTGAGGCTGCATGAGTGTCTGCATGCATATTTGTGTGTACCATAAATGTATGCACACACACAAATGTGCAGAGTATGCTTGCATTAGAGAGCTAAGTGATTAGTGCTTGTTAGTTAATTTGGCTCTCCTCCCTCTCCCTATCCATCAAATGCCCCACTGTGTACTTCCAAAGGCACAAGTGCGCATATGCAAGTGTATGAGTGTGCATGTGTTTGTTTATGCGTGTGCAAGTCTGTGTGTGAATGTCCCTGATGGTGTTTTAAAACAAATAGATTAGTGATTAGTGTGTTGGTAGGGGAGTGAAACAGCTATAGTAAATGGCTACATGGGCATATGGGAATAGGCTTTGGCTTCATTCCAAACACTCAGATGTGTTTGTGTGTGTGTTTCAGCATTTCCTTGCTTTGCATTGGTTTCACCATTTTCACCTAATGTGAAGCTATAACGAAAAATTCAGCAGTTTTTAAATAGGTTTTTTTCCAGATTATTTTTTTCACATTGACAACACAAAAACATGATTTGCTTAGGAGGGAATTGTTTTCTTGTAAAACAGTTTCCCCTCACAAAAGGTTTCATGCCTCTATTTTCAGCCTTTTAAAGGTTAGACACATAAAGCTTTTTGTGATCAGCAAAACCTTTTCAGGAACCTAGGAAACGTTTTAAGAGCTTAGGAACCTGCAATTTGTCAGGAACCTGGTTCTAGGCTCAATTCCTAGGCTGTAGCTCTTGCCCCCAAAAGTTGTACCAACTCCTGAGCCAGTACTGGTGGTAGTGGCTTTGGCTTTATCTTCTGTTTAATTTATGGTTTCAGATGGGCATGCAAAAGTCATTGTAAGTATAGGCAGCCATCTTTAATTATCAATAAATTGATCCTTAGTTCCTGGGACTCAAAAAGCCCCAACAGAGAGGTGGAGCAGCTGCCTTTCAGCCTTCAACCTATCAACATGTCTTTACTGTGACTGCTTATGTGTTTGCTATTTAGCTAAGGAGCCATTAACTAGCTTAGTGACTCACTATACAGCTTTAATGCACAAACTGCTAGAGTACTTGTTCACTCTGTCAGTCTCTCCCTGTCTGGAGACTCCATAAATAGCCCCACAGGGGCCTTTAACTGTCAGTTGGCTGTGCTAACACTAAAGTAGGTGTTGACGCTAATGGGTGTGCTAAATGCTAATTTGAACTAGCGTGGGCCTCTGAGGGTAAAGTTAACTGATTTTCAAGTGGCCCCCTGAGAGACTGCCCTAATCACTATCTAACTGTAGCATCTCTCTGGGGCTCCAGGCTGAAGGCACTAAAGCTGTTATAGCTATTCTACCATTTGAGGAAGTTAGAAAGACTTAAAGAATGAGACAGTAACAAAATATATCCTTAAGGTTTATATATTATTAAACATTTAGATTTTCTTTGATTATGAAGTTAAATGGCTTTTGATGAGTTTGAGGTCTATTTCACATTATCTCTCTCTCATACTCTCTCTCTCTCTCTCTCTCTCTCTCTCTCTCTCACTCACACTCTCACTCTCACTCACACACATACACACACACACATGCACACATACACACACACATTGTCACTTACACATGCACATACCTTTTTACGCTCTTATTCTGTCCACAGCAGGCCATGGCGCCACAGACCTTTGTGTTTGCCAATTGAAGCACTCTCTCTCTCTCTCTCTCTCTCTCTCTCTCTCTCTCTCTCTCTCTCTCACACTATCTCGCACACGCACACACACATACTACATGAGGCTTAATCTGCATTGAAGGTCTTAAAAAATAAAAAATAGTGTATATATATATATATATATTTTTTTTTATATATATATATATATATTTATATAAAACCATATAAAGTCAGAAAACCATATAAGTCCAGACATCACAGCAGAAAAAAATGCAACATGGCTGCCCTTTTCTTTTTGGTTCATCATCTAACCTCCAACTCTAAAACACTCCAGTTAATCTGCCACAGTCAGAAGGTCCCAAGTGATCAGGACTAGTGATGGCACAGAAGTCCACATAAAACATAATCCAAATAAAAATGGTGGCATATCACATCAGGCATGACAGCAACTTGATTGATTGATTTTTTTGTTTTTTATTAATTGTTTTTGCTGTTTAAAATGTCTGTCCAAGTGATATTTTTAAAATTCAGTCCAAAACCCAGAGATATCCAGTTTACAATAATTTAAAACAGATAAAACTGCAACCAGAGAATGCTTGATATTAATCAATTAATCGACTGTCACTTCAGGTGTTTCAGCACTAATTTAGAGCACATGCGCTTTATAAAACAGGTGGGGAGCTTGCCTTCACAATGATTTGAAAAAAAAGGATATATACAGAATATACACATTATTATACATTGAATTGTTACATTGAATTGTTTAATTTTAAAAAAAGACCACAGGGTACAAAATCAGGGGCATGTGTAGGGAGTAGCCTGAGGTGCCACGGGCCACACCTGAAATTTGATTGGCCACCCCAGGTGCCACCCCATTATCCTACGATTGGCTATGTGCCCGGTCAGACCTTTATTCGAACCAACTGTTTGATGAGCATTTTTGAATGTGCATTGTTTTCTTTTGTATGTAGCCTACTTTTTGAGGTACAATTTCTTTTTGAGGATTTAAAGAATAAAGTATGTAGTATAAGCTTTATATTACATTTGTATGGTGGCACTTTGTTGTGTTGTGATTGGTAGGTCTATTTATCTTTTAAATAAAAATTTTAAACACAGGAATTTAAGAAACTGTAAGATACTGTAATTTTAGTAATTAAAGTAGATATGAGAAATGGTAAATTAATTATCTTCCAATGTATGTGTGTGTATGCACGCGCAGGTACTTCATGCCACCCCGGCATAAGTCAGAGCCTCACTTGGACCACTCCAGTCAAAAAAGTCTGGACACGCCACTGTATGCAGTACCTACATAGCCTACCCCAAAGCATGCCACTTATAAAAATCAAAAGTTTCTCCAAAATAAAACACTGCTTTAACAAACCATTTCTTTTTGGAGGCTCATATGCGCACATACACAACAAACCTGTGTGCGATATGTGTGTGTGTGGGTGTGTCTCAGTAGGACAGAAGGGATTACAGGAAGATTGGTGTGCAACCAGGATGCTAGACGGATCGCCTCCAAACTCTCCATGCTGCCCCACTGGGCCTTTCATCAAATGTGTGTGTGTGTGTGTGTGTGTGTATGTGTATGTGTATGTGTATGTGTATGTGTGTGTGTGTGTGTTCAGGGCTGGAACCAGAGAGGGGGGGTTAAGTGTGGGATCACAGATGGAGACATCATTTTTCAGTACCCTAAGTCTTCTTCCTCCCTCCCTTTCTTCCTTTCATTACCTCTCTGTGTCTTTTGACTTCCTTTCTTCTCTATTCATCTTTCTCTTATTGTGTGTTAAAACAACTTTTTTAAGATACACACAAATTCCACTTTTTTGTTGTTTGTAGAGTCTAAAAACAAACATTACCCTTACCCTAACACCTGAACAATGAACCTAAACATAACTTGACTGATGTAGCTGTGTGGGAGGGTCACCTATGGGTAAGAAACCATTGGACCGTTACATACTGTACATGTATTTTGAAAACATTTGTCAAATAAAAATCCTGGGCTGCTAAGTACGAAGTATGAAATCTTCCGAAAAGGTATATTTCACTACTTTTTTTTGAGGAGCCTGGTTCCATGGACAGCCATGAATTGAGGTACTGTAAACTAGGCTAAGCTCACCATACCTACTGACAGTATAAAAAAGGTTTGTGTGACTCTGGATTAGTCAATTAATTGATAAGTAGATAGATAAGATTAGTTTTATATAAACAATTTTGATAATTGATTAATTGTTTAAGTACATTTTCACGCAAAAAAAGGCTAACAGTTTGCTGTTTCCAGGTTCTTAAATGTGAGGATTTGCTGCTTTTCTCTGTTATACATCACTATAAATTTTTTGTCTTTAGATATTGGACAAAACATGACACTTGTAGATGTCGCTTGGAAATTTTGATAGGTATTTTCATGTATTTTGTGAAATATAATGTAATAGAGTACATGATTAATCAACTTATTAAAAAAATAATCTGGTTAATTGATAATGAATACAATCGTTATGTGCAACCTTATTCTGGACAAGTGGAAAAAATATCAAAACAAAGCGATTGCTTGTCATTTGTTCCATTTGATTAAATCTATGTTCAAAACCATTATTAGGCCTTATTAGGAATATCAACATTTACCACTACTCCTCAGTCACCAGTGGCAAGGAAACTGCAAGTTTAAGAAATATCTAAATACTTGGTTGAAATCTACAAATATGACGAGAAGCTTTTTTGAAGTAAACAATAAGTTGGGGAAGATGTAAAAAGATGTTTCACTCCTGCACAGCAGAGTTGTAGCTGACTATGTCAATGCTACAGGTTCTAATTTTCTCTTCCTGTGCTGCTGGTAACATCTTTCCTCCCTGTTTCAATCCTTTCCACCCTCTCTGCTGTGCTTCTTCCCTTCCTCTCTACCTTCCTCTCACTCTCTCCACCCACCAGTGACTGCACAATCTTCCCATCACCACCATAATCATAACAGCCCAGATTCTGTGCCACTGTGTAACCACTGCCAGTCTACACCTACACACACACTCACATGCACCATCACGCACATGTGTCCTGGAGGAGAAATACAGTTGGAGCTTTTATGCTGCTTTCCCAAGTGGCTGTTTTCGAGCGCAGCCACAATGGAGGGCCTAATGTGGATTTGTTTAGAAAGCTGGTTAATTGGAGTGGGATGCTCTAATTGCACCTCTTTCATGGTGTGTGCGTTTGTGGATGTGTGTGAGTGTGCGAATGTAAGTGTCACCTGGCCTTTGTTTGACTGTGTGCGGGAAAACATTTGCTCAGCTATAGCTACACTACACAAACACTATAAGCTACATAACGCACACATAAGGGGTGTGAAGTGTCTAAGTACAGAGAGTGGGAGAGAAACAAATAGAGAGAAAGATACATGAATAGTACACCTTATAATAGTTATAAGCTACTGTATGTGCAGAACTCCCCCCATTTATGTGAATGCACAACTTCTGTTTGTACACGTGTATCTGTACAGTGCTTCCCTCTGTCTCTTTTTGTTGGTGTTGTCCCCCAGTTGGGGGTGCTCTAAGTCTTTGTATGACTCCACTGCTGGTTTATGTTTGTGTACGTATGTGTGTGTGCGCATGTGTGTGTGTGTGTGTGTGTGTGTGCGTGCATGGATGCCTGGCTATTTGTATATTGAAGCTACTTGCCAGTTTGGCATCTGTGTTGTCATACCACAGTGTCCTGGTATGCCTTTTGCCTTTTAAAGAGGCACACTAAACTCACAGACACATACTGTAAATATACACAGGTTTTAGATACAGGACTAATCATTTTCAGTGTGGTTGTTTGGCCGACTAGTCAGCTGCTCGGCATTTTACAAGATACCTACGGGTGACTAAATGAGTGGGGAAATGTAGTGAATGCAGATGTTTCCATACTGGACACGAGGGGTCACTGATGAGTATGAAAATTATATGAATTACTATGACCTTCATAGCCACTAGATCCCATCTCAATTTAACATCTATGGGATATTCTGGACCAATGTGTTAGAGAGTGCTCTCCACCACTATCATCAAAACATAAAATAAGGGAATATCTTGCGGAAGAATGATGTTCAATCCTCCAGCAGAGTTCCAGAGAATCTGTGACAAGGAGCATTGAAGCTGCTGTGGAGGCTCATGGAGGCCCAATACCTTACTATACCTAATACTGCTAACAAAAGCAGGTTTTAAAAATGTTTGAAATGAATTGGCAGTTTTATCCACTTCCCTCTTTCTGAATCTTTTCTTTCATTCCCCTCTCTTTCGTCCACTCTCTGTTCACTCCTCCTCACCTGTATCCATTTGTTTTTCCCTTCGAATTTCCCTCTTGACTCTCTGTCTGTCCAGTTCTCTTTCAGTCTCATTCCACTATCCACTTATGATGATTGTGTGTGTGTGTGTGTGTGTGTGTATGTGTATGTGTGTGTGTGTGTGTGTGTTTGTGTATGTGTGGGTACCTCTGTGTGAGTGCAAACACATGGCGTGCCCTAAGTGGGCCATAGGCCTAAAGCTAATCAATGATCGTCATTTAAGCCCATTCTCATCCTGCAAACACACACACACACCACAGTGCTTTGCTGATCAATTGAAAATAAGTGTTATTCACTTTTGCTTGTCTGCTAAAGGACATGGACAGAGCCAGGATGGTCTGTCTTTATTTTTTTTTTGTTTCTTTGTGTACTTCTGTGTTTAGTTTTCATCATTTGGGATAATGAGACAAGAGAGTGATCTCTTTTCTTAGTGAAAGTGTATGTGCTTGCCTTTCTCTTTGCTTGTGTGTGTGTGTGTGTGTGTGTGTGTGTGTGTTCAGGTGCGTTCAGGTGCGCGCATGTGTTTGCAGGGTCAGTCTAAATGGAGATGTATTATTAGTAACCATTCTGAGCGTGGCCACTGTAGTTCCCTAGCAAGGCAATCAGATCACTTAAGAGGCTGCTTGGACTATGGTCTATGGCCTAAAGCTTTCTGTCTCTCCTTGTATGTGTCTCTCCCTCTCTATCCTTTAATACCCCTCTCCAACACACACAAAAACCCCAGCAGCCATGGCCATCACCCCTTATCTTCTCTCTCCTCACCCTGCCTCTTCTCCTCTCTACCACTCCTGCCTCCTGTCCTTTACCTCCATGGGGGGAAAAGGACAAGGTCATGAAGATAAACATAGAAAAGTGAAAGTGGAAGAGAGAAAGACAGAGAGAGCTGAAATGAACCATCTCATTTGGACGTTAGCCCTTGGGCGGCTGTGGTGAGAGGCTAGCTAGCCTAGCGGATAATGCCCAATTGTGTATAAGGCATTATTTAGCTTCAGTTAGCCGGCTGCTTTGACAAGCTATTACTGGAAAGAATGGAGAGCAGGGTAATGCAAGACCCCCTGTGTGTGTGTGTGTGTGTATGTGGGTGACAGGTGGGTAACTGCCCCTGGGACCCAGTGGCATAGACATAGCTTTACTTCCACATTACTGGTGCACAGAGTAGACAAATACACACTAATGCATGTGTGTATTTGTGTGTATGTGTGTGTGTCTTGACAGCATGCTTAGTGGACTGTTTCCATCCATGCATGCATAGTGAGGACAACATTGCCACAGAGAGTCAGCTCTTTCTGCTGGATATTCTCTTGAGTAGGCTCTTTAGTGAAAGGTCCCTTAACCCCAGTGACACTGAGGAGCTTGATAGTGAAACCCATGAATCTGTTCTCATGGACCCAGAATCATAAATAAACATCCATATCAAATGCACACCAGTTACTAAAAAGACACAAAGGCAGCTTAATCTATATTGTATCTTGACTTATTTGTAATTTTTAGACAGTTTTAGCCACTTCAGTTTGTGCCAGTCATACAGTTTCAATATGTATTAACACATGTAAAATAATTTTATGCAATTTGTGTTGCTCACCTATCCATCAAAAAGGCATTGAACATCCCTGCTGAATTAGGGCTGCAAGTAATTTTTACTTGTTAATTATTATCAATTAATCTCTCATCTCTCTTGTCAATTAATTGATTGATCTTTTAGTTTTCCCAAAATGAGTTGGAAATGAAAGTTGCGTTGCAAGTTTACTTATCAACTTATTGTCTAGCTAATTTGAACAGTTTTGGTTTACTTGTGTATCAAGGAGAGAGTTTTCCGCAATTGACTGTGTAGTAGGCAAACAACATCTTTTTGTCCAAAAAGTAAAAGCAAATCAAGTGTTTTAAATGCCACCTACTATGTGTTTGATTGACCTATTATCAAAGGGATGGTTAATCACATGGTCGAACAAGTAATTTCATGTTTTCCAACTGTGTTACCTTGTTTTATTATTGATTATATACCTAAATTGTATTGTGTAGGTGTATTATCTGCAATAGTGTGAAGCAAGGCTCCATTATGTCACTGCTATCATCAGCAAGTGCAGGAACCCCTGTTCCTCTGCCCCTGCCTCTTCTTCCTTTATTGTCAGATGCTTGCATTTCCATGATATCTACCACAACACCCATGAGCCTCACCAATTCCTGACCACTCAGAGGACCAAAACAACTATTATGCTGTTATGAATGTTCCACTTATTTTTTTTTAGTGCTGGTGTGACCCAGGCTGCTTGAAAGAAATTTGAGTTACAATGGCTACTTTCAGGGATTCTGTAAAATGCTCTATAGCTGCTTAAAATGGCAAGTCATTTTTGTCTAAAACACACATTGGTGGAAAGCACAATGGAAAATGGAAGCCTTTACTGAGCTCAGTCTGTCTCAGTGCAGAAAACTAGAGAAATACACAAATTAATAAATTAAAGTTAAGTACATAAAACTTGCTTTCATTAATTCATGCTCATGTTTTTTTTTAGTCCTGAATTCTAAACTTTTAGTAATTTTCTGTATTTGTATAGTAAATAAGTACAAAAAACTCAGTAATAACAAAACATTCCAGTAATAATGATCCAGTCCATCATATATGCACAGCAGTGTAAAACATGGAGGGGCTTGGGGAGAAGAGGAGAGAGGTAAGGAGAGAGAAGAAGAGAATGTCTAATAGAGATATATCATTACACTGTTATATGTGTAATCTATTGTGCTGCCATTGAACAGCAGCAGCATGAGTTTGGCAGTAGGCCATGCACACACACACACACACACACACACACACACACACACACACACACACACACATGCTGTGCCTCCAGTGGGGCAGTAATAGAGGGTGTGAGTGTATTAGTCGCTACAGTCCAAGTGTTAAGTGCTGGCCTGGTGTGTGTGAGATCGATGACAGCCGGGCGGCCCCTCATCTCTCCCACACACACACACACACACACACACACACACACATATAGACACACTCAGACTGTGACACATAGCCTGGGGTCAGGGGTCAGACACAAACATCTCTGTTTCTCAAATACACATAGACATCTCCCTCTCCACTTCTATGTGTATATACGTTTGTATCAAAAACACTTTCTGTGTCTGTTACACATACACACACATAATACACACACAGTCATACATATACCCATCCTGTCCTGTGACCATAGGGAGGGGCCTGCTGTCAAGCACCAGTGGTCCATCGATACTCAGGCCGTGCACTAATGCCTGCTGTCTGCTGATGGACGCTGGCCTGCCTTCAGGGACCATTATACTCACTGGGACACAGACAGACACACACATACACAAACACACATCAGTGTACTCACATGGAGCACATAAACAAACATAGTAAATGCATGCACACATAGTGTGTACACACACCATTACTTAAAAAGAACAACTTAGACCCATCTGTGATAAGCAACTACAGACCAATATCAATCTGCAATATCCCTTTTCTTAGTAAAATACTTGAAAAGGTTGTCTACAAACAGCTGCATAGTCACCTATCACTTCACAATATATATGATGTGTATCAATCTGGCTTCAGGACTAACCACAGCACTGAAACAGCTCTCTAGAAAATTCACCTAGGCCCTTGGCCTATCCGGCTGAGTCATTAACTGGCTCTCTTCATATCTAACAGGCAGGACATTTTCTGTCTCTTGACAAACTGGCAATTTTAATATGTGTTGTGGGGTCCCACAAGGCTCAGTTCTAGGCCCAATACTGTTTAATCTCTATATGCTGCCACTTGGCTCCATCATGCAGAAGCACAATGTATCTTACCATTCATATGACAATGATACACAAATTATATATTCCACTTTCACATGGTAACCTCAGCCCCATAAATTACCTTGTCAACTGTATCAGTGACATTAGACACTGGATGACCAAAAACTTTCTGCAGTCAAACAAAGACAAGACTGAGATCCTTGTGGTAGGCGCTAGAGGTCAGAGACAGGAGATCCACTCCAAACTGATCTCACTGTCTCTGAAACCCAGTGAGCAGGTTAGAAATCTAGATGTTATCTTGGATTCAGAGCTAAACTTCACAAGCCACATTAGACACACTGAAGTGTAACTAGAACAGCATTTTACCACCTAAAAAATATTTCCAAAGTCAAAACCATCATGTCTCAGTCAGAAGCTGAAAAACTGGTTCATGCATTTATCTCCTCCAGGCTAGACTACTGTAATGCTCTTCTTGCTGGTCTCCCCAAAAAGACTGTGGGACGGCTCCAGCTCATTCAAAATGCTGCAGCCAGAGTACTCACTAGAACAAGAAAAACTGAACATATTACTCCTATACGTAGATCACTTCACTGGCTTCCGATAAAATACAGAATTGATTCAAAATATTGCTCACTGTTTACAAATCATTTAATGATCTAGCTACTAAATACATCTCTAATCTGCTCAATGCTTACAAACCCTCGAACACACAGATCATCAGACACTGGTCTCTTAACTGTACCCATGATCAGTAGTAAATCTGGTGAAGGTGCATTCAGTTATTATGGGCCCACTCTCTGGAACAAACTGCCTGATGATATAAGATGTACCACAACTGTGTCATCTTTTTAAAGCAAACTTAAGACTTACCTGTTCTCTCAGGCCTATGACTAGTTAGTGCTTCTATCTGTCTGTCTCTCTGTCTCTCTATCTGTCTTTGGTGGGTGGGCAGGAGATGAATTTATGACTTTGTTTTTCTTTTAGTATGTATTTAAATGTGTATTCATGTCTTATTTTATTTTGTTCATATTTGTTGTGTGTGAAGCACATTGCGCTTATATTGCATGAAATGTGCTATATAAATACATTTGACTTGACTGAGAGTACTGTGCATAGCACTTGCATGCTCAAACACCACTACATGTATGTACAGTAGATACGTGTATACACATTTGCATTTAATGTGCATTCAGAGCACTGCACACCTTTAGTTTTCACATTGTAAAACTCACAGTAGTTTTGGACATCCTAAACATAGACACAACAACATGAACAGGAATACTCATGTTGTGGCAGCTCTGTAACAAGGTAATGCAAAGTAAAGCATTTACATATTTATGATTGCCAAATATGGCAAATGATGGGCACACATTAAAATCTGTACTGTTAGGATACTATATTATCAGTTTAGTGAGCAATAAAACTCTCAGCATTAACACATAAAAATGAAATTTAAGATACAGTACCATGCAAAAGTTAAATTAAAAAAGTGTTTATTACTTAATGTAAAAATGTATTATTGAAACAAAATCACCTGTAATGTTGAAGTAAACTGAGAGAAACACAAATAGTATATAAAAGTGAGGAAAAACTGTTTAAACAACTCAGTGTTTCTACTATGTTTGGAAAATTGCTCAAGTAATTAGCTTCAATATAACATGCCACTTAGATGGGTGCGGTAAATCCCTCCTAGCTTCTTGTATTGAGGATTTACAGAATCTGACAGAAAAAGGAATCGAGTGTCTATGATGGTTTTACTATAACTCCTATTTTGACTTTGGCTACTTTCCCTTTCCAATATTTTTACCAAGCAAGTTAGTCTGTGCAGATCTGCAACAGTCCACGTCATTTGCCATAGTGAATTGCTGCTGTAGTATTTTATGATGCCATTCCACACAATCCTCTTCTTTCCTGTCCTGAGCCAGGCAGTAGGGTCATTAGGTCATCAGCGTTCACATGGCTAAAATCACCAGAGTGCTGCAGGATCAAGTGCTATGTTCTGATCCTTTGCCTTGCTATCCATCGAACTGCAATCCAGACACCATTAGTGCTACTCTTCTCTACTTTACTGTGGCTCTTTGGTCCTTTTCTTCATTCTCTTTTCCTTAGCACCAGAAGCCTCGTTTTTGCACCTCCCTCAAATCCATCCAATTGAACACACTCTCACAGATCTGTATTACTCACTGAGTGTCAGGCTCAGCCTTTTTAGGTGAATTAGTTGAACAACAGATGTGCTGAAGTTTGTGAACGAGAAGAATATGAGAGAACAGGTACCTAGGAGACCCTACAGTGGATGAAGTGAAGTTGTGTCCACGTGTCTGAATTCTTCAGGTGTTGTACAGTAAATCTCTTATCTGGTTACTATCATGTAGAAATCAACCATATAATAATCAAAATTCAAAAAAAAAACTAACAAACCAGTGTTTTGTATGTATAGGCTACATTTGGGCACCCACAACAGTATATATGGATAGACAATTATGATTTATTAGACCCAGCTCGCAACAGTCCTCATTGGACATACCCCAAGAAAACATCAGACCTGTGGCAAACAAGGTTGGGTCAGTACAGTGTTTGAAAACTGACCATAAAACTAACCAATAAAAGGAAATATAATGCTGGATTCATGTTGTCACACTGACTACAATACATCATATAGTGGGAAGCCACTATTGGTAGCATACAAGTATTGGACCAATTAAAGTTTTGACCTGACGACGTTGTTCGTGGTGTCCATAAACATTGCATGTCACCTAGTGCGGTATGTCTATTTTAGAGTATATGTGTTTGAATGGAGTTTACATCAGAAGTTACAGTATATCAGGCTGTTTAAAAGAATAAGCTAAAGATAAATGTACTTTTCACGGGATTTATTAATGATAGTTAACCATAAATATTAAATAAAGCCAGTGTTATTCTTTAAAGTGGAGTGTGTGTGTGTATGTATGCCTCAGTGTGTGTGTCTGTATACAAAGCATACTATAGTACCAGCCTCACAGCAGTTGAACAAATGCCTGAATAACAAGTGCTATAAGGAAATGTAACAGCAGTTTCTTTGTACATGTTAAATTGTTTGGATTGGAACGGCATTGATCTCCATGCCTGGCTGCGTGCTGTCATTACCAATAGATTTTTTCTGATATTTTTTTTTAGTAATATTAAATTTGTCCTGACTGAGAGGGTTGCTTTTATGTATAGTAACAATTTGATTGAAAACAGAGAGTTATTATACTTTAAAGATATCACCAAATATCATTGTGATCTTATTCAGTCCTTTGTATCCATGGCTGTCAGCAACAGCAAAAATGAAAACTCAAGGCTGGTTTTGTTCCAATATTATATCTGATATCTGTACTCTATGAATTCCTCATTACACCAGCTAATTACTACCCAACACTGTAACAGAGTCTTTGTTTTATTGGCTCAGCACAATAAAAAGGCATCCCTCGAGCTCAGCGAAACATCCACAGTCCCATAATATAATAACACGAGGGAAAAAAAGAAGTTACAATAAAGCTCTTGATGGCGTTTGGAGTATATCCATATTAGATTAAAAGAATAATTAGAGTTGAAAGAAATTTGTGGCACCGGGGGATGTTGACGTCTTCTGAAAAGCCTGTGTATATAAGTGCTGTGTAGGTGCTGTTAAAGGTTACATGTGTAGTATGAATGCCACTCTTTCTTTTTGTCTCTATCTCTCTGTGTCTTTCTCTGTTTATTGATAAAAACCAAATAAATTGCCTCATTAAGCCCCGCTGGGGACAACAAGCAAGAGCAGAGTTGTAGAAGAGATGGGGACGGGGAGGAGAGGAGTGAGCAACACAGACAGAAGAGATGAAAACAAAGTGAAACATGATGAGCGAGAAAACAGTGAAAGGACACCTTGAGAGACAGAGAAAAGAGAGAGATGGGTCCTGACAGGAGAAGGGGGCTGTCTACAGATTTGCCTGCATCAAATCCAGGCGCCTGTGGGCATCATCACAGTATAGGCATACGCACACACACGCACACAGATGCACAGTGATAACCCATCAGCACTGGCCAAGTGTTGTTTAATCCAACCTGACTTGCACTTGACAGAAAAAGCAAATTCACTTCCACTCACAGTCTGGAAAACGGAGCGCTCTTCACATAAATGGCAGCGCTCTGAATTACCCCATTTATGTGTGTGTCTGTGTATGTATGGGTGTGCGTGTGCCCACTGGCATACACACGCACACTACACAGCTCATGTTTTTATTTTTGTGATGATTTTTTCAGTGTGTTTGTGCGTGTGGGTTTACATATATTGGTGGTGACAACCTCTTCAGCAGTACCCCCTTCATTGTGTGACAGGCAGATAGCTAGGCTGCTCTGCTCCCTATTGTGTGGGGGCTGTCATCAAACCCTGCTTGTACAGCCAGTTATACTGCCTGTGTGTGTGTGTGTGTGTGCATGGGTGTGTGGGAGACAGAGAGTTTGCACTTTGTTGCGCTTCTACATCTTCATGAAGTTCATGTGTGCTAATGCATATACATGAGCATGTTTTTTTGTTTGTGTGATGAGTAGGCTTGTTTTTGCAAAAAAACAAGCATCCGCTGTGTATATGAGCATATGTGCATAGGTGAGTGTGTGTTTGATTTGTTTATCTGTCCCACAATGAGAGAGAAGAGAAGATGAGGGCTGACAAGCCATTGTTTGACAGACTGATAGTTTGGCTGGAGCGCTCTGCTGTACTCCCCTCTCCTCTCCATTGTTATGTGACTTGTCATTAAGCCCTTGTTGCCCAGTCAAAATGGGCCGAAGTGCTTGTTAGCCACAGCACTGTCATTTGTTGAGAGGAGTAGGTGAGCCTAGCACAAACACACACACACACACACACACACATACACACATAAGAACACACATACAGATACAAGAGGGCAGTTGCACAGAGTGGGTACGGCAGATGTGAAAAAATCAGTTTTGCTCAGTATCTATGGTGCTCGATGTATTATTAACATTCTCATATAATACTATTAAAAAAGGCACAAACTGTGTTGATGAAATTAGGAGCCCTGCAGTGTTGAAAGAGCTAAGGAGAAAATTTCCTACAGTTTTTGAAGAATAACCCTGCTCTGTAAATAAATTGGTATTTATGTAAGAGGGGAAATTGGAGGAAGGAAAATCCACTGCCAGTGTACTTTCTTCTTGTAAGAAAGAATGAAAGGATACCTCCATCAACATACTTCATGCATCTTCTTGTTCTTGTAAAGTTATAAAATAGTTTTTAATCTTTTATTTGTGAAGGTTATGATCAGGTAGAGTGAGAGTATAATTCTCTAGAAAGAGGAGTTGCTTTGACCAATTCTCTCTTAAATACAAATAGAAATTCCTGTTTTAGTTTAACCAGAAGTAATATTTAACTTTGTACCAAAACTTTGTGAGCAAAAGCACTTTTTATAGATGTTTAGGATGTTTGCATTGATGTTATTGTTTCCCGTCTCTATTTATTGTATAAGGCGGGAGTTGTGCTTATGCGAAGAGACACGTTAATGTCTCTGCAGACTTACGGAGAGAAGGGTGTTATGGGTAACCACAGGTCGGAGATGCTCTCAGAGGAACCGACGCACATGCCTCTTTAATCTCAACGTGTCAAGCAAGCTGATTGGTTGATCCAACTCCTGTCAGGAGGTAGATTTAAAATGGAAAATCACATAAATGTGTACTCAAAATCTGCATAACTATAAAAGAAAAAGCCACGCGAACGGCTCTGAAAGAACACTGTACGCCTTGGCGTAGCCTTGAGAAGCATGTTCCAGGCTTAGTACAGCTGTTTGTAAGTGCAACACAAACATATGCACAAACAGATGACTGGATCAACATTCTTGATATCCTTGGGCTGTCAATGGACTGAGGTACTTGAGCCTCAGCAACTTTGTTCATGATACACTTAATTTGTGCATTTCCATTTTATTCAAAAGCACTCAGGAAACCTAATATGATGTTGATCTCCTGCACTGCTGCACCAGACAGATGTACAGAGACAGAGATGGATTTATGGTCAGTCAGCCAGACAGACAGACAGGCCAATATCCCTCTCTGGTCCATTTCCTGTGTCAGGAGGGGACGAGGACAAACAGGTGATGTCACTTCCTGCTGAGGACAATCACACAGGAACAGGCCAGGAGCCCCCAGAAGAGCTGTCATCGCCATAACAACCCTGAACACTGCCAAGAATAGACACAAACACACACACATACATACACACACGCGCACCCACACACCCACACACAAACACACAACGACACTATTGTTAGCTCCAAACTGTCAATAAACTGAGTTTATTGACATAATTTTGAAGCATTGTACATTTCTGTCTATGTGTGTGTCTTTTTCCTAATCTCACATCCTTTAAGCTTTTCTATCTACCTTGTATTTAGTCAGTTTCAGTGTTGTGTGTTTCTCTTTCAGTTGGAACTACATTGAATTTGGTCAAATATCTCTCTCCTCCTTCTGCTTCAGGCTGTAGTTTTCCACAGCTTACTCATCAACAAAAGCACATCAATCTGAAACTGCTGGAAAACACTGAAAGAGATCTGAAATATTTAGTAAAACACAACCCTAAAAGTGGTATATGTGGGTGGCCTTGGGTACTATGTAACTGCTGCGTCCACTGTTCAAATCTGACACACCCTGTCTCCCCGTTTACCTTTATTTCTTGTCAAGCCCCCTACTATCAAATAAAAACGGCAAAAGCTCAAAAACAAAACTATACCTTTAAGACGTGTTGAATATTGTTAAAAATCTGACACGAATGCTGTTTCACTGTGTGATCAGTCACTTTACCTATTGTTAATTAGGCATCTCTGTTATACCACGTTAAAACATGTCTGTTTGATGACAGAAAAGTAAATAATAAATGGTTTTTGCATAAAAGGTCATAGGGTCACAAATGAATACAAAACATAATAGAAAACCATGAAAGATATGGATGATACAATAACATTTGTTGTCCCACTACATACATCACTGTAAAGTGGTACGCTTTATCATACACTGAAAGCAAGAACAAAAAGCTAAGACCTTGTGGAAGTAGTAAGAGAAGGCCTTTCGGGGCCACAGTGCTGCTCTCCTAACCTGCAGTACCTTTTCTAGCCTGAAGGTGGGAGCAGTGGCTGCAGTTTGATAGCTCTGTTGTAGTAGAGGAAGACCTACAGCACACACAGAGCAGTTCCTAAACAACTGTCTACTTTTCTTGTTTGAGTACAAACAAAACATACAGTGGGAGGGAATAACAAAGTGTGACAATCTTATTCAAATAGTGGTGTTATTAATTGTCTGCATTTCTTTTCTTATATGTATGTTTTTATTCATCTGTAGTTGGTGTGGGATTTATTGGAGTGTAGTTTCTTTTGTTTTGTTTTTGAGCTAACCGGTCCTGTGCCTAAGAGTCTATTCTGTTTTCTGGGAGTGACGTATAGAGAAAAAAAAAGGGTACGGTGAACAGTTGATTACACATTGTCACTCTCTACGTATTTGCCTTGATTTGCGCTCTTATGTGTGCTCTTAATTGATTGACCCGTTGTTATGGATCGCCTTGTGGTCGGCACCAGTCAATACTGCCAGGTCTTAGTATTCCTGGGTGAGAGGGGGAGAAGGAGAATGGGGGAGAAAGAAAGAAAGACAGAGAGAGAGAGGGAAGATATTGATCAGGTGCCGTGTGCATCGAATTCCACGTTTACCTGACCTTCCAAACTGCTGGCATCATCACCGTAGTACACCGCTGATGTTCATTCCTCTCTCACTTTCTTCGTGCCTTCCTCACTTCACTGTCCTTTTGTCTCACCCCCGTGTGGATTTGTACGTGTGTGTGTGTGTGTGTGTGTATGCATGCTTGAGCTGCAGATAAAGCCTAAATTGAGCTGTTTTGATTGTTCACTGAGAGTGCCCGCAGCACAAGGCCCCTCGGCTGAGGAATGCACGCACGCACTCACGCACACACACACACACACACACACACACACACACACACACACATTCAGCCCCATTCCAGTCACTCTGCACTCCCTCTCCCCTGCTTTTTTATTAAGTGGTGTTGGCAACAGCAGTGAAAATTCTTTTAATTACTAGTCAGAATAACTTTCTGTCTTTGGAATGAAACGGGCTACTTGTTAATACCAAACGCTGAAAAAAGCCTCCTGCATGTCTTAATGTCTCACTACCACTAATCTGGGTTTACACGTCTTGTTTTTTGGTGCTAGATTAGCTTTAGGCCTAACTATAGGGAGGTTGTTTTGTGGAAGGTAACTTGAAAAAGAAATTAGCTGAAGCCCTTCTGGTCATCAGAATTTCTTTGGTTAATTCATTAGATGATTTAATAGAAAAATTTGTCAAATTGTCTCTCTAGTATTATTATTCATCTGCAAATGGATTGAGTCATATAGATGGATCTCTTGTAATATAGTGCTTATGAAAGTTAAAAAAATAATCAGTTTTTCTTAGTTGACCCTAAGGGCAGATTATCTGACATAACAAATAAGAGGTGGAAGCTCTTAGTTTGGGCTATAGCCCAAATTGTTCCTTTTATGTGTTTATTCATTTATATATAATTTTCACTATTCCTTAAGAAGTAATATAGAGTGTGTGTTGTACACCTAGTATTGCTCACATAGATTTACAGTCAAAAGTCAGTGTATGAATATGAAACACTGGTGTTTATTAATATTAATAATATCACCACACTCAAGAAGGTGCAAGAAGGCCAAAATGTCAAAAAATGAGAAAAGAGGGCTTTGGACACATGTAGGTCTTTAATGATGAAGACAAGCTTTTGGTCACATTTTACTCCACTAAAGGTATAGTGACTTAAAGCTTGCCTTTATCATGATATACTTTCATTGGACCTGAGTGTGGAGCCTTCTTTTCTCCATCATTTCTAAATATACATATAAACACAAGCAATGCCATACTATTGCTCAGCAGAGGTCTCCCATGGGAATCCCTTTGCTCATATACCAGATTTAGAAGAGATGCATTGGCATGTCTGGTTTCACAGGGATTTAAAAGGGGAAATGCATATTTGTTGATTTGAAAAGGGAATGAACCTGAACCAGAGTCCAGTGATACCATACAATTATGCAAATGCTCAGTTAAAAACAAACTGCGCGCAAATGATTTGGCCCGGAAACGCTTTAGGAGAGTGAGAGGTGTGTATGTGTACACATGGATGTTGGCATGCAAAAACAAATGCACTGGACATTGTTCTGTGGCTGTACACACAAATATACACACACACATACACACACTCCAGGGATGATGTCTGGCTAGGTGGATAAAGTAGTGCTATTGTAATTCGATAGATGGCTTTCCCTAAGATAATCTGCCTTAAACAGATGATCATTTTGGGAGTAGATTTGATTGATGTGGGACAGGCAGAGAAAGAACAAGAGGGAGAGGCAGAGAGAATGTCTGTATTTTTAAGTCTGTGTGTGTGTGTGTGTGAGAGAGAGCGAGAGAGACAGACAAAATTAAAAGTGTGTATGGTGAAGAACATTATTTTGTGCCAGCTGGACTCTAAATGATGCTCAAACTGGGACTTCTCTCTCTCTCTGTCTCTTTCTGTCTCTCTCTGTTTCTCTGGCTCTCTTCATGTTGTCATTGTTCATTTGACCAATCACACTTTCCTATTTTCCCTTGTTTTATATCCTTTTTTTTAAATAGCATTTGTGATGGTGTGGGTCTCTGTGCTTTTTCATGTTTGACTCGCATCATTTCAAAAACTTTGCACGTGTTCTTATTGTTCCAGCATTAATACACTTTATGTCTTGTCTCATGATCTGTAAGACATTCTAAAATATGGAGTTAGAGTCAAGGTTAGTTTTGGCTCCACCAACACGGTGGAAAACAATTTTGGTTTAATTTAGATAAGAACAGCCAGTTTCCTACATTTCTGGATAGGAACATATGGTCAGGTTTTAGATATGGCTAATTAGGGGTTCAACTCTCAGAATGCAAGTTGGCAATGCTTTAATTTTCGGATTCCTCTAAAAACAAACATTACTAACAGACAGCATAATTATCATTTGAGACTGGCAGGTTTTTAAAGGGTCAGTTCACCTAAATTACAAAAAATACACTTCCTCCTTGTGGTATCCAGCCATGCAGTATTTGGTTTGTTTTGGCAAAATAAATAAGCTATCGGCATGGCTGGATTTACACTTGAAGTAAGTGAGAAAATAGATTTTTTCTAATGTGGGTGAAGCGACCTCTTAAAAACTTATCCCTGGTAACCTTCCGAAACGGCTATTCATTTAATTTATTTTCTGATTTCTTTGTTGACTATGGTGTACCAACTTCCCGTCTTTCTGTCTCTCTCCTCATCAGCTAATCTGGGGCACACTCTTCATCCTTATCCAATGTCCATCCACCCATTCTCATCCCTTATATTCTGAGTGGCCTTTCATTTGCTGAAAAAGGGAGATTTTAAGGTGAAAAAAAATTATGTCCTCTCTTCCTTCCTTCTGCTCACTTCCATCTGCAATGTATTTTGTGTTTTCTTCTCCTGGTCTCGCTCCCTTTTCCTCTCTCTCTCTGTCTTCCTGTCCCTCTCTCTCAACATAATCCTCTGCTCAAGCCCCTAGGTTGCCGTAGAAACATCAATAACATTCCTGCTTGACAACATCTTAGTGCATTAAAGTGGTCGTAGGGAGACTCAGCCCAACAGAGGCACACACACACACACACTAACTGTAAGCCATCACTATTTCTGCAAAAATAGCAACAACTCTGAGTAACAGAAACAGGGAAAAAGTTGTATAGACTATAATAAATATAACATGTACTCTAAGTAAAGTAGTTACAACCCTTTCAAATTTAGCTTAATATTTAATTGGGTAAATTTTTTTGTATTGAATTGGTAATTAGTATTTAGTGATTATTACAGGAGTCACTTTATTGTGTAAGTAGGCCATAATTAGTTCATTGTTACTTATAGTACAATAAAAACTGACCCAACACATGATACTCCTGCACATGCTGTTTGTTCGCAAACACAGTTTACTCTCTCTCACTATCAAAAGTAACTAAATTTCAATACATTGTCCTCAATTTTTTGTTGTATTTGGTGACACAAAGTGAAGATTGACAGGTATCAGACTGAGACCTTCATGGCAGTGAACACATGTTTTGCCTGTCAAAGACACTTCAATGCACACATTCGATGCAGATATTACAGAACGTATTTTTACGTATTAATTTCTTTCTTTTGGCATCTTTATGTCTTGGAGGGTCTTTATGGCAGCAGGGTGTTGTGGTGATGATCAGGAGTTAGACCCCCCACTGCAGCAGTCGTCCACTCTACTGCTTTGTTGTGGAGCAAGATCCTAATTCCCTGCCAGGTGTGACCCTGAACTCTGACCTCCCTGTGTAAGGGGGGAAGGTCTTCAGGCTGATGATTATTTTCATTATTGATTAATCTGAAGATTATTTTCTTGTTTACCTAACATAGTGAAAAATGCACATCACAATTTCCTAAAGCCCAATGTGAAGACATCAAATGTCTTGTTTTGTCCATCCCAACCAGTAATTCTGTTTACTATGCTATAAAACAAAGAAAAGTAGTGAATCCTCAGATTGGAAAAGCTGGAACCAGAGACTGTTTGTCATTTTTGCTTGAAAAAGGACTTACAATTAATTGGCTATTAAAATAGTTGCAGATGAATTTTTTGTTGCTCGTCTAATTGGCTAATCGATTAATCAACTAATTCTTTCAGCTCTAGAAAGTTTTCCTCTGGGGATCAATTAAGCATCACAAATTCGTTCCATTTTCTTTTTTATTTAACATATGTTTAAAAATGGCTCTTATTTGGGCACTTCTTGAACAACGACTCAACTTACACTTAAACCTAAGAGGCTATTACGGTAAGGCTGCTGCAATGTCAGGTGATGAATTTGAGAGGAAAATGTATCCAGACTTTCATCAAGAGCTGCAGGAGCTGCTGCTGCCTAAAGGGTTTTCACAAATCTTTTTATAAAACATTTTAGCTAGACATCGAGAGGGAAAATACTTAAAACGAAAAACTTAAACTTTATTTTGGATTACCAATATTCCTGCTCAGTATCACAAAGAAGAGTTTCCTCTGATCCCTCTCATGTAAAACAAGTTAGGTAAACTATAGTACAAGTAAGTAATTTCTGCAAGACAACAGCATGATCTGGACTGCTTTTTTCTTATTCTGTTGCACTCTGAAGAGGATGTGTGTGTGAGAGAGTGACAGTATCCGCTAGAGTCCACTCTCGGCTTAGAGTAACATCACTTTCTGTCTCTCTCTCTGTCACTTTTCCTCAGTCTGTTTCTCTTCCTCCCACCCTCTCTCTCGCTTGGTCCATCTCAATTAATACTCTCCCACCTCCCTTTGAGGGCCTATTATGCATTAGCCCTCTAAATCGAATCTCATGGAAATTGCCAGGGAGACTAACGCTGCCAGTTTGACTGACACACCGCTGGATTTATATTCAGTGCGAAGAACATCCGAGCACCTACACATGCAAAATTACAGATGCATGAACACACTTGAGCGGTCAGCCACATGCATGCTACGTTACTGAACATGAAAGCGAGCAGTTTGGACACAAACACACACTCACATACACATACAGTGAACTGAGCGAATAGGTAATGCTTTTGAATACACACAGATAATTTTATGTCACACATACAGTACTGGGGCAAAGAGAGCATGCTTGTGTGTCTGTGTGGTGATAACGATGCGCTCTCTTGGTGACAGCGGCTGTAGATTGTTACATGGACAGACATGTCATCATCCCAGTCAAATTATTCTGATTGGCTGCTGATTTCCTGATGGCGTCCCTCTGTGTGTGTGTGTGAGAGAGAGAGAGGGTGTGTTTTGTGTTTGATTGAGAGTCTGTGTGCTTGCATTCTTGCATATGGGATTTGTGTGTGTGTGTGTTGTGTGATTTCTTGATGGAAGCCCTGTTTCATCAGCTGTTGCCGTTCCCACCTGTCCTCACGGTGACTGTGCTGTGTCTAATCACTTGATGTGATTTGTGTTGGTAAAACAACACACCTTCCTCTGATGAGGGCCTCCCCCCTAGTGTTTGTGTGCGTGTGTGTGAGTAGGTGTGGGTGTTTGATGCAGGCACCCTTTGGGGCTTCCAAATCAACATTGTCAAGATCCTGCTGTCCCATTATAAAGAGACGAGCCTTTTTGTCTGATACACACACACTCCGACACAAACACCTGCGCACACACTCTCGAGGCCAGATACATACTGAATTCGTAGCAGATCCTTGTAAAACACTGTACAGTTGTCTTGTGAAGCAATCAGGACAGATTTTTATACCGTCCCAGTTTTACTTTACTGTTATAGGTTGGTGACTTTCTCTCTCTCTCTCTCTCTCTCTCTCTCTCTCTCTCTCTCTCTCTCTCTCTCTCTCTCTCTCTCTCTCTCACTCACACACACACACACACACACACACACACACACACACACACACACACACACACACACACACACATGCCTACACATGCATACGCATACCTTGTGAGTGCTCTAGTCAGACAACCACATAATGGGCTAAAGAGGTACACGAAACAGATGGTTTTCCAGCTAGCCGCCTCACTAATGCTAACAGGATATGTCACATAGGGAAAGAGAAAGAAAGAGGGTGAGAGAGATAAAGAGGGAAAGTAGAGTTGGGAGAGATATTTATACAGAGACAGAAAGTGACAGAGAGACAGAGGAGAGAGGTGACAGAGTTGTCACCGAGCGAGAGTGGGCTCAGAGAAAAAGTACTTCATGAAAAGGGACTGTGAGTTTAAAGTAACTAAACGACCACTGCGAACCCTGCTTTAAAGCTGGGTCACATTAGTTTGGATGCCAGTTACGAGTTATGAGTATCTGTCCTCCCTCTAAATACACTAACTGTCCATCATATTTCTTGTCGGTTAGTTTCATCTTGTGACAGCTATAGGGCTGGGCATCAAACCTCAATGCTTTTTCAGTACCGACTGAAATGTGTCTGTAGCATGGATTATCAAGTTAGTATTGAAAGTTGGAACTGAAGGCTCGGTCAGATTCTTAGGCAGGTTTACTTATTCTTTAATCAGATATGTCCTGATCTAAATTGGGAAATTTTTTAAACGTCAGACTATTTTTTATTTAGGGAAAGTTCTTTATTTAACACTGATGCATCGAGCAGTTTGGCATATTTTTTAAAAATGAAGCAGTTAAGTTTTTTTGTCTTTATTTGTCTTTATTTTTACATTATTTTGTCTATTTTGGGTCAATGGATGCAAAGGAGTGTATGAGGACATGTGTTAAAGACAGAAGGATATCAGGAATGAAAATAAGAAAACACAAACACAGAAAAGGACAAAAACACAAAGGGAGAGGAAGTGAGACAACTGTATCTTTCCAGTTTCTTTACACTGTCAACCCTCTCCCACCCCTACACCCACGCTTCACCTAGGAGACTGTGTGTTGCCAATCTGATCCAGGCTGTGAAACATTAGCGCCATGCAATATTCAACAGGACTAAGTCAGGCTTTTAGCATCAGGCGGGTGTAGGCTCTATATGCTTAGAGGCAAGCCTGCAGCAAGAACAATCTGATTATCTAACAAGTGAGAGCTTTCATTGCTTAGTATGATTTGATGTATGTGTGCCATCATAAAATATGCTCTTTACTTTTCAACTTATCTGAGAGGGTTAAAAAGTGAGAAATGGTGCAGAAATTATTTGTTGAATGAAATGTTGAGAAATGCAAGTGTGACATGTGGCACAGATTCAAAAAGAAGTGAAGATGTTATAGTGAGTATTCTTCCACAGACTTTGAGTCAACCACCTCTGATGCGTGCACACACACCCAAAATCAGAATGCAGTGTGCTTCTTCCTTCAACAACAACCCACAGAAAACCATACAAAGCCCTCTGAAACACTGTACTGTAAGAAAAGGACAACACAGTCTTATAATTCACTTTAAAAAGTGTACAAACACTACAAATAAATGATAAATCAATAAAGTATACAAATGAAGCATTCTCTTCTTGCTTTAGCAGTAAACAGTGAGAGATGAAACAGTTAGCAAACAGCACAGACTGAACCACTGGACTTTCTTGGGGATTCTCCTTGTCTTGTTTTCCAACCTTTCTCTATCACCTTCTCTCTGGCTCCTCCTGTTTGTCCTCTTTGCCCATTTCTGGTGGACTAGACTCTCATACATTTTCACTAAGTTCTCCCTGTATTAACCTTCTCTGCTTCTCTTTCTTCTTTCTTCTCTCCTCCTGTTTTTTTTATTCTTACATCCCCTCCGAATGTTTTGGGCCTCTTCTTCATTGCATAATGAACAGACGCACAGTGAGAGAAAGATGCTAAATAAGAGGAAGTTTGGAGACAACTAAAATCATGTCATGTTTTCTTGTACAGCTGCACTGATTAGTTGATTAATTGTTTAGTTCCATCCATCAATTTTCTTCTACTTATCTGGGCCGGGTCGCAGTGGCAGCAGGCTAAACAGGGTAGTCCAGACGTTCCCCTCCCCAGCAGCGCTTTCCAGCTTTTCCTGGGGGATCCCGAGGCGTTCCCAGGCCAGATGATAATCCCTCCAGTCTTTTCTAGGTCTACAATGTGGTGTCCTACCAGTTCCCGGAAAACCTCCAAGGGGAAGCGCCAAAGGGGCATCCTGATCAAATGCCCAAACCACCTCAACTGGCTCCTTTCGGCGTGAAAGAGCAGCAGCTCTACTCTGAGCTCCCTCCGGAGCCACCCTATGGAGGAAACTAATTTCGGCCGCTTGTATCTGCGATGTCATTCTTTCGGTAACTACCCAAAGCTCATGACCATAGGTGAGGGTAGGAACGTAGATCAACTGGTAAATTGAAAGTTTTGCCTTCCGGCTCCGATACAAAGCTTGCTTTACTGCTAACGCCGCCCCAATCCACCTGTCCATCTCACGCTCCATTTTACCCTCACTCGTGAACAAGAGCCCGAGATACTTGAGCTCATTCACTTGGGGGAGTAACTCATTCCCAACCTAGAGGGAGCAATCCACCATTTAACAGCAGAGAACTATGGCCTCAGACAAGGAGATGCTGACTCTCATCCCAGTCGCTCCAAACCTAGCTGCAAACCATCCCAATGCTTGCAGAAGGTTACAGTTTGATGAAGTCAACAGTTTAGTTGATCAACAGAAAATTAAGTGCAACTAATTTTATAATCGACCACTCGTTTAACTGATTTTTCAAGCAAAAATGCCAAACATTTGATGGTTCCAGCTTCTCAGATGTGAGTATTTGCAACTTTTCTTGTCTTACATTATAGTTAATTGAATATGTTTGGATTTTGGTTGGTCGGACAAATCAGTGAAATTAAATCTAAAATATATAATTGCTAAGATGATAAATCTTGTAAATAAAAAGTAAGTAAAGCTTGGTAAATTCCTGATGGAAACAACTAGTGATGAAACTGGCTAATAGTTGATTTCATTAAATTATTGGTGGCTGGCTGACATATTTTTGATATTTAAAGCCAAAAAACTATGAAAACGTTTACCAAGCCAAGCACACATATCAAGTAATATATGTCTCTTTTTATCTCACATAGGGCCAACCTTATGAATACAATAATTAATGATTTGATATTTTATTTAAGTGCCATAAACCACAGGCTTCTCAGCCTACATTTTTTTTACAAGAGAATCCATATTCTGCACATAAATCAAAACAAAAATGGTGGAATAAAATATACAAACATGTCCAATCGATGAACTGAAACAACACTTGGATTTTATTGTACATACATTGTCATTCAAATACAGAAAATATCTACTGAACACAGTGTTAAGCAAAAATTTTACTGATTATACTGTTTTTGCATTTTTTGCATGTTGTTGAAATGCTAACAGCGAACATAGTCTCCAACCAAAATGTCTGATTGGTGCATCCTAAGACACAAATCTACTTAACATGGTGGAATCACATGATACCTGCAGTATTTACAGTAGCAGTATATTCTCCTGTCCTTGTCCACTTGTTTTTCATTCCCCATTCTCTCATTTACCATCTTATATGGACTCATTTCTTCTTTGTCTTTTCCTTTACTTCTTTCCTCTCTACCTCCCTCTATCTGAAGCCTTTCCCTCCTCTTCTGTTTCCGTGTACCTCCATCTCTAGGCCAAAATACAGTTCACAATTGTTTCATTACCTACTGACACTTATTGTCTGCTAGAGCATCCAGGGCTCTCATGTAACTCTTTATCTTTTTCTATCTTTTACGCACATTCTCGTTCTGGCATTCTAAATTCACTGCTCAAACTGTAAACCTACCCATGCCATCTAACCTCGTGTTAATCCACCATCTGACTCTTCTCTCTGCCTCTCTTCCTGTTACTCATCCCTTTCTGGCAAGCAGCAGCTCTTGAATAATTGCAGTGAGGAGGAAATTTTCAATGCATACGTGATGGGCTCTCTGAAGCATCTCTCTCCCCCCCTCTGAAAGTCTATCCCTTCTTCTTAATCCTACCTTGTCTAACTGAAGAGCCTAGTTTTAGACACACATACATACACACACACACACACGGCTACACACAATTTGAATGAAAGCAGCTTGACTGCAAGAGGAAATGCATAGGAAGAGAAACTTATCTCTCAGTGGCACTATGTTACTCGATACACACACTCAAACGTCAACAGTTTGGTAGCACCTACTCATTTATACGCTCACATTACCATATACACACAAATGCACATATTCTGCCACACGCATACAGCCATTCACATACATTCACAGGTCAATTGCTGTTTGTAACATGACCTTAATAAGTCGTTCTCCGTATAACAAAACACTTGAGTTGTTGATCATTCAGTTCGCCCATACATCTGTTCAATAGTGCGCTGTGTGCACGCATATTTGTGTGTGTCAGTGTGTAGGTGTGTGTATGCAAGATCATACATTATGTGGAGTGTTTTAACACTGTCATGATTAGTGCAGTTATGTGTTGTCAAGTGGGAGGAATCATTTCCATTTCTGAACAGGCACAGACATAATGATGTTTACACACACAGACACACAACAACAACAATGCATCCCACAGAGGGATTTTTAAGAGGTATAGTGTTTTGCTCACTTGACAAATAATACAGACAAACCTTAACACCAGTATGTGGTTGTGTGTGTATGTGCAACCGGCTTACATCTCAGTTTTACATCAGTTTTATGAGCACAAAGTTGGCACACACACACACACGCACACACACGTGCACACATACATGCACAGTCACCTCTCGTTCCGGTTAGTTAATCCCCTTTCCCTCCAGCTGTGCAATCATAATTTAAAGGTGTTGTCTGTATAATTTCTGTGGATTATGTGATTAGGAAACTATTGTGGCAGATTAATGTGTGAATGAGGTTAACCCGTGATGAAATGGCTTTTGTCAGCCTGTGCCCTCTGCAGTGTATTGTAATGCTCTGTCTTTGTCCTTTTGTGTGTGTGTGTGGAAGAGAGAGAGACAGGTGGAGGCCAAAGCTTTCTAATCTTTAAACCACCGTATTTATTTATGATCATATGTCTTGATTTATTTCGTTAATGTGTTGGGTTTTAGTCCGGTTTAACCCTCACCTCACTTAAACTCTCCTCTCCTCTCTTCATCCCTTTCCCTCTTTCCTTCGTTCTTCCCTTCCCTCTTTCTCTACTCTCCACATTAACTCTATGGAGAGAGACTGGGTGACATAGACACAGCTCAGAGCAAGAGCTGTAGTTGGATCTAGATGGAGCTCTGAGGAGAGGAGGCATGGCTGTGGCAGAGCCTGGAGCCAGCTGTCACAAATAGAACATTTAATAGTGTCTCTCTTTCTCTCTGTCTCTCTGGAGCTGGTCTGCTGTCGGCTCAGGTCATTCCAGATAGGACTCTATCTTAGGATGATCTCACTGACAGCACCCACTTTAGACTAATCACTCCATTTAGACTGGAGTGGCCCTGAGGTGGGAGGGAGAGAGAGAAAAAGAGAGAGAGAGGAAAAGACAGACGGAAAGAGAGAGAGATGACAGAGATGAACAGTTACTACCCCGCAGGATGAACAGGAAATGAGGGAAGATCCGAGCGAGGGCCACAAATTGTTGAGAGAGAGAGAAAAACGCCAGGCAGATACTGACAGAAAAAGAGTGATGGCAAGCATGTTTATTTTAGGGGCCATCTGTGAAGCATAATAATTGTTAATTGAAATGAGGAGTGTTTTGTTAACCTTGGGATATTTGTGTGAATATATATGTCTGAGTCTATTTATGCAGGCCTGACTATTTATTTGAGCTTGTTTATATGTGTGTGCAGTAAACAGGAGAAAGATAATGTGTTTTAAAGTTGTCACCTTGATTGCATCCATCATCTCTTTGTGTTTCTTACCATCGCTGCCATCTGAAAATGGTCTGGATTCCAGACCTCTCAATCGTTGCCCACATCTCCCATTTTATATACCAATGGATCTGGTGTGGGACTAATTGACGGCTGTTTCCCCAGTTGTAAAAACAACAAAACAAGTTAGAAGTTTGTAGGTTGGAGTAAGAATGGAGACGTCATTGCCAGAGCCAGAAAACTGGCCACACAAAATGGCGACATGCTTGGAGAAGATTGAGTCAGCTATAAAGGTTGTCTTAAGTCAATTTAGAAAAATAACAACTCTTAAATCGGCATATTTCTCCAGTTGACATGACAAACATTTACTTATCTGCTCCTAGCAACCACTACTGTGGCATGATGGACACGTCATAACTGAGTGGTTTATGGCGACCATGAACAAGATTTCAGTCTGAGTAATGAGGTCAAAGGCAATTCTGATTATACAGCTAGTCTGATAGGGCCACTCTATAAACTTAGTTTCTCTTTTTAAAAAGATTATGAAGTCCCTTATTAGAAAACATCTTATTTAAAAAAAAAACCCAAAGGAAAAATATTAAATAGAATCCTTCATGTGCTTACTAAAAAAAATATATGAAAACACTTTTCTATAGCATTCATATTTCTTGCAAACAAACCTGTGGTTTCACTACATTTCTTTGTCTTTTCAGCCACAGTGGACATTGCTGCTCATGCTAACTACCCAGGTCTTCTCTCTGTTTAATCCAACAAACCATAGTGGTGTAAAAATAAAACAAATTGCTTTCGGTCTGCCAGAGTATTATTTTCCAGAGACAATCAACCTAACACTGGGAGTTTAGAACAGTAAGACAAAGCTTTCATGAACAGGGTTATTAATATCGAAGGTTTATAAAGAATAACGCATGTATTAAGGGTGGAACTAAACATTATTTTCATTATGGATTAATCAGCTTTTTTAAAAATTAATTGTTTAGTCTGTAAAATTCTAGGAAATAGTTTAAATTACAACTTCACATGGTACAAGCACATGGTGCCAACGTCGAATTGCTTGCTTTGTCTGACCAGTAGTCCAAAACTCATATAGATATTCAATTTACAATTATATAAAACAGAGAAAAAGATAAAATCCTCACAATAAAGTAGTTGTAACCTGGGAATGTTTCGCAAATTTACTTGAAGAATGACTTCAATGATCATAAAAATAGTTAGTGATCAATTATCTTTTGATCTGCTAATTGATCATCATTAATCGTTTCACTTACTACATGAATGAGCTCTACTGCTCTGACTAACAGTACCAGTTTGGAATGGAAAGTATTTTTTGTTGAAAAATTAATTAGCTCCTTCCAATGATTTTGGAGTGACAATCTATGAAGTCAACAGGACCTGCCTTCAAGATATTCCATCAACAGGACTTGAAATAGCTATAGAATACTTGCACATGCACTGACTATTGAAAGTACACTGTGATCCCTGATGGAACTGTCTATTCACTGAAGCCCAGTGTGTGTTTGTGCATGTATGAGGTCTTTTTACTGTATGCCAGCTAATAATGTACAATAGCTCCGGCTCTCCCATGTGTACCTCCCGCCCTCACTCTCTGTGGCCAGATAACCTCCACCTGTCACTCCTCATCCTCCGCCTCTCCTCTCCCATTCTTCCATCTCTCTTTCCGTCCGTTCATCCCTGGGTGTCCCTATTCATCCAGAGTGATGGAGTTGGTCCGACTTGCCATTGCCTTTCAATGTGGGCGAACGCACACACACACACACACACACACACACACACGGACACACACACGGACACATACACAGACTTTGTGTTCGCCACCCATTTACCTGACTCAATGCCTCTATTCTCTGGCTCCAAATTGACCGTTGGCTGGACAGATGGATGGATGACCCATGGTGGTCCCTCTCTCTTCACTCCCTCTCTCTCACATACACACACACACAACACACAAACACTAACACACAATAAAGATAGCCCATAGGGCTTTTTCAAGAACGCAAATATGTGTTCAGAACACATTCTTTTTTTTCTACTTTTTATAACTTTACCTCAATTCTACTCACCTTATCTCTGTCTTGCTCTGTCTCACCTCTCTCTCTCAGACAGAGAGAGAGAGGTGATAAGATGCTTAAATGAAACCAACATTGTACATTTCAGTAAAAATGTGCACAGCTTCAATTTAGTGGGTTTCAGAGTTTCTTCGTAACATAAGATAAGTGGGATCATTTCCTTTTGCAATATGTCAAAGTTTCATTGTTGTATTTGCTGTGGTAAGAACAATCTTTCATTATGTTGCTTAGTTCACAATAAAAACCCAACTTCTGTCTGAATCCGAATCTGAATCTGATTCAGGATCAGAATCAATTAACTTGACTTGACTTTGGTTCTCATTAGCTCTCACACAGTACCAAAACAAATGTACAGGAAGATACAAATATACACATACTGCTAAACAAGTAAGTAAGTAAGCAAAAAATAACATAGCTATTCTGTATATGCAAGTAAGTATTCAAATAGATTAGACCTGCAATGATTGATTGCAACAGATTAATTTCATTATCGATTAATCTGCTGATTATTTTCTTGATTGTTTGGTCTTCAGAATGTCCGAAAAATGCCCTTCACAATTTCCTAAAGCCTGTTATAAATTTAAATGTCTTTCTTTCCCCCAACCAACCCAAAAATATTCAATTTACAATGAGAAAAGCAGCAAATTCTCACATTTGACAAGCTAGAACCAGGGAATGTTTGGCACAATTGCTTGAAAAATGACTTAAATTATCAACAATAATTATCAAATAATAATAATAAATTATTTTTCTGTAGATCATTAATGGATTAATTGACTCATTGTTTAGAGCTAAACAGATATAAAACAACAGCTGGACAACAAACATACAGTGTCTATACACAGACTACTGATATTATGTACTTGCTATTGCACAGCTCATAATATTTAGACTGTATATAGATCTGAAAATGGTACAGCATCTCTGATATACCTATGAAAAGTCTGGCCTCAACATGGCATGCGTTTGCTGAGCTCTTGTATCATACATAACTGCGGCTTTGTCAACAGTCTGCGGGCCAGATCATTTCCATCTGAGGTTAATCCTACAGAGAGAGAGGGATCCCAAACCTGAATATTACCGCAGCTCAAATCTCCTCACAGTCAGACGCCACTACTCACATCTCACACCTTCACACAGAGGGGTTTGCATGTCAAGATAAGTGGAAAAGGTAAAGGGAGACAAACACACTTCTGTGCAGTACACTGAATGGGAAATGCACACACGCATGCACAGTACATGCCCGTATAAACACTTATATATGTACATACATCTATACAGAGGAAAGACACATATACAGTATGAACACACACAGATGCATGCACAGACACACTGGCAGTGGAGCTCATCTGTCTGGTATCTGCTCTCTTCTCTCTGCAGTAGGCAGATAAGTGCCATAGTCAAACCAGCGAGGGAGAAACACTGTACTAGATAGACCCTGTAGCTACACTCTGTACTCCCTGCGGTGGCTTTGTGTGTGTTTGTGTTTTTTAGGGATTGAAACAGAAATGTATTTTGGAATGTACAGAAATCCATCCTCCTGAATTTCAGTCAAATTTTAATGTAAACTTTAAATGAAAGTTGCCATTTAAACAAAAAACTACTTGTTAGAGTTGAGTTAATTCTATTCAACTGTGTGTTTCTTGTCTTCCTTGTTTTTGCACACTACTGTGTGTGTTTACTGACACAGTATTTAGCATTCAACTGATTGTGGTCAATAAATACCACAAGGTATATGTTGTTAAGAAATTCTTTCTTAAGCTTGTTTTGCTCTTTTGCCACATGCAAGCTTAACTTACCAGACGTTCTGCCACAGAAGCAATGTTATCACCTGTTATAACCCTTTATCTTCTTCCCAACATAACTCAGTTCAATTCAATTCAGTTGGGCTTTATTGGGAGGGGAAACATGTTAACATTGCCGAAGCATGTGTGAAATAAAAACATAAACAGAAAAATGTGCTATTAGAATATATACAGATAAGTAAGATAATAATGATAATGATAATAATAATAATAATAATAATAATAATAATAAACTCTTACAGTAAACATCAAATCATTTGGAAAAAAAAATCACCTGTCCTACTGGTGAACACCACATCTTGGGATCATTGTACACACTTTTCATGGACACAGTGTACATGGTATTACCTAAAGTCACCTTCTCAATCCTGTATCCTCTTTTCTGGCATTCTATCCTAACCTCTTGTGTCTCCATTCCTATGCTTGACATGCAGAAAACAGAGTCTTCTTTAACGCTTTGGTTATGGCAGTTTTCAATAAAGAACAATGTAGTGGCTTTGCACTAAAACGTACAGTCTTGGGCATTTCCAGTCATTTATACATGGTTCTTTATAGCACCACAAATGGTCCTGCCATGCTCCAAGCTTAAAACCTTTTGTGTTATTAGTCTTTTGTGTGGAGTAATGGGCCCTACATTTCTGTGTCCTACTCTGTTGTGCCCTTTTCTGTGGTGTCCATCTTATTATGCTTCTTTGCTGTACTTTGTCTGACTATCCATATCTCCCCTCATTATTTGTATAATCACGTGTTTACTGTCTGCACAAGGATTAAAAGAACGACCCCAGACTGCTAACAACCGATAATGAGAATGAACTCAGTAATAGCCAGATAACTGGTTTGCTGTTTTATAGTCTCATCTTTTTTGCCTCTCTTTAGCCTGTGATCTCTGTGTCAACACAGTTGCATAATTCAACTCTGGCTTGTTACCAAATTTGCTAGATTTAACTTCATTTACACTGAGGCGCATCAAAACGCACTGATCACAGTATTAATCACTTTCCTGTTCTGACCCTGAGCTTTAAAAATTGTAGAAACTCTGAGAACATAATCTTGTTTAGTATGCTATACTGTAGCTGCTGGCGTCTTTGCTTACTGCTGCAAATTGGCTCAATTCAACTCAGTTCAACTAGTGTCCTGATGTGGCATTGAAAGCCACTGAAACTGTGAGTGATCAACTGTAGGACTCCGGAAAACAACAAAAAGCAAGGATTCAAATGAGATAGATGAGGGTTGGATAAAGTGCTATTTTTCCCAATATAATGCTTCTTCTTGAACAACAGCAGCATGTGTGAACCTCTTTGATGTCTTCTCCAAAATTCTGTCTACCTCTGTGCAGTTGTGTGACCTGATGTGGTATCATACAGTCGAGCACTGGTATGAAGAGCTCCATTGATCTGTACACTGACCGATAGACCCATAGACTGCTGCAAAGCCCTCTGGGTAATAAAAAAAAGCAGTTTATCTCCTAGCAACATACAGTAACATCATCCTGAGGTCTTTCTTCATTCTTTCTGTGTCAGACTCTTTTTCTTTTTTTCTCCCTCTTCTATTTTTTTCTGCCTCCTCAGACCCAACAAATACTTGAGTAGACTCCTTTCGACTGCCACTACTCCCTGTATATGTGTGTGTGTGTGTGTGAGTGAATGTGTGTCCCTCAGGAGTTCTTGTGCATGTCCATCTCTGTGCTTTCTACCATGCAGGATAAAAGCCTTTCAGCTGTGACTGCTGCCAAATCAGCCCCTGCCACACCACCGCAACTCCACTCCAGCACCAGTTAACTATCACACTGCTGTCATTAGAAACAGGAGTGTGTGCGTGTGTGTGTGTGTGTGTGTGTGTGTGTATGTGAGAGAGAGAGAGAGATACAGAGAGAGAGGGAGATGTAGAGAATGAGAGAGAAAGGAATAGCAGGCCCAACAATCTGGGTCACAGGATTCAGGCGACTAAGCACTAGTGATATGTTTCTGATCAGGTCCACTGGTGTGAACTCCCTCAGAACTAGCTAAGAAAGCACTCTGGATAGACTCTTACATGTGAGCATAAGTTTCAGTGAAAGAGGCAAATGTGGTTTGGCATTATAGGCTAGCTTTATCCATTCACAATCAGACACTATTTAGACAGCATCTTGCTTCTCTAAATGATAAGTCTGGTGGTATTCTATGTTTTCTTATTTTCAACAAATCCCATGAAAAGACCAAAACCCACATTTATATATAAATCTATCTTACCAACAGTGTTGCCTCTGTAGCCAAAGTCTATATATGGTTTATTCATCTGTGCCATGGACCTCTGTTGTTGTTCAAAAACTATGAAAAACACATCAGTGAGTCACACTGTTGCACTGGCTGACATGTTCCTTCATTACCACAAACACACACACACTGTAGGTTAGTTTGGGTCGATCCCACATACACCATCCTGCTGCCATAAATACTCACACAAAATCTGCATCTGAAAAAAGGCTCCAACAAATACACAGTTTACTCCTGTTTGAGTAACATTTGCTAAGAACAACAGTGCCCAGCTGTTTAAAGAAATGAATTTGCTTTAAAAAAAAATTTAAGTATATATTCGTGACCACAGACTAGAGAAGTCAAAGTTTTTAGAGACAGACTAAAGCATTGTTGGTTTTGCTCTTTATATTATTTTCGTTGACAATAAGAAAAATCTCGTATATATCTGTTCTCGTAATATTGCCAGCCTCATCCTTATTAAAGACATAACTGTAAACCAATGGGCTCTCAGTCCATATGTGTACACTGCTTGTGAGTTCTCATAGCGTACAGGGTATCTACCATCATTTGCCAAACAGATAATTGAGGTTTAGCAAGTCAAGGATGGGTTAATTAGGGTTTATGTTATGGCATTACGTTACATTGTCTTTAAGTTGTGGCCCTGTGAACTGCCTTTTTCTTATTTAACCAGAAGGAGTTTCAGTTATGTCTGTGCATGACCATTCACTTTAGAAGGTTGAGGGGACACTCCATCATGTTATTTTTAAGGGGTTTAAGTTACAGCCTCCCCAAAGTGTATGACTGGAAGGGTTAATGGGGCACCACATTATCTAACTGTTACATTAGCAACTTATGATCAAACCAAAACATGCAAGGGGGCACTTCCACTGTTGACCTCTCCTACTAACCAGCTCATAATCCATGTAGCTTGCCTATTGACAATTGTATCGGAGGCCATAAGTAGCTTTACGCACTTAAGTCCCTTAACAGATCAGACAGCTCTCCTATATGTCCCACATGAGCCATTTGTAGGATAAGACGGGTCTCAGATACAGGGTTGGACTATAATTCCAACTTTTGGTAACTGAGACATTAAAAATCAGTTTTTCTGTTCCCATTGTTCTCCTTTCCTCGTTAATCCCCATCCTTACCTTTCTGCCTCTTTTGTCTCGTCTTTTTTGTTTAAAATGTGGATAGCACAGTAAAGCCCTCTGCCAAATTGACAGTGCTTTCATAGTTACAAAGGTTTGGGAGCTATTATTAGGTAGGTCTGAACAAGAATACTCCACAAGAGCCTCGACTACGACAAAAAAATTCTTGGAGAAAATCCAGAGCAGGAATGCAGAGGTTAACAAAGTGGCAAAGAGGAGGGGGGATGAGAGTTGACACATAAATGGAGGAGAGAACAAGACAGGGGAGAGGAGCGCTTTTTGACAGCAGAGGTGAGGGGTCAGATGTAATCAGCACCTCTGTAATTTTTCTCAGCAAGTCAATTCTCTGTTTGTTTGTTTTTAATATTCTCTCTCCTCCCAGCCAGGGTGTATTTGTGTATGTGTGTTTGTTGGAGTTGCGAGGGTGGGGGGCTGAGGAATGAGGAGATGAGAGGCTGACTATCAGATGGCACGTGAGTGTATGGTTAGCCTCCTTGCAGCTCACGTTTTGGGTCTTCGATTATTTTTTGGGGGCAACCCTGGAATAAACTGTTGCATTTTTATCTTTGTGCATGAGTGTGTGTTTGTGGGGTGAAGGGGTTAAGAAGATGCATTTGGTATAAAAAAATCTCAACACTTTTTTTCTCTTTCTTTCCTTCCCCCTCCAACCTTTCCTGTTCTGTCAATCATTCCTGTTGCCATGGCGACGGAGAGGATTGCATTAACATGGAAATAACATATTAGGTATGCTTCAGTTTGTATGTTTGCCATATGGCATATGTTATGTCTCATCCAGTGTGTCTGGTGTTTGTGAGTTATGAGTTAACCTGTTCTCTCTTTCTCTCTGTGTGTGTGTGTGTGTGTGTGTGTGTGTGTGTGTGTGTGTGTGTGTGTGGGCAGGTTGGCACTGACCATTGACCCTCTCTCTCTTTCTTTTTGTCACACACACAGCTGTCCTTAAAACTCAGCTGACTCCATACCTGCCATATGATATACAGTACATCTGGAAAGTATTTATTGCGCTTCACTTTTTCCACATTTTGTTATGTTACAGCCTTATTCCAAAATTGATTAAATTCATTATTTTGCTCAAAATTCTACAAACAATACCCCATAATGACAACGTGAAAGAAGTTTCTTTGCAAATGTATTACAAATAGAAAACGAAAAAAAATCACATGTACATAAGTATTCACAGCCTGTGCTCAATACTTTGTTGAATCACCTTTGGCACCAATTATAGCCAGTCTTTTTGAGTATGATGCTACATGCTTGGCACACCTGTTTTTGGGCAGTTTCTCCCATTCTTCTTTGCAGGACCTCTCAAGCTCCATCAGGTTAGATGGGGAGCATCGGTGCACAGCCATTTTCAGATCTCTCCAGAGATGTTCAGTCGGGTTCAAGTCCTGGCTCTGGCTGGGCCACTAAAGGACATTCACAGAGTTGTCCTGTAGCCACTCCTTTGTTATCTTGGCTGTGAGCTTAGGGTCGTTGTCCTGTTGGAAGATGAACCTTCGCCCCAGTCTGAGGTCCAGAGCGCTCTGGAGCAGGTTTTCATCAAGAATGTCTCTGTACATTGCTGCATTCATCTTTCCCTCGATCCCGACTAGTCTCCCAGTTCCTGCCGCTGAAAAACATCCCCACCGCATGATGCTGCCACCACCACGCTTCACTGTAGGGATGGTACTGTCCAGGTGCCTGGTGTCCTCCAGACATGACGCTTGCCATTCAGGCCAAAGAGTTCAATCTTTGTTTCATCAGAACAGAGAATTTTGTTTCTCATGGTCTGAGAGTCCTTCAGGTGCCTTTTGGCAAACTCCAGGCAGGAGTCATGTGCCTTTTACTGAGGAATGGCTTCCGTCAGGCCACTCTACCATACAGGCCTGATTGATGGAGTGCTGCAGAGATGGTTGTTCTTCTGGAAGGTTCTCCTCTCTCCACAGAGAAACCCTGGAGCTCTGTCAGAGTGACCATCGGGTTCTTAGTCACCATCCTGACTAAGGCCCTTCTTCCCCGATCGCTCAGTTTGGCCGGGTGGCCAGTTCTAGGAAGAGTCCTGGTGGTTTCAAACTTCATCCATTTACGGATGACGGAGGCCACTGTGCTCATTGGGACTTTCAATGCTGCAGAAATTTTTCTGTACCTATCCCCAGATCTGTGCCTCGATACAATCCTGTCTCGGCGGTCCAGAGACAATTCCTTGGACTTCATGGCTTGGTTTGTGCTCTGGCATGCACTGTTAACTGTAGGACCTTAGATAGACAGGTGTGTGCCTTTCCAAATCATGTCCAATCAACTGAATTTACCACAGGTGGACTCCAATCAAGTTGTAGAAACATCTCAAGTATGATCAGTGGAAAGAGGATGCACTTGAGCTCAATTTTGAGTGTCATGGCAAAGGCTGTGAATACTTATGTACATGTGATTTTTTTCATTTTTTATTTGTAATAAATTTGCAAAGATTTCAAACATTCTTCTTTCACGTTGTCATTATGGGGTATTATTTGTGGAATTTTGAGGAAAATAATAAATTGAATCCATTTTGGAATAAGGCTGTAACATAACAAAATGTGGAAAAAGTGAAGCGCTGTGAATACTTTCCAGATGCACTGTATGACCCTTATGCTCACAAGCAGCCCACAGTACACTAACCAGCTCGTTCTCCCAGCGAGCACAGCTGGCTCATATGAATGTGTGTGTGTGTGTCTGGTTGTTGTGTTTGCATGTTGAGCAGTCAGAGAGCGTTGTTGAGGAAACAACAGGGTTGATAATTGGACATGTCCTTCGAACACACACGCAAACAAGCGCTGTCCCCTCCCTACCGAGGAGCTATAAACATGTAAATGAGAACAACGCTGCTCTCCTCCTTTTTCACTCCCTCGTCTGTCCCCTCCATTCCATCACTCATCGCTACGTCCACGCTGCAATCAGCACGTGTGGGAGAACAGGACATATCGTCTAGTTGGTCCTAGCAGGGACACAGGCTGAATATGTAGGCAGGGGGCTCTGCATGGTGATTAACATGTCTGGCAGGGGACAGCACGTGTTAGATCAGACGTGGGTGATGGATAACTTATCTGTTGGAGTTAGAACAAACAAGAACAATCCAAGAATTTTTACTGTGCTCAGATTTCAATAATGACAGAAAATTATACTGATAAAAGGGAAACAAAAAAATTAACCTTGTCTAAAAAACCTTGTCTAATAAAAAATAAATTTATGCAGGTTTTGAAGGAAAAGTAATTGCCGTATGGATTATGTTCATTGGCAAGTCGGGGTGAATGGTGGATGAACATACCACAGGACAATCGACATTTGCATCCTGCGTCCAATATCCTGTGTGTTAGGTTTAGGCTATAAAAACACTTTGGTTAAGGTTAGGGAAAGATCGTGGTTTGGGTTAAATATTGAAAAAATACACACTTTTCCTGTCACCATTGACTTTTTCAATATATAACCAGGACAGCAATCTTTCCCTGACCCTATAAAAATGTTAGACATGCTTTAGTTGCCACAACAACTAAAACACATGAAATCTTTAGGAGACAGGTTTGTCTGTGGAGGTTTATAACACTGACAGAAAGTTGATGGTGTTTTTTTTCACAGATCCATCATAGAATCAATCCACCTTCTCAGCGATTTGTTGGTATGGGAATCTAAAAATGCAAAACAAAAATCAAGTGGGCAATATTGTCAAGGTGGCCAGTAAAATCGCTGGTGACCCGCTGGTGAAATTACTGTACATGGAAAGCAAAATTCATCTTAGTGAATCTGGACCATCCTCTGTTTAATGATCTTGACATCCATCCTCCCCTCTGGTCAGAAAAACAGGTTTCTGAAAATCTTTTGCAACAGGTTCAAATTTTAAATTATTCCATGTGCATTAAACAAACTTGATTCAAATATACCATAAACTGCCCCTTGACAGCTTGGCACTTTATCTTATTCGTATTCTTAGTTGCTGCATGCAACTTGTGTCACAGGGACACTTTGTTGTATTTTGAATTGTGTGTATAGTATTCACATCTTTTGTTTTTTTTTCTCTTGTTTTATTGCGTTTTAATTTCCTCTGGTGGTACAACAAAGTTCTGAACAGACCTGAACTGATTCATTTCAGTTCAAATCCTTGACAATGGTGGGGACAGAAAATAGGGTGACAGTCAGTTAATCAGTCACACTACAAGCCAGTCAGTTAGTCAAATTTCTGCTGTCTGTCTTTGTGTCACTTAACAGTCTTTCAGTCAGTCGATCAGGTAGTTAGTCAAACAACATTTCAGTAAATCTAGAGTCAGTCATGTATCTTCCTGCTCCTCTATAATAGGCAGTATTAGACTAAGTAGTGTTGACTACCTGTGCTAGTAGCAGTGTTGCATTTACACAGAAAAGCTTCCATTAGTATCCATACAACATCAGCAATTGTGGCGTCTGGGAGGCCACGGAAAGGTAATTTGAGCAAAAGAAAATGACACCTTGGGGAAAAAAATGAAGATCGAGCGGTGAAATAGAGAAAGCAAGTAGAAAGAAAAGAGAAAAATACATGGTGATTTACGCAAAAGTCCAAATGACAGGGAATTGGCCACAGACACCTGACTGTGTTATTATATCACCATCAACAACGGCATGCTCTTCTGCCAGGGGGAAAGACAGCGAGAGGCTGGAAAGAAAGGAAAATAAAAAATAAAATGAGAGATCTCCCCAACACAAACAAAACCCCCCAAACAAGCGTGTTTTCTTTTGGCTTTCTTTTGAGTGCAAGGCTATCAATTCAACCTCCCTGGGGTTTTTTTAAACGGCACCATTGCTTGGCTCTCATTGTTGTCGTATTGTTTGTCAGGGGTCCAGGCGGGGCCAGGCAGAGGAGGTGGTATCAAGAAGAAGGGACAATTTGATGGATGTTTGTTGATATCTAGACCACTAGGGCTCTGATTGCCTAACATTAAACCAGCAATAACAGGCCAATCATCCCACTTACACCTCCACACGCCAAGCAGCAGAATTGGATCAAACTGGCTTTTTCTCTCTGTCACTTTCTCACTCATCCCCTCTCTCTCTGTCTCTCTCTCTCACTCAGTCGATTCCTTGCTCTTTTCTCCTCTCTCCTGACATGCTTATTAGCTGATATTGATCCAGGCTGGTCAATTGTCAGCTCCTCTCATCCGCACCGTATTGACGGCATAATCAGTGAGAGAGGAATGGAGGGAGAGACAGCGAGAGGGAGGCAGATGAAATTTTGTGCCAGTGGGTAAATTATTGGCTGCTGGCTTGTTGACCCACGAAGCTACTCATACCTCCTGGACACACACAAACACACACACACACAATCAGTCTCATTCATGAAAATTCATTTTTGAGTGCATTTATATATAAGAAATGTTTGTCATAAAAACCTGTGTTCGTTCAATATTTAGTGTTATGTTCATTATAGTTATGAATAAATGTAACAGTAATAACTGTTGCGCCAGAAATGGAGAACAAACTGCATTTTCTGACTGGCATTGAAAAAAAGGAAAAATAAGAACTTCAACCAATGGAAGTTATTTACAATCTTGTATGTTAAGGTAATGAACAGCCAAGCACATTAAAGTAAAGCACTAATGGCTAATGGTCAATGTTGCTGATCTGGGAGATGAGGCTGTGTCTGTATACAGACAGTCTGTATGCAAGCTTTAGTAAAAACACCAAGTATTTCTCCGTATTAACTCTTTAACCAGTAGCTACATGTTGGATGTTGAGCAAAACACACACACAGAGTGGTAAGGACCTTGCGCCACAGACAGTGCACAGAATTGCCACCGGCGGGCGTGTGTGCATTTTGACCAACAATACAATGATCACCTGGTCGGTTCACAGTGACAGTTCAGTGACAAATGAACTACAGAACCAGTTTTCAAAAGACAAGTGTCATAGTGAAACTCAGTGAGGTGATTACGCGCTTGACTTCAACAACCCATAAATTGATTTTATATTCTCTTCCTTTCTAAAAACAAAACACACAAACAAAAGTAAAAAGTAAAAATTATTAACTCAACATCTTTATGCAATGTAATTGTAAGATTTTACATGTTTTACACATGGTCTTTGTCAAATATAAATTTAATTTATTGTAAGGGAGTGTATTATAATAATAAAATGAAATCTCATTTGATAAGTGGAGTGTCACGTCACATATGCCACTTGTGTTGTGACTGTGCCATGGCCCCCTAGAGCCTCCCCTAACTGCCCTGCTTCGCTGCCCAGCTTCAGGGCTCCGTCTCTGGGGAGAGAAGCAGCTGGCATAGCCCCTCTCTCGCTGGAGGGCTGGTGCCCATCTCATATTCTCCCTAACGCTGTGCAACACACACACACTTGCAGAAAAAAACACACTCGCACACGGCTCCTTCTGCACATTAAGTTTTAATCAGGCACTTAGCTGGGCATCTGTTACGGCTCTGTCTGTGCGGCGCGTTAAGGACCTGTCGCCACAGGTTACAAGCCTAACAGATCCGTTGACTGATAGACCCCTGGCCCACTTAGCGGCTGACGTCACAGCTGTATCTGCTTGGTCTGAGAAATCTGTCTGCCTAGATGACCCATAAATCAGAGAACATCATGGGCATTCATTCAATGCCATTTTTGCTCTGTGATTACTCTGAAGAGAAAATTAAAAGATGAAAGCATGAGAGGCTGTCAAATACAGAAAATTTGAGTTGATGCCCATGGTTAAAGGATGATTACTGGATTTGTTTTAACCACAGTGATGTGGTGTGTTTACTGAAGATGATGTGCTGTTAACAGTGGCTAAAGAAAAACAGGTACATACAGTATCCAAAATAGTCCGCAGGGATCAGCCCATTTTGGATGATTTTGCAGCACACATTTACTTCCAAAGCCTACATTCAGTGCCAATGCAGAAAGTAGTGTGCTGCTATACAAAGTAAGGGAGTGAGGCCTCGGTGGTGGATGGGCATGTAGTACTGTGTCCGACTTTCCTGTGGGGGACCTGAGTCACAGACCTGCAATTAATTATTATTTTTACCATAGTTGCCTAACCTTAACCATACCTTAACTTTACCTATACTGTAGTCGCCTTTTACAGATATGCTCTGTGTTAAGCAATGTTTGTTTAAAGTATACTGAAGTACAAGTAGCTCAATTCCTGGTTCTTTCTCTGCAGTGCCATCTTGGGTTACCTTATACAATATTAGTTACATTGTAAATATTCTTCTCAAATGGTATCTAGAATGTCCTTGACTCTCTATAACCTAATGTGTTCATCTTTTGAGCTCCTGAATGTGCAATTATTGTAAATCTGCAGTTGTACACTCCAAACACAACATTTGTGTGTTCACCCACTGTAATTGCTCTGTTTTGCTCAGACCCAGGCAGCTACTGTAACCGTGCAAAGGTCTAGCCCCATTGGATGAAACCCAAACAAGAGTAAAAAAGATTCCTCACTTAACAAGATACCATTTTCACTACTGTAAACACCTTCTAAAAGGCACTAACATACTAACTGCACACCTCCACATAGATGCCCACATTTTCAATTATTTCAGGATCATGCTCACAAGGCCAGATAACAAATCATTGTTTTGTGTTTAGTGTGAATTCTATGTATGTACATTTAAATGCAGAATAAAAGGAGCACAGGAAGGTGGACATTACACAGCACGTAGGTGATAAATGATATCAATTCACATGAGCTGTTCCACCATTCAAGGTTACTCAAAGTTGAGTTGAAAACCTTAAATTATTATTCAGGGTTAGTTACTCAGTGAAATAAAGGAGGCATTTAGATCTAATGGGTTGTGTGTGTGTGTGTGTGCGTTTATAGAACTGGCTATATATATGAGATAAACACCTAATACGTGAGGCATGTAGCAGCAATGTGCAGATGATGTGTCTAACAGAAGAGGTGGTCTAAGCTGGTCCTGCACACGTTTATTAAAAAAAATCAGCCTTTATCAGTATGCCAACTTTTGCGAACATTGTTATATATTTATTATTTGTTGTATACATTTTTTAATTTACAGTATTACCAAATGTGCAAAAGATTCAACAGCCGTGTGACTCTGTGACGTAGCATACACATTAGCTAAATGCTAATGTCAGCACGCTATCATGCTCACAGTGAGTATATCAACAGGCTAATGTTACCAGGCATGTTTATCATTGTTACCATCTTAGTTTATCTTAGTCTGCTCATTAGCTCATTAAACATAAGTTTAATGCTAAAATTGAAATTTGGACATGTTGTTGGAGCTAGACAAAAGGGGATCACCAAAGTTATTCATCTTGTGGGGAGCATGAATGCGTGTACCAAATTTCCACGCAATCCTTTCAGTATTTGGTGAGATATTTCCGTCTAAGGCGGTAGATGGACTAACCGAGCAACCATCTGACATTACTGTCCCTAGAGCCCCATGCTGACGTGGCTAAATAGATGGATAGATGGAAACATAATCACACCGAGAATCACACAGTCTCAAAATGATGTCTCAAATAAAATGAAGGAAAAAAATTAGAGGGATGGAGAGAGTAAGTATGGGATGAAATGAAAGAGAGGAGCACAGGTGAAAAGATGGACATTGTTAGACAGACGGAGCTGGGTCACCTTGGCGGGTTCCCAATTGATCAGAGGAAACAACCTGCTCCTTCCCCAGACACCCTGAATACATACACACACACGCACCCACGCACACACACACACACACACATTCTAACACATTGTATTGAACGAGCAACCTTATTGAATCTGACATGAGGAAGTTGGCAAGTAGCACCTGAGTTATTTGGGTGTGTATGTGCATATGTGTGCATTTGCATGTGTACACACCACACACACACCTGCTACACACACACACACACCTGCTACACAAAAAGACACTCTACACAAACATTGTCTTTGCCTTTTTCTCCTCATGCACCCTGTTCACACACACATTTCCTATTCCCATCTGTTCTACACATGCACACACACACCTTCCCCTGGGTTTTGAGGTGACGTTGACAGTTTGAGCACGGGTTGGGTGTTTTTTTTTCTGCGACAAGTAAAATTAGCAGTCTGCCAGCAATTCTTTCTTTCTTTCCTTGTTTTTTTTTCTGACTGCCTGTCCAGTCTCTCTCTCGCTGCTGTGTTCAGTGGCCTGCCACATCGTTTCTCTTCCCTGCCACAATACACACATACATGCACACTGTTTCTCTCCTCTGTCAGCCTCTCTGTGCTGCCTGACGACTTAATAGCTCCCAGTGAGTGGATTTGAGCACTCCGCCTTTGTGTGTTTACACGCACTTGTCACGCCCGCAATATTCATATGGTGATGAGAAATATTCATTTCTGGAGGGGGAGAGGGGTTGAAGGTGTTGGTGGTGGCCCGGGGGGGAGGGAGGTGAGGAAGGAGACAGATGAAGAACTCAGAGCCCTGACACCTACTCTGCTTTAATGCGTTGATGCCCTTCCTGTCTATGATCTCTCAATCTGTCTTCATGTCCCTCGGTCCTGTTCAACCTCCCTGTCTCTCCTGGTTTCACTTTTTCTCTCTTTCTTTTTCTTCTTATTTCTTTCTTTCTGCGCCAATACATCCTCACATCCTTCAGATTATATCTGCCCATTCCTTAATTCATGGTTTGTTCTGGTTTCATGTCTATATTGCTCCATTTGCAACCACGGTCTTCAACTGTTGGCTGGTGCTACTGGAGCACTTCTCAACGGCACTTCACGAGTGATTGGCATCACAGCCTGAAATTTATTTTCTATGATGTCACACTTTGTTCTCTGCACACTCTCTTTTTAACCCTCATCCTACCAACATACAAGGACTACCGACTAGGGAATAAACTACTGTAAGAAACAACCATCATAGCAAAATGTTAACTAATTTCTTCTCAAAACATTACTTATGTAATTAATGTCATCTGAAAAAACCCCCAGATTGTTATTATTTTAGGAAAGTTACAGTTAATTTGCGTATTGTGTAAAATGAAAACATATAGGCCTTCTTTTCTTTAATATAAATTGCTGCTTTTATCCCAAGTACAATCCACATTAGTATTTTAGTACATTAGTACTGCATCTGTCTGTCTCCTTCAAAGTGCCCCTACTCCCCTGATAGTGTGTGATACTTTATATTAGGACCCATGACAAACATGAACTCACTAAATAGTTCCATCTATTAAAACTGCATAGGCAGTATTGCGTGCTTTTGACTGTACAAAATACACTGGTATTTTTAAAAAGCACTAATTAAAACAGAAACAGAAAACAATGATATGAAGTCATTAGGAACAAATTGATTGTCCCTTAACCTCTCACCTCAAGATATCTGAATAAAAATAGGTTCTATGGGTACCCACGAGTCTCCCCTTTACAGACATACCCACTTTATGCTAATCCCATGTAGTTTTGGGCAAAAACCATGCAGTTTTTTGCATGCAGTATAAATGTGTTATTTTCATCTATTCTAAAAATGGTGTATTTGAATATTTCTGCATGCTGGGGTCCCTAAAAAGTACTGGAATTGCATAAATTGGGTGTGGCTGGAAAGCTGAGACTCTTGTGAATTTAATGAGCCCAATTGTATTCATGTGTAATATTAGTCCCCATAGTAGCCATTTCATTGTAGTGAGACCATTTTTTGAAACTTGACCTCACTGTATAAAATGACCTATTGGGACCTCTAGGATAATCACAGACTCGTGAAACTTTACAACCACAACCTAGAGACCTAAGGTATTCAGAGGATGTATGGCTTTCTTAGGTATATTGACATTAAGGGGGTTTCTGGTCAATTTCCAGAACAGAAGTACTTGCCATTCAATCACAGAAAAATGCAATTCTTACAGAAATCTCCAAATGCAAAGTTTTTGATACCAAATCACAGCATGAATTTTTCTATGGTGTTCCTCAAGGTCTTGGTATCTTAATGTGGTATTTTGGAGGGGTTTTTGACCATTTTTATCAAGTTTTGATTGGTCAAAAATTGTTACACCCCCCCCCCCCAAAAAAAAAAAGATAGGAAGGAGTGGAGTGGAAGAGTTTCAATCTCTGCAGCAGGACAGATATGTTGATAAATCTGCAGGCTCGGATTTGAGAAGTACCACGGCAGAGTGCAGTGCCATTGTTGCCATTTGTTTGTTTACCTTGATTAAATCACTTGCAAATGACACACACCTCTATACACATAAGATGGGTCAGTCTCTAGCTAACAATATGATTTCCTGGAGAAGCCGTTTCTTTATTTGTTGAGCAGTTGTCATCATGTGTCACCGCTCAGCTGTTTCAGAGCAATGGGACCAGTCATATGACTGGCTGAGAGTGTATTTATCAATCACCACGCCCTCCGATCTATATTCCACTACACCCAGCCTGTTTTCACTGTGCTGCTGCACATACGCAAACTAAAGTAAAAGCTGTTCTTGGTCTCATGGCTCCTCTCTAAACTGACCTGGAATAGCCTATATGAGACAAATCATCCAGCAGGAGAAAAGGAGAGGATTTCTGAAATAGCAAGAGTGAAAAGTCAACAAGGCTCAAGTGTCAAGGCTCGTCCAAGTGTGGCAAGGACAAGTTACCAGGCGCAAGAGAGTGTGTGTGCATGAGAAAAAGAAATTAAAAGATAGTGTGTATATTCCTCTGGTCTCTAATGCGTAGTGCAAGTTTTTTACGATTACAGAGCAGAAAATCTCAGAAATTTATGTTATCTATATATATATGTGTGTGATGCATCCTGAATTCAACTCATATGAAGTACACGCTGTACCCGGTGAGCGACCAGGGCGCCCCTGCGTTGGAGTAATATTTGACACACAAGTGACAGGTCAGCTGATTTGGTTACATCAGTATTGTAACTGCTGCAAACCTCAAAATCTGAGGGACAGTTTGAATACAGTGTTTTTAGTGTAACAAGACAGTTCCTACATTGATATTGGATTGGTAAAGAGAAGCTAACATGCAGAGTCAGAGAGAAAGTCAGTCAGATGTTGATGTTGTGTGTTTCTTGTCTTTTCTGCTCCGTCTTCTATTGTTGAGCAAGCGGCCGATCTTGGCTGCCACTGGCCCAGGACTTATCTTGACACCGGAGCAGCAATCACAGGCTGGGAGATTGAGCGCTGTTTATTTTGTGTCAATACGTCCGCTACGACCCTAGGGCCAGAATGCAAACACACACACACACAAACACACTCACACACATTCATTCACAGCCTTGCTCGCTCAATCACCACCCATCCCTGTTTAAAATGAATGTATGATATCTTGCCTTTCACTATTCACATCTGTTTCTCTCTCTCAGCTGTAGTACGCTTAATCTTAATGTCGCTCTGTTTTGTCTGATACGGTGCAGCACCAATGCATTTTTATTCTCTATCTTATATTGCTTTTTTATTCAGGGCCATGTGTGTCTGTGTTTGTGTATGTGCGTGTATTGGTATTTTTGTGTTCTGCAAATTTAGACTGCTGTATGTGTGTATAGCCCTGTGTGTAGACTTAAGGTCGCTCACTGCCTACAGAGTTAATCATCTCACTAACTGGGCAGCACCATCTGTAACCACTGGTGACCACCAAACCAATGACAGGCCTTCCCTGCTCTGACTGACAGCTGACATTGTCCTGGCCCCTGCTGGTAACTCGTGGCAACAAATTGGTCTTGTTGGGTGATGATGGGGTGACTGGTGTGTTACTGTGTGCATGTGTGTATGTGTGTGTGTGTGTGTGTGTGTGTGTGTGTGTGTGTGTGCGTGCATATGAGAGACAGAAAGTGGGGGGGGCAAAGAATGAGGAGAGCTTTTCCCTCCCACTCAATTACTGACCCTAACTCTGTGTGTGTGTGTGTGTGTGTGTGTGTGCGCACTCTTCTCTCCCTCCCACTCATCTCAAGGCTCTGACAGTTGGCTATTGTCAGCCTGCCTCTGTCACTTATCAAACAGTGCGAGTCAGTCCAGCGCTACAACATAACCCCAAACAATGATAGAAACAAAAAAAATTAATTTTCGTCACTCTGTGCGTGATCATCAGTACCAGAGTTTAAACCAGCTTTTTTCTCTGCTCAAACATTTCCTGAGCCCCTTGACCCATACAGTACGTCTGTGCCTTGACACATTTAATGAAACACTCTCTGATTTTGTTATTGAGTCCAATAGCATTCTTAAACTCCAGACTTTCCTCCCAGTGCATCTTTGTTAGCTGTAAACTGTCTGGAGTTTCAAAACATCAACAGCGAGCTGGGAGGAAACTTTGGAAGCACTACTGGTGCTGTAACAAAATTAAAGAGTGTCACTTTAATTCAAATGTTAGTTTAGTTTATGCTTTCTTTTCCTGGTTGTGTTTCTGTTTTTGAGAACATTTCAAGACTAGAGATCACCTGAGTCATATAGAAATAGACATTGCTATGTGCTGCTCTGATTAATTACAGTGAAGAACTATGACATTATCGATCAATCACTGTCACCTGCTGAGCTGAATCAGACAGATGCATCTTACATTGTGATCAATTTAGTTATTAGATGATCCCTCACTCATTATATATGTGGCTCTGCTGTGTGATGTAGTGCCTGTGCTTTTTTGCCGTACAGGTTAATGTTATATTTAATAAAAGTGTTATGATTTATTCTGATGTTGGTGGAGACGGCCTTTCAGGCAAGGTGGTGCACCTCGGGTATAATGTGGGATACCCTGGATATGTGATGTGAACACAGCAAACAAACCCTAACATGATGGAAATGAATGACAATGCAAACTTAAATATAAAACTTTATTTCCAAATATGAAATGCTGTTTTTTTTTTTTTATCTGATTGCACTTTTAAAAAGTAGTAATCTGGTCAGGTTCTAGACTGTCTTGGCACCAAGATATGCACAAATACACATATACACACATGCACACACACTTCATGGGAGTCATTTCAGTAAGTTCCAATCTTTGATATGAAATATTCATCACAACTTTCTGTGCCCAGTTACAGTGCCATGCTCTCTGTATGTTGCCTGGTGTCAGACTAGTGATACACACACAATCTCACTCACACTAGGTGTTAAAGTATTCTTTTCTTGTTGTTGTACCACCTCTTCTGCCCTTCTCCATTTCCCCATTTCACTCTCTGTTGCTCTGCCAGTCTCAGCCAATCTTTCTCTCTCTTTTTCATGCCCTGATTTTCCTCCATCTTTTCTCCCTTTTCTGCTCTTTCACTTTTCTATCTATTTTGTTGTTTCCTCCAGTTAATTTGTGTTAAGGGTGGGTGTCAATGTGACCTTCCACACAAACTTCTCCTATTGTTTAGGGTAAGACAATAGTGTGTCATCTGTAGGACGAATAACTTATGAAATTAGAAATTGAAATGCATTCCTCTATAGTCAGTAACTTGTCATAGTGCGGGGTCAGTTTGAGAGAACAAGGCAAATCCCTTTTAAGACATGTCCATTGTCACTCTGATATTTAAAGATGCGTACATGGCAATTCTCAGTCATCCAGGTCATAGTCAAAGGCAACTGGATTTCTTGGATGAGTGGTGAACAATCCAGACCTTCAAATGATCCTAGAACAGTTCATCAGTAGGAACATAAAGAAATACTCCAATGAAAATATTGTGAATTTTGTTATGAATTCTCACCTCCTGTGCATTTAAAAGTTTGTCACTTTTGTTTGCTCCTTCATGGAGGACAGCATCTGTATTCAGCATTGGTTGAACAAAGTTACAATGGATTCAAATACAGTAATGACACAGTTTCACAGCAGGAAAATATCAAAACATCCATAGAAACTCCTCTAACAACAATATTTCGGTAGGAGAGAGTAGTACATGAATTGGACTGTGACTCTTCACTGCAGTTTAAAATGAAACAATAAGTGACAGTTCACAGATCAGAAGTATTATTTCAAAATGGCTTGAAAGTGAAAATATTTCTTTAAATCTATTATATCTTTTTTTATTTTTAAAGAGCATTAAATCATGAACGGACCAAACTGTCTGAAAATGGCCCTCAACCTTAAAAGACCTGAAAAACCAAACTGTCAAAACTCAAAAAATTATAATCCATTCATCATTCTCTGATTTATTTATTTTTTTGTATGTGTAGAGACACTAGTCCCTGTCTCCAAAACTGATTTGTGGAATGAATTGCACAATCCAAATGCTTGCTCATGGTGGGATTTGTTGGGTCTCTGTAATTAATATTATAAAGAGTATGGTCTAGACCTGCTCTATAGGAAAAGTGCAATGAGATAACTTCTGTTATGAATTGGTGCTATATAAATTAAATTGAATTCTGTCTGCATATTTGTTCAAAAAGGGACATAGAACTGAAAAATATTCAGAATTATGTTTTGTACTTCAGACTCCAAGAAGAATGTAGTGTCTGTAAAGCAAAAACTGAATGATAAAAATATTCTTTCTGTAATATTCATTTACAATGCAGAGGTGAACATTTAGCTTCAAGTGAGCATAGAAGATCTATGTACATCTATGTATCTATGTATTCTATGTACAATAAGTAGTGGCTCAAGGGGCCACATCCATTATGTGTCAGCATGGCTGTATGAGCACACCTTTGTCACCTTGCACAATAGACACCCTCTGAAGGGGTCACAAGCAACTTTGTTGTGTTTTACTTGGTATTCTGCAGATGTTTAAAAAAAAAAAAGAATTTCTATGCTCAGTATTATAATTGCATTCCATGTGTATGTGCCTACCATTGTGATTTTCCAGTTTGATTTCTCACATTTCTTCACAAAACCTCCATCTTTAGTCACCATCAGTAGCTCCCCATCGCCCCAGTAAAGGCCCTCCCTGCCTGGACATTTATAAAGAGACATGGGGGAAATGAGGAAATGACCCATGCTTAGCCATACAACATGCTAGCTTTGCTCAGACAATCAGAATAGCATTAGCAGGACTGTTGAATAGAGCCATCATGGCTGCCTAGCCCCAGGGAACCAGTGACCTGCCTATGGGCTTTATGGAAAGTGGAGGTCCAGCAGAGCCGCTGAGGGCTAGAATGGAGGCCAGTGTGGGCTCTCTTAGAAATTCCTCCGAGCTGCTGAAAAGCAAGTGTGCTATGTTCCTGTGCTGTCTTTGAGTGATTATAACTTCAGGCCCGGGGTGCACATCTGGTTGCGTAAGCACACACACACTGCATGACACACGGTTACACACAAACAATTAACTTTGTTATTAATGATTGCAGTAACTACTCATTTGGAAAGTCAATATCTTGAAATTTTAATTATTTTATATAGCAACTAGAATTACTATTTTCAAAGTCTGGAATGAACGGTCAATCTCAACCATATTAAACTTGAATTAAGAAAAACTTAAGTCAAATATACATAGAAATGTTGCCAGAGAGTTTACTACTCTGCAACTGCCAACATAAAATCCTGTAGTGATTTATCTGTAATATCCTGATATTGGCCTGCCGACTTATCGGTCAGGCTCTGGTGCACAGTATATGTGTGAGGTCTTCTCCTTACCGGTTGTCTCTCCTCCAAATGACATTCATTTAGTCCTTTTGCCCAATGATTAATCTGTCTGCCTGCGTAAGTTTTGCATATATTTATAATAGTTTACAATATATATTTATTTTCCCCTCACTTTCTTCTATTCCTCTGTCTCTCTCCCTCCCTTCCTCTCTCAGGTGTTGTGGAAGGTATTATTTTGAAGAGACCTGCCTGTATATACAGTGAGAGAAAGAGAGAGAAGCAGATAGACAGAGGTAAAGAGGGAGTCAGATAGGGCTAAGTGGCCTTTCGTTGCCCTCAGGGTGTGCTCCGTTGGCGTCCGTGGGTGCTCTTTGTCCAGAGCTTTCACTGTGATTAGAGCGTTTGAGTTGACAATTCACTTAAGACCCCCTTTCTTTCTCTCTCTCTCCCTCCTACTCTGTCTTTCTCTCGCACCCACAAGAACCCCTCATCCCTCCACCCTCCTTCCCCTTGCACTCTCACGCACACACTCTGAAGGTATATTACCTGTTCTTGTAATGCAGTAAAGCTCAGCTAGAAGCCTTTCCTCGTAATACCACTTAATTCCCCATGTGGCAGCCAGGGTAACTGCAGTGAGAGAGAGAGCAAGAGTGGTCAGTGATGGTGGTGTGGGGTAGGGAATGAGGAGCGAGAGAGAGCGGGGAGATGAGATGAGAGAGTAGGAGTGAGAAAGGTACCATCTACGCTGCTGCGGCGTGGTGGTCCCTAGTCATCTACCCAGCGTGATAAGACTCTGATTGCAGAAGACCATCGAGCCTCTGCCTGAGAGTCTCATGTAAAATATGGGACATTTCGTAAAGACAATGAATATGTGGGGCTTGGCTCCTCTTGGATTAGTCCCCCTGTTATGTGGCATTCCTGACAACTAGGAAAGTCAGAATATCCACTTTGAAGTTATTTAAATTCATTGTTGAGTTTCCTGCAAGACAGGTGTGTAACTGCATCTGTTGATCTTTAAATGTTACTCTTAGCTTATTTAGCAAGCAAATATGTTTAATACCTTTAAAGCACCCATGTTTCCCCTTTTTCCTGAGGTGGATGACTTGTGTAGAGCTGAAATGATTGGACGATTAATCAATTAGTTGACAGAAATGAATTGGCAACTATGTCAGTATTTTTTTATTTAATTAATCATTAATGAATTCATTTTTAAGTAAAAATGCCAAATACGTATTGGTTTCTGTTTGAATATTTGCTGGTTTTCTCAGTCTTCTAAGATAATAAACTAAATACCTTTGGGTTTTGGACTGTTGGTCAACTTGGGCTTTGGGAAATTGTGATGGACATTTTTTACTATTTCTGACATTGTATACACCAAACCATTAATTGATTGATCGAGAACCCAATTTGATTAATTGATAATGAAAATAATTGTTAGTTTTGGCCTTGACTTGAATGCACAATTTTAATCTCTGTGCTGTCTCTTTATTGCCCTTTCTCTCCGTCTCTCTGACGCATAAAATAGTAATAAACAGCTATTTAAAAATCACACTGAATCAATAAAACAGCAGAATGCAGAACAAACTAAACATAAACATCAGAAAATAATAGAAGTAGAAAAGAAAAAGTATTTTTTGCTGTCATTCTCTCTCTTTTCCTGTCGACTCTTTCTCCCTAATCTAGTAGCCAGCAGCCATCCAGAGATAAAAACAGGAGAGATGAGAGGAGGGGATGAGAGAATAAGTAGCAGAAGAGAGGAGAAAATGACAAAGTGACAGAAAAAAGAACGAAGGAAGGAGAAAAGGATTGGGAGAGGAAGGAGGATGTGGTGACATTGCTCCTGGGTTTGCGCTCCAAAACGGAGTGCTAAAATCATTTCAGCTCAGATAAAGCTCTGGCCACTGCCAGGCTGCCCCAGGATATCTGCCCTGCTCATCTGCCTCTCCAGTGAAACGCCTGCACACAGGGAGCCTTCAGGCAGTCCAAATGTGAATGCGCCCGCACACACAGATGCAAATACACACACAGACACTAACTCAGTCAGAAATACACACGGGCACTGTTGTATCACATGTGCACTCACTGGCCTCTCATAGCGAATTTGTCGTAGTGCAGTTTATTTCAGTTGAGAGAGAGAGAGAGAGAGAGAGCGACAGAGAGCTCCAGGGGTCTCCTTCCTCCTCCGAACCTCCCAAATTAACACCCTGCCACCACCACTCCTCCTCCCAATCACCACTGCCCACATCTATTTAAATCATCTATACTTAACCCACAAACTCACTCTTATCCACCCCATTAACATTTTTCCCATCCTGCTCTCACCTTCTAATAAACTGCTTTCACCCTGCCCTCACCACCACCGGTCTTTGCTCAGAAGTTCAGCCTCATCTTTTTGAGTCCTTTGAGTCTGAAAGCATTTCAGTTTATTGCAAATCTTCTGTCATTACCAAAAATATGAATGCATTGAAGAATAATTCCAAATGGCGTCCATCTTTTTCACATATTAAAAATAATTGCAACATGATTGCTTACATAGTACAACTTCACGAAAGTAGACAGTATGTAACAAAATGACATAATAGTGAAACAAAGGGTCCGACAAACAAGCAAGCTGACAAGCGATCAACGGTGCAGCGTTAAGGAAAGCAGCTGCTCAACTGAACATGCAAGCCACCAAATATGTCCTTAGGAAATTTAAATCAGCCAGCTTGATGTTGGTTGGAGCGTGAAACTAAGTGGCCAATCACGGGCTGGAGTGACCCTGCAGGCAGCCAATCATTCAAGTGGATCAGCACAGCGTGCAAAGTATATGACTGGAATCCATAAGAGGCATAAAACTTTCCTTAGAGCCACTGCACCAAATCAGAAGTGTTGTCTCTTGTCCTGTCCCACATTGTGTGCAATGAAGTCTTATCTCTTCTAGAGTTATGATGCAACAAGCTCATACTTATAATCATCTTTGCTAAACTATGTTTACAGCAAATCATATTTGCCATCCTGAACTATTTCTCCACCCACACTAACAGTCATACATAACTGTAAGTCAGCATTCATCCATCAGAAATCATCTATCCATCCATCCATCAATCCATCATCCATACCACATCCATACTGTTTAAAAAGTGTTGTGATCAGAGTGAGGGGGAAGTGAATAAGACTGGAGCTCATATTTCATAATTTAATTAATCATTTAAATCATTTTTCAAGCAAAACTGCCAAAACTACCAAATTTGTAGCTTCCTAATAATGAGGATTTGCTGTTTTGCGTTGTCATAGTAAATTTGTTACAAATCACAGTTGTGAATATCACAGTTTTACACTGTTGATCAGACATAACAAGCAATTTCAAGATGCCACCTTGGGCTTTAAAAAATTGTAATAGACATTTTTCACACTTTTCTGACATTTTATAGACCACACAATTCATTGATTAATCAAAGAAATAATTGTCAGATTAATTGATAATGAAGACATCATAGAGCACCTGAGCAAGGCACATAACCCAGGCAGGATGTGTATTCGATGTATTGCCATAGGTTAGAACATTAACAGTCAGTTTACATTCCACACTCAGTTTGGCTGTCTGTCCCTTAGCAGCACTGTCTTTGTATCCAAAACAGATCTGCACCCTCTTGTTTACCTTCCCCACCCTTCCCTTTGCTCCCTATAACCTCTATATTATGTCTTCCCCCATCTCTCTTCCTCTCTTCTTCCCTCAGCACCTCTTCACTGAGATAGAAAATCTGGGTCTCATGTTTAAGGCATCAGTGCAGTTGTTGGGCAGACTCCTAGATACTCTAGTAGTGGATGTGATTTCTGTCTCCCTCCTCTGTCACCCACTCCCCGTTTCTGTCACTCTTCTTGAATATATACTTTTCTCCCCTCGTCAGTTGCCTCCCCTTTTGAATTTTGATAACTTTGTGGTTCCCTGCTCACTCCTACACTGATGTGCTCACAGAAGTACAAACACACACAGGGGCAGACATGTGTTCACCCAAAACTATGCACACTCACATATACTCATGCACACACCTCATACTGAGTCATAGTAGAGTGGGTGCAGATTTATGTGCTATCATTTCCTGTCAGTCTTATTTAAGTATAACTGCATGACAGCGTCAGAGGGTAACAGACCAAACTTTGTTTTTCTAAATTTGTGATGACTGTTTTGTGTGACTGACTAATCTTGCTGTGACCTTGTATAAGTCATTTATTCTCATGTCACCCTTGCAAAAGAGATTTTGAGCTTACTGAGACAACGTAAATAGATGAAGTTCAACTAACTACACAGAAAAGGTACTGGCTATGTAGATTGCTGCAAGTGTAATACAAACATTATCCAATGAGGTGGTATAGCTGACTAAAGCAATCTCACCCTCAATGTAGAATTTGTAGCTGTTGTGGAGCTTCCGATCTTTACCAGCAGATGGAGATTAGTAGATTGACAGAAAATGAATCAAATTAATTCAAATTCTTTTTAGTAATTTCTGTGCAATAATGCCAACCATTTGCAGGTTACAGTGACTCAAATGTGATGATTTGCTGGCTTTCTCTGCTTTATATCATTGTAAACTGAATATCGTTGGACTGTTGGCCTGGGAATTATAATGTGCATTTTTCACTATTTTCTCACATTTTATTGACAAAATGATTAATTATCAGCAGATTAATCGATAATGAAAATAATCATTAGTTACAGCCCTAGTCGGCTTAAAAGTAGACTTTTACAAAAAAGGTGGTACTTTTACACCCCGGATCACATCATTGGTCAGAACCCCTTTCCATTTTTCCTGATTTGAGCTCAGCATTTATCTGATCCTGGTAAGGGATCAGCAGTTATTGTCTGAATGCAGCCAGTGAATTTTTTTTATTAAAATGTACTGTAAGTGCAATGATGTGTGTGTATCATAACACGCTCACATGTTTGTCCTTGTATCATTTGCAGATGGAAATTAAATTCAATGTTATTGACGTTTAAATGACATTTATGTAACAGGCTACCCGACTAGTTTTTTTTTTTTTTTTTTTTTTAAGGACGTGGGTGAGCAAATGAGATATACAGAAACTACACTGAAACTACAACTTGGATTATTTGGTACAAATAATAATAATTTTATTGTATTTGCTTATAAAGCAGGAAAACCTCAGCAGGCACAGAGGTCACAGACTTACTCAGATAAACTAAACTCACAGCTTCAGGTATTGGTGTGTTCTCGCCTTCCACAATCTCATTTATTTGGAGATGGGGGTCGTTTTAGAAGTGTTTTTTTTAAAGCAAAGCCCTGGGCACCAATTTTTGTTGCAAAAGTTGATGTTTTTGATGTCAAATAGGGTGACACTTGTATTCAACTGACTAGTCGGTTAAATTTTCTATCCTTAGTATCATGAAACCTCACAGTCACAGGATACTGACAGTAAAACAAAAATAGAACAGTTTTCACACATATTATGCAGTTTGGCTGTTCTTTTAAATTCAAATTGAAGCTAGCACAGATGTGGATAGTAAAATGTATGTCAAATAAAGACAGTGAAATACAGAAATACATTGATATTAATGAAATGATCAAATGGTTTTATCACCGCATATTGTTCTTGGACTTTGCTGTAGGCAAGATGATTCGGGTTTTTCCATTTCACATCGGTTCTCATTCAGAGAGAATACTGCAGGTTGAAGGCAGGGAGGGGCTCAGTGGCAGCTGTCATGCTTTCTCATATTGTTTTATTCTCTTTCCATGATCCAAGAAACAAGAACCTCTCATCAGTCATTTTAATCTCAGCTGTCCTATTCCTCTCCTCCCTGCACCCTTTTCTCATTTGCTACCTTCCCCACTCCCTTCACTGACTCCCCTCTCCTGCCCCTTTCACCCTCCCAGTCTCTCCTCTTTTTTTCTCATACTGTCCCAACTCTTTTCTCCCTCTCTTTCTCTCTCTGCTTTCCATTTTTCTCTTCTTCAATCACTCCCATTCCCCTCTCTTTCTCTTTCCCCTGTCCTAATTGTTTATATACATTAACATTCAAGAAACTAGATAGCTTGGTGCACGTGACACCCTGTAATTTGACATCCTTGCCTTTATCCAAGGAAGGAGAGAGATGCAATCTACATTGTGTGTGCGTGTGTGTGTGCGTGTGTGTGCGTGTGTGTGTGCGCGTGCATGCACGTGGGGTAATCTGGGGTTGTCACACGGACCCATGCCACTCTCTGTATGCTAATCAATGAAGCTCTGCAAAGCGCTCGTCTGCCAGCTAAACCCCACACCTCAGTGCTGATATGTCTATTAGCCACATGTCAAACTCCCTCTTTGTTTCTGCCTCCTTCTGTCTCTCCCCACATCTCATTCCCTTCTCTCATTCGATCGTTCCTCCTCTCTATAATTCTGCGCCCCTGTGTCTCTCTCACTCACTCCTTCTGTTTCTTTCTCCATACTTTATTCAACTCTCCTCCTGTAACCATCACTTCCTGTGTTCCTTTGCTTCTGAACACTCACTCTGTACTGACAATGGTTGCGCACCAGATGTAATTTCATCAAGTGTACACTCTCTACTTCTATTCATTGTAAATGCGAAATTGTAAGTTGCGAAGTTACAGCTTGAGAACTCATTTTTTCTTCATTCCCATTCATATTTGAGTAAAAAAAAGTATATCACCCACTTTTTGTTGGTTTTTAGAGGTGGGTATTAAATAAGACACTGTGTGGAGGTGAGTTCTTGGCCTAAGTGATGTGTAACATTATATGAAGTAGCCTGTAATATCGGGTTTAGTGCTTGCACACTTTGCAATGACTTTCCATAGTAGTGCAAAGAAAAATGGCCCTGCTTGCTCTACATATATCATTGCTCTGCTTTTATAATATCACTCCTACTGCACTACTGTCCTCTGCAACAGCAACCAGCACCAGATGAGATTCAGGAAGAGAGTCTGTCATATAGACAGACATGCTGACAGACAGGTAGAGGAGAGATAAAATGAGACGTAGTCATGCATTTGTCTTAATGCTTTTGCAAGCTTTAAGACAGGATGACAGACAGACAGGCGAGGAACCAGGCAGACAAGAAGGCAAGCTGACGGTTATAAAGGCAGTTAGACAGGCAGTCAGCCCTGGCATTTTGCAGCAGATAAGTAAGCTATCAGAGGAGGGGGATAAATAGCAGAGTAAAGATTGGTCCCGGCCCCCTCAGAGAGGAGCGGGGGCCACAATGCAGGCGTGGTGGGCAGATAGCCCCCTGCTCTCATTATACTCTGCCTAATCCAAAACGATGTTTACTCAGAGAGAGAGAGAGAGAGAGGGCCATGCTTATCGAAGCCCTGCACAGTCCTCCAAGCGTGTGTTTGTGTGTGTGTGTGTGTGTGTGTGTGTGTGTGTGTGTGTGTGTGTGTGTGTGTGTGTGTGTGTGTGAGTATGTGTTAAAATGAGCCTATTCCAATGGAAAAAGGGATCAGGAGTGTCTCCAAGGCAGACTCTGTTGGCTAGAATGTCGATGCTTATCACACATTGCCTGGCTCTTCTGGTGAAAGGCGAATAGGCTATCTAAACTGCCTATTCACAGCATGTGTATTTACCATACCAGCTAGGCAGATTGATCATTTCATAATTGCTATTATTATTAACATACTGCTATTAATAGTTCAAGCCTTTTTAAAACCTGACCTAATCTGATTTATCAGAGATGAAGATCCTTAAAGGCCACAAAGCATTTAACTTTTTTGATTGATACTAGAAAATGAAATCAGTAGTATTTGTTCTTTAGTATTTGTTCTTTATCCCTGTTGACTTGTGTTTGCATTGCAGCTTTTCTGCTTCCAATCACCTGACTGCAGTAGGCAACTACTTCATATACTGCATTATGGCTCCTAAAAGGCTGAAGTACCTCTATAATACTTTGTGTTTTGCCCTAGAGGCATTTCGATTCTTGCTGCTGATTACACCTTTCTTTATTATTATTTGATATAGATCTTAGAATTGTACAAATTTCAGTATCATCATACTGTATTGACTGATTGGCACTCTGTTTCGCTTGCCCAGCCCTTCACTTTGTCTTTATAGTAAAAAAAGGTTTTAAGGTTTTTCTCAAAACTCATTGGAAAATCAATTTTTCATCTTGAAAATGTAGTTGGATGAATAATCAAATACTGGACAAAAATAAACTGTACCATGAATCCTTCGACCAAATAATCTTTAATTTTTGACAAATTGTGCATTAGGAGTCTACATACTGTATATCTAGTGTATATCCTAATAACCAAGTCTTTTTATGTGCATAGAGGATTTTGGACTTAACTCCTCAGTTAGAGGAAATACACTATTTTTAACATGTTTTATATCATATTTACAACAAAAAACTGCTTTGACTCTTGTATGAGGTACTATTCAAACGTCCTTCTAAAGGGCAAAACTGTAGTTGCTGAGTTTGATGTCCACATCCACCCTCCACCCCCCCAATACATTTTTTGTTGTAGATTGATGCTGTTTTGTATGATAATGTGTATCGAAATGTTTGTCCCAAAATACACAGCAGTTTGGAAAACAGACTTTTGCTGTTGTTTATCATTCAATATCAAAATACAGAGTCCAGTCAGTAAAAGTGTTACCCTTTACAAAGTACTATATTTTTTTTAAGTATCATGGTGTTTTGTCACAGAGATCTCACTGTTTATTGTCAGTTTGTAACCCCTCAACTACTAGTGGTAACACAAACTAGATGCAGCAACCAGTTCTCACACCCAAACAGACACACATGCACATACCCATACTCACACACACATTTACCTTTGTACTCAATCTTCTTCAATCTGTCTCTGTCTTTCTCTTTGACTCTCTCTCTCTCTCTCTCTCTCTCTCTCTCTCTCTCTCTCTCTCTCTCTCTCTCTCTCTCTCTCTCTCTCACAAACACAACACACACATGCACACATCAGCTTCGTGGTCTTGTGAACTGTGTGTACCCTATCTAGGCTGGCTGGGGTAATCCTGGCCTCCACTAAAGTAGCCGTGTGAGAGGACAGATTGTCAGTTGATCATGGCCAGCCGAGAGCCTTATCCCTTATTGGATCGGCCATGGAGGAGGCTTAGGAATTATCTGAGGCCTCGCTTAATGTGGAGACGGATCACCGCCAGAGAGCCACGGAGCCTGAAGACACGCTAGGCCTGAGGGGAGAGAAAGACACTGTGTGTGTGTGTGTGAATGAAACCAACAGAGAGGTGTGTGTTTGTGTGTATCAGTATGTAATAGTGATAGAGGCACGTGTGTGTATGTGTCCGTGCACAAAGCAACATTGTGGCCCACTTAACCCCATCTTGACACCTCTCTCTCTCTCTCTCTCTCTCTCTCTCTCTCTCTCTCTCCCCTTTCTTGCTTAGTCTGGGGTTTTTTGCCATCCATTCCGGTCCTCCTCACCCCCTCCCTCCTGTTACTCCTCTCATTCCCATTCCTCCTCTTTCTCTTTGTCACTCCTCCCCCTGCGCCTCATTCTCGCTCTTCTTCCTCTGCTTCTTCATCTCTGTCCCCCCTTTTCTTTCTCCTTATGCTATTCCATCGTTTCTCATCCATCTTATGAGCCACATCTTTCATTTAGCTTTGACCACCATCCTGCTTAACTTTCTCCCTCTTCCTCCCTCCATCCCCAACTCCACTCCCCATTCCTCCCTACACCATCCTCCTCACTGATCTTCTTCACTCCTTTAAATTTTTTCCCATTCTCCTCTTCCACACTGTTGTTTGCGTTCCTCTCCACTTTGATCATCTCTCTCTTCCTTCTTGTATTCCTGCTTCTCCTCTATCTCTTCTTTTACTCATCCTATCCATTCTATAGTCATATACACCTTCATTTTGTCCTCAGCAGGAGACCTTATAGAGGCTGATGAAAGAAAAGTGAAAAACAGACATTTTATTTTCCGAAGATGCAAGGAACAAAGCTAAATCTGTGCTTGGTTAAGGAGAACTGTTGACCAGTGCCTCATATCTCAGAGCCCTACTATGTAACTGTAAATACAACAGCTGACATAATAATGCATAGTAATGCATATCATTACATTGTAATGCGAACACAGTGGTCATTGGCTGGTGTAATATGTGAACTGACCTTTGGGATGGTATATGCCGAGTTGTCAGAGACAATGCAGAATATGTCAGACCTACAAGAGACCACCTGTCATTTAAACAGTCTGAAAAGCAGTAATCAATATTGCTTTCAGCACAAGCTCACTTAAGCAGATCCTGTTATCTTTTAAATGGAAGTGTTCAGGCTCTGTTTAATTCATTCTTGGTACTGAGAACAGAGTAACGGCCTTGTCTCAATCAAGTACTGTTAGCTTGACTTAAGTGAGTTATTTTAGGTTGTCTTTCCCCAAGATCCCCTTTAGATATTTGATAAAGCCCTTTAGCTAATTCCATCCATGCTGTCTGATCCCTGGCCTTTGACTGCCTCGGGATCCCTCAGGAAGAACTGGAGAATGAGGGTGGGGAGAAGGATGCCTGGGTGACCGAGTTTCCTTTCTTAGCCTGCTGCCATCGCGGCCAAAACCTGGATAATTCCATCCCTGTGCATGTGATTACTGACAGCTACTGAAGCCAGATTAGCGCTGCCATAAGTCGTGGAGTTCCCAAGGTCAGCCCCACGTCACCAGGATGTGGAGGGATGTGGGTTTAGGACCATGGCACTAGCCAGTAGATTCAATGGGTAGCTGCAACCAAGAAATCTGATTGGGTCAGCAGGCCTCCCACTTCCAGTACTGTTAACAGTGGGTGTGTCTCACTTTATAAAAAACACCAGGAATGAAGAGTGTCTTTAGGACTTGTTTCTAAGAAAGCACAGGATCAAGAAACACGGACAGCATGCAAATGCTTGAAATATTCACACCTTGTGTTCAGCTGTTTTGTTCCAACCCTACAGTAGGTGTACAATTAAATCTTAAAGCATTGAAAAATATCAGTCAGTGAAGCAAAAACTGGACAGAAGGCCTGTAAATCAAATGATGATCACAATTATTTTTCTCAGGGAAATCTGTATTGAGATCATGATTAAAATTCATCACTTCATGCAAACACATAAATGGATTTATCCCTCCATAGAAATTGCAGTTAGGTTATTTTTGCAGGTTGTGCAGAGACTAAAGTGTGCTCGAAATAAGCACCAGTGAGTCAGCGGTTGAAAATAAAATCATGAATGCAGTTACATATTTTTGAGAACAGTGTGCATCACTATGACACAGCAGCATGAATAATCCACTCTAAAGGGGAAAAAAAGGTTTGTAAAAGAACAATTATCAAACCTCCTCATGTATAAAATTAACACATGGGCAACAGACATGTAAAGCCACGATACACGGTACACATTTACATTTTAAAAAACGGCTTTTTGTATGTAGGTTTTAGTTATTCTTAAACTAACAGTAGCAACCCAGAGGCGAGTTAACGATGTTTCTAGCACACAACCCCAATAAGCTGCACATGGTTTTCGGGGTAACGCCATTGAAGAGGTTTAGTGCCTGGGACTGATAACTTTATTAAGCTGACACACACTCACACACATACACGCACACACACCTAGACTGCTTCCTTTCCTCATCTAGTAATTGAAGGTGAGAAATAATTTCATTATCCTCAGGAAGAGTAATCTGCTCTCTACTCCTGATCCCTTCATTTCCTACAGTGCACCTCGACCTGGGAGGCACACACACACAAGCAGGCACCACATACTTATCACACATGCATGCATGCATGCACATACACAAACACACAGACACACACACATAGTTCCTATCACCCTAGGCTATTAATGTTATTGGAGTTACGGATTAACCATCCGATTCACATATGCTTTACAAAGCTTTATTACTTAGTGCTGTCTGTCTTGCTCTCTCTCACACACATGCATGTGTTCACACACTCACACACACACACACACACACACACACACACACACACACACACACACACACACAGGCACATAACTTTGTATTAAAGAAAGTTAGTGGACAGGAACAGGCCCTGAGCAGAGCAGTGTGAAAACATGGCAAGAAATATCCGGTTTAGAAATTTACATTATTGGTACTGGACTAAACTTTTGAACACAGCGTTTTCTTATGTTATTTTTCTTGAAATCATAATCACAGGTGGCCTTGAGGCATGGTGTAACACATACAGATGTACAATCCCTTTTAGGGATATGTAGACACCCCGAAAGAAAAGAACCTGAAAGAAGGGTACAGTAAGGCTTTGTTTGAATTCTCCCCCTGAAACCTTCCCCTTCAACTTCAGTGTGGAATGGTGTTACAATAACTCCACTACCCTATTAGATGCCATTCATGACATGTACACATCATCAGGAGTCAGCAGCAGAATGAAAGCCAAATGAAACTACAGATGAGAGTGTGGGGACCATCATTTTTCTTCTTCTGCTTGTGTTGTTGAATGGCGGACCTCACCCAGTTTAATATTGCATTACCACCCTCTACTGTTCATTTGCCCAAGATGTTTTGGGTGGCCCTTTGATATCGAGTATCACGGTGACGTAGGGGGGAGGGGCTAAACTGTTTTTTCACAGGGCAAAGATGTTTGGTGGGGCACCATTACGTTTCATGTGAACACACAATCAAAAGGGGAGGGGTCAAAGTTAAGGGGGAAGGGAAGAATTAGGATGCAGTTTAAGACACACAATACCCCACGCATTCACATATTCTAGAGGATGAACAGGGACTGAAGTTGCTCCAGTGTCAATGATCAGTCCTGCAGCAGAACAGGGCTTTTAACCGTTTGTGCCTGCCTGCGGTGAATAATGGAATTGAATGTAATTACTGCTTTTTATTCATCAGGGTAACAAAAGTTGCACCTCAGGCTTTGTTCTTCTGCAGTGACCCCAGTAAAGTCCAAATTCCACTTAAACATATCACTTGACAGAGTATCTAAACTCTATATCACGATAAATTGTCTTGATAAATGTAACGTAATGTAAGTTGTTTTTCTTTAAATTAATCAATAAATGACATTTCCTTTATTTTGCTGTCTTACTTTTTGTATCTAGATTAATTACAGTCTGGCCAGTTAAAGATTCTGAACTTGACTTTGGGCTCATCTGTTGGTTTATCATCTAGTTAGATGTCATTATTGTAGTTTTTGAAGATTAATTATATGGGATCCAGGCTATTATTGAAAACTGAGAATAAATTTAGGTTTAGAGATTCTCAATGTTGCTAATTTAATAAATATTGTTCATCATCCAGCCTTACTTAAACACAGGAAGTGTAATTTGTTCCCCCTTTAAAGGATAAGACTGGCAATATTCTATTTTCTTCTTGTTTTCACCAAATCTTTTGCAAAGACAAAAACCAACAATGAACCACAGTGTTGTGTGTGACTTTCTTCATTACTACAGCACTGTAGTTTATTTTGAGTCAATCTCCCATACACCGTTCTGCTGCCATTAAAACTAGTGCACAAAATGTTTATTCATCTGTGGTTGAAAACAGTTCCCAACAAATGCACTATTTATTCCCATTTGAGTAATCTTTTTCTAAAAACTACAATGGCCAGCTGTTTTAGGATATTAATTGGTAAAAAATGTAACCTTAAATTTGTGACTCATTTTTAGAGATTTATTACTTCAGTAGAAACAAATAGGCTTGGGGCTTAGAGCCACAGACAAGGTAGGGAAGTTAGAAAGTACTGAGATACGGACTAATGCATTGTTGGTTTTGAACTTTTAATGGAATTTGTTGACAACAAAAAAAACCCCACCAGCCTTATCCTTTAAACACATACTCGTTGAAAATAAAATGTCTAGAGTTATTAATACAAATCCAGAAAATATCAGATAAAAGAAAACATTTATATGCAACAACCTGTTTTATACAGTCTATGACAACAACAAACAACACATCTTGAGATAGTTTCCAGCATTGCCCTCCATACAGTATACCATTACTGCACTGACCGATGTGCTAGTTGACAGTATAAAGTTTTCTGTACTGTGTGACAAGCGCCTGGCTGAAGGGGAATAACAGATGAAATTTAAAATGTCACCTTATTTAAGCCTTACATGTCTTGACACTCTCTAGACACACAGTATAGCAACTCTAGTTGTCATTGTTATTTGCGCGCGTGTGTGTGTGTGTGTGTGTGTGTGTGTGTGTGTGTGTGTGTGTGTGTGTGTGTGTGTGTGTGTGTGTGTGCTGTCAGCCCAAGACCTAGAAAGCATTTTTTTTCTAATGGGGAAAAGGAATATTTGGACATTTTATCAATAGGCATTATTAAATCCTGCTTGCTTGAGCTAATCTTGGCCGACCGGAGCGAGGGGAAAGAGAGAGAGCGAGGGACGGTGAGAGAGATAGACACAGAGAGGGAGAGTGAGAGAGCAGTGATGTCTGCCCTATGAGGTGAAGAGAGACCGCCTGTAAGCCGCTTATTATATCGACTACCACCTTTTCTCTCTACTCCTCTAACCCTCTCTCCCTCCCCAGTTTTCTCTCCTTACCTCGCTCATTTTCTATCTCTGTCTCCCTCCATCGCTTGCTTTCTCTCCCTCATTCTCTTTTCTCAACAACTCCTTCATATGAACACACACACATGCACAAACACACACACAGACGGCGCCAAGCCGAACCTTCTTGTTCAAAGCCAGAAGCAAAAGCTGAAGTTTTATTCAAATGAATGTTTACTTTTTCTACTGCCAAGATTTGTGTGTGTGTGTGTGTGTGTTGAGAGACAGAGGGAAAATAGCACCAAGCATGCAAGTGTGTGTGCGTTATTGTGTGTTACATGCACGGCAGAAGGAGAAGGGCTGACAGTAGGTGATAAGCCAGACAGGCCTGCGCGCTGTGATTATCACCCACCGGACCCCCTGTCACACACGCACACACGCACTTGCATACACAGTGCCCAATGAGAGAGTGTGTTGCAAGGATTTAGGATAGACAGATGGACAGACAGACAAACAGAGACAGAGAAGCCTTGGATCACAGGCAAGGTGGAAACCACAAGAGAAGCAAATGAACACAGACTGGAAAATACAAGGCATCCAATTATGTTTCACTGAACATTCATTGTTTTTATTTGGGTTTTATATCAATATTAAGGTGTTGATGTTGAGACACTGAAATCAAAGCACTTTGTCACATTATAGATGCTAGATAAATGCCAGCAAATAAAGATCTGTCATTGAAATTGATAAACATTGCTTAGTAACTGAGTCTCTAACTCTCTCTTGGTCTCTCTCCGACTTAGGTGTGTGGCCATCTGAAGAGGTGATGGCACATTACTCTCTGCAGAAACGTCTCATGTTCAAGTGAGTTATTCTTCTCTTTAAACCTGCTCACTCCATCATCAAAAGGCTCAACTGTTTCACCAATAAAAACAAGGACTAACCGCTGTGAATAATTACATCGATCATGATTTGCAACATTGTTTTTAAGGTTGTATTTAAGCTTCTGTCAGTTTATCATATCAGGGTACATTGTTATTCTAATCCAGACAGGAGTTTTACATTTTTCTAACAGTTTGACATCAATAAAATATTTACCACTTCAATATTGAAACATTATTGAATTGTAAACAAATGAGACAGTCAGAAAGATGTTTGGCAGCATATAATGGCCTTCTTTCTACAATGTTTAATTTCACAAGAAACCTGCTGCATGACAGTAAATTGCTTTATGATACAAATCAGGAAGAGCAAACTCATTGAAAGCATTGCATTTGTTGTAATAACAGATGGTGGAACTACATTAGAAAAAGGCTGTTGAAAATGTTTCTCCTCTTCAGTAAAATTAAAGAGAAAATTGAAAACACAAATTAGCAGCAGGGAAGTGGAGGTGGAGGAAGGTAAAGTAGCAACATACTTGGAAATGCTAACACACAGCTGAGATATCGGTATCCGTTTCACATTTTATCAAATGTAATTACACCAAAAATATATCAGTTCTTCTACATTTAAGTTCATAAATGTAGTTATCAGTGAACACTTCAGCACCACCACTTTCCCGAAAATTTAAATCTGACTGGGACCTGCAGTAAATGCTTGGTACTTGTGTCATTCTGTACCTTTCCATGCCACACTGTGTTGTTATGTGTTGCTCTTTCCCCTGCTCTCATCTGCTGAGCACTGGCCTGCCCTGCGGCACAGGGCTGAAAAGCACCCAGGCACCTTTGATTTCCACTCAAGGTGGAACGTCACCCTTTGATATCCTGTTTTAACATTCAAGAGGCAGGAGGCGAGGAAGAGAGGGGTATTGATCAGAGCAGGGTAGTGAAGGTCAGCAAGAGAGGGAGGAAGGCAGGGAGGGATGAAAGAGGACAGGGGTAGAGATAGAGGGGAAGGGGAGATCAAAGGAAGAAGAGGGTGGAGAGAGGGGCTGAATGAGCATGCAAGCTACAGGACCCTGTGTGTGTGTGTGTGTGTGTGTGTGGGTGGGGTGGGGGGGTATGTTTGTGTGTGTTTTCTCAGATTCCCGCTGATTGAGCGTGTGCTTCTCAATGTTCAGTATTCAGCTTTGAGGTTGATGGTTGAATTGATATTTCTTACCCTGCTGTTTTCACTGTGTGTGTATGTGCATGTGTTTGTTTGATAGCATGCGCGTGTGTGAGTGTGTATATGTACATCTGTGTGCATCTACTGTACAGTATGTGTGTGTGTTAGTGCTAAACTGCTAGGTTTGGCTCAGCAAGGTGAATCTCACTCCCACTCTTCTCTCTCTCCCTCTCTGTCTCTCAGGGGTGCAGTGTGCGAGTTAGGAGGAGGAATGACTTGTCTTGCTGGGCTCATGGTAAGTGACCCATACACACAAACACACACACACACACACACACACACACAGATTTCTGCAGGAGAAGTGGCTTGGCTTCCCTAATGAAATTGACCCTCACCAGTCAATACACAAACAGTATGGGCACACAGTATTCATACCTATTCATACACATATCATTCACTTTTTGTGTGCCTGTGTATGTGTGTGTGTTCACATACCTTCACAATGCATGTATGCATGCTCACTCTTTACCCGCATTAAATTAACAGTAGGTCACATGTCTACTCCTCAGTGTTCACCTTAAGCCATATTCACAGAACGTCTTATGCCTATGCTTAAATAACAATAAACAGCTCCTAAGTCTATGAACAGTTGAGGGTTTCCAGGACAACACTTGCTGTGTCTGCCGGTCCCTGCAGGTTGTGACTTCTCTTAGCTTTAATTTGCTTTCCTTGTTCAATTATATTGGTCATACAAATGCCTTAATTGTTAATATGGCAGCAGTATTTTACCTCTTGATATTGTATTTTTATGCTGAATTAAACAACACAGACTGAACCAAGCTTAGTCATGAAACACATTATTCCTAGTAACAAGGTCAACCATGCTTTGTCTTTCAGTTTAAGAGTTCTCTGTTTAGTAAAAATTGCTCTCAGTAGCATTATTAAACATTCAGCTAGAAACTATAGGTGTCATTGAGGTAGACTCGGTGGTTAGATGAAATACTTTGTGAATGTGGTCCAATTTTCTTTCAATACCAGGCCATAAAAGGGATTTGCATAAGGAATCTCCCTCACATTTGATTGTATGAAAACCAGAATCACAACTTGTAGGTGAGCATTGATGCATCTTACCACAGCACCTGGTGCTTGCCTACCAGGACACTGATTTGTTGGATTAATGGCAAATTGTAATTAACGCAGCATACTGGCAAAACACTCTCTGAATATTGCAGATTTGATATGGATGGCAAAACATGTGCAGTACAGCTTTTTTTCCAAATAAGTTTAGATTTTCAGAATTTAAAAAACAGAGTAGGATGTTCAGCTGTGAAGCCAGTTTTTATGATTAACAGGATTATTTTTGTTTAAGATATAATGATTATAATATGCTCTTTCATTATGTTTATCAGCACACTCACACAATCACCAGACCAACTGAGTAGTGACTTAGAAGTAGGGTCTTAAAAGCTGTCCTGTATTGATACACACACACACACACACACACACACTGACACGCTCAGATATGCCACAGTCTGTCAGCCATAGGGTTTATTAGCCAGGTTCTTAAGGGTCCCTCCACATAGCAGGCGTCAGTGTCCCATCGATCTGCTAGATGCCATTCTGTGTGGTGTGTGTGTGTGTGTGTGTGTGTGTGTGTGTGTGTGAAAGCCTGGTTTTATCTCTTGGCAGTCAATACACCATGTTTTGACATTGGTGGCTTGAGATGGAGTCCTTCCTTCACACCTCTCCTTCTCCTCATCCCTCCTTCATCCGTCACTGACACCACTGTTCAAGTTTATTTCTCTGTTGTCCATGTGAACAATTCACATGGACATTATTCCTTTAGTTGTTGCACGTTCTTCCCTCCATATTACTTGAGAAACACTTAATGACTAACAGAACACCTCAAAAATAATTTGTCTGTGAATATGGCTTTCGCTCTAAACAATCAGCTATTGCGGTGCCTCAGGGAAGCATACTTGGTCCCCTACTTTTCCTATGGAAAGCGTATTCAACCGCTGTAGACATGCTGATTTTCATTCATCCATGCCTTTTAGAACATAGAAGCGTTTTCCGATTTGACGCCACAATCAGCAGGACAATATAATTCGTCAGTGGCTTCCAAAAACCGTTACAAATCACTGTTGAAAAATAAATCAGTTTTATGATGTAACAACGCTATGGTTAAAGTTTGATTAGGTTTAGTCACAATAACGGCTTGGTTAGGTTTAGGGAAAGATCATGGCTTGGGTTAAAATAAGTACTTTGTTAATAAGGTTAAGGAAACATTGTGGTTTGGTTTTAAATGACTACTTTGCTAAGGATAGGAGAGCTTTGTCGTCATTGTTACTATAATAACAATAACTGTAATAATAAACAGGTAGTTAAGGTTAGGGAACGATCTTGGACACACTTAAAAAAAAATTCATTTCACTTCACTATTGCAGCTGACATTTTGATAAAATTTGTTTAGATTAAGATGTTTGTGATCATTTGATATAGCCTGACTCTGCATGTGTGTATAGTGGTGTTGGCGGGTGGTGAGTTGTTGCTCAAGGGTTGCAAGGTTGGACTCCTGATCTTTCAGCTGGATGCTCTGGTTCAGCCTGGAGGTCCCTTCCTGCATTTGAGCAGATGGTGGGATGCACAGCACTCAATGACCCCCTCGCACACCCCGCAGGGCCTTTACGTGTGTGTGTCTTTGTGAGTTTGTGTGTGTCAAAGCATACATGTATGTGTTCTGTTTGTTTCAGAAATTTTCATATACTTGATATGCTACATGATGTATTTTCTATATGCCATACGAGTCAAGATTACATTGAATCAGCCATATAGGATTTGGGTGCATTCCATCACAATAGCTACTTGCACTTACCCTCACCCACCGGTATATGCACACACACACACACTCCTTAACAGAAATTGACAGCCTGGCACACACTTGCTGATATAAAAAAGCATCTGCAAAGAAAAGAGAATGTGAAAAGATGAGGTTATAGTAAAGCACACACCTCTCTATCTATATCTCCCTCACGCAGAGACACACAGCGCAGCACAAAGCTGTCTATCCATTCTCCCTCTCCCTCCCTCTCCCTCTCTTTCTCTCTGTCTCTCACAGTCTGCTCTGCAAAGTTATATGAAGGGCATCAGGCAGGCCCGGCGAGCCGAGTGCAGAGTGACAGCGGCGAACGGAGTGATGGCTCGGCCCGATAAACACCCAGCGTCAAATGAAAAGGCTCTGCGGTTGCCATCATCCCCTGTCACAATGCAATTACTGAACAGAGTGATAGCAAGATAGCAGCCCCCACCGCTAGCCACAATGATAAAAGTATTGACTGATTTGATTGAATGATTAAAATAATGCAGACATAAAAATGGGGTGAAGATAGAGAGGGAAATGGCAGGGAGGAGAGGGAGCAATAGAGAGAAAGGGTGGGGTGGGCTGGGCTGCCAAAAGTGAAGCTTTGTAGATATGGTTATGTCATTATTGTGTGTGTGTGTTCAGCTGTTTGCTTCATCTAAGGGTGCTTTTGGTTTTGTTCTTTTGTTCTGCGTTGTTTCATTTCTTTCCTGTCTCTCTGTCTCTCAGGTTGCCATTTGTGCTGACGTGAAAGAAGTTCTACTATCAGATGGGAATGAGAAGTCCATTCAGAGTATCCTTTCATCGTCCTCTCTCCTTCTCTTTTTGTCTATCTTTCTATCTCTGCCTCATTCCTCTAGCTCATTTATTTATATGCATTCACATGGATTTATTCATGTGAAAACTTTTGTCTTTTTTATTGGGGTTTCAATTAGAAAAATGTTTGTTTGTGCATTCCTGTACACTAAAATCACACGTGAATTCATCACATGTGGAACAAATTTTACATGTAATGAATTCACATGTAGAGGCACATGGTTTTAGCACATGTAACATCTTTCATATATGATTTATTGTAAGAAAACAATTTCACATTTAATATCACACGAATAAGAACATTTAACATGTGATAAATTCACATAAATGCAGAACTTTTTTTTTTATATTTTACATGTGGGGGAAAAAATCACCAACTCAGGCACATGTGATTTTTGGACACATCCCATGAAATAACATTTTTACATGTGCAGTGTAAGATTTCACATGTGAAAACATGAAATTCACATGTGCTTTTTGAGTCTGTAAAATACACTCAGTTGCCAATTTATCATCTTGGAGGCTGCAGTTTGTGGTGCTGTTGAACTGTATTACATTATACAGAGAAGTGTTTCTATTATTTTGTCCATTTATATCAGTGAGGGCAGGCTAAATAACAGAAACAACTCTGTTTTAGGTGTACCTCATAAACTGGCAAATGAGTGTATATATACCCCAATAAAATAATTGCAGTCCTTTAAGTAGTAATATCCTAGTCTCATAGTTTCTGTTTAATCAGTCATAAAACATTGTGCCAGTTGTTATTGTCTATTAAACATCTTGCAATCTAAACCATTCAATTCTTCTGGTATTTTAATCTCTTCCATGCTATGTTATCAAGATTAACTTCTTATGTGATCTATTTTTCCAGTGGCCCTGTGGTAGTTATACAGTGACTCTCTTAGGCAGAATCATAAACAAAAAGTAGACAGTGTGCTATAACCTTGGTGTTTCAGCCCTGAAATCAGAGATTGGGTTGGAGTAAAGGAAGAATAGCCATCAACCTCTTTTATCTTTGGGCAAAAGCAGCAGATGGGGCATCCACAGTGACAAATACCCAGCACTAGCGCTCAACATGGCATCTACCAATCCTAGCTGCCCACAATGCCATGTTAAGAGCACAGTAATTGCCATCCTGTCAGATTTTGTTTGAGATTTAGCTAGGGTTAGGGCTTGATGAGTGTTTTAGAAACAGGAACAATCAAGGTTTGTTTAAAATGTTTTTGTGTGTGGTTAAGGTTTAGGCCTATAATTAAGTTTTTAGGATAAATCTTTAGGTGAGATTTTTCTGCCAACATTTGTTCTTTGAGTGGGTTATTGATCAACTCTGTCAGCTTGGAAACCATCTTGCTCTTCTTTTCTACCCATTTCACACTTCTCCCTGTCTGATCTCCTTTGTAGCATCTTGTTTCCCCTCGCTTTTCTTCCCATCTTCTATCATCATTCTTGTCCTTTTTCTCCCATCCTCCCAGATCTTGCTTTATTCACTCAACAACTTAACAGACACGAAAAATAAGCTCTGACTCGCTACAGTTGGTTCACAACAGCAGGAAATCTAAATACACATTTCTTCCCCATTGACCGACATAGCATTTCCATATTTAGCTGTGCTTACAATATCTCTGTCTCATCCGGCTACAGTGCTCCTTTGCTGATCACAATACGACCAAACAATAACACTATGGAGCCTGTAAAACAAACACAAACACATACACACACACACACACACACATGGTCACACAAACAATACACCATTGACCGACTGCTTTGTTTCACAGAACAAACACATAGAGAGAATTGTGAAAAGTGAAATCATAGCGAGAATGGATCGAACACACACAGAAAGAGAGAGGGAAGGTTGAGAAAGACAGATAATTTGTTCTGGGCTCAGCCAAATTGGCCCATTCACATACTGTGGCGTTTCCTCTCGCTGAGGAAGCTGTTGGTCTTAGCCTTGTGCTAATGACCACTTTTTGTCTCACATGCCCTTATTGTGCGTTACAATAGAAAAAGATAGTGGATTGTGATATGGCCGGGTTTTATACAATGAAATAGATGAGAAGATATGGGGAAAAATAAGTTGTGAATAGATGACAATTAGATATATCTAGAGACTATATTTTTCCCTTTCCTTAGAACCTGTTGACCTCATTTATGGTGCAGAAACACACACAAATACACACCATAGAGAGGAGAGACACTGTTGCTGTGACCTTGAATACTCATGTTGAAAATCAATTGAAATGTTCCATTAAGAATGATTGATGCATGTCATTGGCTGCTACTTGTCTACTTCAAGTGATGGGAGCAAATATTCCTCGACTTTAATGTTCAATAATACTCAAATCTCTCTCTCTCTTACACTTTTTCCTCTTTATTTCTGTGTGTGTGTTCTCATCTTATGTGTGTGTGTGCATGTGGCGTCCTCTCCCTCAGTGGTATGCTGGTGAGATTACAGTAAACTGCTCTGCTCTTCACCCTGTCATCCCTGTGCATAACACACTGATGCACAGGTGCCCAGCATGTGTGTGTATGTTGTGTGCTTATTCTTGTGTATGTGCGCTTGTATATAAATGTGTGCTAACCTACATATTATTGTGTATCTGTGTCTGGGTGGCCTCTTTGATTTTGGATTGGCTCTCCAGCTACTAATCTATTACGCATTCCTGCTCTCTCTTGCTCTCTGTCTTTGTCGATTGGATTTGTCTCAGCTCTTTGCAGGCTTTAAAGACAAGGAAATCCTAATTGAATTGCTTTGCAACTCCACAAGCCAGTGTATTACGAGACAACTTGACATCAATCGCCCTTCCTTTGTGTGCGTTCATCTGCGTGTATGTGTGTGCGTGCGAGAGGGACAGTGTGAGTTTGTGTATTTGTGGTTAAAAGCCTTCCCATTGATCCAGCTAGAGGCTGCTGTGATCTGCTTCTGCAGGCTTGCTCCCTATTCCTGGAGATCATCTCTCCTCACTCATGCTGTCTCTCTGTGGGTGTCTACCATATGTGTTTTTATCTAAACAAGGTCTTACTTAGAGTTTGTGTTTTTGGATGTAGCTCTTTTGACATGACACACACCACTCCAGAAACCTTAAACCGAATATCTTTTGATGGGACAGTTAGCAGTTTGAATCTTATTAATTTTTTTCTTATTAACATTTCCCTTATTAATCAGGATCAATAAGGGAAATGTGGGTGGTAGAGGTAGATGATGTTCTTACCTCCATCCTAAGATCCACATTCGTATTTCGAACATGCAACAGAATTTTTTACATACATTAACATTTGCTAGAAGATTGATTGAATTAGCAAATATGTATTAAATTCACCCACACACTGTGTAGAATTGTGTATGATTATAACATCTTTCAATCTATTCGGATGGCAAAAAAAGTCATTTGTAGAAAATTACTGTAAGACAAAAATTGGTGTAGCCTCTTTGTCGAGCAATTTTCATAGACACCATTCTCTGTCGCAGTGTCTTTTTTGATACTGCCACTGGGTGCCAAAGATGGAAATTTTCTTTCTACACGTGGTGGCCACAAGAGGCCTAACTGCAAGGATTCATTTTGAATCCTTGATTGATTGTCCATACTGTCATTTTACATTGTTGATCTATTCTGTACACACAACATCTATTGCATGTCTTTCCATCCTCTTCCTGAGGTTTCTTTCATTTTTTCCCCCTGTTAAAGGGTTTTTTGAGGGGAGTTTTTCCTTATTCGGATAAGGGTCTAATGACAGAGGGTGTTGTATATATGATGTACAGATTGTGAAGCCCCTTGAGGCAAATTTGTGATTTGTGATACGGAGCTTTATAAATAAAATTGACTGACTTTAGTGCATACATTTTTAACATTGACTTCTCTAAAATTGTTATCTACTGTAAACATCTTTGTTTACCAAATGTACTAGAAAATTGATTTAATATAATAAGGGATCTTTAAGCATTTTCCTACAGTTGAGGATGTAATATGTGTGTCTATGATGAATCCTTGATCGTGGCACGTCAGATGTACGAGGTCTGGTTGAGAGAAACAGGAAAGCTGGAAAGTTTGGGTCAACACATGTATCTGCCAGGTGAGACCATTTTCTTAGCTCTTTATGGTGCATGCTCCTTATGGAAAGATACAGTACCTGACCTCTACCCTGGGCTTTTTATCATTGCAGTCAGAAGAGTGGAATGTGTGTAATGCTTGTTGTAGTGTTAACATTTTTAGCTGAAAGTGCCTAAAATATTTCATTTGATTGGGGCCCACATCATGCTGTACTGCAGCGGAAACAAGTAAACAAAACTACTGTTCTGTATAGCAGTGTTGTGCAAGTTCACACTTTAAGAGCTAGCTTAAAGTTCAGTTCACACAGATTGAAATGAAGTAGTTCACTAAGTTCAAAGTACCAAAAAATTTATTAGTTTACGTTAATTTCTTCCATTTTTTTCCTTTACAAAATGCTGTGAGTTTGACTTGGGTTTAGGATTTTTGCAGCTGTTGGCTCTGATACTGTATTAAAACACCACCAAACATAAAAACTACATGAGAATAAAGTGCATGGTAAGTAAGCTACACACCGGTAAGAGAAATGTTTTCCCCCAGTCGTACAGTTTGAGAGTGAAGTACTGTGGATTAGAGGAAGATTGTGGTGATTTATGGGCATATACACCTGTTTTCAACTCTTAACTTGAGTTAATCTTCAAACAAATGTCATCATGTTATCTACTTAGTGATGATTTTCATAGTGTAAAAACCTAATTGTAATTTCAATTAAAATGTTTTCGTTTCCTATTTTAGACACCTAAACCTAATCATCACCCTAACATCAGGTCCTGTGCAGTATTTGACTGAATTATTGGCTGACATTTTCACGTGATAAACAGGAGAAATAGCTTGTTGAATTTGTATTGAATTGAACAACAAAAGATCCAACCTGATTAGCTACATACTGTAATACCCATTCTTCAAGTAGTCTGTATATGTGTGTGTGTGTTTACATGCACACAGAGTCATCCAACCAAAATAGAGCGTTCTAATCCAAAAACCATTGAGAGAACTTTCCACACACTTCATATGCAAGGACGGGCTAAAACATAGTTAATTGTTGTCCCTGTCTCAAAAAAGTGTGAATGTTTCGCTCCCCTTCTTTCCCTCTCTTTCCCTCTCTCTCTCTCTCCGTTTCTCCCTCCTGCACATATTTACATGAGTGGAAGATGGAGTGAAAAAGTAAACGTATAATTAGGCTACATTACTTTGATTGTTTTCTTTTCAGATTATGCCTGCTGTCATCGCCGCACCGCAAGAGAGGGCAGAGGGCACAATGCGATTGGACAAGGGGAGGGAGAGGGAGGGGCATGTCGCGCGATGGTGTATGCACATGCATGCGTATGTGTGTGTTGGGACCTCCTGCCGCGAAATGAGATTGTGTTTCTAGCGGGGCCTAATGTTTTGTTTACTGAGTGTTAATAATGCCTAATTAATAATCCCCCACTCTGCCTAACAGTCTGAGAGAGTAAGAGAGAGGGGAAAATGGTGTGGAAAAAGAGATGGAGGAGAAACTGTACACCACGTCAGTACAGCCCTTACACAATCTGGAGCAACCAAATTATAGCCAAAGAAAAAGAAAAACACATTAACCACTGGTAATGTACTACATGTAAACTTCAATGCTGTTTAGCACTGAACAGACAATAACTAATGGCAGATTGTGTGAGCAACATGAGTGACCAGTAACTTTAATATTAATGAAATACAGACTGATTGACCACAACCTGGACATTGAGATTGGTGGACACAGACAAACCTGGCAACCCAGAGAAAACAGACAGTGGCAGTTCTGCCAACAAGACGTAGAGACAGAGCAATACTTCCTGCTCAAACAGCAAGAATTTGACTCACTCTCTACCAAAAACGCCAAAAACAAAATGTTATATTTACTTGTGGAAAAAACCGACATTGCCATAGAAGCACAAAATATGTCAGAACCTGAGGGAAAACAAACAGAAGAACACATGAAACTGCTCTGTTAAAATCTTTTTTCTTATCTCTTTTCTTTTATGGTTCTCACTATTCCCAATTCACAATAGCTCATCCTATCATACATATATTCTTTTTTATAGTGTTTTTAATAGTGTATATAGAGTTGTATAGTATATATTGTAGTATAGTAATGTGCAAACAATTTGTTGTCTTTTTTTTCTTACATTCTGAATCATTATACTTATGTTGTAAACCATGTAAAACCTGCCTTGGCAACGCTTATACCAATAAAGTAAGCAAGAAGAAGAGAGGGCAGCGTGGATATTGAATAGCAACATGTATGGAGAAGGCCATTCTGTGTGTATGTATGTATGTGTGTGTGTGTGTGTGTGTGTGTGTGTGTGTTCACATGGTATAAATGTCTAGTGTCATGTCAGAAGCTCCCTCTCTTTACCTCGCAGATGACATGTCTTCCCTCCCCTGACACTTTGTCCAAGTCTCTACTGAAGCAGAAAAGCAGTAGGTGTCAGAGAGCAAGAAGCTCAAGGTGTTGGAAAGCTCGCTGTGCAGTTTCATGAATACTGGCTTCCTTCTGTCACCAGCTCTGCAAATACTAAACTTTGCTCTCTGTTTTATATGTGTGCTTACAGGGTGGTCAGGTGGGACTGTGAATTGGACATTTCAGCACTAGAGGGTCACTTTGACATTGTCATGTGTGCAGACTGGTAGGTTCACACACACACACACACACACACACACACACACACACACGCACACACACACGCACAAACACACACACATTTATCTCGGTGTGCGTTCATGGCATTCATTTTCACTTTTGCATGACAGTTCTTGCATGGCCCCCCACCAGCGCCTGGACCTTCCCCTGCTTTGTCCACACACGCACATATACACACACACATACATACATATGCTCAGATGCCCGCCTGCCTCCATTTTACACCAAATTGCCTCGTTTTCATGCTTGGTGTCCCAGCAAATGGATGACTTAGGCAAATTGCAAATAATTGCGCCTTGACAAGGAAGGAGACACAGTAAGATAAAGAAAGAGTTGAGGGCGGATGGAGGGAGGAGTAGAAATGGAGATGGAAATGGAGAGATAGAACAACATAAACATAACAATTAGCCCATCGGTCATTGAAATGTAGATCTCGTGGCCACTCAAGAATTACATTTTTTTTATCGCTAAATTGTACTGTGTGAGATAAAATACATCAAGATTTTTAGTGTACCCTGCACAGTGACATCCTTGGAAAACATATGAAGAAAGGAAAGAATGAAATCTCTGAAAGCAATTGAGAGTTTTCACTGCTCCACTGAAACATGATTCCCTTCTTTTACTTTTCTTTGTAGTAAATCTATCAAAAGGGATGTGATGTGCAACCTTGACTTGTTTACACACAAACACACACACACAAACACACACACACAGAGACACAGACAGGGCTGTAGTGGTAAAAAAAAAAAAGGTAATTACACCTTGTTCATTGCAACTACTGCATCCTGGGCTCAGCCAGTACAAACTTTCTGTATCTACTAAAGAGAAAAACATGAAAAATCAAACATGATCTGTTTCATACTTTTGTCATGGAGACATGTTTTGAGCATATCAAATTTTAGACTCTTCTGAGTGAAGAAGAATTATAATGTGTTTGCTTGTGTGCCTGCACTGTAAACGTACCAATTTATATTCATTGACATAAAAAAGGATAGAATATGTTAGGACTTAAAAAATATAAATGATCAACACTTAAGTTAACCAACCAAGCCAGTCTCTTGCTTCAATACAAGTGAGTGAGTTATGATAGCTTAGAATCTTTAGCTGTGATTCAGTACAAAGTGTCATCCTTTGGAGTACCTGGCATCCTTGCAGTCTCTGGGTGGGGTCCTGCTGAGGGACTCCAGTTCTCATGTGGGCAGTGATGTAGAAACTTACAGGGGGGTAACATTTGCAGCAGTCCTCAAAATCAGCAGACAGATATCAGGAGGCCAGAGGGTGTACAGGTTCTGTGGTTGTGGAAGCAAAACTTCATATGTTGGAGGATTTTGTGCAGGACATGGAGAGGGACTGTAATTTGTCCTCAACAAGGTTCAGACAAACCTAGAGTGTTTTAGCAGAAGAGCAGAACTATTGACTTTGGTGTTATTGTTGGACGATGAAAGGGACACTGAGGAACTCCTGAACTTGAGCATCACACCTTCTGTGGAGAGGTCACAAGACTCAGAGGAAACCTTACCCAACGTCCTGGTGGAGCTCACTAAGGCAGAGGGGAGGTACCAGAAGGCCCTGGACAGTATTTGGCTGTCTTGGTTCACATGTCTCTTCCATATCCATGGAGGTTCAAGACGGTGCCTAAGGACCAGAAGACAGGCATGATGATTCCTCTTTTTTTAGCACTGGTCATGAAACAGTGGACCACCTATTTCTGCATTTATGTCCGTTTACCACTACACCTGCACACTCACATACACACATGTATATACAAACACACACACGCTGAGAAGATGGACATGCTGTCGGTTTAAGCAAAAGTACTTGACTATTTACCACCTTCACAAACACTGAACAAAATTTGCTTGTGGTACAGTATGTGTGTATCTATCTGCACGAGTGTGTGCATGTGTGATAAGTGCAGCATTAGTAAACGCCGTTATCATTATTGTAATGTCACGGTCATTACAGGTAATAGTCAGGTACAACACCCAGAGAGAGAAAGAGAGCAGGCAGCTAAGAGAGGATATTTTACAGTGGACTAGTGTATATGCATGTGTGTATAGAAGCAGATAGTGTGAGAACAGAGAAAATTGCATGTACATTTTTAATATCACAGGTTCTTCAGATTGTGTGTGCGGTGTGTGTGCTCCAAGATGTTTTTCTGTGTGGTGCCATCTTTTTTGTGTGTGTTTGTGAGTGAGCGATAATGTGTGATAGTGTGTGATAATTGCAGTGGTGGTGGTTGAAGAGTGATGGCTGACCGATAACGGGCGCATCATGGTGATGATCACCTGCGAAAAGGTCAACAACGTGGTTTCCACTCCGATTAATTATAGCTCCTACTGGGCAATGTAACCACCACTGAGAAGAGAGGGGAGCAGGAGAGGAGTAAGGACAGGAAGAGTTTAGTCTAACATTGTGTATCAGTAGTCCATTATGTGCTAACTTGCCTATCCTTGATGAGGGGGTATTATGCAAAGAAAGAATTGTTGAGTCTTGGAGTGGATTTTACCGTTAGACGTGTTATTTAAGTGCTGTTAAAGTATGAATCTGCTCACTACTTCACCAACTTTATAACGTGATGAAATTGCACCACTAGAAAAATACATTATGAATTGCCTCTCTGTGTGATGTCACAACTGGGAAAAATATAAGTCAAGGTCTAAATCATAGGTTATTATAATGCTAGATGTGGTCTCTAGAGACTAAATGTCAAGGCCAGCTATGGCCAGTCACAATAGCATGTTGATTAAAAAATAGTGCTACAGTAATGTCAAATGACTTTGCTGAAAACGAATAACCTTTAATGAAAAAAAAAATGTCCCTAGTGTGTGTATATACACACACACACACACACACACACACACACAGATAGACAGACAGACAGACAGACAGACAGACAGACAGACAGACAGACAGACAGACAGACAGACAGACAGAGAGAGAGACAGAGAGAGAATTCACAGCACTTCACTTTTCCACATTTTGTTATGTTGTTACAGCCTTATTCCAAAATGGATTAAATTCATTATTTTCCTCAAAATTCTACAAACAGTACCATAATGACAACATGAAAGATGTTTGTTTAAATTCTTTGCAAATTTATTAAAAATAAAAAAACAAAGAAAATCACATGTACATAAGTATTCACAGCCTTTGCTCAATACTTTGTTAAAGCAGTTTTGGCACCAATTACAGCCTCAAATCTCAATCTTGGCACACCTATGGCCTATCTTGGCAGTTTCTCCCATTCTTCTTTGCAGGACCTCTCAAGCTTCATCAGGTTGGATGGGGAACATCGGTGCACAGCCATTTTCAGATCTCTCCAAAGATGTTCAATCTCAAGGACATTCACAGAGTTGTCCTGTAGCCACTCCTTTGTTATCTTGGCTGTGAGCTTAGGGTCGTTGTCCTGTTGGAAGATGAACCTTCGCCCCAGTCTGAGGTTCAGAGTGCTCTGGAGCAGGTTTTCATCAAGGATGTCGCTGTACATTACTGCATTCATCTTTACCTCGATCCCGACTAGACTTCCAGTTCCTGCCTCTGAAAAACATCCCCACCGCATGATGCTGCCACCACCACGCTTCACTGTAGGGATAGTACTGGCCAGGTAATGAGCAGTGTCCTCCAGACATGACGCTTGCCATTCAGGCCAAAGAGTTCAATCTTTGTTTCATCAGACCAGAGAATTGTTTCTCATGGTCTGAGAGTCCTTCAGGTGCCTTTTGGCAAACTCCAGGCAGGAGTCATGTGCCTTTTACTGAGGAATTTCTTCCGTCGGGCCACTCTACCATACAGGCCTGATTGATGGAGTGCTGCAGAGATGGTTTTTCTTCTGGAAGGTTCTCCTCTCTCCACAGAGAAACCCTGGAGCTCTGTCAGAGTGACCATCGGGTTCTTAGTCACCTCCCTGACTAAGGCCCTTCTTCCCCGATCGCTCAGTTTGGCCGGGCGGCCAGCTCTAGGAAGAGTTCTGGTGGTTTCAAACTTCTTCCATTTACGGATGATGGAGGCCATTGTGCTCATTGGGACCTTCAATGCTGCAGAAATTTTTCTGTACCGTTCCCCAGATCTGTGCCTCGATATGATCCTGCCTCGGCGGTCTACAGACAATTCCTTCACTCCATGGCTTGGTTTGTGCTCTGACATGCACTGTTAACTGTGGGACCTTATATAGACAGGTGTGTGTGTGTTTGTGTGTGTGTGTGTGTGTGTGTGTATATATATGTATGTATGTATGTATGTATGTATGTATGAAAAAAAAAAAAAAAAAACTTTGTCCTTCACCCTCAGCGGGTGGTCTCATCCTTCGAGCTCGGGTCCTCTACCAGAGGCCTGGGAGCTTGAGGGTTCTGCGCAGTATCTTTGCTGTTCCCAGTACTGCACTCTTCTGGACCGAGATGTCTGGTGTTCTTCCAGGGATCTGCTGTAGCCACTCCTCCAGTTTGGGGGTCACTGCCCCGAGTGCTCCGATGACCACGGGTACCACTGTTGCCTTCACCTTCCAGGCCTTCTCCAGCTCTTCTCTGAGCCCTTGGTACTTCTCTAATTTCTCATGTTCCTTTTTCCTGATGTTGCCATCACTTGGTATCGCCACGTCAACCACAACGGCTTTCCTCTGCTGTTTGTCAACCACCACGATGTCAGGCTGGTTCGCCATTACCATTCTGTCAGTCTGGATCTGGAAGTCCCACAGGATCTTGGCTCGGTCATTCTCTACCACCTTTGGAGGTGTTTCCCACTTTGACCTCGGGGTTTCCACTCCATACTCAGTGCAGATGTTCCTGTACACTATGCCAGCTACTTGGTTATGGCGCTCCATGTATGCTTTTCCTGCCAGCATCTTACACCCTGCAGTTATGTGCTGGATTGTCTCAGGGGCCTCTTTGTACAGCCTACACCTTGGGTCTTGTCTGGTGTGGTAGATCTGGGCCTCTATTGCTCTGGTGCTCAGGGCCTGCTCCTGTGCAGCCATGATGAGTGCCTCTGTGCTGTCCTTCAATCCAGCCCGCTCTAGCCATTGGTAGGACTTCTTGATATCAGCCACTTCAGTTATGTTCCGGTGGTACATCCCGTGTAGGGGTTTGTCCTCCCATGATGGTCCTTCCTCCAGCACGTCTTCCTCTGTTCCCCATTGCCTGAGACATTCCCTGAGCACGTCATCTGTTGGGGCCTTATCTTGGATGTACTTGTGGATCTTGGATGTTTCATCCTGGATAGTGGCTCTCACACTCACTAGTCCACGGCCGCCTTCCTTACGGCTAGCGTACAGTCTCAGGGTGCTGGATTTTGGATGGAAGCCTCCATGCATGGTGAGGAGCTTTCGCGTCTTAACGTCTGTGGTCTGTATCTCTTCCTTTGGCCACCTTATTATTCCCGTAGGGTATCTGATCACTGGCAGGGCGTAGCTGTTTATTGCCTGGGCCTTGTTCTTGCCATTGAGCTGACTTCTTAGGACTTGCCTTACTCGTTGGAGGTATTTGGCCGTTGCCGTCTTCCTTGTTGCCTCTTCGAGGTTGCCATTTGCCTGTGGTATTCCAAGGTACTTGTAACCGTCCTCAATGTCTGCTATTGTTCCTTCTGGGAGTGAGACCCCTTCTGTGTGGACTACCTTCCCTGTCTTTGTCACCATTCGACTGCACTTCTCAAGCCCGAATGACATCTCAATGTCAGAGCTGTAGATCCTGGTGGTGTGGATCAGTGAGTCGATGTCCCACTCGCTCTTAGCGTATAGCTTGATGTCATCCATGTAGAGGAGGTGACTGATGGTGGCCCCGTTCCTGAGTCGGTATCCATAGCCAGTCTTGTTGATTATTTGGCTGAGGGGGTTCAGTCCTATGCAGAACAGCAGTGGGGACAGAGCATCTACATAGCATCTATATATATATATGTATATATATATATATATATATATGCAACACTGCTGCTACCAGTTTAACCTGTCTAAGCAAATACAGTAGTATTAGAGTATACAGTAGAGCTGTGAAGAATGATGTAGACAATGGAGAGAATGAGAGGCTAAAAGAGAAACCTCCAGTGCACATACACCGAGAACAACTGGACATTTCAGTGAAGTAGGTGACATCTTGTGTCAAGAAGTTCAACCTTTGAAATGAACAATATTTGCATATTCATAGACTCTGGATTTTTCAGTGAGGGAGAAGGACATGATAGATGTGCTTTTAAGAATTTTTAATAGTTAATTGAGTAGATCTTTAGGTCAGTTTCAAAAAATCAAATCACTGACTGATTATCGTATATAAAGTGAGTCACAGAGAGAAAGATAGACAGAATTGCAGGAATAGTGTGTGTGTGTGTGTGTGTGTGTGTGTGACAGAGAGAGAGCGAGAGAGACGGATTCCTGCAGTGGGCATGTGGGTGGCAGAGGATCCTTGGCAGAGGATCCTTCTCCAAAAGCTGTCCATGTGTGGGCACTGAGATAAAGCCCTGTTTATGTGTGTGTGAGTTTGTGCGTGTGTGTGCATTTTTCTATTTTTGCACTATATCTATGTCATTTTCATCTTCTTCACATTCACACATGCACATTTTCTTCACACTTTTGTGTTTCACTTAAAAGCTGGCTGTTATACTGGATTAGATTTAGATTAGGAACTGGACACATTACCGGTACATTCACACACAAACACACAAAAAACACAGACACATCTTTGTTGTAAAGCTCTATGTGATGAATTGGCACAATAGCACTGCAGCCTGGACAGAAGGTCAGAAATATGTAATGGCACTCTTTTGTTTCGGTGCTTGCAGATAAGGATTGGTAAAGAAACAACATTGTTTTTAATAATTTATGTTTAATTTATTATACAAAAAATCATCACCTACTGTCTGGCTTTGCCATTCTGTACCAATGTACTTTCCACTGCACTATAGATCAGGTCATTCTTAAGGATCTTAAGTCAAGTGTAATGCTTCATTACCTTCTGTAGGAGTCTACCACATCACTGATACAAATTAAGTCAATATTTTACTGTTAATTTTTTTTTTTTTTTTTTTTAAGGCATGATTTATTGTATTTCCTGTCTTTCTCTGTGTTATGCAAATTTCAACACTGATTCTTAGAGGCAGTCTTTTGCCTAGAAATGTTTAAGACACGTTCTCATTTACTTAACTTTGTCTGTTTCTTCTCTTTTGTTTATGTCTTTTCTCTGTCTCCATCATATAATTTTTTTCCGAATTACAGTACTTTTTTCTGTTCTTTTCCTAATGTAGACATCTTCTACAGCAGCACTTTATTTTTTTTTTATTCTCTGACAGTGGAATGAAACAGTGTCAACCCTTTTAGTTTCTTGTTCCACGTGTATCCAAATTAAATGAAATTATTTGAATTTTTTCGTGAGGTCTATAGAACTTTTTTTTATCACACTGAAGTAATGAGAAAATTCTTTTTATTTTTTGAACTTGAAAAGATTCAAATAAATGAAAAAGGCAAAATATGTAGACCCTTTTGTGTCATCAGGACTTAATTGGGTGAGAAATATTTGATCAACATGTCATAACTTCTGTTGCTCAGATCTCATTCAGGTTGTGTTGAACATTTATATCTATGTAGAATTGTAGTAATTCTGCATTTTTAGCCATCAAGAAAGCTGACAACAGATCTCAATGGTGTGTTATAATTGATTTTTAGATTCAATTTCAGAAGAGTCCAGCCTTTTACCACTGCAACAGAGCTTTCTAAGAGTGTGATTAGAATAACACATTCAACTACACACACACACACACACACACACACACACACACACACACCACGCATCCTTGTATATTCTTTAATAGGATGACAGTTTCGGTATTAACTGCCTTTTTAAGAGGGTCCAGGTTAACACGCTTACTGCATTGCACTTCACTAGCTATATTTAGTGTTTACTCACTTTATTTTGTTTCCTTTAGTTTACATGGTCTTAAGTGGCTTAGTTATGTTTCCCTACATGACAGCACATGTAGCAAGAGTGAATTTCCCAGATGGTCTGGGACTAAATATGAAACTAGTTGATTAGATAGTGTTTTTTTTACAGCAACGTGCAGTAGGTCAAGAAAATACATGTCAACAAAATTCACAGAAAACAGGAATCATACTGAAGAGGACTAAGGGTTATTTAATCAAGTTAATCTGACTAAATAACTGAAAGGTTGTTGGTTCAAATCTCGAAAGTTAGGAGAACATTTGATTTAGAAATTCTGATCTGACTTATAATCGAGGATAGTACTGCCTCACGTTTTTTGTTTGGGTCATTTTGGATGTAAGACAGAAACCTGAAACGGACTAATATATGATATATGAAGTATGCTATGTGTCACAAATCCTGAAATAAATTAGGTGATACATTTTAATATCCTAGTAATGCATATAAATAAACACCCTTGCATATTAACCCTTAAATTTCCCCCTTGGGAAACTAAGGCTCAGTAGATGATGTCATGTGTTTCCACGGTCTCACCCTTGCAGCTTCGACGACATCCTGTATGTTCACATACGTGTGTAAGCAGACAAATATAGCAGCAACGCTCTTACACACACGCCCGTTTTGTGCCCTTTGACCTCCAGTCAGTTTTGACTGGAGTTCACTGGGCTGTTCTGGGTGGGAGGGGTCAGCATGAGACAATAGGCCTTTGACAGTCTGGGGGCACCAGAGGTGACCTTAAAGAGGAGGACCACTCAATTGCAAGCCCATAAATATTACACTGGCATTGTTAAACTGTGACTCCCTAGCAAACAGTGTAATAGACTGTGAGACATTCCTCTGAGTGACAGGAGTGCCACAAGAATATCGCTTTGGATTGTCTACATTTTATTATACATCCAGAGTGAAGAGAGGCCAAACTCAAACTAACAACAAATTACTTGCTTCCATAATACTAATGTCTGAACTGTGTTTGGTGGTGAAATAATATCAATTAATGCAAATGAATATTTTTCATATGCATATATACAGTTGGTCTGAAGTAATTTAACCACAGTTGCAAACACTGCTGCACAAGTGGCTCATACAGTATTATTTTAAGTGATGATTAGTAGCATTTGTCAGCTGTAAAAGTCAAAGGCAATCAACACTTGTACATGAGACTACTAACAGAAAATGCTGAATTATTTAACGTGTCAAGGTGATAGAACTAGATAATAATGACAACATTTGCAACAAACTGCTTCAATATACCCAAACAGTGGTCACAAGTTGAAACTAACCAACAGGGATATATGATGGGCAGATAGAATATATGATTGTATCTACCCATCATTGACAAATACAAAATAATTGGCATGCAACCTAATGTGGCCCATCTATATATCTGTGGTGATTTTTTCCCCCTTTAAATTTTAAAGAATTTTTCAGATTCCACGCTTTATTGTCTTCCCCTCTAGATTGGTGAATTTTCTTTCGTTATATATACTATTTTTTTTCTGTATACCATAAACTTTTATTCACCCTGTGTCTGTTCAAATACATTTTTTTTATTAAAATCCTGTTCCTGCAATAATGATCTTAAATTAATGGTTCCATCATCCTTAATAATACCTGCGTATGACATATTATAAAATTGGCAGTTAAACTTTGGATTTGACTTACAGTACATGTGAGTTTAATGACTGCTGTAATGGGTAGTTTTTTTTCTAAAGGCTTACTTTATGTAACACATGTGGCTTTATTTGTCATGTTTTTCATTTTAATCAGCAATGATTGTGGGTCTTTTTTTTTCTTTTAACTGTTGTCCTCTTAATGACATGATGTCCTTCCCCTGCCCTCTGTGTGTTTGTGTCTGTGTCTGTTTCAGCTGTTACCTCCACCCTACTAGCTCACTTCCTTGTTTTCCTTACCACTCACTTTTCCTGTGAACTGATATCTGTGGCAAAATAAACCAAACACAAACCTCTCACCTTTCAAGTCAAATAAACTTCACACCTCTGTCTAACCTTAGAAGAACAATAAACTTTACATATACGTACATCCATCCTGGTTTTTGGTAAGAGCTTGTAATGATCAGTCCTGGGTTGTAGTTTTTTTTGTTGTTTTTTTTTTTATTATTTTAAAAAATTTCTTCCCCATATCCTGTGTACAGAAATGAGGCTGTCAAGCTGTATTCATTATGTTTAATAGGTAAATACACTGAAAAAACATATCTGTGTAGGTATCTACAGAGATGCAGAGAGGAGAATCTGTGACATGCACTTCTCATTCCTCACTCGGATCGGAGGATTTTGAATGAGGAGAGGTCAGAGGCTGTGATCGGAAATTTACGTCCAGATTGCCACTCCACTGGCCAGTTGGATGGATGTGCGGGATTATGTCAAATCTGCACTGTATTGTTGCATTTTAGTCAAATTACTCCACTCTCATCTGTGATAATAGGTACACACAAACAATGCACACACACATACCGCTCTACTTACTTGCATAATGGATTGAAATTTGTCTTTGTGGATATAGAAACAGGTGTTACTTTGTTTGGAGTCGATTTAGGCCTGTGTGTGAGTGTGTGTGTGTTTATCTCCATCCCATCTAAAAACTCATTATGTAAAATCAAAATTTTCAAAAAGTGAATTAGAATGAAAAAATTAAGACTTTATTGTAACCTATTTTATATTTTTAAATGCATTTTAGGGCTTGAACAAGTTACAAGGAGCCAATTGTCATGACATCACCCAACACATAAATTACATGATATAAGCTTTTTTGTCAGTATTAATACTTTGTTTTGTCCTTTTTCATGTACCGTATTTTATTTTTGAAGAACAAATGTGTGAGTGCTCAAAACCCACATGTCTTAGACTCTTCCCACCTCCTGGTTTTTGGGGTTTAGCTCTACTTTATTTCAGTCAAACAATGGCATTTCTGAATATGCACAGTAATGTGGGAACTCACCATTTTCAGTCTGGGGAGATTATAATCATTTTATTTTATTAATTAGATGTACAGCATAGGAGTGACTGTGACTGACTGACCTAAATTTGCCTCTTGATGACCATGGCACAATCATTTTATCAGACACCTAAGTTATTTGTTCTTTCACCTGGCAAGAGGAATACATTCGGAGTCAGATCCAACCATCTTTAATGGAGGTAAAAGCTAGTTAACAGGAATGTTTTCCTTAATTTCAGCGAGTTAAACAACTGAACATTAGTACGAACCTGAGTTCATGATGCAATTTTGTGTTTGTAGCCTCACCTACAAATTTCAAACACTTTTAGACTCTGTAGACAGTAAGTCCTGTCCTCTTCCCCCTCAGTTGTTTTCATGTAAAAATATATAGATTACATATCTATCTTGAAAGTGCATCTAGCCTAAAGCTAAGGTGACTTAACATCCTTAAAGCATCCACATGTGTTGAAGAAGACCAAAAGTGCAGGGTATCTGCAATTTATAAAAACAATGTAGATGTAGACTCATTTTGTAAAACCATTTTCCCAGTGGAGCATTTTAGCTATTTTTGTTATTTTGTTTCTAAAATATGTCCCAAATGCCATTAAGAAGCCTTTTTTTGTTAAGGTGATTACTGTACCTTTAACAAAAAGTGTCCTCATCTACATCTCAGTCTCTGTTTCCCTTCTTTCCATGGTTCAGTTCCATGCAGTTTTCCCCCTCAGAAGAATATGCTTGTAGACTTTTTGTGACACCAACAAGAGCTTGTTCTTTTCACATCATCACGCATACGTACTATACAAATGCACACTGACATGTTAGATATGCACAAATATAAATATGAATGCACTACAACATGTACACACACACTCCACCATAGAGCACCCTGATAGTCTGATATTAATCAGTTAAACTAATTACTCACTTGTGACTTACTTATCATCATGTATGTACATATGGAAAAACATGCATGCACAAATGCTCTAATTCACATGTACAAACATGTATATACTGTCTCTTCCACACACACAAGTTACAAGTTACAGTACAGTCATGTTTAATGTACAATGGAACCAGTTAATTTGATTTTGTTAATGTTTATTTTTTGACTCTTTTACTTGTGTGTTGTTTTTGTTCTTATATCTTTATATTAACATTCCAGGTATTAATTCCACAAATGCAAGGTGCTTCTGTGCCGCTTTGAAGTATCCCAGTAAAAGTGTGCATGTCTGCGCATACGTGTGTGTTTGTGTGTGTGTTTACTGTAGGCGATGGTATCTGTGCATGTTGGATTTTCTGATGTTCTGCATTCCTCTCAGTGCCTCAACAACAGGCTGAGGTGAATACACATGGAAACTCAAACATAAACAAAAAAGGAAGCGCATCTTACTCATGCAAATTGTTTTTCCCTTCTTCCTGTTGGTGGATTTGTTTGTGAACAAAAGAAAATAAATAGCCTGCTGCTTTATCTGGAGCTGCTATCGTAAGAATGCATTCTAACTTGACTCTCCCTCTCCCTCTCAGTTTGTTTCTCGACCAGTACAGAGCCAGCTTGGTTGATGCTATAAGGAGATTACTGCAACCCAACGTAAGTGTGTGTGTGAGTGTTTGCCTCTGTGTGTCTACTGTATGTATCTCTGCTTATCCCCTTCCTCTAAATCACCACCCACTCTTCTCAATCATAATTAGGCCTAGCCCAAAACCCTATACACATTAATAGTCCGACAGGATTAATATCATGTAATGCTTTAATGCTTATTATGAGCAACTTGAATGCATCGCTCTGATCTCCGTCTCTCTCTCCTGCCTTCCCTTAATCATAAATCCGAGGCAACTTCTACCTTTTGGCCTCCCGATAAGACCCCACGCTGTGACAGCCAAAGCAAATTGAGAGGGGGGGGCAAAAGGCTGGAAAAGATAGGGTTGAGCTTTCTATTCATCTGAGGGAAGAGGGGTGCGTTTTAAGTACAGAGCCCAGATTGTTATAGGGAATATCTGTTTATGAAAAAGAGGTGAAAAGAGCACTGGAGGGAAGGAGAAAGGGAGAAGAAGAAGGACGAGAGGATACAGCAAGGGATGAGAGAGATGGAGGGGAAAGATGGAAGGAAAGGAGGAGGAAGAGGAATGGGAGGAGGAAGGTATTGATAAGATGGACAGTGAGGAGAGATGGAGATGGAAGAAGAAAAAACAGGGAGGGAAATTTGACAAATGGACAAATGGTGGAAAAAACATTTCTCTTCATTTAGAATCCCAACATGGATATTGTTTGAAATCTTTTATAGATGGCGAACCGGAAACTTGCAGGTTAAAATGTGATCATTAAAGGGTCAGTTCACCCAAATTACAAAACAAGAAACAAAGAAATATCTAAATTCAACAGCAACCTGTCCTTTCATAAACACTGCCCTTGTTTCTCTGAATAATCCACAGACCTCGATCTGAACTGTTTTTGGTAGAACTACTTTCTAAAGAAGAAAGAGTACTATGAAAACAGCTGACCACATGTTCTGTGGATTATCCAGCACAACTGGGACACTGTTTCTGGAAAGAGATGTTCCTGTTGTATTTTTCAAATGTCATTTTTAAATGCTGTCAGCACTACAATTGAAATTCCATTCACTTCCATTTTATTTGGGTGAAGGCAGAAATCTCAGCAATGGATATCTAAAAACCTGTGAACATAAAACCGAAACTCTCCGCTTGGCTAGATACCACAATAGGTAAGTGAGAAAATATGTTTCTTTGTAATTTAGGTGAACTAACCCTTTAAAAATCCTTTGTTAAAGGATGGCAGAGGTAACTAGAAAGGCAAAAGGATTATATTATTAATATTACATTCAGGTTGTTGTCAGCAGTGACACACGTTTCCTCAGCTGACATTTCAGACAGTGACATGCGCAGTAACACCTACAACCTGAATATGTTTCCCGGTTGCAGTTGAAAGCAGAAGCTGCTGTGGTCGAATGACTGACATGACATCTGGCCATTGTTGTACATCTGTGTGTTAAATCTCTCTTCATGTCTCTCTCTCTTTAATCCATTGGAGATAATTCAGGGGCTAATATGATTTGAGTGTCGGCCATCAGACTGTTGCTGCCACAACAAGCTTTGCCAAATATTTAATAATTTGCTAAGCTGATTAAGCAATTAACAAAGCAATTAATTCTCCCATCTAATGGCACTAATTTGTTGTTTCTGACAAAGGTGGTCCATCCGGTGGGCTGGATCCCCTTAATCAGCTGATTAGTGCTGGGAGGAATTTGTCTGTTTGTTTGCTTTTGCTGTGTTTTGTGGTGGTGGTGGGGTGGGGAGTGGGGGGAATGCAACTTGATCAAATGGAGTGATCCTGCTGTTTTCACTGCCTTTTGTGTTCATTTACAGTAGCTTTTGTTGTGTGTATTTGCTGTATGTGTGTGTTTGTGTGAACATCCCTCTTTGCTCCATTTAATTAAAACAATAATAATATCATCAACATGAAATAAAACTGAAAGCTGAAGAATTTCAAAGAAACTTTGAACCTGTTGGAAATCCTCTTATAGTATTTGCAGGAAGTCTGTAATGCATGTGTACATATACACATAAACACTTTCTCTCTGTCTTTCTCACACACACACCCACACTTGTACATGTCACATACATGAGTGTGTGTTCACATTTGATTGTATTTGTAGAGCTTTAATGATTTGGCTTATCATCTAATATGTACCTGGTAAAAATCTAAGGAAAGAGAGACATACTCTCAACTACGTGTGTGTGTGCGTGTATGTGCCTCTGTGCGTGTCTGTGTCTTTGTGTGTGTAAAGCTAAACAACAAAAGTTACGAGAAATGAGGTGTGAAAATATGTCCCCCATAAATGTACTGTGCACTATATTCACTATCTAATTCCAAAAGCACTCACCCTCCTCTCGTTTTCTATGCAGGGCATGGCATTGGTGTTTGCTCCACTGCGAGGTGAAACTCTGACACTGTTTTGTCAACTGGCCCAGCAGGCCGGACTCTGCGTCTCACAACACCTGCAGTATGATGCTCAGGTCATGGATGTTCACTTAAAGGTAAGAAGCATGTCCAAGGATAGAAAGACAGTCAGCATGACTGTTGATGTTGTTTTAATAAGAGAGAGGACTACAGAATCAAAGCCGATGTTATAATAGTATGCAGGCAAAGTGCTCATACAATCAGTAATATAAATAATTGTTTACTTTCTCACCATGAGAGTATCATGTAGTTGATATGAGTTTCACATCAAAGAGTTGAAAGTGTGACTATAACTACAGTATACATAAAGTACCAGTGTACATGGTCATCAACTGTTTGTTTTTCAGTTGTTTTTAAGAATGTCTTAAGGTTTTCTGCACTATCAGCCAAACAACAGTTTATGTGATGACTTGCTTCATGTTTTAACCAAGGCAACAATAGTAACAAAATTTTTGGTGTAAATGAAAGGAATAAAGGATTCTGAAGTCCAACTTATTACTACTACTTATCCTTACATGCCATATGTTTATTGAGAGAGGTGGTTGGTCGCTGTAATCTTTCCTTCTCTCCAGACTGACCATGAAGCTATTCATTCCTAAGGTGTCTACACTTAATACAGTTCAATTGCTTTCTCGATAAAGTGCAGAATCTGTTGCTACTTAGTAAAGAAACCAGCAACAATCCAGGTCGCGTAATGTGCACTCAGCTTTAATAAAGACTAGCGGATTAGCCTGTCGTTTGATGTTTAGAGACACTTTGTGAGACACACCAGAGCTAAAACAAGCTGCCATAACTTGTCACAGTGAGACAGACAGAGATAGGGAAGGATAGAAAAGGACAGTGAAAAATAGAAAAGGAGCAACAGAAAGCACATGAGTAGGCAGTGTTAAAAGAAGTGGTGTCCAGCTGTTAACTCCATTACACACACAGCTACAGAAGAACAGGACAGCAAGGAGCAGGCTAAATTGGTGCACACACATTCACCTACACTGGTGGGACAATTGGACAACCTGGCCATTAAAGTGCCTGTTAAAGTGGCCTGAACCTCAGCAAGGAAAATCTCACTCCTTCTGTCCTTATCTCTCTTTACTATTTCTCCATCACTAAATTTAGCATGCACAGTCACTCCCACATTCTATATGGTCTTAGTTAAAGATTAAAGTCCATGCTGACTTGAAGCACAAGATGGGACAAATTTAATTTAGTATTTAACCAAAACCACCATCTTTCCCTAAACAAAACCAGTCTTTTAGTAGCCTAAACCTAAGACCATGTGGAACGCAGGACTCAAATCCTGATCTCCATTGTCAAAGTTCTGTGCATTGTACACTCACTGATCCACCCTGACCTCCTCTGTGTACTGTAACTTGTGTGCAGTACAACGTCATATTTCCCGGACTGGAAAAGAAATTTGCCAGTGAATGTAATCCAGGCAGTAATCAAATTTTTTTGGCAAATCAAATAGTATATAAACTTTTTTGTTGCTAAGTAATCTTCAATTTAGTTTCCCCTCCTAGTTAAAACTGGGAAGCAAATGGACAAACACTTGCTTTACAATAATGTCAGATGACAGGAAAAATATATATACAGAGAGAACCATTCTGAACAGAAAACATAGATGACTTTTGAACAAGAATAAATGAGTGAACACTTGTAAAGAACATTCAACTTATTAGGCATGGCTTCAGATGATAGTATAGTAGGTGGTTTTGGCCTCAGGTGGAGTGGGAGCAGCACAAGAAGAGCGGAAGTAATTTTAGAAAAAGGACAGAAAGAAAGGAGGGAAAGAGAAAAAGAAATAAGTTAAGAGGAACAGAAAGAAAGAAATAGCTTCAGTGGGATTAAAGTGGATGCCGCCATTGCCTTCAATTTAAAAGAAATACAAGTTGGTCTGAAAAAGCTACGGGAAGAATTGATTGGGCCTCAGGGCCACAGAATACAGTCATTGAATAATCCTAATGGTTCAGCACCTCAACCACTTGGGAAAATTGCCACTCAGACCTGTTTTAGTGATGAGAGTTGCTTGACAACAGAATGTGTACAATGTGAACTGTGAAATTCAGACTAAAATTGATAAGAAATATCACCCTGAAATAATGCAGGGTTTTTTTTCTTTTCTATGGCATGCAAGGTACTGTCAGACCACTCTTGAAATGCACACTTCCATCTATGTGACATACACACCACACTGTCACACATGCACACATACACACACATACACAGTGGGGTCAGGTGCTGCGTGAGGATATGAGGACAAGTTGAAGTGCCCCCCTCACATCTGAAGGTGATTAAGTCTCCTCTGCTTATCTTCTGATGAACACTCTGAACAACCCCTGTGTGGGGTTTTTTTGTGTGTGTGTGTGTGTGTGTGTGTGTGTGTGTGTGTGTATGTGCCTGACTGACCCACACACACACACACACTGTGCACACAGCTGAGAAACAAGCTATATCACAATCCCACACAGACCAGACATCAGTCAGACAGCATATTGGCTAGACATTACACACAAACACACACACCACATGATGATATCACAGCGAAACATACACTACCACTGTGCACACACACGCACATCCAAATGAGCAGCTGCTACTCATTTGCACTACAGATTAGCTTTCTTCAGCTATATTTACTTTCAGTGGGTGGACCAGAACACAAGAAAAATGCATATCAGAACCGACAGTGGAACACACACTATGGATTTTCTTTTACTGTGGCTTAAGACAATCAAAGACATCTCCACCAAAAGCAGGTGTATCCATTTGGAAACAAATGGTACTAAAAAGCCCTTATGTTATTTTTTTAATACTGAGAATTCTAGCTGTTCAAATATCTCTAGTTTGTAAGCAAACATCCGCTTAATGTTACACTAAATTAACTTTTTACTGTCGCTGCTTCAGTCTTTAATTAGATTTTTATTTTTAAAAGCTTCCATCGCTTTTTTGAATAAATATTTTACATTTTGTAGTAAAATGTTAAAATTTGTCATAAATCTATTAGTTTTAACCAGTAAGGTGATATGTTCATGAGAAAATAATAAAAATGAATTGAGCCTGCACATTTTTAATTTTTTATTTCATATAACCATATTTTTTACTCAAAATATAGTAAAATGTAAAATATTCAAATGAATGTTCAATTAAATGAAGTGTGTTCTATTGTTAAGCATTACATCAGACAAAACTGTTCAAATGTGTTAAACAAAACCCTCACATACATTTTGGTTGGAATCATTATCATGGGCAATAGAGCATTGTAAACCGATATGATCATATCATCATAATATTATACCACTGAAAGCCGTGAAATGATAATATTGAATTATCTCCCTGGTGTCAAGCTAGCAGCTCACTCAAAATCCAAACTTCTTGAAATGTTCAAAAATGTCGTGTAGTTGGTTGAGTTTCCACATGTGTCATTTAGGCTGAGTTTACTTCTTTTCATGCTCCCATAGCGACTCACAAGCTCCTGGATCTGGCACAGATGCTGTTATAGACGTACCCCTGGTAGCTGTGAGTGTACTGGCATCCCTTGCTGTGCCAGATTCGACACGTCAGATTTGATTTTGTTTGAAATATACTGTCTGTTTTAATGTTTGCTTTGTGTGTGTTTATGTGAAAAAGAGAGAGCAGGGAGTGTTTTTAGCAATTCTTTACAAACCATCTCTAGACCCCCAGCTTGCTACTCTGCGGTTTTCCAAACATACACACACTTTCACCCTCTGACACAAACACACTCGAGGGACTGCAGACAGCCGGCAGGCCCGATGTGCAGCGGTAGTGTGTCTAAGAAGTGTGTGTGTGTTTGTGTGAGTGTAAGGCGTGTGCTGGGACGGGCAGACAGGGCTAGCGCGTTATCCTCTTATCCCCACTGTTGTGGAATAGAGAGGCAAGCAGCTGGAGGGACTGCAAGCAGCCTGATAATGCCAGCGCTATTTTCTAACCCGCCATCTTAATCTTGTTACTCAAATGGTTGTGAAGAGAGAGTCATGAATTTTAATTTCTCTCAAACACACATAAACACACACACATGCAAGAGGGTGTGTGCACATGTGTAGATCCCCCATCTCTCTCACATGCATAAATAGTATCCCCACTGTGTCCATGCACTCACACTCTCTTCTCTGCCTTCACTCTCTCCTCTCCCCCCTCAGCTGCTTGGCTACCCCCTTCCTCCCTCCCCCCCCTTTCTCTGACATATCTTCCTTCACCCTTCTCCACTCTCCCTCCCTCTGCTCCCCACTATCTTCCCATTTCCTACATCACGACCCACTTCTCTATTTATTCAAGCCTGTCCTTCTATCCCTTCCTCTACTCGTCTCTCCATCCACCCAATCCCTCATTCTCTGTTTCCTAATCCTGCCGCGAGAGACCCCCAGACATCCGGTTCATCCGTCCCTCCCTTGTCTCAGAGCCCCCTCCTCTCTCTTTTTCCACCTTGTTCACTTTCACTCTGGTCTACACAAGCAGGGCAAGAGTAAACGAAAAAAAGAAGGAGGTAGAGAAATAGAGAGGTACAATGAGAGCACGAGAGAGGGAGACAGAAGCTGGGGCGAAAGTGGCAATAAAATAAATGGCTTGCACCTTGGAAAGGAAAAAAAAGAGAAAAGATTGTGGGGACGGTGGGGTGGGGGGTCGGGTTGAGAGCCGATTTAGCCAGCCACCCATGAAGCTGATTAGGCAGCCTGCGATCAGGAGGAACAGCTTTGCTTGTTAAACTTTTCACCTCTGCAAGCTCTCAGCCCTCACCGCGTTAAGGCCCCCTCCCTCCCTCTCTATCCCTCCATCCCTCCATCTATCACTTCCTTACTCCTTCCGCCTGGTAGAATTTGAATGTCAATGCTGACTGTGGTCCCCATAGCAGGCTTAGCACAGGGGGCAGGCAGCTGCCCCTCCACGCCCAACCACCCCCTGGGCCGTCTGCTCTCTCTCTCTCTCTCTCTCTCTCTCTCTCTCTGTCTGTCTGTCTGTCTGTCTGTCTGTCTGTCTGTCTCTCTCTCTGGAGGGGTCACAGGTTCAACCACCGGCCGGTGCCTGGAGGGATGGCCACAGGAAGATAACGCACATTAACATGGGGGGTAGTTTGTTCATATTCAGCAAAAAGGAGAGAAATTAGAAAAAGGCAGAATGAGGAGAGATGATGTAGAGGCGAATATCTCTCACTTGCTCAGGACAAGGGGTGGGAAAAGGAGTGATGAGACATGTGAGAGAGGTGTGTCAAGGGACAATGTGAAGCAGAACCTCAGGTAGCCATTTAAATCACACAAACTTCCTATTTTCTGTGTGTTGTGACATTGTGGACTGTATCTACAAGAAATGTTCAAGACCACCACTTTCTCTATATATACTTCTGGCATGTACATATAAAAAATTGTTACTACTTTTGTATGTATAGTAAATGAATAATTTCGTCCGTCAGAACTTACACAGACTTGATGTGTATGTGTTGCTACAGGTAACTGGTGAGAAGATAAAATACGATTGAGGAACACCACTTTGAAGTCATGAAGTCATTGACTTTACAAAGTCTACCAGGAATGTGCCCTTGCACATGTTTGATTGGTTAACACATTGCGCTACCAATGAGGTCGCAGTGTGTTGCGGTAAAAGTTGAGCCAGGTTTTAAGGATGAAACTGTCTGTTACAGTTATTTATAGATTTATTTTTGTTTTAATTAATTAATTGTATTTTAAATTTTCCAATTTAAAGCACTTGTTTTTAAGTGTGCTCCATAAATAAATTTGACTTGACTTAACTTTTTTTGCTGGAGTCCTCTGTGCTGGCACCCCCGCTGTGTCAACACAGTGGTCTCGTTGAAATGAATAGAAGACTGTGTTTTTTTTAAGCAGTGCTAATGTCATCATGTACACGGACTAACAACCACCTAAATGAAGCTTAAAATACTTCACCATTACTATATGCTACCTGCACAGACACACGCTACACTGCTTATCACATGCCTTTTATAACTGTGTATGCAGCTGTCCTGTTAACTTATTATACTATATGTCTTAACACAGCTGAATAAAGCAAGAGACCTGCAGGGAGACCTACCTCAGAGCAGAAGTTAAAAAATCTATCTACTAACTATCTACAGTCACTTTCATTAAGGAGTGATAATTAAATTAATGACATCACCGCTTTATAACATTTATAATGCAATGATTTTCATGAGTGCCACAAAATACCCTAATTTGTCAGGAAAACAGTACACAGTCAGCATTTGAGTTTGTAGTGTAAGTAGGCTTGTATTGGATGCTCACTTGCATAGCACTTACATGCTGCTGATGGGAGTGAATTTTGGGTCAGTCTGAGTTTCTGTTTGTTGTGAAGAAACCTTTTCACACAGTTCTCCCCTATCCTGGTCTCTCCACACACATGTACACACACTCACGGACAATCACACACTCTCTTATGAGCAGACCCACTAAACTCACTTTCATAAGTCTCTGATCATTTGGCCAGACGCTGAGCAAGCTGATTAGCTGGTGTGTGCCCAAACTTCAGAGTTTGCTTGAAAGGGCGCTGAATGGGCATCACATGGGCACCACACAAAGTACATAAAAATCCTTTGAATTTGATACGTGTACAGGTGTATATATAGTACTGTGCAAATGTTTTAGGCAGGTGGGAAAAAATGCTGTAAACTAAGAATGCTTTCAAAAATATAACTAATAATAGTTTTTTTAATCAATTTACAAACTGCGAAGTGAGCGAACAAAAGGAAAATCTAAATCAAATCAATATTTGGTGTTACTACCCTTTGCCTTCAACACAGCATCAATTCTTATCGGTACACTTGCACACAGTCAGGGGTTTTGTAGGATTATAGTCAGGTGTATGATCAACTAATTATACCCAACAGGTGCTAATGATCATCAATTTCACATGTAGGTTGAAACACAAGAAATGAAACAGAAACAGCTGTGTAGGAGGCTTAAAACTGTGTGAGGAACAGCTAAACTCTGCTACCATGGTGAGGTTGTGGAAGACAGTTTCATATCACAGGTCATACACCATGTCAAGACTGAGCACAGCAACAAGACACAAGGTAGTTATACTGTATCAGCAAGGTCTCTCCCAGACAAAGATTTCAAAGCAGACTGGGGTGTCAAGATGTGCTGTTCAAGGTCTTATAAAGAAGCACAAAGAAACGGGCAACGTTGAGGATTGTAGATGCAGTGGTTGACCAAGGAAACTTGATGAAAAACACATCAAAATGATTTCCCTTCAAAATCGGAAGATGTCCAGCAGTGCCATCAGCTCAGAACTGGCAGAAACCAGTGGGACCCAAATACACCTATCTACTGTCCGGAGAAGGCTGACCAGAAGTGGTCTTCTTCATGGAAGAGTTGCAGCCAAAAAGCCATACCGCCGACATGGAAACAAGGCCAAGCGACTCAACTATGCACGAAACCATAGGAACTGGGGTGCAGAAAAATGGCAGCAGGTGCTCTGGACTGATGAGTCAAAATTTTAAATATTTGGCTGTAGCAGAAGGCAGTTTGCCGAAGGGCTGGAGAGTAGTACAATAATGAGTGTCTGCAGGCAACAGTGAAGCATGGTGGAGGTTCCTTGCAAGTTTGGGGCTGCATTTCTGCAAATGCAGTTGGGGATCTGGTCAGGATTAATGGTGTACTCTATGCTGAGAAATACAGGCAGATACTTATCCATCATACAATACCATCAGGGAGGCATATGATTGGCCCCAAATTTATTCTGCAGCAGGACAATGCCCCTAAACATATAGCCAATGTCATTAAGAACTATCTTCAGCATAAAGAAGAACAAGGAGTCCTGGAAGTCAGAATCAGAATCAGAAATACTTTATTGATCCCCGTAGGGAAACTCTTTGTTACAGTAGCTCGCCTTTACGTCAGTGCACACAGGAGAAAGTACTAGAAAACGATATGATACACTATAAACACTATAAAGTGATGGTATGGCCCCCACAGAGCCCTGATCTCAACATCATTGAGTCTGTCTGGGATTACGTGAAGAGACAGAGGATTTGAGGAAGCTTACATCCACAGAAGATCTGTGGTTAGTTCTCCAAGATGTTTGGAACAACATACCTGCAAAAACTGTGTGCAAGTGTACCTAGAAGAATTGATGCTGTTTTGAAGGCAAAGGGTGGTTACACCAAATATTGAATTGATTTAGATGTTCATTCACTGAATTTTGTTAATTGATGAAAATAAACTTTTAACACTTCAATTTTTGAAAGCATTCTTAGTTTACAGCATTTTTTCACACCTGCCTAAAACTTTTGCACAGTACTGTGTGTGTATCACATTGGTGTGATTATGGGCTTCTGAGCCACAAACTTATGACCAACAGCAATTTAATGATGAAAGGCATAAAAACTACTATTAAGAGTTCTGTTGTTTAAAGTGAAGAGTCATTATTAGATTTCTCTGTAGTTTTTTCAGTTTTTTAAAATATGTATCTGGAGGTTTGATGTGCAGCCCATCTTCAGCATTATCTGCTTTTGAGCTCCACCGCATACTGTAATTACACATTATCTTGATCTAATCTGTCATGTTGCAAGTATGATTTTCTTGACAGGGTTTTCAAATTAAAGGTTCACAGATAACAACAATAACATTAGATAAATGCTTGAATATTTAAATATTTAAATATTAATGATGTGTAGTTTTTGGAGATTTTTTTGTGTCCATGTCGTCATTACATGGTCAGCATCTTAAATTCCTAGGCAAAGAGAAAGAAAATTTGAGAACATTTCTACCAAACTGAAATATTGGATAAAGACTTTCTGTTGACTTTATAGTCTGTGTAGTAATGCTTTTCATGTTATGTGCTTTTCAGATGCTGAGAGAGGGAAAAGAAGCATATGACGAGAACATCCACTATCCTCTCCTCATCACCTTGACCAAAGGACCTCAACCTGTCAGCCACACTCAGTAAACCAAAACAAGTGAGCCCTCAGCTCTACACAGTACTACTCAACATGCTTTTGGATATTTGAGACGGATTGATGCTACAGAGTCATGTCAACGATGTGATCCACAAGTGATCTAAGTGATGAGGAAAAATTGCACTTAAAGAGCAGTATTAGAATACAGTCACGTTTGTCTCAATGTCTGATGTTTAGTCATATAGGCAGAGAGAGAAAATCAAGTTGTGGTCCTACTTGAAACTGTTTTCATATTGATACTGTCCACTGAGAGGATTTATTATCAGATGATGCATGGCTTTGGACAGTATTTGAGCGTGCATGTTTTGTAGTTTGAAGTGTTGCTGAGGAACAACCTCATTTCCAAAGCAGTGGGGATACTTTTACTGTGGCTGAGGAGAAAGAAAAGGAGAGGTGGATATATTCTGACCAAGTGTGTTTTAACCATTTGCCATATGCCAAATAATTACTGTCAGTCTCCAAAATAGTCACTCAGTCAGTCAGACCTTTAATCAGTTGGCCTGTCATTATGGTAGCTGACCAAACACTTAATCGCTGCTCTAATCAGCCAGTCACTCATCCCTTCAGTTAATCAGCCATCCAGGAAAGTGAACCACATTGCCAAACAGTCATCTGGCCAGCCAGTCAGGTAACCAGTCACTATTCTGTCAGCTATTCAATTACCTATTCAGTTAATCAGCCAGTCAGTTATATGGAAATTTCCTCAGTCAGTCCTACTGTAGCTGTCAGTTATTCAGTCAGTCGGCCCTCTTTAACCAGTCAGTATTAACCTGTGCCACTGTGTGCCACAGCATGGAGGCCAGCTGTAATTCATTATTACAGACTGTGGAGCAGCTTACAGTTTCCTGTGTGTTTCCTTTATTTCTCTTTGTTCCCTTCTTTCCCCGCTTTAATTTCTTCTAATACAACTCATTCCTCCCAGTCAGAGGTCAGTAATAAGAACTTATTTTGTGCATTACTCACAACAGTGCATTAACACACAAAGGCACGTTCAGACTAAGGATCAATTGTTGCTGCACAGGAACTACAGCTTGCATAGTACACAACAACATCGCCATGAATACAAGTAGTCCACACTACATCGCATTGTAATTTAATTTTACACAGCTTTGTTAGTGTTATAATCTGTGTTTAAACTGTACAACAAACACTTGTTCTGACTACAATTCCCCCAACATCACCCCCAGCTCCTGCTTTACCGGTAGTTTGTTAAAAAATTTTAAACTGCCACTGATGAAATTCCAAAACAAACGTGTATACTGTAAGTAAGTACTCTAAGTAAACCTTAGCTCAGTTGTGTCTGCTGTCATGACTCATCCAGGTTGCATTGACAGCACTGGATATCAAACATATTTGGTAACAGAAGTGGGGTTGGGGGGGCTGTTTGAGTCGCCAGCTGAATCCTATGTCGCTTCATTTGCCAACCTTTAGCGCTTCAAAGCAACTAACAGACATCTGACTGGCAACTATCAGATCCTGTGGCAGCTGCTAAACGCTGCTAAAAGCTCCTAGTCTGAACCCACTTTCAGGAATTGTGTGTGTGTGTAAAGAGAGACAGAGAGAATACATGCACGTAAGTTGTAATGACTCCGACTACTCTGATTTATTGACAAGTGACCCCAATACTGTGGATATAAAGTATGATATGCTGTACAGAGCAGCATTTGTTTCCATCTTTTTTTTTATCTTTTTGTAATGCAGACCACTCAATGGTCTCTTACCCCCAATGTCCTCTAGGTGCACACAATCTGCTGCCATTCTAGTTGGTGTGCCAATGTCCACTGGCTCTGTGACTGCAGCATCTCAAAGTTCATGCCTGCAAAACAACTTGAAACTGCTTCAACAGCAGTCTGCCACATCCAGTGGACATCTGAGGTTAGAATATGATTTCAAATTGAGTCAGTCGGTCACTCGAGCCTAAAGTTGTACCTATCACTAGTAAGGTGTTTCCATATTTCACTGTGATCCATTGCTGTATACAACAGCCAAGAAGCTATGCAGTAACTCCCAGTGGCTACTGTTTACATTCCTCATGTTGATAAAATAATCCACCTTTAGAAATAAGAGGTATTCCCTGTGTATAACTACTCAGAAAAGTAAATTAAGCCAGTTTTATCAGTGATCTCACTGCTTTGAGGACTGAATTTGCATTGCAAAAACCTTCCCATTAAAAAGGTTTAGAAGTGTATTTAATACATTTTTTATCTGTAATGCCATTTGCTGTTTACCTATGATATCTGTGGGCTAACACAGAAAAAACATCCCAACTGTGACTGTGTGCAGTGACTTCATCACTGTCTAGTGACATCACCACCACTAACAGTGTCGTCATTTTACAACACGGTTTACTGTGACATCCACGCTGCTTCTTGCAACATCACTGCCTCTATTCGTGGCAAAACCTTAACCTGGTGCACCCACGATCTGTTGGGATGTTACGTTTTCACACGGTGATGTTGTCACTTCTCCTTGTGACATTAGTGCTGTTTGCTAGGACACTTACCACTTCTCACTGTGACATCAACAGACCTTCTCTGAATAACACATGTGGTCTTTATTTGGATTTGCTGACTAATACTTTTCAACATAAATGATGAGAAATCCAGTTGGCATAGAAAAGACCAGAGAGCAGGATCTGTATTGCAGCTGAGAATTACCTTAAGCAAACATCATACAGATTTGTGTCACTGTATTGTGGGATGTCTCAGCTAGGCGATTATTTTGATTATCAAACAGAATTCTTAGAAGTGTTTGTCATTTGCCGGCCATGTCCACACTAATCCAGATCAATGTCAAATTTTATCTGTCCCTTCTTTCCACACTGATCCTTTTTTTTGACCACCAAAAACAGAACTTCAAGAAAATTCTCCAATTTGGATCAAGTTGAAGCTGCTTCTGCAGCATTTCACTGTGTAGGGACACCAGACATTTTCAAAAATATTGATTTATCCACTTTAGTGTGGACATGGCCTCATATAGTGAGTTTCTCCGTTCAGTATATCAAATTCTCTCTGCTTCACTGTAATCAATGGGTTGATTGTTGTACTTTGCAGTCTAAGAGTGGGTGATTTTTTTCTCAATGAATAAAAATAAATAGAGTTTCTTCAATAAATTTTGTTTTCTTTTTAAATTGTCCCTTTAAAAAATGTACAAAGGACAATTTAACACATCCGCTATAGCTATGGCATTATTTCATTAACAAAATCTCAAAATTGCAAAAATATTTTTTAATTAAAATATAAATATGGAATTATTTTAACATTTCAGTATCACAAAATAAAAAAGACACAATTTATACTCTGTCACCTTGCAGATGTCTACAGATTTTCTGTTATGATTAATATAATTTTCCTCAATAAAGGCATATCATGGGGAGCTGGTTGACAAAGCTGGTTGTGAAAAACATGTGTGTGTTTTATTAAAAATCCAGTATCAAATGTTCACAGATGTAATAAAGTTTCCTTCAGGCCCAGATCGGCTGTGGCCTGTGTTTCAAACACAATGGCCTCCTGCAGGCTAAGCTGGTTCCAGACAAGGTAACACATACACACGCTCACGCACACACATATCAAGCCCAGTCAACAGTCTACCCCTCCACAGGAAGAAAAGAGAGAGGGATAAAGGAGGGAGGGAAGGCAGTACACTACAGCTAATCCTACAGGCTCACTCTTCTGTTTATCAGTCAGAAGGAGGGAGGGAGAGATAGCAGAAAGGGAGGGACCAGCGAGGCCTCCTGATCTGTCTTTTGATATTTTAAAGAGGTTCTCTCCTCCCCAACACTCTGCTGGAGAGACAGAGAGAAGAGATAGAAAAAGCTGCAGACAGAGGCAAAGAGTGAGAGAGGCTGGAAAAAGACAAGAAGGCAGAGGAGGAGGAGAGAAAAGAAATGGGACAAGACACACTGAATGGCTGGAAGGAAAGGGGAAGTGAGACAGCTGGAAATCAGGTGAAAGTAGATAGAAACAGCAGGGAAAAGCTTCAGCCATGAAAGAAAAGAGAAGCTGACTGAGAGACTGAGATTGGCTGGCCAAGTGAGTGATCGAACAGAGAAAAAGAGAGAGACAGAGTGCTCCCGGCTCGACACAAGGGCCCCATTAACTTGACCACTTGCTCTTTGCACACAAAGGCAGGGCCGGCCCACTGCCCCTCCCACCCAATTATCCACGATTAGGCTCAGTGCACTGTGTCAAGATGGAGAGGAAAGGAAAAGAGGAGAGGGGGAGAAAGGCGAGCACAGGGAGGAGGAAGAATGGGACAGAGAGAGTAAGGGAAAGAGAGCTAGGACTGAAAGAAAGAGGGGTGTATGATGAACGGTGACAAAATTGTTTTTAACATGGAAGGGATTTGAACATTTGATTTAGCACCCTCCATGCAAATGAGTGTTCTGTGAGTTACTGCTAGAGCTCAACGCAGGGTGTCCCCTGGAAACTTCCACTACTATGACTTGCAACTTATCTGTGTTTGCTTGTGTTTTCCTATTTGCAGTGTGTTTCTATATATCGTGTGTGTTGTCAAATTGGTGTCTCACTTGGTGAAATATGTGTTGTCAAAGGGGTAAAGATGTTTTCTTCAGTTGCTTGCACTTTTCCCATTTGTATGTGTTTTCTTTAATATCCCCATTAATGTTTTGGCTTTTTTTGGCCACTTTGGGGCAGCAGAATAAGCTGTAAACACAACAATGACATAATATTATCTAATGAAGTTGATATGTTGAACACATAAGCAAACAGTTGCATATTTACACTTCCAAGCAACACGGAGCAACATTCGCATTCATTTGAAGTCGTGTTTCTGTGACCAATGTATGCCCACTATTCTATTTTGGTCTCTACCACCTCCTGAAGGAAGGAGGTCTGCTGTTTGGTGCTGGGTAGGTTGTGTACAGCAGGTTTATCAGAGCTTTGTCGCTGAAGACAGCTGCCTTAGTGAAACAAAACAGTATGAGCGACCCCTTTCACATTACACATAGTCATTTGAGCCACTGTATATAAAAATACTGAGTCAAGTACATCAAGTGTTACAAGTGTGAATATAAAAATGTGTAGGGGGCAAAAAGAGTGAAACTATTTTTTCCTTTCATCGAAAAGAAACGGCAGCTAGCAACCAACAAGTGACACGGTGCACCTACCAACATACACTATACATGCAAACAGCTCTGGCATACAAACACACACACAACCAAATACACAACAAATCTTCCTCACCACACTCACCATGAGCTCAGCTACAATCCAGTCATGTTGTGTCATGTTGTGCTTTGTTGATACTCTGCCGCCAGCTAGCTGGCATCCCCAGGGCCATGGGATGGTTGCCACTGCGGCATGGCACACCACCGCTGACAGCAAACACACACACACACACACACAGACACATACAATATATCAATACAGTTTCTGCCCTCCCTTTGACTGGCATGTTTTTGGTGCCACAATTCCTGCAGCTCTCCAAAAAGTCTTAACACGTCTTAATTTTTGTTTTGAAGTACAAAGTCAAAAAAAGAGGTATTTAATTTGATCTGGGCCAAATGGATTGACTGTTATAATTTAATTTACTTTCATGTCACAGCACTTGTTTTGACGGTGTCAAAAAGGTCTTAAAATTTATTAGATTTGCCAAAAACTGTGCCAGTATATTCAAGCATACACATACAATTTTGTTTTCACACAGTGAGATACAGATGGTATGTGCCAGGTGGGCTCAGATGGTCAACTACACCTCTGACTGTTGACCTGCACATTTCCAACCACAACAAGGGACTACAATGGGCTACAATGGGCCATATCTTTCAGTGTATATACTGTATGTGTGAGCATACAGTGTGTGCATCTGACAGCCCAACATGTTTACATGTCCCCTGCTCTATTTTGTACCCCTCCACCACCACCACCACTTCGTCCATCACCCAGAATCTCTCAAAACCTTTCAAGCCTTTTGCTCTCTCTTCTCCTCCTCAAGGCAATTTGAGGAGGGCTTTTTAAATGATCCACTCATTATCGGTAGTGGAGTCACTTTGGTTTTTCAGCTCCGTCTGCTTGCCTTCCTGCTTCCTTTCCCCCTCTCCTCTTTATCTCTCTCTGTTTTTTAAGGGGCTTTTTTTGCTTGCCCCCTCCTCACCCGCACCCCCTCCCACTTCTCCCTCCAGAATGGCTTTTTGGTCCGTGTGTTTGTGCTCATGAAGTGGAATGCAGCAAAGTCCCTGAGAGCATTTTTTTCTTTTTTCTTTTTTAATTTAGAAAGCCATCGAGTATGGGTTGATGTGGCAGAGTGGGAGCAACCCCCACCTCCCACACGCACACACAAACACACACCACATTCACACCCCTCCTTGTACGCACACCTGATGACTGGCCTTGACGACAATAATGTTTTCCATTACAGGAGAAGGAATTGGGAAATATGTGGAGGTGGAATTCTTTGAGATTAATCTAGTCACCTGGAGCAGGGTGGAATTGGATACCGTCTATACAGAATGGAAAAGGGGGGTTTATTATTGTGTATCTTTTAAAAAAATAGCTTTTGTCGCTTGTAGACATGTTTAACAGACATAAACACACAATCTATTGTGCATTGACTCCCATCTGTTCTTTCAGAGGCTTGCCTGTTATCCCCATTTACCTGTTCAGCCCCTCCATCTCTAATACCCATTAAACCTCTCCATCTGGATATGCAGGAGGCTAAGTTCACTGACTGACTTATTAGCTGACAGACTGGAGCAAGCTGAGGTCAATCTGGAGGCTGGCAATATATACGCGCACACACACACACACACACATGCACATTCACACAGTACAGTGATGCTTACACATGAGCTTATAGCAATGGACTGCTAATTAAGGGGGTTGTGCTGTTGACGAAAGCACTCAACTTTGCTGATTAGGTCAGGCTGGGTGGAAGCGAGAGACGCAGAGAGAGAAAGAAGGAAACAGACTGCGAGACATATAGAAGGACACAAGTGGTTTGTGTTGGTTGAGAGTCCTTCCTATAAATGTTGACAGTCTCTTGTGGCAGTGTTTACCCTACTTTTTAATGGCAGAGGATCGACATTAGCCACTGTAGGAGCCGTGCTGAATTAACACCTGCCTCTCTGCATACAAGCAGCTCCTTTCTGTGCTATTGTCTGCCTGTGACTTTGGCAGTCAGTTAATCAGTGAGGCCATCAATCAGTCTGTGAAACAGCTAGTTTGTCAGCGAGCCACCAAATCTTTACATTTAATGAGTAAATCAGCCAATTAGTAAATTCAGCAACCAAACAAGTAGCCACTTGTATTGTTCAAACTGTTTTCTTTTCATATTATTATGCATTTTTGTCCCATGAATATTTGATGAAATAATTAAACAAGGCTTTGTTGATATTCAACTAATATTTTCAATCACAAAATTAAAATGTACATTTTTCAAAATTATTTACAAATAAAAATAAAAACTAATATACTAAGTCCATATATAAACTGCCCCCTTAATTCATTAAAGATCCCCTCCAGACATGTTTTAAGACATGTAATTATCGATACACAGTAAAATGTGAAAATAGTTGGGTGAGCATTCCTACGGAAGCCCAGTATTCGTGTTAAATATTGTTTTGACCTATAGGCCCTGGAGTGGGTATCAGGATGTGCCATCATGAATCTACTGTGCCCAATAACAGGAAACACCCTTCTTTAGCACTGACCTAACTTACCGTTAAACTGCCTTTAACTCCTACTCTCACCCAAGCAAAGAGCAGATTCTCTGTGGCTTGACCCGACCTTATATCTATATTGTATCTGCTTAGGCTAAACTGCTGTGGCTGGTCCCACTGGCTTTATAGGCAGCATTATATTAATGCCATGCCCCACTCAGTAGTCCAGCCATCATCCCTACTTATCTAGCTCCACTAGTCTTACAGATGTTTACTAGTTATATCAGAAAACATTTTACACTTTTTACATTCTCTGACCTAGTGCACCTTTAAAGCGTCCTTAAATCTTACCCTCACCCAAGCAAAGAGCAGATACTTGGTAACATGACCCGGTCTTATATCTACATTATATCTGCTCAGTTTAAACTACAGTGGCTGGCCCAACTGGCCTAATAGGCAACTTCATCTGAATACCATGGCCCCCTCAGTTGTCCAACCACCATCACTGTATAGCAGGTTCCACTAGTCTTACCAATAGCCACTAATTAGCAACCCCTCTTCAGGCAAATCTACAGGGTCAGAAATGTTCAATTACCCACAGTAGTTAAAAATTATTAAAATTACATCTACTCCTTCTCCCTCATTAAAAGATCACATATCTCTGAATATGCAAATATTTTTCATTTCAAAAGTTTAACTGCTGGACACAAGACATCTACTAACTCACCATAAAGTCCATTCAGTGTATGTGCGCTGGAGGTTTCAAGTTTCCACATAACACTTGTGTAAGTTGCATACTGAACCATGACTGGCCTCCAAAGTAGTTGTGATATCACAAACTCATGCTCAGACGAATGTGAAATCAGCCTTCTAGTGTCAAACTCTGCACATTCATTATCATTGTGTACAGTGAATCTCAAACATTCAAGTGAATTGACAATAAGTAAAGCACAGTTTGTGAGTGGACAGGGACATTAACCTTTAAACTATAATCTTAGATCCAAATGTAAACAAAAGAGTAAACCCACTTCTAAAATCCTAAATATATAAAACATATAAATCTGTTATTAAAATGTTCTAAAGGTTTGTAATCAGTGGCATAAAACTAGGAAAAAAAACTTGTTTTTAAACTATACGTCCAGCTCTTCATTGATATATGTAACTACATCTGCAATTTATGTGGTAATAAAACAGCACATTGCAACTTTAACAGCTATAAAGGTAAACAATTTTTAACTGGCATCATGTTTATAGGAATTAGGTTATACTGTACAATGAATTTACTCTAACATAACATACATTACGTCATTCACTTGTTAGAGACCAGTCCCGTAGGTTTAAAGAAAAAAATAAGTCGTGAAAATTTAAAAGGTGCAACTTCACTTTTTTTGGTCCACTTTCAATATGAATGGCACCAGCTTGTCTGATAGTCATACTGTAAATCTGGCCAAACCTTCATTTATGATTACTGTCTGTCTGTCTGCCTCGTCATCTTGTTCTGTTTCCATCTTTCCATCTATTTTTCTCCTCCTCTCTCCTGCCCCCTCTTCTTTTTGGCCTATGTGCTTGTGGTCACCAGGGCAACAGCTCTAACCTCCTGACCCATGTTCCCGTGGGCCAAGGGGCCATTACGGGCCAGTCAACAAGCCTCTCTTCCTGCCACAAGTGGTGCTGGCGGGATGGAGAGGGTCCTTGTCTCTGCTTTGAAGGTCAACAAGGCCGCAGCCCGGCACTCTGCCAGTGACTCTTAGGCCCCCCAGACCAGCACGGCAAAATACAGCTTTGAAACGAAGGCCCAATTCAGCCTCAAGCAGATATAACCGTTGTTACATATCCCGGGTTTGAGTGCAGATCCTGGCTGTAACAGTGAATTACTGCTACATTTTTACCCCATCCAGTGATGGAATCAGTTAGATATTTCAAAATGTCGTATGCTTTGTAGAAAAAGTGTAGTCTGACAAGCATACTTTTGAAAGGCTCAGGTTTTGTACGATCAGTTACTTTACTGATGGAGATGACCTCTGGCAGTATCTAAAAGATATCACTCCATAGACCAGTGGTGTCCAAGCTTTTTTGATTTTATCCCCTCAAGCGATGTCCACCTGTGACCCCTTGTCTCAAGTTTAAAGGTTCTGTATACGAGATTTTGAACATTAATATAACTATTTGCTGTGTAAAGATATGGTGGAGTAATGGTGTCCTGAGCAGAGAATGACATCACACTCCCTCTGTCTGTGTTGTCATCTAAGCTTCTCTGTTCTTTGTTTTGGTAGCAGTGGAAAGACCAACAAAGACTGTTTGGTGAGTTTTATTTTGTTTCTGTCCAGTTTGAATGAAATATGTTTTACAATGATCTGCCAGGTAAGATTACTGTTTTTCTCAATGGAGTCTGGTGGGCCATAGTGCCCATTTGTTTTCGTCTGAGATGCTTGTGTTCTAGTGTGACATTTAGTGGCAGTAAATGTGGCATACAGTTCCTTTAAAAGGTCTATGACTCGTGAGCTGTTAAAAAAAAAAGTGATTTTCACTTGTTTCACAAATTGTTTCATTTGAATATTTTTTAGAGGCTTGAAGGGGTACAACTATCCACTATTTCAAGAGAAAAAAAAAGAATGATTAGAGATTTCAGTAAAAGGAAAGATAATTTTACGTTGAAGAAAATCTTTTTTGATTCACTCGTAATCATATTGTGACCCTTCAGATTTATCTTGCAACCCTTTTAGGGTTAGTAACCACTGTAATAGACTGAAGGCATATTTCTTTTCAACATGTAGTTTCTTTTATTTGCTGTATAATGTTCTTCCGTGTGTGTGTATGAGGGGTTTGAAAAAAATACTATTAAACCTGAAATTAAAAGTCATCAGAGTTTCAGTTTAAAAGTATTGAATCAGTCAACATTGAACTGCATTTTTCTCACAGTCGTCTTCCACATCAGCTTACAGGGTGGCATGCACCTGTTCCAAACAATTTTCTGGCTATTCTGTTTGGGGGAGGTAAAAACTCCAGTAGCCACTTGTCTGCCCCCTTAGGGGGAAATGTACATAGATTATGTCCACACTAATCCTTCTGCAACAAAAAGGCATTTTGCTTCAATACAACGGTTGGGTAAGGGTTTCAACAGATACCCTCATCCTTACAAACACACACTTGCCCATACACACACATACATTTCCCATCCATATGTGCACAAGGACGTTGGTGCAATTAACCTTTAGCTGATTCAGTCAGAGTACTCTGTTTGATTGAATGGAGCTGGAGTGTTCCCTAAACCATAACCACAACCTTGTGTGAGTGAGTGATTGAGAGAATGTGTGTGTGTGTGTGTGTGTGTGTGTGTGTGTGTGTGTGTGTGTGTGTGTGTGTGTGTGTGTGTGTGTGTGTGTGTGTGTGTGTGTGTGTGTGTGTGTGTGTGTGTGTGTGTGTAAGAGAGAGAGAGAGAGAGAGAGAGAGAGAGTGTATTTCTGAAATACTGAATGTTGAGCTTAAAGTAATGAGAGTAGGGGAGGTGGCCTATTTCATAGTTTTCTTATAAATTCCTATGTGTCTATGCCTGTAAATCTGTCTGAGTGTGTGTTTGTGTGTGTGTGTGTGTGTGTGTGTGTGTGTGTGTGTGTGTGTGTGTGTGTGTGTGTGTGTGTGTTTGCCCCGGACTCGCCATAAGTACAGCCACTTCTCCAGCCAATGAGTTTAGACTCTGAGCTTCAGTGTTATGGCCTGGGTTTATCCTGCAGAAGGAGAATCCTCTGCTCCAGCTTGAGTCTAGCCTGTGGCCCTGGCAGACTGTCATCTGTCGAGAGTTTACTAGCTTCGAGTTCTCTTTCTGTTATTGGCTCCAATGGATTGAGCTAAGTATGTACTAAAAATATTGGAACCCCCCAAAATATTGGCATGATTTAGAAGAGCCAGCTTATTGTTGGCCTGCATGTGTATATGTGTACACTGTATTTCACAAGTTTCTCATAGTCTTTGCTCTATTTACTTGTATGTATCGTGTCATATCTGTGATTACCTGTGCACCTTCTCACTGAATGCTAAACCCAGTCTCACCTGGATCACAGCCATGCAGGACTAGTGAGCCATTTATCTGTAGTGCAGTTGTGTGCCATTCGGTGCCAGCTGATTCAAATACGTGCCCAGCTGTTGAGGCAAGAGCCGAGCACTTGTTGCAGTTAATGGCCTGATTCCCCTACAGCTTTGCTGTACCAATGAGCCAGCTCTTGCCCACTAATGTCATCAGACAAAAATGCACACTTGGCCCACTCAAGTTTTACTGGGTTATCAATTTGGTGTAAGCTATTGATGCATTGATAAAATAAATAACCACCTCTCATGCAAGGGTTTTCCTCACCTCGCTCTTCCTTTTGTCTCAGTGCAAAACATTTTTAGGGCTGCAACAAACGATTATTTTCATTACAGACTAATCTGCTGATTAATTTTTTTTGATGATTTTTTGATTAATAGATTAATTGTTTGGTCTATAAAATGTCAAAAATAATGAAAAATGGCTGTCACAATTTCCCGTTTTCATGCTTGTTTTGTCTGAACCACAGTCCAAAACCCAAAGATATTTAATTTACAATGATATAAAACCGAGAAAAGTAAACGTAAATGATTAATCGATTATCAAAATAGTTGCATATAAACAACACTTCCCTGTGACCACCACCACTGGACAAGGAGTGTGTTAAAAATACAATTTCCATCTTATATCAGAAATTATTGATATAATATAATCAATTCAGCTAAAAAGATAATGGCACAATACAGAGAAACTGATTTATTCAGTACAGTATGTGTTTACATGTATCTGTGTGTGCATGTATCTATAAATGTATGTTTATGTGCGTATGCATGCGTGCACATAACTATATGCAGTATAGTACAGTATAGCCCTGTCTCCCCTGCAGCGTACTCATGCTATAACGTGGCTGTGTTAGCTTAGAGTCATGCAGCGTGCTGTTGTGCGCTACTAACTCACACAGCTCTATTAATTAGCTGTTTGATGCTGTTAATTGGGCTCCCACTGCTGCACTAATTGATAACGCCATTGCCATTGACAACAGGAAACACAAACACAGAGAAGTCTCTTGCCGACAACCTATTCAAGCACCAGAGAGTGAGAGTGTGTTGGATGAAAAGCGGTAGGAAGCGAAGGATGAGAGTCAGCAGCAAAAGGCCTTAGGAGGAGGGAAAAGAGAGACAAAGAGAGATGAAAGGGGGGGTAAAGAAGGGGCAAGATGTTAAAGTTTTCCCATGTTTTACAACGCAATTTCCAAAAGTTATTCTACATATTGATTACTGTTTTGGTATTCTCAACTTGTGGCTAACTCTCACAAACAACAGTCTGTGTTTAGGTTTCCATTGGATGAAAATGTAAATGCAATCTCATGTGTCAACACCTGGTAATAGCAATATCATCTTTCTATTGCTCTGTGATCTGCATAGCTTCACACCCCTCACCTCTCTGATGGCACTGTTCAGCTATTCATTGAAATGTCTGTTATCATATATAGCATGTGTTTTTACCTGTCACTGTCTCAGACCCTGAGATGCCACAGCTGAGCACTGGAAGTCAAACCAATATTATATGAGCAGTCACATTATAAAATTCATTTTGAGAGAGTGAATGTTTATATCTGAATTTCATCAATTAGTATTTCACATGGGTGCCATGAAAAGGACTGTAATTGTTTTTTGTGAGTGAAGCTGTTGTGATTGTACAGAAGCTTTACTTTTACAGTGGAGGGCCAAAGGGTCACTGAAAAGAATGCCTTCAATTTTCACTTTAATTTGTTACATTGTTATCACCATGTATCATTGCCTTGGTCAGTTTCTATTTCAGCTTTAACAGCCTGAAATTAGATTAGATTAGATTAGATTCAACTGTATTGTCATTACACAAGTACAAGTACAAGGCAACAAAATGCAGTTTAGGTCTAACCAGAAGTGCAATAAGCAAGTGCAGGATATAAAGTGTGTGCATAAATGCAGGATAGAGCAGTATTATGAAAATATTTTACAAGTGGTACTATGGAAATTATATACAGATGGCATTACTATAAGCAGAAGTATACTGATGGATATGTACAATAATGAATTGGACTGGGCAGAACAGTAGTGCAATGAATATAATACAAAGCACAAAATATCAGTCATGATCTGAATGGAAGAAGTCATTGTTAATTTTACGTTTTGTATTCACTTTTAGCCACACTAGTGGTGGGGTTCTAGGGATGGCAATGTCGCTTGGTCGGTCGGTCGGTCCACCACTTTGGTCCAGACTGAAATATCTTGACAAATATTGAATGGATTGCAATGAAAATTTTGCACAGACATTTAAGGTCCCCAGACGATGAATCCTAATGACTTTGGTGATCCTCTGACCTTTCATCTAGTGCCACCAGGAGGTAAAAATTTTCACATATCTAGTGAAATATCTCGACATCTACTAAATGGACTGGCACACCATTTGGTACAGACATTTGTGGTTCACAGACAATGAATCTCTCTGACTCTGGTCACCTGACTTTTTATCTAGCGCCACCAGCAGGTTGACATTTTTGGTTTGGAGTAAAATATCTATATAACGATTGCCATGAAATTTGGTACAAATATTTATGTTCCCCACAGGATGAATTGGAATAAATTTGCTGATCACCTGACTTTTCATTTAGTGATATCATCAGAATTTGATGATGGCACAAGATGAAAACAGTCAAAAGGATCAAAACTTTTTTTTTTAAACTTTGTTTACCAGCAAACTTATGCCACACCTGCACTTTGTGTTTAGTGTTAATATGCACAAATAACAAGCTTAACTAAGATGATGACCATGGTGAATGTTAGCATTTAGCTCAAAGAACGCTAAGTATAGCCTCAAAGAGCCACTAGAAGCCTCTCATAGTCTTGCTTCTTTATTGTACTTATGTTTTCTTTTCTGTCCTATAAAGGGGGCTAACTAGGGGTGTATGTGAGTGTACATGTGCACGTATCCATGTGCATGCATCCATGGTGAGTACAGCACTGCTTTTAATGGTGGCAGTAGTGGCAAATTACAGACCAGACCATTACCCCTCACCCCCACCCCCCACCACACACACACACACACACACAGAGCTTTTTGGACATCTGGACACACACCTGTTACCCACCTTATGGTAGTCAATGCAGCACCCCCAACTGTGCACCACATACACACACACACACACACACACACAGTCTTTCGCTGAGGCTTTTTCATCCATTTTCTAAAGAAAAGTACTCTCACTCTTAAGCTGGTATATGGCCTTCCAATTCTCTTGCTATTATATGTCTTTCCATTAGAGGCAATTACTGCTCAGACTACAGCGCTAGCTCCAACATTCTCATACGGTTTTATCACTTTTGGTCAAAGAGCTGGCTTGTTCATGTCAAGTATGCATTGTACACGCCGGAAAACAAGTTATATGATACTTCGGTCAATAATGGCATGTAGTTGGGAATTTTTAAATTGTTTTTATATAAAGCATTATATCCTACATGTATATACAATTAATATTTTATTTTTTGTTTTCCATTGTTTACCAAATTGAATTTGAATGTAACAGGTCTGTCTGTAAAATGAACAGAAGAAAGAAAAGATTGATGTGCAACAGATGCAGATGTTGCTCATTTTAATTTAATTTAATTTAATTTTCAATTTATTATAATGTTCACTCACTACTATACTGCTGTCAAGAACGGAAAACACAGAAAATATTCTATTATAATATGATAAAAAGAAAATTGTCATGTGGAAAACAGTTCCAAACCCTCAATTCCAACACTTGCTGCCCTCAGCTGAAATCAACCTTTCTCTAGACGCCATACAGTAATACATTTCTGTTAAACTCCCATTGCTCCTGAGAGACTCATAAACCAGCCTTGACCTGACAAAATGGCGTTCGACAACATGAAAGACAACTTCCTGTATTTGGCCCTAGTGGCCATTAGTGGCCTGCTCTCATACATCAAACAGAGCTCAATAGGAAATGTCCCTGTGGAGACAATAACAACCTTGGTGGCTTTGATTTAGCTGGAGACCCCACTGTACAAACACTGCACGCAAGCCTGTGTACCGAAGTTACCCACACCTACCAAAACCGGATGGAGGCTTTTATTATGTTCAGTGTCGGACTTCAGACACTGCCTGAACTTCCTGCCAGCAGAGAGAATATGTTTCCTATGTCATCAGGCCACTGTGTTTGTGTATGTGCGTGTATTGTATTATTAGTACCCCCCTCAGCATTTTGTGAACCTTGTAAGTGCTTACTATTATTTTAATATTTTCAGTTTTGAAATATGGATTTTCTAACTTCTTATGAAGTTACAAGAACCCCATGTATGTGTAGGTTTCACAAAAGAACCCTAATGATTACAATTTGATTTTGATATTTCTCTTAATATCTGACTGCCTCAGAAGACCTTTTGCTTTGTAAATGAGAATTTCATCTAAATTAACCTGCCTGAATACAAAAAGATTAACTGACTACAATGATTCCAGCAAACACATCTCAGCACTCTGCTTTTATTTACAGGACTGAATAATCTGATTTTGATGCTTTTGTTGCTTGAGTTGAGATATTCCTTTGACTGTCATATCACATCAAATCTGATTAATCCCTGTTTAAAAAGCCATGAAAGAAAACATATCTGCACCACAAAGATTTAAAACTCTGATTTACTTGTTCTAATGCACAGCCTGTGTTTTGCAGTCTATGCTGTGTTTACTTCCCAAAAAACAGAAAGCAAGAGCAGAACAGAGTCTCCCACGGGGAACAGATTTGCATATCTGCCATGCCTCCCGACAGGCAGAGAAGTGCTATCCTGACAGGCCTAATGAACTAGCCGTTTAAGTGGTCAAATTATACACTCATCCCTTTTTATTGTCTGATATCCTGTCTTTGTACAGGTGATGGAAAGGCAACTTTCCCCATTCACACCCCTTTAGAAAAACCAACCTCGCCTAATCCCTACTCCCCTCTCTCGCTCTTTCTCCCTCTTCCTCTCTCTCCTTCACTCTCCATCTCTTTACCCTCTATTCCATGACATTGGTGGAAAGTGCAAGCATTCATAGACTAGAAGAGAGAGAGAGAGAGGCAGAAGGGAAAAGGCAGTGCTCTGAGGCCCTTTGTGGAGAGAAATCATGTCGAAAAATAGAGCCGGGGCAAGCGAGAGAGAGCGAGGGAGGCAGTGAGAGAGAGAGAAAGAGAGAGAGAGGCTGTCACAGACCTCAATGGCAGCATTATGTAAATGGCTGACATCCCCTGATGTAAAGCTGAATAGAGAGACATTAATGTCTTGTGTATATTTAAAAAGCCTGGGCCCAACTCCTCAGGATTGCGAGCGGCAGATCCCGTAATCATGTTGACGAAGTAATGGCAGAGAATTAGTTGTCCATTAAAAGTGTATTATGCACCACGCTGGCACATGAAATTACTCTCAAATAGTGGAATGGCTGAGGGGGAGTGACGAGGGAGAGCAAGAGAGAGATGGAGGGGAGTGGGAGGAGGACATTGATGGATAGTTTATGCGCGTGTGTGTGTGTGTGTATGTGTGCGTGCGTGCCCAGGGGCATGCGCAGGTGTGCATGTGTGCCTGTGTGTATGAATTCCCCTGCTCTGACTAGGGGAGGCAGGTGATTGACATCTTTAGACTTTGAGAAATCAAAGCACTGTGAGTGTGTGTGGATGGGCGCACAGCAGGACCTGAAAGATTCTAATGAGGTTATAGAGGGCTGGGTGTCACACACACACACACACACATTTACATATACACATGCACACTCTCCGCTCCACACACAAGCATAGATATGTGACAAGTTAAAAGTATGAGAGAAGAGCTTGCAATGGGATAATACAATGGAAGAGGGGGTGAAAATGTAATTCCAAATTAATGAATAGATGGAGGTTCATTCTATAACTCCTTGGCTTTTGTTGTTCTCTTGCACCACACGAGCCACAACTGACATTAGTGTAGCACTTGATATGAAGGAGAAATATTTTTGTGATGCAAAAAGTGGCCTGAGGCAAAGCTAAAGAGAATAATCTTGCTGTACATGGACAGGTAGTGTCAGTTATCTCCTCAGTCATCTTTGAGCGGCAGTCTTTAGAGTCTGCTGTCATATTTGTCAGATTGCAGTGTCCCTTTGTCAGGCCTCATGTGTGGTATTTGTAGACCGCAGTGTGTGAAACTCTTGAAGTTAGTGATTCTTGAAAAACTGCTTCCAAACCAAATTCCCCTACATTTGTTGCACTTGTCAAATAACGCGAATATCACTTTTCTGTTAGCTCCTTCGCTGCAGCCATATTCAAAGAGCACATGTCACAGGCACAGAGGTTTGAGTTTTTTAGATGCCAGCCAAATACAGTGAAGTTAAAATAAACATCTAAGTGATGGTTTGCCGTCCCGCCTCCCTCCCTCCTTTCTTCTTTCTTTCTTTCCTCCATTCTTCTCTCGTGTCTGAGGCGATAGAAATGTAATTCAGATGTCAAAACGCCCCGTCTCGCTCTCTCCCTCTCGCCCTCTCCCCCATCTCTCTGTCTTTCTCTGTCCTTTTCTAGTCCGTCGTTCCTATTGTTCTCGCGGCTGCTCCTTTATCGAGCGAGACATCGCCGAGAGGGGGAAGAAAAGAAAAAGATGACATGCTTTCTCAGCCCGTTGCGGCGCGTCCCCGACTAGAGTGGCTTGTCATTTGAGCGATAGAGGAGTGACAGCTTCCACTGTAGAGGGAACACCCCTGCGCCATAATGGGACTGACTGGGCTGCCACAGACCTGTCTGTCTGCCTGTCAGTCAAACTTATCCATCAGCTGTCTGTGACACAAACCTGTCTGTCTGCACTGTATGGTGGTCTGGCCTTTTGTCTGTCTTGCTCTCAGCCTATAAGAAACTCTATAAGTAATACAGTTTGTATTTTTCTTTCTGCTCTCTGTGGATCTGTCTTAATATGTACTTGACTGTAAATAATGCAGTCTGTCTGTATTTGGCTGGTCATTGCACCCTATCTGCAGTAGATCTATGTCTGCCTCCCAGTTTTCTTTGGAGCTTTTTCTCACTGAGCCTACATTTACAAGTATCTCTCTATCGCGTCACACATTCCCATTCCTTACAGCATGTATCCGGCCATCTAGCAGCCAAATCAGCTGTCAAATTACCTCTTTGACGGCGGGTTGATTGCTATGACATTTCAGTCTATATCGCCATTCCCACTGCACCCTACTGTACGTGACATATACAACAATGAGATGCTTCCTCCTGTTCCCAAGAACAATGCACTTTTCCAATGAGGTTAAATGGAGTTGTTGGAAGTGCCGGAATGGTTTTGGACTGCAAATGGTGTAAAATATAAATGGTACCTTTAGCAATTATGTCAGACACACTGATTTAATTGCATCAAATGATACAAGGCCAACTATGAAGCTTGTTCATGCTGATTTGTTTTAAACATTGCCATCTTTTTAGATATTTTTTATGGCCTTATGAGATTGGTTACAGTGGAAAATGGCATGAAGGAAAGAGATAGTGGCGTATGATAAAGACAATGAGCTGATAGCCTGCCAGGCCACCAGAACAGATCACCTGAAATGAGTCTAATTGGGAATTCCAAAGAGAGGAAAAAACACCATAGACATTGAAAACTCTAGATGTTATATTATAGCTGTAGATGTGAGTGCACCTGACACATTAACACGATAAAGTTTCTACTAAATCAGACTGATGATCCTCATCCTCCACAATTCAATGATAAATTGCGCCTGTATTAATTCCACTCTTCTCTCCTCTTCTCTCCTCTCCTCTCCTCTCCTCTCCTCTCCTCTCCTCTCCTCTCCGTCTGGCACCAACAATAGCCATCAGAGCCCCTCCAAGGGAGGCCGTCGGGGCACAAAAGCACAACGGAAATGAGGGATAACTTCTGGGAAGTCTGGCCTCTCCTGCTCATTACCTCCCTCTGGCCCTCTTTCCTCCCCTCCAGTATCTCTCTCCCCCACACTCTCTCTCTTGTTTGGAAATGAGTGATAACTTCTGGGGCAGATTGGCCTCTCCTATCCCACTTGTGCACCCCTCCTGGCCCACTTCTCTCTCTTTCTCAGGTACCCCATCCCTTATCTCTTGGTCTCTATCTTCATCTATCATCCTCTCTTCTCTCTCGATGTGGACTAATTTGTAGGGAGGTTTTGCCTACACACACACACACACACACACACACGCAAAGCCAGACCTTATGGTTCCTCAGGCACAGGGCAAGGAGCAGGGGGCCTTTGTGACATGGGTTACAGAAGTCGTAATTAAGAAAGGACCTCTTCTGTATGTGTGCAAAGAATTTAGAAGGGAGAGGAAGGGGTCAGGAAAAGGAACAGAACTTTCTCTTTTGTGTAGTTTTGTGTTCTCTTGTGTTGGTCAGAGGAAGAGAACAACAAAAAGGGGAGAACCCAAATTATTTGTCTGCCCTTCCCTCCTTCCGTCCCCTCCTCCACCCCCCCTTGTTCACTCACTTACTTATAGGACCCTGTTGAATGGGCAGAAATAGCCTCGAGGGTGAAGAGAGCCACATAGACAGACGGACCACAGTTTGGAGATGTTTGTTCAACAAAGAAGGAGAAAGAGTAGGAGAAAGAAAGATGGAGTCAGGACCACCTGAGTGTCACCCTCTCCCTGTCTTCCCTCTCTTCCCTTTCCTCTTCTTTGGCAGAGGGTTACCATTCAGCCCAAACCAGTGACAAAGATGTCCAGTGTGCATTTTTGAGAAAAGAAGTCAGTGTCTCACACACTACTGTGTGTGTGTGTGTGTGTGTGTGTGTGTGTGTGTGTGTGTGTGTGTGTGTGTGTGTGTGTGTGTGTGTGTGTGTGTGTGTGTGTGTGTGTGTGTGTGTGTGTGTGTGTGTGTGCGCGCGCGCGCAGGAGCTGCAGGGGAATTGGGGTGCAGACCACACATAATCAAAAATGGCGAATGCAGAAGGCTTAACTGTCTGAACATATTTGCTTGCTCAACATAAAATATCAAATTCAAAGGATATGAGAAATCGTAAAAGAAAACTAGGACAATATAAAAATGGTAATAGTGTCACATAGAGATTCATACGAATAAGTTGTGTAGTGGAGTTGTTAAGTTATTTTAAGATTTAAAAAATGATATCCCACATTCTTTACTTCACTTACAATTTTCAGTTTTCAAGTTTCTAATTTGAAGCGCAGTTGCTGAACTCACAATTATACAGTTTACTGAAAGTGTTTGTTGATCTGCAGTTTCTTTTATTCAGTTTCTGTATTTTCTCCCAGTTTGTGGCTAAATGAAAACAGGAAATTCACACTCTCATGTAATTCTGTTCCCACTCAGGCTTCTCTGTTTGGTACAAGTGGGAGTTCCTTTTCAGAACTGTTGTGGTTTATGTCTATTGTTTTTAGACTTATGTGTATTGAGTGATGCTTTTTGTATATTTTTGTAAATTGATTGTCATTGAGGGTGATTAAGTTTTATTGTGAGGCATGTCTACTGACCTATATTGTTTAGATAGTGATTAATTGAAAGGGTGTAGCAGTTATGTCGGGCTGTTATGTCTATTTAGATATTCTATTCTCAGGCCCACTTTGGAGTTAGAATAATAGTTGCAGTCTTTTCTGCCTAACCACTTATGATATTCCTGCTGTAGAGATTGAGTACACGTGTTACTGGATCCTCAACCGCAACCCAATCTCCTTAAAATTACATTTATATACTATTAATTTGCAACAGCAAATATGTTTTGGAGGAAATGTAATCCCACTCAGGTTACATTTTAATCAACATATTGAGGAGACTTTATTAATTAATGTTTATGGCAAGTCCAAAAATGCTGATACTGAACCAGAATTACTGAATCAGTAAAGTGTTCACTGACAACATACAATTTCATTTTTTATTTATGTTTAGGCACTCATAACACTTGGTAAAGGTTAGGGAAAGATTGTGGTCTTCGTTTAAAAACCCTGGTCTCTGGTGCCACAGTCATGAGCTTTGTATAAAAATGAAGCACTTCCTTCACTCAAAAAAACTTCGCCTGTGAACAGAATCCAAGCAGATAATACATGTTTTACCATAGCGTAATTGGAAAAACAAATTAATAGAATGTAAACATAATTTCTAGGAGACAGGGTTGTCAAAGCTATATTGTAACACAAACCTGATGAAGCCTGTGTCTCACTTTGTTTGCATAGTTGCACTTGTGATATAAAATATATGAAAGCCTCCCTTTTTTAAATAACAGCCGTTTCGAGTAAAAAAAAATATATTCCACATTCTTTACTTCATTTTCAAGTTTACTTCTACGTTTCTAGTTTGCCAGAAAGCACAAATACTGAGCACACAGTAATCCAGTTTAGTGAAAATGTTTGTTGAACTGCAGTTTCTGTAATTTCCCCGTAATGACCAGATGAACAGTGCGAAATTAACTCTCTTGTGTATATCTGACCAAAATCTGTCATCGTTTCGCTCCTCTCTCTGTCACTTGTTTCCATTCTTTTGTGGCTTGTTTTCATTCTCTGTTTCTCAGAATAACATTGAGTTTGGCCACACGGTGTGTTGAGTGTACACTGGAGAGAGAGAGAAGGAGAGAGAGAGAGGGAGAGAGAGGCCTGCGTCCCATTAATCTGCCACATATGGTGGATCTGCAAATGACAGATCCTTAATGGTAAACATTGACGGATAGCGTTTGCTTGTTTCTATTGGTGAGCTGGATGGGTACACTTGTGATAAGTGCTCCATTGCCGAGGAGAGAGATGGTGTAAATGGGGCAGGAGAATACCACTAATAAAGCTCCCCCCCCACCTCTGCTCCTCAAGCTAGACCTTTTGTCCCACCTGCTATTCTCTGGCTGTGAAATTAGGCTGCACCCCCTCCTCTTTCTCAGTCCTCCTTTCTTTATCCACCTCTTTTCCTTTTGGGTGAACGGCCATGTGAAGAGGTTCATTACCGCTGTGGCTGGCCCTACTCAGGTATGGCTGGGTCTGTTCCCACTATAGGCCCATAGCTCTCTGTGTCTGGCCCCGCTGGCTCCCTGGAAAAGGGAAACATGGCACACAAAGGTCCTGTTAGCACTTCCTATGAAATCAGCAGTTTTCTCTAGAGGTACAACGCTCCAATTACCTAACACTCAGACGATGCTATACCCCCCACAACACAACCCAGTGCTTCAGTGTGTGTGTGTGTGTGTGTGTGTGTGTGTGCACGTGAGTGTCTTAGTCTTCACCATCATGGTATTCTTCAAGGAAGGGCCTGTGCTAGGTGGCTAATTAGCACTGAAGACACTCTCCTCCTTTTCATCCTTGTGCTTTTCTGCTCCTCCTCTTCTTTCGTCCTATGAGTGCATTTTATTTACCATTCTTTTTCTGACATGGTGCCCCGGTCTTCCTCTTATACTCCTGCCTTGACAAACTAGACACTACACAAGCAGCCCATCCACAATCATCCAGGGCTCTATTCCCTGTCGAAATGCACAGTGGAGACCCAAGAAGAGCTCTTCATGGCTGGGGATCCTACTTGGAGATCACAGGCCCTGGATCTCTGGGTGGATGGTTGTCCTCCTTCCTGATGCCTTGTTAAACATAGGGACTTTGTTAACAGGAGTGTATTCGAGATGAGGCAATCATATGGGCTGAGCAGTTCCTGCATAAGACCCTGACAGACCTCAGCCCAAATAATAATACATTGTTGTGTTCATGCCTCATTATTCCACATTATAACATGCAATGATGAGTTGTGATTCCAAAATGCTAAACCTATAAAAGAACCAATGAAATCCTCCATTATTTAAAGAATAACAAAATAGCTTAATCTCTAAAACAGCATTTTTTTTATCAATTCAAGTATCCTCCATTTATTGCTTTACTTGCATGCCAGTAATCCGCAGTACTCGTCAAACTGTGATTTCATTTTGTAGTAGAAGTCTTCAACCAAACATGACCCAGACGCTAGTACAGTGAGAACTTGGGTGGTCTTACAGATCACCATGAGAGTTAAGTGCAGTGAAAGCAGAGCATAAGTGAATCAGGAAGAAGGGATAAGAGTGTCTCCTCAGTATAATAAGACAGGTGTGGAGAGGAAGGCACTGCAGGGGTGGAGGAGGGGACAGAGGAGAAGAGGGGGGAAGAGGACAGATGCATTCACTGACCACAGACCTGGATTTATATTTCACTTTAGGCGAAAACGTAGCTGCCCTGGGTGCTGACGGCTATTACTATTATTTAAACCCTTTTTTCTAGAGCTTTTGTTGTTTTTCATTACAATACTACAATACTACATTAGTTTTCAAATTTACATAAAATAATAATACCAACAGGGTCACATAGCAGTCAAATTTATTGTGAACCCTGCAATAAGTCCAAAAGAATGATGTATGAGTTTACATGTTGATGTCACTTCAACAGTTGATTGTAGTGCAGTACTTTTGCCTATAAAAGCAATGACCTGTTTTATTAATATTGACAGAAAGGATAAGACTAGCGATGTTCCATATTTTTGTTTTTGTCAAAAAATCCATGGAAAGACAAAAACCAACAATACATTTGTCTGTATCTCAATACTTTTTGACTTACCCTGTCTGTGACACTAGGCCCCAAGCCCAGTTGTTCCAACTGAAGTGTTAATGCGTTAATGTAAGAGTAAATGTTAAATATATACTGTAATTTTTTAAAGAGGCTTAATGATTTCCTACAACAGCTGGGCACTGTAGTTTTTAGCAGATGTTACTCAAACAGGAGTAAATAATGTATTTGTTGGGGACTAATTTCAGCTGCAGAATTGGTGCTTTAGTGAGTATTTACTGCAGCAGGATGGTGTAAATGTGATTGGCTCAAAATAAACTACAGTGTAATACAACAATGGAGGTAATATGTGAAGTTGATTTTTGTCTATTCATGGAATTTGTTGACATTAAGAAAAATATAGAATATCACCTGACATTAAAGTAATTTTAAAAAATCATTTTGATAACATTGAACTTATTATGGCAGATGCATTCAGAACTGCAAAATAAACTGTTAAAGTAAAGTAAACCAACCGGCTAACTGTACTGCATTTTGGATTATGTTTACACACTAATTTTGGATTTACCTAAGAGCCTGCTTAGCATCACTTTCTATAGCGAAGATACCATGAATGGTCTCGGATGTAAATAATGTTTTGTCTCATGTTGTATTATCTGTCTGAACTCCTTCACAGACAAGCTCTAATTATAAGGAAACAGTTTCTGCCCTTTCCCATAATCTATTATTCATTTCAGCTTCATCCTCATAGCCTATCAATCATCATGGGCTCGATCTATAACCAGATTACTTAGAACTACCCTATATATAACAACACATACACACAGACAAATATGCACACACGCAACCACAAAACTATAGGTATTATTACAGTAACATTATCACTAATGGTATTTGTGGAGATTTATCCCATCTCGATTCCTATCATATCACTAGATGGGATTAATGGATCCCTGAGCGTGACGCTTGAATTAAACTGCACTCCCTCTGTGCTAGGTGTGAAGATAAACAGATCCAAGTACAGACCTTTGAACCAGCAACAACTCTGCCCATCTGCCACTCAGCTGCAGGAGTTGTAAGCCAAGGGCACAATTATACCTCATTCACCATAGAAGCATCAGTGACCTAAAGCCATAAAGAAACGATCTGGTTTGCAGGTTGACCTTTGACTTAAAACAAATGATGACAAAGTTATCTTACTCCAGCTTTCTTTGGAATAAATTTACTTCTCTTTTATATGTTACACATAGAAACTGAGTCTACTGAGTCTAGCTGACTCCTGCCACCTTTTAGTGGATTTACTCTTTTCATTTAATTCAGTTTTTATTAACATTTACTCATCCAGGGGCTGAGCATGCAGATTCTGTTCCAGCAATGCCCTGCTTCACATTCACAGATGCACACACTGATTCAAATTCTGCACTATTACAGTCTTCCAACGTTTGCTCCGATAGTGGGTTAACTGCCTCACTCAAAAGAACTTAATCAGTGGTTGCTGAGGGAGGGGGTCATTGTTGTTCACTCTATTTTTTAAAACACATTTTCCCAGCCATTTCAGGGTTTCAAAGGAGTCATAACACCTCTCTAACCTCTAGGCCTCTGCTGCTGACTGGAGCTGACAGGTTGAAGTTGTCTGGCTCACTTAACTGCTTAATCAGGAGAGTATTTTGTTCCATGTTAAGGCAAAGCCCAATGTACAATATCTGATTATTTTTTTTAAAAGAGAGATCATCATAAAACAAGGTTTATGATGGTTTTACATGTGGGTACTAAATGGGTTGACATCTTGTGATGTCCAAAAAGATGTCTGCATCTAAGTCAAGTACTGACATGTCTTTGTTTGTCTGAACCTTAGGGAAAGGAAAATGTACGCAGCTGATGGGACTAAAAAAGTTTGAGCTTGTAAGTTTAAGAAACCTTGTCCAACTAACTATGACATAGCAACCCCTTCATGTATATTATTATATTATATATTTTCATAAGAATAAGAAAATGTAATACACCTTTTGCAGTTTTTGAGTAGCCTATTCTTCGCCTTGATTTTGCGCTGGGTAGCAGTTTTGCAGAAGAGGAGAGAGGAGAAAGTATTTGAATATTTTGGTAGTAGATCAATCCTGTATTTTCAAATAATTTGCTACCTCATTTCACAATTAATATAAATAAAATTTGAATTGAATAAAAAAGCAATTAGAATTAAATAAGGAGGCTGCCTGTACTTATTGGTTTATACATCTGTCTATTTAAATTTTAAAATGTGACTGCTGCTGTGGTTATTAATATATAATAGTGATCATAAACAAAATAATCATAATGATTATTGTTATCATTATTTGGTATCATTTATTAGAATTCAAAAATGAACATTAAGTTATTTAAAGTTATTTCCCCTTTTTGTGTGTCATCTATTTTCGCTTGCAGTTAAATATGAAGAAATGAGTTGCAGCTCCAGAATAAAAGCGATTAAAGGAGAGGGGATTATTTTGAATGAGGTCAGTGTTGATGTGAATTAAAACAGCGTCTCCACTGGAGGCCTAGTCACTCAACCAGACAGTGCCGAGGAGGCTTATATTGGGAGAGACGTTAAAATCCGTTTTCTCATCTCTCTCTCTCTCTCTCTCTCTCTCTCTCTCTCGTCTGAGAAAGCCGAGTCCTGAAAGACAAGCCGCATCATCATGCCATTAAATATTTAAGCAAAACACTGAAACTATATGAAAGATTAAGGGTGCATAAAAATAATTAAGGATTATCGCAATGAAAAATGCATGCTCGCTGTAACCTAGGAGTTCATGATATGAACAATACAATATTAATGGTCTAGAGTGGAGGACTGTGCAGGCAATTCTGTAGCTTCATTAAAAGGAATGTGTTTGTGTCTGGTCCAGGAAAGGCTGCAAGCTACAGATACCAGATCAGCCTCCACTGTTTACAGGTCGACAAAACAAACAAAGGTAATGAACCCATACAGTGTAGTAAGGTGTGTGTGTTGAGCGGGGGATACCTTACCACGGGCCTTCCTTTATAAAACACAAAGATATGGAAACCACCCAGCATCTTATATGTAAAATAACATTTTCACATGACTTAAATAACATTGTCACTGTGCCAGAGCCACAGAAGGTCATTTTCAATGCAGGTCGAATACCGGGGATATATTCAGGGCCACAGAAATTAGAAAGCACCAATACCTTAAATCACATTACCATGAACAGACTCCATTTCTTTCACTGAATTATAAAAGCGTGAACAGCCTCATATATCTTTTATGTGCGTGGCCCGTTTTTGAGGAGAAGTGTGCTCATTTCTCGCGGGACATTGATATTTTAACAGTGTTTTAATTATTGGACGAGAGAAGCAGGAGGGCAGGCGCAATGATGAGGTTTCCCCACATCGTTGGTTTTCAACAATGTCAGCTCTTTGACACATTTTCAGGTCATTCCGCGATGAATGAAATACAAATGAAACCCATCGCCTATTGGAATAAGGTATCAATAATTGGCGGCGCAACGTAAAAGGCCGCGACCAGAGAATTTGGGAGATTTGACCTCTCCTGAAGCAGGGGATTAGGGGCAAAACATAATAATGGGAAAGTCATTGTGTCAGAGGATTATGCAACTATCTTTAGGTGCCAGCACAGACCTTATATGATTGAGTGAAAATTTGAAAGTTTCAAAGGTCAGGAAAAAAATTGCATATGGTGCCTTATAGAAACAATGCATTGCGCGCACGTACACTTGCACGCTCTGAAAAATAGCGATTATTACATGTCAATTATTGCATCTTAAATATCTTGTTTTCCTTTAGGATGATGATGTCTTCCAGAGCAGTTTTCTCATAATTTATTAAAATAAATTTCTACTCCATTTATGACAAATTGGACCAGTTACAACAAAATTCCTAAAACAAACCTAATCATAAACTGTTATCCCATCAATATAACTTTCAAGAAAACAATATGATTTTTAAAAGAAATGACGCTTTAAGATTGATGCTTTTACACACACACACACACACACACACACACAAGGTGAAGTGCATGCTGTCAGTGCCTTCTCAGCGAGATGCTCCTTCCATTAGTGCGGGTGACCGCACACTGCGGCTCTGCGCGCGCTCCCCCGCTCGAGCGGCAGATTAGACGCAGATTCTGCCGCTATTATGAATTCAAATAGCTACATCCTCCCGTGATTGAAGGGAACCATTACAATAAGCCACGGGCTGCTGCAGATAATGACACAAGGTATGCACAGCCTTCAGCCGCCATGACAGGATATTGAACGGAGGTGAAAAGTTAACAAAATGATCAAATAGCCAAGACCGTGCTTCCTCAGATGTCACTGGGCCGAGAAATAAAATAATAATACAAGAAAAATATGCGGGCTCTTATAAGAAAGCCACAGCCCCTGAGGTTAAATCACAACTTGACTTTCATTTTAACTGAAACTGTTGCTGAAATAGCAGAAGCAGTCTCCAGTATTGTAAATAATATTTATGCAGCTTGACATGTAGTGGTAACACATGCGTATGTGTTATAGCTTGTCAAACGCAAGGTAATCAATAGTATAAGGTGAAAGGGTCTCCTGTTACAAAGTAATTTCCGGTCCTTTCACATTTATGTCCATAAATGAAGAGGGTGGCCTTGCAGTGCAGTGTCTTTTCTCTCCGCAGCAGACACAGAGGGGCAGCAGCAGCTCCCTAATCATCTCAACAGACTCCCTGGCTCGTATTGTTACTCAGTGGCATCATTTTGCTCAGCAATTATCAGAGTTAGGCTAGCATGTTGTAGCCCGGGCTTCTTAGACTGAAGGGAAAACCTGGTGAACAATAACAGAATCAAACGGGGTGGGGAGGAAACCAGGAAAGCTTCCTCTTCTGCTTCCGTTTAAAGGTAACAAAGGAGGAGGTAAAAGACAACAGTATGCCACTGGGGGTAAATATTTAGCCCTTAGTTCTTCTGTGTAGAGCTATTAACTGTGCATTTGTGGGGTAAAAAAATATTAATATGTTGCAGCTTAGTGTGATTTGCAGGTGAATATGTTTTACCTTGTCATTTAAAACAGCGTAGGCGACCGTTTTTTGTTTTTGTCTTTTTTTTTGTGACAATTTTTCCACACATGAAAATAAATGTAGAGCCAAAGAATGAGGCTGCTCTGTGTTGTTGCAGTAGATATTTATGCTAATATGTGTGAGTGTGTGTGTGTGTGTGTGTGTGTGTGCCTCATGGAGTCGTTCGGCGGGGAGAAATGATAGTCGCATTAACCCTTCAACTTTTATTTCATGGCTGCCTCGTTAAGAAGCTTGTGGATTTAATTACCGGCGGTGGAGGCTGGGAAGGTACAAGGCCCCGTGTCGCCGTGTAATTGGAAGCATTTCTGTCTACACCCAACTTAACATTTTCCGCACATCTCTAATTGTCGAGTACAATTCACACTCATTAATAAGGCGAATTATGTAATTTTCAAAACAGGACTTGGGATGATGGGGGGCGGCGGGGGGGGTGTTGCGCAATAGACTGATAATTCCTGCTAACTTGGAGCCATATTCAGTACAAATACACTACATGGCCCATGCTGCTGCTTATAGGCAAAGCTATAATTAAAACCACATCAATTTTAAAAGGCTCCTTTTGTGCATACATAGCATTAGTGTTGGTGAAACTCTAAGTGGCCACACACTCTGTGCACACATACTATATATTAGCTTGTGAAGTCAATTTCAAAATAGCTATCTTTCAAAATGAGCTGTCAAATCACATCACAGAAACAATATGGATATCAACTCATATGACCCTGTTGGAGCAATGATTTGATGCAAAATGTAGCTTGCACTTAAACATTACATTCATACCTGAAGACCACTCCTTTTCTGTATACTGATAATTATAGCTGTGGCTCCACAATGTATATAATACACGTGTATAAAAAAAAGCTGCATTCATGTTTGATTAAAAAAAAATCAACAACTACTGCTACTGCCAGTCTTGCTACTGCTGAATAGTAAGACTGGCAGCAACATTTTTCTTTTTTCACACTTATGTGGTAACCTTTCCATTAAGGGCCTTGGAATATAAATTAGTTTGACTATTGTAATAGGCTGGATGTCTTCTCCGTGGCTACTGTATGGCTGTCGTCTTCATTAATTAACTCCACCCCTTCTGTCCTTATCAGTTTCCTTCTATTTTTATTCACTTCCCTGTTCTCTCTCCTCCATGCCCTCCATGCATGCCAGGTATCAGAGCTACGTGGCTTTTTCAGTTTGCTCACACAGTTATATCTTCTCTCTCTCTTGTTTTAATCACCATTCACTAACCTGCGAACACTGTGTGAATGGCAACATGTAATTGGCCACACTTCATTTGCTCTTTTAAAATTGGCTTGCGTTAAAGGCAAACAACAAAGACAGGCCCCGCCTGGAATAGAGAAATCACACACGGTGACAGTCGTGGCGAGGCGAGGGCCGAATACTGCTACAAATGAAGTCCTCAGCCACAAGACTCCATTAAAACGTCGCAATGTGATACCAATCTGCAACTTTATTATTGCCGGGCCCACTTCCCCCACACCAGCACTGTAGCCGCCGCGATACTCCATTCTGCATTATCAGAAAACACAGTCATTAAAAAGCATTTGACCTTTTTGTAGCGAGTATCGAGAAATTACCTTTCCTGTTTGGTTCTCATCCCCCTTCTTCCCACCTTGTTCGGCGAATAAATCACTTCACGGTAAATTGTAATGCAACTCCTCCTTTGCTCTGAGTGGCGTTAGGTTCGCTCTGCCTCGACAGCGCCCGAGGAGATACCGCCGTAATTAAATGTTACATCTGCCAATTGTTTCACAGGCACAATGAGGAGGGAGGGGACGGCTGGAGAGCAGAGGAAGAGAGGACGGGGGATAGGAAGCGGAGGAAGAGACAAGTGGAGGTGAGACAATGCTCCAGGGTGGACTGTTTGAAGAGAAGATTGCAGAGGCCAGCCAAGGCAAAGGGAGGAGGAGAAGGGAGTAGACAGGTAATAGGAGGAGAGGAGAGATTCTTGGCCTCACATTGAGCATCTCAGTGTCATCATCCTAGTCTGTATTGATTTGATGTTGTGTGGGTGTGTGTGTGTGTGTGTGTGTGTGTGTAAGAGTGTGAGTTTGTGTGAAGGAGACAGACAGATGAAGTGTCAGAAGCGTAACAGCGTATCCTAACACTTTGAAATCCTCTGATCAGACAGCAGCTATCTCAGATATCTTGGCCTCGCTGCCTTTCACTGACACCTGGAAACAAGGTGCCTGTGGCTTGTGTGTGTGCGTCTGTGTGTGTGTGTCTGTGTGTGTGATAATGAATATTTATTGTCTCATGGTGCATCTCATCATACACCTCAGCATCCACTGACACACACATACACATCCAGTGACACACACAGCTCCTCCCCAGGTCTACAGAGCGAGCCTTTGTTTACCCCTGGTGAAATGAAAACTGCTACGGGAGTTGCTCAAGTTGTTACATATCACCCTGTGAGCAATTAGCAAACTGCACAGGGGGTGGAGGAAAAACATACACCATCCCACATGACACCGTCTGTCTATGTGTCTGATTTCTGGAAAGTGCACATGTGCGTATCTCAGTTGGTGTGTGCATGTTTGTCTTGTAGCTTAATTTTTTTTTAAATTAGATTATTTGTGTCCTAGCTGATTTTTTAGATAAAACAGTAGAGTGTCATAGATGAGAAGGGGTATAGAAGTAAATGGAGTGCAGGGACCACATTTAACTTATGATCTGGATTTGTAGGGTCAGTTTTACCCATGTTATAAAAAAAACATTTTCTCACTTATCTTTACTGGTATCAGTCCATGCATACAGTTTTGGGGGTTTTTGCCCTGGTTTTGATATATCTGTTTCTGAGATTTCTGCCGCCATCCCAATACAATGGATGTCAATGGAATTTCCTTTGCGGCACTCACAGCATTGAAAAATGGCATCTAAAAAATTCAGCAACATCTCTCAACAGAATCAGTGTCACTGTTAGTTTTCATTGGGACTATTTAGTAGAAAGCAGCTTCTCCAGAGTGGAGGCAGAAAGCTCAAAACCTGGGAAAATAAAACCAAAACTATCTGCCTTGCTAGATACTGCAGGATGAAAGTGAGAAAATATGTTTTTTGTAAATTGGGTGAACGGACCTCTTAAGAGAAGTGCAAGTTTATGGTGACAAAATTGTAATGTTAGATTCTAGGTATACACCCAGAAAAATTTTTGTTAACATTATTATTTTTTTTTTTTAAGATTTTCAGTCATTTTAGTCAGGCAGCTGTGACTGCTACATGCTACCAATGATCAGTAACTCCAGTAAATACTTACAGTACATATAGTAATATGTAACTACTATGTTGTATTGCATCCCCAGGCTACTGTTACATTAACCAAAGCTGGTCCCCTGTAGCAAATCAACAAGGGGATGTGGAATGGATAAATGGAGGGGTTATGTGGAATAAACCCTGCCTTATGTGCTGGAGGGTAGAGATGCATTTCCATAACAGCGATAAATTGGATTTAACGGCAAATCATCGCCAACAATGGTTGAGGACGCTAAGGGCTGTTGTCTGTCCCACCCCACAGCGAGGATCTACGAAGACCTCTGTTAATTTTTGTGTGCCTTGGTGTCTAAACGGTCTCGTCTCGCTTAAGGTATGAAATCGCTCTGACCGTAAGCACCTTCTCTTTCCAGCCGTGACCTGTTATCCATTTAGTTGAGGAGAGTCAGGGGAGTCCTTGTTTCTCCCCACAGGCGGATGCCAGCACAGACTCAATCCGAACAAGCCCCGCCAGGCAGACTTTGAGCTGCGGGGAGCACCTACCTGTTACACCTGCTACTCAGGCCTACAGGTGCCATGGAGATAAAGAGATACTGGGTACTGGGAGAGTCAGCGGGACATGATCCAAACCAGTTTGCTGGTTTGGTAACAGTAAGTTGTGAACAGCATCACAGACTATTTGCATAGTTATTTTCTTATTTTTAGTAAATTGCTTCTCACGTAAGAAATACCCAAAGACAGAAATTAAGCACAAATGTCCTTGATGATTCTATTATGCAGAGCATCTTGGATGTATTTTTAGTATTCTTTATCTGTACTCCTCGTTTCAATACCAGTTAACAAAGAAATGTTTCTCAACTTGTCAAGTTTGAAGCATTTCACTTAAAAAAAACAGACACAAATTAACAAAATTGTCACAAAAGAAGTCATAGCACTCAGTTTGAACAGGATAGACCTAATACATTTTTTTAAAAGCAAAGAACACAGAGGATGATGACACAAACACATTCACACACAAATATGGACACCTCCCACTGATGATGATAACAAACAGTGATTAGCATGTGAAAAACAACACAGACGGGGTGTAAGCAAGCAGATGCCTGTTCCCCTATTAGCCATGTTGATTAGCCTACTGTCTTAATGTCTTTGTTTTGGTGGATGTGTGTCTCTCTCACTCTTTTCTCCTCTCTCTCCCTGGACGACACACCCAAGGCCACCCTGTAAAATCCTAACTCATCCTAAAGCCAATTCCTGCCTCTTTTACCCAGAAAACAAATACACAATCAAACAACACTAAGCCAATTTCCTCCCTTGCCGAAGCTTATTCACAGACACACTCACACACGCACACACCTCCTCTAATTTCCTGGGGCCGTGGTACTGGCAGGGAGTGTGTTGTAGCACCAACAGAGCTCTGTGTTTGGGGTAATTGCTCTCACTGCGTTAGTATGGAAATCTGCAAATGTGTGACAGGGCCAGATAGCTTCCTCCAATGTTGTTCTGATCCTGCCTCTAGGCCCGCAGCCAAACTATTTTATCTCTTAATGCATTAGAGTGATCTTCCAATTAGCCCACGCTCATAATACTCCCCCATTCCTGGTGGCTGCCTGCTCTGGGCTGCAGAGAGACGGGGAGGGAAGTGTGTGTGCAAGTGTGTGTGTCCACGTGAATGTGTGTTCTGTGGCTTGATGGGATGGGGCGGTGGAGGAGGTTGAGGTGGGCGGAGTTGGCGACCAGGAAAAGTGAAGTGGAGAGGATGCAGTTTACGTGTGTGTAAGTGTGTACGTGCATGCAGGCGTACGAGAGGGGCTGGTGGGTAGTGGGTGGTGGTGTGGCGATAGTTCTGCTTGAGAGGTGAAATGAGGTGCTTATTGTGCGCGGCGTGGGGGTTGCGCCGTTAGTCCGGGGCTCCTGTTGTAAAGTTTGCTGATAAGGAGAACCCGGCCCTTGAGCATCCATTCTCCTCGGTGTATTAGCGCTCCCTTATCAGGGGCCCAGATAAAAACCGGCATGCCATTTGCCTTCGGTGGAATTAAGCCCTCCTCCTCCTCCACCTCTTCCTCTTCCACCCTCCTCCCCTCTCCTTCCCTTGTCTGCCTTGGCTAACCGGGCGGCTGCGATTAACCTCGACACTGTCCAATATCCTTGGTAGACTCCTGCCCGCAGATTAGCCGCTATTAGTTATGACCAACTAAATTAACCACTGCCGCTTCCCTGAGAAAGAGAGAAGGAGGGAGTGGGAGATGGAGGGAGAGAGGTGGATTGAGGGAGATGGAATGAGCATCAGGAGGTTCATTTAGAAAGAGAGGGACAAGCAAGGGGAGACTGATAGAAAGAGGATGAGAAGTGAGTGAGGGAGAAAGAGAGAGGGATAGAAAGAGAGGCCAAGTGCTCTGAGTGTTATGTGTGTGTACACTCTGAAGTGGCTCATTCTGTATTGCACACTCTGGGACGTACGTATTGCAAGCCATACACACACTGTGGTTGCGCTGATATCCTAACACTTAGATGATATATGCACATGGCACACCAACATTGGCACTGCCTGGAAATATTTTGAAATCAGAAAGAACTGGAGCGTTTGAAAAATACATCATTATTTTATCATATTTACAAAAGCTAATTTCTCCTATAAATGTACATATAGACTCTCTCTCTCGCTCTCTCTCTCACTCACTCACTCACTCACTCACTCACACACACACACACACAGACACACGCACTCTCTGGCTAAAACTATTCTCATCGTCACAGTAGTTTCGTGCATACTATGCAATTTCATTTATTTACTTAATGTCATTTCATTTGACTCCATCTCAAATTATAGAAAATCTAACCATTGTCTCATTGGACTGAGCCAATCATCACGATAACTTTTCCTTTGAGTAAAGCGCTCTCCTTTTCAGCAGTGTCATCGCTGCTGAATAGACCGTCAAGTGAAAATACATGCAATTTTCTAACACTGCTAACTGTCAAAAACACTCTCTGGCTGACAGCACCTCCACAGGATTTATAGCAGGAAACATTCTCACATTAATGGCATTTCTGGGTTGGATTTTTTAATTGCATGCAGCACCTTGTTGGAAAACATCAGGGGAATACAAACAATAGACTCACTGAATGAAAACAACACACACAGAGGAACGTGGAATGATACTGTATTGCTAAAATACATGTTATTTAAAGGCGAGTTTTAATTATTAAAATAACAAAAATACTCGGTGGAAGAGCTGGATTTTCATAACTATTTGAAAGCCAACAGAACAGTTGTCTTATGTGTATAAAGAATGATGTGTGTACAAAGTGCATTTACATCATTGTTAATTATTTTGATTTAAGTGGCTTTTTCATTACAAATTAACAACAATTGTTAAAAAGTAAATAAAAATACATTGCTGTCTTTGAGTTTCCATATAATTATATCAAATATATCAAATTCTGTTATAAATTAAAGACAACCTAAATTAGTGGTGTTTGGGATCCTGCCTTGGGATCTTCCTCTCATTCTGTTTGTTTGCTCTGGGTTTCTGTTGGTCCTCAGACCAGCCTGCCTGCTCTTGACAGAGGGTCACAAGAAACAATGTGACTGGCACAATACAAAGGGCCTTGCCTTGATGTGTGTGCGTGCGTGTGTGTGTGTGTGTGTGTGTGTGTGTGTGTGTGTGTGTGTGTGTTGACTTGGGAGATAGACATGGTGGCTGGGGGCCATGGAGTACACACACTGTCTTTCTGTTTGTATGAGTTGACCCCTCACACACACATCCCAAAGACACGCACTCACAGTATCACACCACACCCCGCTAAGCCTGCGCTAACAGTATTAAGCCATCACATCTGGGCTGTATTGACAGGAGATGCGACAGGGCAAAGCACAGCCACCTGCACGCGGCTACTGAAGCCTCTGTGCCCGGGGCGATCGTCTCTCCTCCCCCTGTATTTGTTTCTTCTCTCTTCATCCACCTCACTGCCTTTTCTCCTAGCTTACCATGTGCAGATATGATATTGGTATTCATACGGCCCTGAGAAGACAGCAGCATATGTGCACAGACGACCTCACAGATCCAAAAATCAATGCTCAGCAGGTTTATTCATTCAAGGAGCTAACTGCAGTAATATTTAGAGATATCTTTAAAATCAAACCAGTGTTTGCTTTTCACATCGAGAGTTCAGCTGTGACCATTTTTCTTTTGGATTTTTCATTTTGCTTTTTCAATGGTAATGGTCAAACATATGTTTTTATATTTAAATGAGAGTGATCCAAACATGTTTTTACATGTGCAAAAATATCAGGTAAGTCAGATTCAGAAACAATGTAATTATCTTTAGGCTGTCTTCACTTACTTAAATGATTTGTTTTACCAAATAAGCAAATATTTCTTATTGTATTAATTGTATTAAATGATCAGAGACAGTCAAAATTTCAAAACTCAAGCAAAGTGAAAAATCCACTTCTGGTTGTTGCTGAATTCTATAACAATAGTTCTATGTTTTTTTGTACAAAAAGCTAAGGACAATTTCTCTATAATGTGCCCTATGTTATCACTGTGTAAAATACTTGTGTCACTTTGAAATGTAGCCCACCAACAATACAACCTAAGCTGCAGTGAAGACCTGTTATAAACAAACATGTCACTCTTGTATTACAGGAAAACCAGGACAACATGTGAGAGTGCTCTACACATGCTCTCCTTGTATTTGATGTTGGTGGGAGAGTGGTGTGTCTGGTTCACAAGATTGCTTGGTGACAGTATGCCTTCCCAAACCAGTATTCTCTTTTCCTTTTGTACTTAGCTGTCACTCAGAAACCTTGAGTATTGGATAACGCCATTGAAAATGGTTGCTGTAATTTTAATGGGCAACCAGTGGGCTTCAAAGGACAAGGGAACATGGCACGGTTGTTGCCCTCCAACGTGTAAAACGACAACAGGAGAGTAAAGCCGGTAGCCCCCCGCTCCCACTGCCACCCTTGTCCACAATGGAAAAACCTGTTTATCTCTGCGTACAATTAAGAGTGTGAAATTCGAACACGCCGAATTAACTAAGAAACCCCGCTTTTGTTACAAAGGAAACAAAGCCTCAGGAGAGAAGAGAGAGAGAGAGAGCAGGGACAGAGGAAAAAAGGATTTTTCAGTCATGAGAGAGAAAGACAGCATGGCTCACTGATATCCAGAATAATCACATTTCCCTCAAATAAATCAGACTGGTTGGCATGTGGTGCAAACAGACACACACATACTGTAATACATCTACAGACACAAACACATGCACAGGTTTAAAACCATCCACAGGAGAGTGCTACATTTTCTATGACTTTGCACACTGACTTTTTATTTTCACCATCCTGTTAAAAAAAAAAACACACCTACAAACACACACACACACACACACATACACACACACACAGACACACACAGCCGCCTGAAGCTATATGACAACATGCCAACCCCACCCTGTGTGCTTGTTCATTCACCCACTGTTTTGGCCCGCTAACAGGCCGCTGGCATTGCGAGCCAGCCAGACCACCCTGACCGCCCTCCTCTCACCATCCCTCCGTCTTCCTCCTTTCCCCAAGCCAGCAATCCAGCCAGTCAGGCTCAATGTGGCTTTACTTATTGCCATAACGACACCTCACATTGCCCCACTTCCACCTTAAGAGAATGAGTAATCAACAAAGCGGGAGCCATTTGGCGACTGTCAGTCAAACACAGGACTCCGCTACGCTATCAGTCCTCCGCCCGTCATCAAGCCCTCCTTTCCTTCCTTCCTCTCCTCTAATACCAATTTAAATCATTCAACGTGCCTTTCCTCCTGCTGCCATTATTCAAAAAGATCATAATAGTTTTCCCTGTGCCCAAAGCACAAAAATCAATTATTTCCCCACAAAGACTTGAAAGTACTTAGCGCAGGCCTGCGAGGGGAAAAGCTGTGGGTTATATCAAATTGAAACTGCACTCATTACACAGGCACACAATTAGTTACCTCTGGTCTGCCTGCCGCTCTTTAATTTCCGAAACGGCATATCTGTATTATAACAGAAACAAGCATGCAAATGCTATTGTTGGGGATTTAGAGAAATCAATAGGACGGCTGGCGAGAGGCGTTTGGTGGCGCTGTCACTCAAAATCTGCTGCCGGCTACTGATAAAGGTCTGAATTCAAATTAGCGCCAAAGCCGGCCAGTGACATCAGAAGTGACATCCGAAATAAAAGGGACGGCTTCATGATATATGTAATTATTCTCCTCGCATTTGCGCTACATTTTTTTCTTCACTCTCCCTCCTCTTTCCTCCCCTTCCTCATTCTCTCTTTTTCCTCATTGTGTGTACTTGTGTAACTGTGTTTTGCATAAAGGGATTAGGAGTGCCTTAATGAGAAACTGTAATTGTTTTTTCAGCCTAGCTCTATGGATATGTTCACATGTGTATGTGTCTGTGGATATTTGTGCGAGAGAGACAGACTGAAAATATGTCTTGAATGAATGTGCCTTGTTTAATGCAAAATGAATACAGTATTGAAATAATATGTTTTTTTTCTCTTCCATATCAGAGGACTATTGGTGTGAAAGGAAGGTCTGGGAGAAAACTATGTTATGAAATACATTTCCCCACAATAATGAGCCAAGAGCTGATACTGAACAATGGAAACATAACCAGCCTCGGCTTCATTTTTTCTCAGATACCAAATTATTGACATCTTTTCATTTTCAGTGTTACCAAACTTTTCTGTTTTGCAGAAATCCTGATAAGGTATAATGGCTACCAACACAACTTGAACAAAAACAAGAGTGTACTGTAGCAACATGTTTAACACTGGATATTACACACTGGGAACCATTTATCAGTGTTTTTTCCATTAGTTAATGCTGATAAGCTGAAATACTGAACTGAAGTCTCTTTAAAGTACAAACTACATTTCAAATGTTGTAAAAACTGTAATTGGTAGCTGAAATGTTTTTCACCAATTCCATTTAAAGTATTCATCTGTTAAACAACATATTTTAGTATACTAAATACAGTATATACTAGGCCTAAATATATATTAAGTAAATATGAAAAAATCCACCTTCAGATAGATGTTGGCACTCCAGGAGTTACAGTATTTTGTAATGAAGTGTTGTAATGTACTCTTTAGTAATAATATTTTTTAACAACTTGTCTCATGTATGCCTACTGCTGTTAGCAATTTCCTGCATTTCCCAGAATGCCTTTTAGCAAACCACTCAGAAAACAACAGCGTTGGAAGTTTTCACTCGAGGGAAGTTGAGAGTGGAGAGACAATAATGCTTTAATGTGATGTTTGCACAACAAGGGCATAATTTTCATTTCAACTTTGGAGGAGACATCCACTGGGAACTCTTTAAGCCACTACAATTATAATCTTTAACAACAGGAGGGTGATGTTCTTAATGGGATACTATTCATGTAAATAATACACTGTGTACTATACAGTATGTAACCCTTTGGGACGTAACATGACATCCTGACCCGAACAGTGAATTGAGAAAAGGTCATGTTAACTGTAATTCTAATTTAGCAGCATTTGTAAAATAATAATTGTTACTGATAGTTGATTTAAGTGGTGGGCAGACTATATTTTCTCTTAAAAATAAATCAAATTATATTATAATATATAATAGATTCAAATTTGAGACATTAATTAATTAATTAATTAAATGTTCTGACTTTTTAAGACCTACAGACATCCTGCCAACACATAACTCCTTGAAGAGAGAAGGCTGCATCTAACATCCCTCCCTGTTTACTATGTATCGAACTACAAATTAAAGGAAAAACTTTGAAGTGTCTTACCATGGAGTCAGGCCATTACGAGCCTCCAGAACAGCTTCAGTGCTCCTTGCCAAGTCTGTTGAACTCTGTTGGAGGGATGAACACCATTCCTCCACAAGATATTCCCTCATTTATAGATACCACCTTTATTTAATCAGGTAATCTTATTGAGATCTCTTTTGCAAGAGAAACCTGAGTACAGCAGATAGAAAGAAAAACAAACATAGCCAGACATAACAAAAGGACATATATCATCAGAGACAGGGGTGTAGCACAAAATTCTGGACCCTGTACATAGGCATTCTCTATGGGCCCCTCCCCACATCCACGGCTGTTCATTATAGTATCTTTGTGGCTTTGTGGGCCCTCCTCACATGAGTATACTCTGCCCCCCCCCAGTCCTACACCCCTGATCAGAGACAGTCACAGACATCACTAAATAGATTTGAAGATGAAAGTTTATATTATATAATTTGGTGTTATGGAGATGGTGGTGGAGAGCATTGTCTTACACATTGGTCCAAAATCTTCCATAGGTGTGAAACTGGGTTGAGATCTAGTGACTGTAAAAGGCCGTAGCATTTTATTTGCATTTTATTCGTGAGACCTGGTCCACGGAAGCATCTGCATTCGATATGTTTCTCCACTCTTTTATTCAGGATTTCTTTAATTTGTCCCCCTAGCACTAGCACCCTGAAAGTGATGTTTGCAGCATGACAATGTTAAATACGCTCAGCCATCTAAGTTATAAAGCTGTAAATGGAGCAGCAAGTAAATGTAGTTTAAATATTAAGTAGCTATCACCTGTGAAATTTTCTCCATGATTAAAACTTCCGCTTATATTTCGAGTCAGGGGTACACAGTTGGTGCAGGGGCAAAGTTCTTCCAGCTCACTGTAAATATTTGGGGTTTGATTCCCGGCAGCGGTACCTCGGTCTTTGATGTGCATACCAACAAAACGAAGGTGGGAAGCCAGTGAGGGATCATGTCCTCGTCACCACACTAACAACTCTAACTGGTTGGACCACCTGCAAAGAGGGATAGCAGGGGATAACAAGCTCATCACTTGCAGGTGAAAACAAGCGGCTGCAAACACTGTATGTCACAGAGGTATTAAATATCTGTCTATACCTTTCCCAGGCCAAAGGTGGAGTTAGAAGGGACTAAGGCCACAGTGCAGAGGAATGGGGCATACCAAACTCGGGAGTAATGGGAAAAATACAAAAATTTAAATGTATCTCTCAATTGTTTTCGATCTGTCATACATTTGAGGGTGAGATTGTCATGGGCACTTGATAAAGTTAATTGAGGGGGACAAATCATTTAAATGAAATTACTGGGGGTGACATGTCTCCCTGCCTTCCCATAAAACCATATCTACAGTATGTTACTCAGTATTAAGTGGATTATACCTTCAATCAGGTCATCAAGAAGTCACAAGTCAGAGATTTAGAGCAACATGGGGCAAAATTCAGGCAAGGTATGTCACATATTCATTTACCTGTGATACTGGTAACATTAATTCACTTAATGTGTCATGAAGATGTCGATCTTGATGTTTTTATACATATTGAAGTTGAAACAAATATCCCATCTGCTCTGAGAGTCTGACAAGTCATGTCATGTGTCATGGCGCGGTGCATCCATATTTAAGCACCTGTTTTGGTGACAAATTCCACTGAAGTGAGAAGCTAACTCCATCCAGAATTTGACCCCTTCTCCTTGCTGTGACCCCACTCCAGCATAGTGGAAGGCCCTGCATTGCCTACTGTATGTGTGTGTGTAAAGGGAGGCTTATAGTAGCAGACATTTTAGGTTATGAGGGTTTTGTGACCTGTCAAGCAGTTAACATCATGTTCATACCTTTCAGCCCTTCACTACAGTATTTCTGCATTCCAGTTCCTCTCCTCTGCCCTTCCACCCCTCTTTCCATACTGTGATGCTCACTTTGGAAGAACGGAGCGATCAGCCATATTTCTGCCTTGTCCCGGAAACAAAGCCCTCTGCTCTGGGCTGGGCCAGAATGAAGTGGGGCAAAGTATGCAGGGGAGGGGAGAATGTGCCCTTTGTTGCCCCCCTGCCCCATTCTCTCTATCTCTCCATATCCTGCCTCCACCCCCTACTCCCACCCCTGCTAGTTCTCCAACACTGAAGGGAATGGCAAGGGAGGGAAGGAGGGGGGTGACTGGTTCATTCAGCATCGGTTAAACGTTTTCACAGCGGCACAATGCCGGGGCAGAGTAGGCAGGTGCAAGCCAGGGAGAGGGAGGAATGGAGGGAAAGGCAGAGGGGGAGAGAGAGAGAGAGGGGAACAACAGGTTGACCTACAACAGACCGTAATCATGTAGCACCATTAACCCCCAGAGACCCCCCACTCTCTGTCTTTCTTGCTTTCTCACTCTTTCTTTCTCTTTCTCTCGCTCCCTCACCAGTGTACACAAGTTTACTGCCCCGGCACTTGTCAGACCAACCAAGGACACACACACACACACACACACACACACACACAAACAAGCACAGAGACTGGCAGAGCATACAGGCAGAGTGCATACAGACACACTCACACCTCAGTGGCACATTTGCACTCATTTCACATAGATGGCTAGTCAAGTGCGAGTAAAACACACATTCACGCGCGCACACACACCAACAACAGAGCGGGCATATAATACGTCAAATCACACATGCTAAGATAAGCACTCATGTCATAATATGGACACACTCAAGCACGCACACACACTGGCTTTCTCCTGGCCCAACCAAGTGTGTGATGATCAGTAGGAAGGCTGCAATAGAGGAGGGAGTGTGTGTCTGGGCATCAGTGTGTGTGTGTGTGTGTGTGTGTGTGTGTCTGTGTCATTCATCTGCTGCCATGGAGCAAATCTTTTTTCAATTCAATTTTATTTATATAGCGCCAATTCATAACAGAAGTTATCTCATTGCGCTTTTCCTATAGAGCAGGTCTAGATCGTACTCTTTATAATATTAATTACAGACCTAATTATTCTTTCTCACTAAAGGCCTGTTATAGTTTATTTGTGTGTATGTGTGTGTGCATGTGTGTATGGTTGTAGGTGCAGGTGTGCAAGGTGTGTGTTCAGTGTGTCCAGTCTTTTTTTTGTTCTGTTGTTCAGCCCTAAACAACATATAGAAATTTCACTCCCTGACCTTGCCACAACAAAAATGCATTTTCCTCTTGTGTGCACAGTGTGATAATTGATTTTTTTTTGTAAACAGACACTAGATGGAAATAGTTTGTATTATGAAGAAAAATGGTTTTTAGAATTGATGCAGAAAGCTTTGTTTGAAAACATCCTGAAACATCCATTTTTCTTTGAGTTCTTCTAAAATATTTCAATAGTCTTTTGGTATGATCCTTGACAGCTGTGACAATGGGAATGTGTTTTGGGTGAGATCAAACAAATAAAATCTGAGGTGTTGTGAAGTTATGTGTAATATATCAAGTCATTTCTGATGCCAAAAATATACCTTAACCAGCATATGGTTTACTATGAGTTTCACTATTGAGTATTCAGTACCATATGTCAGCAAAGTCTCAACCCAAAAGAGAAGGATGGGATATAAAGGAAGTCATGAGGGCTCATGCATGGGTGAAGTATTGATATAAAAATGTTCTAGGACACTTTATTATCTCATGATGTGAGATGGCAGTTCTCTTTGTTTGGTCAATAGAGAGGACAGAGACTCCTGATCTAGGTGGTATTCAAAGTTCACTGTGAATTCTGTAATAAGTTACATAAACACAAGCAGAGATGTGGGCTTCTCTGCAAAAAGCAAACACTAACCTGATAACTTAAATGCATGTAAATGCTTTCGATGTCTTTTGCTCTCATAAAGCCCTTGAACATCACACTGAACCTCCAAGGCCTCTTTGTGAGAGCTGTGTTTTAGCTTCTTTTACCAAATCTCCTCTGAAACACCCTGAGTATGTTTAGGTTTAGTTGACAGAATGTAGTTCAGTATGCTGTCAAGATGCAATGTTCAACTAACTAACTGGAAAACTGTAATTATTTAACAGTTTATTTATAGAAATTGAATCAATTTTTTCTCTAAAGGGTCTGTCAACTTTTTACCCCAATGGTTTGATTAGGAAAACGCGACTGACATGTCTGAAGGTTGCATCAAAAATACACCTCAAAAATTCCTCCGTTACCTCTCTTCTCCTGCAACATTTGAAAATTCCTTCTCTCTCTTCCACCCTACACTATCCCTCTTCCTCTTTCCTCCCCTCTTTCCTTTGTAACCTCACTCCTCCACACCTCTTTGTTCCCTAAACCTGCTGCTCTGGATCCTTCCCTCCTATCCGTCTCCCATAGGTGATCGATGACCCTGCGAACATGAATCTTCCATTAAAGCTGGAGCAACAAGGTCAGGATACACTTCCTAGTTTGCTGTCAATCGCTTCCTCTTTTTTTTATCTTTATGTCTTCTTTGCACATTTTTTCTGTACCTTTCCTCTTTCTCTTCCCCCTCTTCTTCCTCTCTCCACTTTCATCTCCTCTCACACCTCCAATATCTTCTTCCCCCTTTCTTCTATCTCTTCTAGTCTTCCTCCCACCTAACTGTCATTCAGACACAGGTTGATGAGAATTGTCAGTCTTCTCCTACTATATTCTAGATTTAGAGAGCTGGAGGGTTTGCACTGCATGATAAACTGCCTCATATAGAGAAATATGCAGTATGGACAGACATTGTACTCTTGCACGCACATGACCACACATTTAGCCAAGCACAGATACATCAAACATATACATGCATGCAGACAGAAGTAGGCCTACTAGTGCAGTACCATTAAGCAAAGCAAACAGTTGTTGGAGTCCCATGTGTCCGCCTTGCTAATTTTGAAATGCCATGTGATATTAACGTAGTCAAATCAGGTCACATCTATCTCAACTCTGGTTTGACAACTGCACAATACACTTGGGCTTCTTTATCTCTAAAACTTCACTACCTAGTATTCTACTCCCTCATTGTCTTCATTGGTGGCTTCACTATTCCCAAGACAACATAAAGTGATGACAGAGTCTGCACTCTGGGGACTGTTTATTTAATGTAGGATTCAGTAATACATGGTTCGACCATGAACAGTGGATGTAAGCAACCCATTAGCTGGCATGTAAAACCAGCTACCAGCAAGAAGCCCTTATAGCTTAAAAGAATTTACTGGTTCCAGTTACTGCACTGTTGTCAAGGAGACTGACCACTGTGTTTACTCAATGGAAAATTAATTGTGCTTGCAGTTTTCATCCCACATTTGCCTTGTAAATTGCTGCATTTGGAGCTTGATTGTTTTGTTGTTGATATCTATACCTGAAACTGAACTAAAATTCACACCACACGAACACCGACATTTTGTCACGACCCACGGCGTTGCATAAACACGCACAAGGTACCCTTTGACATTAGTAGGAGACACCTTCAGAAATTATGTAACGTCACTTAAAAGTGTGGTTAGGTTTAGAGAAAAAAACACTTGATTAGGCAGTAGGAAGTCACATAAAGACTTTTAAACTTTAAAGTCAATGTTAACGTTTGGTTTCACGCAGGACACGAACCCCCGGTCTCCTGGGTTTGTTTGACCTATCCAACCACCCCACCTCCTCCTTAAGCAGACTTTGTTGCTCTTTGTCGCTCTTTACATTACGTCACCTGATTTCATAAAGGCTTTCTGGCAACCCTGTGTGTCTAATATAGACTCTAAAGGGTACCTTGTGCATGTTTATATGACACTGAGGGGCGTGACAAAATGTCGGTATTTGACACCCTGGGAATGAGAACAGGCTGCTCTTTACCATGCTGATCAAAAATGGATATGACATGTATATTTGTGGCATGTCACACAAGCCTTTCTCTGCGTTGGTGTGGATTAATACATTTGTAGAAATAGAAGTGTATCAGTTCCGTGATACAGACAAGTGACGGACATCTAAAATGCTCCAAAATATGCTTCTGCTGATCGCACACCTCTGATTTTGCTCAGAACATGTCTGGACAGCCACAACACACTCTGATTGACTGATATGTTTCCACATCTGAAAATATACTTTAATTGGCCCAGTTGAGCAGGATTCCCCTACTCCTCAACCCCATGCTGCTAGAAATACAATGACTTGTTCTTGTCGTTTATCCAAAGTGGGGAGTTTAAGTTTTGGATAGGCATTTAGAGGATTAGCCGGGTGCTTCCAAACATTCCTGTGTAATTAGATACCGCCGCTGTCAGTCATGCAGAAGCAAAAAGCTGATTGGCTGACTGTCAAATAAACTGCTGTCTTTGGGAATGTCCCTGGTGGAGTGTCAGTTAGTCTTTGAGCCCTTGAGTTCACTCACCTCGTCTGCTTTATTCAAAGTCACTGGAAGAAAAAAGACCTGGGGGTGAATGAGTGTTTGAGTGTGTCTGAATGTAAGAGAGACAGAAAGAGAGAGAGAGAGAGAGAGAGAGAGAGAGAGAGAGAGAGAGAGAGAGAGAGAGAGGTAGAGAAGTAAAGAGGCATTGCTGTTAGAAAAAAAGGGAAACATTTGCATCATCTAAATTTAACTGAGATGGATGGAAGTTAAATGGGGAGAAGCAAAAACAAAAGCAGAGCTTGCTAGAAGAGGGAGTGAAACAGAGAGGGGGGCAGAGCAGATACAGTGATGAGCCAACACAGAAACTAAGAGAGACGATAGTGAGACAGAAATCGTGCGAGAAAAAAGTTAAACCAAAAGGCAGACCCAGAGCGAGAGGCTGAGGGGGAGGGGGAGCTAAATGTGGATTGTCTGATCTGGATCATATAGTCAGCACTGATGAATGATAGATGAGCAGAGCATTACCACCCCTCTGCAAACGATGAAGAGGAAGGGAGGCAGGCAGAAAAACAGCACAACAACAACAGTCACGCTCCCTCCTGGAACCCCATGTCCCACGGCTGACCCAATCATAACTGGGACATCTCTCTCTCTTTATATTTCTGCATCTATCTATTTCTGTTTATTTCTGTCCTTTCACAAAGAATGACAGTTTGTCATTTGTTCAATGCCTAAAACAAAGTTAAGTTTACCTTACAAGGACCTCTTGTGAATCCTTGTTTGATGTTAATACATTACACTTCATTAATCCTCAGTATTCCAACAATTGTATTTCAGAAATACATTCTGAAAGTAAGTATGAGTGAGTGATGGTGAAACAGAGAAAGAGAATGAGCAAAACTTCTTTTTTTACATGGCAAGGTTGCCTTAGACAGGCATGCACAAAAACACTGTGCTCCAGCGCCAAGGTGGTGAAAGGACGAGAGAGGACAACACAAAGCCCTATTCACTGATAGCCTGCACACAATAACATTCATTTTCCACTTCTTAGCAAAATATTATCAATTCCTAACAAGATTGTGGACCTCTACTTCTCTCTATTAAATGGTCACAAAAGCAGGTATGTACCTCTCGGGGTGAGGAAATGATGACATTCCTGTGGTGACATCAAAGTGCTTTGGAAACAGCACTTTACAGTAATAATGTCACATCATCCAATGAAAGGAATAGTTACCCTGCTGTATTTCCAGCAGCCACTGCTGTTCTTTGCAGTCCTTTCTGTGTGAACATAACTTTCCAACCTTGAAAACTATAGATATTACAATGCATCGTTAATCGTTTAAACAAGGCACAAGTCTTCTGTGGCACTCCTTAATTCTATATTGGAGGAAATTAAATTATTTTGAAGCATTGTGCCTGTTTGTAATGCAGTCATAAAGTTTCCAGCATCCATAGCACCACTATTGCTAGCTTTGTCCACACGCTGTTAAAACTGATGAGTTTTAATGACATGATTGAGGCTTTAAACATGGGCTTTGGGACATTTGTAGTTCAATTATAGGCATTTTATATATTAAATAACTCTTGAAAACACATGGACAATATAAAGCACAAAACTTACCTGTGTTAAATTAAAATGTGTGAGTATTGGGATGTGTACATTGCTGGGAGGGCAAGAGGATGGTTGTTCCTTAAAGGAAGGATCATGGCTTTCAGTTTCCGCTTGGTCACCCAACAGAAGCTCTTCCCAAAAAAAAAAAAAACAGATAGTGACATTTTAAGACATATCTTGCACTTTCCTGTTTACATTTGGTTTAAACTTTTAAGCTGCAGTAATGTCTTTTCACTTACTTTTCTGTGCTCCTCTGCTAAAACTTTGAATTCCTGCTCAAGTATTTTCTCAGGCCTTGTTTACCTGCATGTTGCCAGCAAAGCTGCACTGCCACTTAACCATGATTTATTAAAGGAATTTGACCTTCAACTGAGGCTTGCTGCTTCTCTTTAGCAGCCAAAAAAGTACATTGAGCCCTTAATAGCAATTCTGTGTGGAACATTAGGACCAATCTTATCGTGATATTGCTGAGAAAATTATGGGGAACCTTCCTACATTGACCTATAGCACCAAAAGTAGCTGGATCACTGGTGATTTGAAGTTTAATAAGTTAAATTCAAGTGATGAATTCATTTTCCACTACTCTTCCCTTCACTCATCTCTAAACCCAATCTGCTCTGCCTACGGTGAGTTTCCGAAAAGCTTAAACTCCCCCTCAGGTATGTCTCTAGGGAACCCACAATACACACACACACACACACACATATATATATAGAACTAAACACACCTGCAGAGCAGTGAAGGTTTACAAGCCTGTGTTACATTAGCTTAACATTAGCATCTGTTTAGGCATATCTGATGAGGAACTAAATGGTGAAGTGCTGTGAAGTGTGTCGTAAAGTGTGTGTGTATGTGTGTGTGTGTGTGTGTGTTGTGTCACTAAATAGTGTTGACACTGTGTAGATAAGGACTCAGATAAGGCCAGCTAACAGATTAGCAACTGCAGGCTAAACAGCAAATGTGTCTACTGTTACAGATATGGAGCAAAACAAACATCTTATTCTACCAATGTAGGGCATTTCCTATCCATGGAATACGTTATACGTATTTTTCGTTCAAGGATTTTGAATGAGTAAAAGCCACACACCACCCTGCCTGACTTCAATGACATGAACCTTTGCTTAAGCAAAAAAATAGATTATTTCAAGTATTTTCATCATTTTCCTTTTATGAACAATCATGACAGGCAGGCAGTATTTTCCAATACACAAATATTTTGTGCTCTTTTTTGATTTCTGTAATATTCATCATAAAATGGTCTTTCAAGAGGATTCAGTCAAGTGGACTCATTGGAGGTCAACAACATTTATTTATTATTAAATATAGCCTAATATCATAATCTAACAATCAATTTACTGCTGGTATTCCCGTAGCATTTATGAAATCCCTTTTTGAAACAGCAAAAATGTCAAGTGTTACCTGTGACATACATGAGTTATTTTAAAATCCCAACTGTATAAGCAACAATATGTTACAGCAGAGGCAAGATATCTTTGTATTATACATTAAAAGCATGTAATCGAAAAACGAAGGAGAAAAAGGAACACATTTCAGCATGTTTCAGCAGCTAGTGAGGTTGTATTGTAATGAATGTAAGTATTAATGTTACAGGGTCATTTCTCCCAAATGACAAAAAGCATATATTTTTTACTTAGTGTACTTTTTACTCAATATGAAAAGTATAATTCAGGTAATCTGAATTATAGTAGTTGATTGGAAGACAATATCTATAATAACTTCACAAAATCTCATGGCCTTTATTAATGCATACAATCAACTGACGTTGGTGTCTAATTTTAATGCACATGTGGAAGTCAAACATAAAGATGGTTAACAATAAAATGAACATTTTTCGGAAAAAGTTTATCATTCTGATCCATTGCTATAAGGTCGAAAGATCAAATCTTCCATGGAAAAAATAATAATCATCAGTAAATGATGTTCATCTCTGTGTCAGTGATGTTTAAGATCAGTGGCTCCCAACTCTTTTGGGCTTCTTTAGCACACTTTAGCACAAAGCAACATCTACTTGCAACTCATTGTCCTGACTCTCAGACACAACTTGACAAACTTTAATGAAACATAGAGGAAGGACAGATCTTCATACTCCAGGCTCATACTGCATCCTCTCAGAGTCACTGATTAGCCTTTTGTGGGTTCTATAAACAAAGGCAAAACAACTCTTTAAACAGCATTTCGTTGCTTCAGGCATTTCATTTATAAGTAAATGTAAACTATAAACTCAAAAGTATAAGCACACACTTAACTTATATAATATTGATTAAATGTACTGTTGCTGAAATTTGATAGGACCTAAATCTACAAATTACTGTAAATCCAGTTGACATAGAACCACACAAATCTACTCTTTCTTTCAGGTTGCACTAACTTTGCTAATGGACCCATTATAATTAAAGGTCATATATTTTAAATTTATAATGATATATTGATAAGGACTGCTATATTTAAAGATCAATATGAAAATTATTTTAAATCCTCAACTTCTTTACCAGCACTCTAGTTTGATGGTGGTTGAAGGGATGGTGTATCTTCTTAAGGCTTGGTCGTACTTTGCGAACCGCAAACGCACACAGTTCCATTCTTACTACAATGATGGTCCGCGTCGGTGTGGCCTTCCACGCTTCAGGATCTTTGCAGCAAAATATAGCGGCAAGTTACAGTTGGGCTGTAGCAACGCGTCACTGATTGTTCCTGAGGTGTGCCAAGCTCTAAGGAGGAGCCTGCAGCTGGAGTTTGTTGCCTTCGTTCCAAGCACAGTGGGTGGACATAGCACAAGATTTCTGGATGATTTGGAACTTTCCACTTTGTTTGGACGCCATCGATGGAAAGCATGTGCAAATCTGGGCACCTCCAAAGTCCAGCAGCAATTACTTCAACTACATTCGGACCCACTCCATTGCGCCATTATCTGGAGCATGCGCAGTCGGCGCACTTGCTATGCGTACAGTCCGTGCAGTCACAAATTTCGGGCTGCGCTGACCCTCGCGGAGATGGGCGGATGACGATATTTAAGTCATGCGGACCTTCATGGACATGCGGACGTGGAAAGTATGAATATAGCTTTATGGGTGCTTTCCCCTATAAAGTTGTGAACAACCAGAGTTTAAATTGAGGAAGATGCCTGAAAGCTGTTTGCTTACCTCATCAGGTATAATGTCAAAGGTTTTTCATAAAATCATATCATTGCATGCATGTAAAGAATTGAAAAGTTTTATGAAACCTTATAAATGTAAATACATTTTAGCAGATTCTGGATTGATTTTCCATTTGAAGATGAATATCTGGTCGACTGCACCTGACATTCTCATCCAGTGTGATAATTACAGTGGAGAGCAATAGACGGGTAGCGAGAGAAAAGATCACTGATTGAATAACGGAGGAAAGATGGGGATGAGTCATGAGATGCTGATTATTAGAACAGTGGCTAAGATGTTAGACTCACAAAAGGTCATAAGATATGGTAGCATTGAGATATCACAGATGAGAGCAGTAAAATACTCAGACAGAATGACTGCAGACAGCAGAAAAGAAAGTGAGGTGCGTGTTTAATGGCATGTGTGCATTTGTGACTGTCCATACCCCTCCTTGCTTCTTCATACTCCCCCTTTTCTTTTCTTTTCCTTTCTCACCTTCTCTTTCCTTTTTCCCTCCCTTGATTTCATTCTGTCATTCTCTCCCCTAAATCTCCCTATGAAATCTACTCTTGCCATGGGTAATTACAATGAACAACTTCATATGGCTGCTTCGCCTGCTGCCAAGATAAGGCGGGGTAGCACGGCACACACACACAGACACACACACCACCATCCCTTATCTTATCTTCATCGTCACAGAACAACTGCCTTCTGCCCAATTCTGCCCTAATCTTCTGCGTAAACAATACTGATATTTCACCACCGTCCACAATGAAAGGAGGAGGGGAGGAGGAGGACAGGGGGGAGGAAGGAGAAGGAGAAAAGGACTAAGGCAGGATAGATGGAGGAGAAAGGTGCAAGACTGATAAAATCACTCTTTTATAAAATCTCACCTCCCACTTGCCTGATTCAGCCTTGGCTACTCTACATTTCTGTGTGCAAGTGTGTGTGTGTTCATTTATTCATACAATATCCATACCATAGTAGGAGTTTGTATGAAATTATGAAGGTTGCTATAAAGATACACTTTTACTTTTGCAGCTCCTGATATCTTTGCTACATTAACCTTGGGAATCCTGTTAACGGCCATTTATGAATCTACTGATGGCATTTCAAACCTAGAATTTCACTCAGACTATACCTTTGTGTCGCTGAGTGCACATTTACTGATTGTAAATCCACTTAGATATCATCTTTACATTGATCTTGATATTATGAAAAGGACTCAAGACATTTTCAAGTTCACAAGAACTAAACTTCCTTGAAAAATGTGGTTTAGGTAATAGTTCAGTTATGGTGTTGACAAGGTTAGCAGTAACTCAACTTTGTCAGCCAAGGTTGCAGTTGTTTGTTTTAAGGAGAGTTCTGGTTTATTACGACTTGGGTTCTGTGTTCATAATTTTGGCCATCATTCTTATCTATAATGATAACTTTGTACTCATTGAGTTAATTTCTGAGATCTAGGAGTGCTACATTATCACTAAAAAGAATTCAGATAGGGCAAGAACTGTGAGCAGGTCAGCCAAACTTATTTGGAAGAAAAATGAAAACAAACAATAAACTTATTACTCAGACTGTCTGTTGTAAACATACATCACAGTTTATAGTCTTCCTGGTTCAACTCTGACCAATTATTTCTTCCGTACTTGTGCATGTACACAGTTTTCCTGTACAATGAGGGATTATTACATACATGCATTTCTGGTTTTAGCTCAAGTTGTCTAGATAATCTGGCTAAACTGCTTACTCGTTTACAGTCTGTCTGATCGTATTTTTTCCAGACTTTGTCAGATTGTCTGACAATGTCTCTGCGTTCCCATGAAGTTATAAATGATATAAATGACGGCCACAACTATAAAAATAGCACCTAAGTTGTAATACACCTTAATGATCCTTTAAGAGTCTAGTTGAAGTCAGTAAAAATGTAAAGCCTACAGATGAGTAGGAATTAGAAATATAATTTAAAAAATGACTCCATTGGTGTTTATTGTTTTTCAATTCAATTCAATTTTATTTATATAGCACCAAATCATAACTGAAGTTATCTCAGGACACTTTTCATATAGAGCAGGTCTAGACTGTACTCTTTATATCATGATGATAAATTGCCAAGTACATGCAAAGTTAGTTGTAATAACGTTTGCTGTTGCTCCCAAAAAACAAGTTATATTTTTCTCCCACCATAAGCCATGCCGCTCTTTTTCCAACATGCTCATTTGCATCTGGTCCCTCCATGTCTTTGATTGTCATCTGTGATTCATGAACAGAATTAAAACACCAAATAAAACAATGACAGAGAGAAAGAGTGATAAGTAGCCCAGCTTTGATAATCAACTTATATTTAATCCAATTACAACCCAATATACTTAAAGTAAAGTAAAATAATTCCTTTAAAAGCACTTTAATAATCTGATTTCTTCACTGTAGTGGTAATCAATATATTACAGTGTAAATGCACTGACTGAACAAATCCTGCCATACACCCACATCAGCTTTGATTGACATCCTACTCAACAAGCTTCAACATGGGGCTCCTGTTGTGAAAACAGTATTGTTTGCTTTTAGTGACCTCAGTCTAAACCTCAATGTAAAACAGCCTGGATCCTCCAACGTGTCTTGGCATTTAAATAGTTTTAGTGGACCTGCAAGTCTGTGGGACTGAAGCGATCTGAATGCTGAGGCTTTTAAGAGGATGCCCAGCTCTAGCGCGGAGCAGCACGAACTGACAACAGACCAAGGTTTATGTATATATTTAGATTTATAATTCAGCTCTTACACTCAGCCAGTTTTCTTCCCTGAAGCCACAACCAAAGTAACACAGACATGAGCTACATGACCTTTCAGCAGAAGACTGCAAGAGAAAAAAGAAAGAGATGTTGAGGAAATTAAAGAAAACCTCTGTTATGACTAAAAGCCTCTCCATCACGCTTTGTGTATGATACTTTGCATGTATATCTCGTTATTTCTGTCTCCATTAAACTACAAAAGCAGATTCCAGTCTAAGCAGTTGAATTTCTCCCTTTCTTTGTCACCCCCCCAATCCCGTCTCTCTCCTCCTCCAACAGCGGTGATGGTGCAGGATAACCTCGGGGGTCTGAGTAGAATTAGAAATGAAAGTTGATTTAATCAGTTGCTCGCTCACATACACCTCAGACCAGGTTAGAGGGGGACAAGGTTGTGTGTGTGTGTAAGTGTGTGTGCATCTGTGTGTGTCATCAAAACAGGGCAGCTCACTCCAAAGTCCCTAAATCAGCCAGGACATTTCTATTGTCAACACAACACTAACAGCAATGCTGAGGCCATCTGTTTCCATGGGAAACTGTCCAACAAGCAGCTTTAGAACCTGTTCATTCACATAAACATGTTGTTACTTCTACTGTGCATTAACATGATAACAAATGTAATTGTCTTGTAAAAAAGTGTTATTGTTAGATTTGTTTCTCCCAAGTGATATTTTTGTGTTTGAAGTATTAGCCAGGCTGATAGAAAAGTAGTGTTGTGTCAAAGTTGAATGTGCAATGTCATTAGTATTTTTTTACTGATCTGATAAGCCTCTGATGATCATGATAAACCTGTACCTGGTATAGTTGTGGCATAATCCAATTTTTCCTCAGGATTTGAGAGACGAAGTTGAATCAAATATGAAGATGTAGAATGTCATTTAACAAAACTGTACTAAATACTGAGGTCATGAGTCTAATTCCCCCCAACATAACCATAACCCCCCTCAGAAACAAAGTCTAAATATCGATTTCACATTTCATTTATTCTGTTAACTATTCAGTTACATTTTTCTCTACACTGTGATGAATACAATTAGGGTTGGGAGGTAGATAATGAAATTTAAACATATTGAGTCTAAAAATACTGGAATGAGCCTGTAAAAGACCTTTGTATAGTATAAGGTTCAGTTGCTGTAGAATTTAAACTCTCCCACAAACAAAATACCCTGAAAAAAAACATAACATAATAAAGGGCCTCAGTGTCCTCAATGGTTGCTACGACCCTGATCATACAGATAAAATTCAGATTTAAAGCATAGAGAAAACTAAAAGAAATCTCAATTTTTAAAGCAGTAGGAGCAGGCCTCTTTTAGCAATGTGAGATTGTTCAATTTAATATTAATAAATTCATTAGCAATATAAAGATTTTAGAGTCTCTCAATAGCAGATCTGGCTTTTTTGAACAATTCAAATTCAAACTTGATTACATGACTAACATACAAAAATATTTGCTTATTACTTGGAAATAAAAAATTACAACAAGCTCACAAGAGCAGCTTATTTGCCATTCCCTTGAGGGATGAATACTTGTTTTTGCAGCCTGTCACACAGTAAACAATGTGACAGTAAACATCATACAGTATGTTTTAAATGTGCAATAATCAAAGATAACAGATGATACACATAGAGGGCATTTTGTGACCCCTTTTTTTGACAAAGTTACAGGGAGTCAGATAAAGGAGGTGTCTCTTGTTGACAGATTTTCAGTGGGTGAGAGCCCATTTCAACCTGGTTGGGGTTGGATTTCACTGTGTGCTGTAGAAGCCTATTTGTTGTGGAAAGGATTACGGTGACCGATCTAGTCGCAAACAAGATTAGTGGCAGCGGATCATGTTTGATTGGGAAGCTCCAAAACAGCCCTCTCAACTGTGAGACAAGTTGTTGCCCTGCTTGTAGCCAGCAGGAAGGAAATCATGAAATACACCTGCAAATAAATCAGGACAAGAGGACAATGTGTACTCTTTACTTCACTCTCTCTGACCAACCCACTTCTACATGGCTCATTGTTTTATGTTGTTGCAGATCTGTCCAGCTCACTCTGAAAAGCAGGAGACAACAAGGCCCACTCCGAAGTAATTTTGCCTTTAATTTCAAGATTGAGCTGTAGAGTCATGTCTTTTTATAGAGCTGGACACAAACACACACTCACACAACCACGGTCACACACACTCAGGAGTATCTGTAATCCCTAGTTGAGACAGGCAGACACCCCCCGTGCATCACTCTCCCGTTCATTCCATAGATCTGTCATCGTCCCTGGACAAAAGCACCTCGCCAGGATGACTAATCTGCACTCGGCTCGCTGTCCTGGCTGACTCAGGCTGCCATGTCGATTCTATTTCAGACGTGACTCAGGGATCGCTGAAGCGAGCTATGATTGGAATGGAGACAAGTCACACAAAGGGGAGACAAAGACAAAGATGGACAGAGAGCAACAGAGAGAGGGGGAGAAAGAGGAATTCTATTCCCAACTCATTAAAACTTCTTTAGAAGCTGAAAGATGACTAGAGGCATAGCAGTGCTTATATCATTCTGTGTGGGTGTGTGTGTGTGTGTGTGTGTGTGTGTGTGTGAGCGTGTGTGTGAGAGAGAGAGAGTGTGTGTCTCAGTCCTCTCTTGTCTCCCCTCCAGCAGTGACAGTGAAGGCTCCAGGGCTGACACAGGGGACAGCCCACCTCAGTCTGTCCCAGAAACCCTCACCTTGTCTGGGCCACTAAGCACACCACAGCCCCTTAAGTCACCAAGCCTACCCATCCAGACAGTGATGCTGCTTAGCTGGTGAGGCTGGGACAAGGAGTGGTTTTGGGAGTTGGGGTGCAGGTTGACAGGCTGTCATAACAACTGCACACACACACACACACACACACAGAATACACACATGCACAGAGAACATACAATATCAATATGATGCTATGTGAGAGAAAATACATCACTGTTTCTCCCTGCACCCTATCTTTCCCCCAGACCTACCCACCACCAAAACCACCAACCTGCAGTATCCTGATATATCATCCTCAATGACCCAAATTGGTGAGTCTGACATGCATACACACCGGCACATACACACACAGACACAGGGTAACTTGCACAAAGAAGCACATACATGCTTGATAGAAATGCAAAACAACCCTGCACACAAATACATGTGAACATTCACATATAACCACCAAACACACACATTTTGTCCTTTTTCCTGGGAACTGCAGAAGATATTGTTTAGTAACATAAAAATATTTTTTGAAATATGAACAAAGCTGGAGTTGGCTATTCAGATAACATTTAGTTATCCAGTTATTTGGAGAAAAGCTAGGAGAAGAGAAAAAAGCAATTTATCAGGATAAAAATGAGATGAATGTTGTTGCAAAAGTGGTTGCTTTCTTTCTTCTTCTGCTATTCAGTCCACAATTTATGTGGAATTATGCACATAAACATGCACTTATAGTTGCCAGTTTATTAGATACATGGGCATTAGGCATAGCTACTGAGAGATGTTTCTAATATTTTGTCCACCCCTTTAATATCAATGAGGATAGATTAAATATGAGAAACACTTCAGTACAAAGCAACACATTCAACAGCACCACAAACCATAGCCTCCAAAATCACAATATAGTTGAACATGTAGTTTTGTTGTAGTTCAACAAAAACTGAACATTGAAACCTAGCCTTTTTTTATGGTTTTGGACTATTTAAAGTGAAGAAATATGCTTTATGTTATTTTCTACGCTATTAATTTGCTATGGCTAGTTATGTTTAGCAGCTCCTCTAAACTTTTAGCTGAGGTGAAGGCATACAGTCACTTCACGATACTGAGGTAGAAAACCTTAAATATGTTTATTCTTCAAATTAACCACATTTTTCACATTTGAACCACAACAGAATAATGCAACCACAAGCACTTGAACAGAAAATGTTAAAATTATTTTTATCAGAGATTATTTAAAAAGGTAAAATTATATTTGACCTAAATTTCACTCTGTGCTAATGCTAGGTGTACTAAATTGCCAAATAATGCAGATTTAGATATAATTTTGTAACTGATGTCTGTTGGGTCTTTGGTTTTGTACATGTGTTACCAGAATATGTCATATTGTATTTTTGCTGTTTGACATTTGACAGTGGTGTCTTGTCGTCCCATGTGGGATGGACCAAATGTTTGACATGACACCGAAATAAAAATGAGCTAACCACACTAATGTATGTGTATGCTGAGATAACCGCAGACCGCCAGCAAAGAAAGACCACCGGTAACTGTTACAAAACAAACATTGATCTGTTAGAGTGGGACAAAAAGTCTTGAGGTTTTAGACAAGCAAAGTTTGCTGTCTGATGTTGGAGACCCTCTATTCTGCCCTCGCTCTGTCTCTGTTTCTTTTCCACAGATACATTGCAGATTGGTGGGCCTGCTGTCCTTGCCATGCAGTGGTACACCATTCCTGCTGAATTATTCACATCTTGCAGAGAAGAGGAGCAAAGAGAGACAGACCGTATAAAGCTAAGCTAATTAAAGTAGTGGTATTAAAAGTGTGCCTATGTCTCTTCCAAGAAGAGAGGAAAGAGAGATCAGCGGCGATACCTTTCCTCTCTCCGTGTCTCTATTACCCCCCCCTTCTCTCGCTTCACTTATCCCCTTCTTCCCTCGGCTTTCTCAGGAAAATTACAACCTGACTGCTCACTTTAATATTTCAGCATCTAAGTGAGTGTGACAGGCTCTTCTTTGTGTGCCCCCCCCCCCCTTCCTGTGTCCCTACCTCCATCCATTGTGTCGTTTGCTCATCGGTCCCCCAATGGTTCAACTCAGAGAGGGAGAGAGAGGGAGACAGAAAAAACCAAAAACAAATCAGGCTCAAACCAAGGCCTCTCTGCCAGGCTATCAGGCTGTCTCTCTCTGTCTCTCAGTGAGTTTCATGACACGTACGCGGCCATGAACCTACAATGAGGAGAGGTATCGCTTCACCCTGATGTACGCCACTCACACTCACACTCAGGCTTAGACGCACACAGGCAGTGTTTCAGAGTGACAGAGAGGGTAGTGATCTTATCCACAGAGACAGACATGGACTCAGAATAGAGGTGTGTGTATGTCTTTGTGTGTTTGTGTATATTAGAAGTCACCTCCTATACTTGAGCCATTTCAGCTCATGAATTCCTTTGAAAAGGCTTTGCTGCAAACAAAACAGGAATGGGCTTTTGTATATGTACGTCTATGCTCATATGTATCATTGTGAGCAAATGAATCATAAATGTGTGTCTGGACACGTATTATACACAAACTGTATTATACATGTTGGAGTATCAGAGGTGTACTTGTTGGTGGAGTGATAAAGAGTGTGTTATTGGAGGTGAATAGCCAAGAAGATGGTTCAGTGTGTTGTGTGTTCATAGGCACTATGATACACATCAATAATTTAGCTAGTCTCCCCTACTCTCCATTCATTCTATTTTCATCTCTGCCATTTGATATCCCTGTCTGCTTCCACTGTCAAAACTGAGCGTATTTGTGTCCAGAAAGCAAGTGAAAAATATACAAAGAGCCTGAATAAACTAGCCCTTTATTCCAAAAAGTAGGAACGTAAACAACAGCACACCAACAATGTATGGACAAAAGCATTCAGGAATTACATATCTGCACCTACACATGCGCTGGTATGTCTGCACACAAACACTGATTCACACACAAAAAGAATCACACACAGAAACAGAGACTCTCAGTGAAGTGAGCAGGTAGCGACATTGTACACAACATTGATCATATAATTTACTCCTCAAGCTACAAGGCTATTGATCAAATAATTCCATATGTGGGCCTTGGCCACTGCCAAATTGCTAAAATGGGGATGCTCTACTCAAAGTGTGTCCCATAATGGTTTTGGCATTGATCGCAGCTATCCCTCACTCACTCCCAATGCAAACAAACTGCATTCAACTGCAGAGAGAGCAAGAATCAAATCACACATGCACGCGCATGCAGACTGACACTTCAACATACTTAGAACATGCACACACAAGCTTTCAGTGCATGTCCTGTTATATATTTGTGTGTTCATCAAATGTTGAAATGAACTATTTGCGCTGGGTTTCAGAGTAGAGCTGCATTGTGTAGCGGCAGGCAGGATTTTAGGAGTGATTGGAAGATTAAGGCCAGTTGAAAGGCCAATTTGACCCCATTTTTACTCTGATGGCTCAGCTGACCGATTTCCTGCCGCTGAGTCGCCTGGAGGCTGGAGTCACACACATATACACACATGTACAGTAGGTATGTAATTTATGTGTGCAGCACAAGTGCTTGCATGCATGTACATACAATACCTGTGAGTGTGCGCATGCATGTACAAATGGATACACATCCACAGATGCCAGTTGCTGTTGGCGACAGAGCGTGTGGTGAAAAGTGAAAGGAAAATAAATTAAAAAGACACAATAGGATGAGTGAAGCAGAGAGAGACAGAGGAAGTGACAATAGTGATGAGGTCCAAGTCATAAAATCTCATGGAAGGCTCTTCCCTTCGCAGCCAAAGTGTTGTTATGCTACTTACATGTACTTAATTCTTTATTTTGGCAGAAATATTGTGAGGGAGCAATAAAAGAGTCTAGAGAGAAAGTCATTCTTTTTTACGGGCTGACAACACAGGATGCATTTCAGCCACATTTTTCAGCTGTCCATCTTGCGCGTCTGATGGAGTAGATACGTTTCTATTTTAATCAATACAGCTGTCCACAGAGGCCTTGTAATTGCTCATGTTTCACCCGTGATTTTTATGCACAACAACCCAAAGCATCCTGCCAAAATGTAGATGACCACACATAAGTACTGTGGCTGATCGCATCCTAGACACTGATGGAAGACTGAAGCTGCTGCTGCTGACCTGCTGACGTGCTGCTTTCATCATGTAGCCTCTGTAGACATGGTGTCAGCCACACTAAGTTGCACAAAACTCATCACCTTAAAACTTTTCCAAGTTTTCCAAAAATGCCAGACTTAATGGTGGTTTAGCGAGCTGAGACTCAGTAGTCCCACTACTTACCAGATGTTGGCTGTGATTTACACATGATTTGCTGACCACAAGGGGGGTAATAAGAGAGAGATTTAGCCCTTTTCCTATACTTTTTCTTTACAAAAATAGCCTAAAAATTGAGTTTTAACACATAACAAGCATTTTCAAATTTAGCTGACTTATGTGGATGTAGTCACAGAGAGGATCACACGAGATTTGTAGAGGAAAAGAGCTGAGAAGTGTGACTGTGGAAACGTAACACGGGAAGGAAGGAGAGACACAGAGACAGAAAAGAATGGGAGAGAGATAGAGTGTGACAGAAAAGGAGAGAGAAGGCGAGTCCAGCTGGTGGCAGAAACAGAGAGAGATGTAAGGATATGACACCTCCTGTCTCTGCACTGGGCCTCACTGGCCTTTGCTGGAACATACATGACAGCCCTGTCACACTCATTTACTCTCTCTCTTTTTCAAGAGAGATATTTGTAGTGAGGAGGAGAGTCATACACAGTGGGCGAGAGAGGGACAGAGAGAAAAAAGGAGAGAAAAATAAGAGCAAGAAAGAGACAAGGGGAATGAAAAAAGATAGAAAGAAAGGTTAAAAGCAGTAGTGACACTGCATCAACTCACTTTCACATTGCTTCCACACTGGTGTCTCTCTGCCACAGTACTAATGTCCTTGTCATACCACCAGCATGTGTGTGTGTGTAGTTCCACTCCTCATAAGGTAAAAAGTATCATTTAAACTTTGGAAATAAAATAAAATAAAATATTCTTCTCTTTATCTCTTTGCCTTCAAAACAAACAAATGTCCCTATCGTGTAGCTGGATCATTCGCTCATTCTTTCTCTTTATAAAATGTTCAAAATCCATCCAAAATATTTTTTGTGTAGATACATTGATACAATGGTGAATAATTGTTTCTTTTTCTAATCCATAGAAACTACAAGGATATTCACTATCCAGTTTAATCTTCTCCAACATACTTTTTATTGGGATAACCCCAGCTATTCTAAAAGAAACATCTACTAACATAATATTTATCACCAATTTATCATATTATATATTTCAGTTCATTTCTTCATAAAGGGATGTCCAAAAACATTGGCACTCCACTTGTGTCAGACGGGGTTCTGTACAGGCCAGTCAAGTTCTTCCACACCAAACCCAGAAAATAATTTCTTTATGGCCCTCGCTTTGTGCATTTGCTGCAGCATTAAGATTTTCCTTAATTAGAACTTAGGACCAACCCATGAAAAACAGCCCTAGATCAAAAGCACATAAAAGTAGTCATGGCCATATAGACGATAAAGTGTATTATCAATATTAATATTATTAAAGGTCCAGTGTGTAACATTTAGATGGAGCTATTGGCAGAAATGGAATATAATATTCATAGGTATGTTTTCATTAGTGTATAATCACCTGAAAATAAGAATTGTTGTGTTTTCATTACCTTAGAATAAGCTGTTTATATCTACAGAGGGAGCAGGTACCCTTCCACGGAGGTCGCCATGTTGCACCGCCATGTTTCTACAGTAGCCCAGAGCAGACAAACCAAACTGGCTCTAGACAGGGCGTTTTTTTGCGAGTTCCGCAGCCTCCTACACGCTTGGAAGGTGAGGGTGAGGCGAGAAGTATTCAAATGGTTGCAAACTGCAATTTCACCACTAGATGCCACTAAATCCTACACACTGCTCCTTTAAGGTAGCAAATGTTGATGAATAAAAGTATACAAAATGTAGAATGTATGTCCATACGTCCCCCACTCCAACCTTACTTTGCTCCCACCATCATCATCCATATTCATGCCTGTAGAAGCAGGCAGAAGAGAAAACATCTCTGGGCGTCCCATGATTTGCATGTGATAAATAAATGAGGTAAACCAATCAAAGGAGCTGTGTGTGTGTGGGTGTGGGTGTGAGTCAGTGTGTGCTCATGTCCGTGGTGCTCCGCTGGTTAAAATTGCATGACAGGAGAAGGGGAGGGGGAAGCGTAAGAGAAGAAAAAATGATTGGTCCAGGACTGTAGTTTATGTAAAGAAAGAGAGACACTGAAAGAGAGAGAGAGGAATGGGAAATGCAGAGTCTTGGAGGGCCCTGTCACACCGCTCGACACAATAATGAATTTCAAATAAGTTATTCACTTCAGGAGTAAGTGGCTGGCACCCACTCCTTACAGCTGGTTTGTTGAGATAATTGATTTTCAAATAGTTTTGAGGATGAGGGACTGAGGCTGGTGGAGGGAGAGGAGGGGGGGGTTAGTGAGCGAACAAGGGATGACAACTACAACAAGGTAGTGTGCATATGTGTAGCACTGGTACTTTTGAGTGTATGCATGTCAATTATGTGTGTCTAGTGTGTGAGAGAGAAGTTACAGGGATGTTTTAATTTGTGCAGGAAAGAGGCCGTGTCGGAATGAAGGCCGGGCGCTAGCTGTAATTAAACTGATACAGCTCTGCAGGCACACACACACACACACACACACACACACACTCATGTCGGAAAGATGAATTTTTCACATCTACTTCATCTCCACTGTCTCTCCTCTCTTGTCCTGGCTCAGGGCGTGTTGCCTAGCTAAACTTTGCGTTGCTCTTCGCAGGGCTGTTAACATGGCAGCCCTCCTCTGCTGGCTGCACTGACACAGATAACTGAGCATCTGGGATGACAGCGACACAGACTCAATGAGATGCATTAGCGGCAGGATTTGAATTGACAATGTAATTTACCACATCTCTCACTCTCTCTCTCTCTCTCTCTCTCCTACTAACTCTCCCTCTCAATCTGTCTCCACCACCCTCTTCTCGCTATCTCTCTGTTTAATTCATAGCAAGAGGGAGAAAGTGAGGTGAGGAAACTCAAGCAGCCGCTGGGGTTTCCATCATGAATATGTTTAACACATTAAACATCATACAGGCGAGAGATAGAGATAGATCAACAAACACTGTCCAGCAAAACAACTATTGTCCTCTTGCATCATTTAAAAAGGATCTCTGTAAAGTAGGTAATACATTTTCAAATGGTAATTTACAGATACTACTAATATGAAAAGGTATACAGATTTATTAGGAACCCCTTTTTCTGAAGTGTTTATTATAAATATTAACAGGCAAAAATGCAAATTGTTTTTGAAAAGAATTTTCATCAGTTTTGTTGGGTGGCACCTCCAGTTAATAATGCCTCTTCCATCTAACTTCAATAAAAATACATTTTAATTTGACTATGACAATTTCACTTCATACCAAGAAGCACAGAGGTGAAACAACTCCACAAATGTGACCCTGGATACTCTGTCATCTGTGCTGTAGTTTGAATGTGCAGAAAGTTATGGACTACGACTTTAAACCAGAAATCCAAAAGTTTTTAATGTTTATTTGACTCTGCTAAGTGTTGAAAAAGTATCAACATTTCATTTGAAAGATCTAAATTTCAATATGACTTCTGCTTTATGTTCACTTGATTTAGGTGTTAAATTAAAATCTTTGGGATTATTCACTGAGATTGCTCCCCCTGGCTTTTACAAGTGTTCCAAAGTCAGCACCTGACAGTTATTATGTCCATTTTTAACAATTATGCAGCAGGAATTTACATTAACCAATATTCTGGATCAGTGCGGAAAGTTGTGTGACAACACTGACAATGATCTTTCCAAAACCTTAAGTGGTTTTTACTGCCTAACCGTAACTGTACTTTAGTTGTCCCACGTCCAAAAAATGTTGACAGTGAACTTTCAGAAACGTTGTCATTAAACCTAATCCAGGGTTTACAGAATCAATCACTATCAACGTTGTTTGATGGGTGGGATGTGAACACACCTCCCTACTATTTCCACAACTTGAATTCTCAGGCAACAGGACATTTTGACAGTTCTGGCCTTAGGCCTAGATACTCATTTAGACCGTAATTGAGCTATAAGCTAAAAGGGTAATCAGGATAGCCTCTATTTAGCACCTGACTGTCTGTCTGTGTGTGTGTGTGTGTGTGTGTGTGTGTGTGTGTGTGTGTGTGTGTGTGTGTGTGTGTGTGTGGCTGTGCGTGGGCTTGTGCGTGTGAGTGTGAGTGTGAGTGTGAGTGTGAGTGTGAGTGTGCGTGTGCGTGTGCGTGTTTGAAACCCAAACCTTGTCATTATGCAAGAGGAGGCGCGAGGAGAAGGCTCTGTGCAGACATGTACACAATCTCTGGAGCCAAATTCTCACATAGGACAGACGGTTGCAGGGCTAAAATCAGACACACATAAGCACATACATGTACACACACACACATACAGGCTAATTGCACACACTTGAAAGCACACACTCAGAACACAATAGTTTTTTTGTGTTTGTGTGCATGTGTACATGTGCGTGTGTGTGTTCTTTCTGATTCAGATTGACAGGATGCTTAGGAGGCTGTGTGCTCACTATAATTACACACACTTGAGAAATGTCGGCTCTCTGTGTTGGAGAGGAGGGTGTAATCAACGCTCTCCCTGTCATGCACACACACACACGCACATGCACGCACACATGCACACACCTGACATTCTTGCAAAGATTAGCAACACACCTCTTTTGCTCTGGAATCCAATCGGAGGATGAAGAAAATAAGTCAGGTACAGACACACCCACACACACAAAGGAAGCATCACTGTCATCATAGTCATCATCAGTGACAGCTGTTGTCTTATCATCAAATCTGTCATCATCATCACTATCATCATCACCTTCATCATTGCATGTTGTTGGCAGCAATCTTTGTTTATTACTTTAGTCAAGAGCTTGTTAAACATGAATCCATTTGCGTGTGCACGCACCTACACACACCTACACATCCACTCACACACATACACCCACACAGGGAAATAACACTTTGAATCCTTGTTTTAGATATTTGTAAACTGCCCCACCATATTCAAGTTCATGTTGAGGTTAGTTATTTTAGAAAACAGCACAAGCAGAGAGGAAATGGAAAAAAAAGAGATTTAGTTCAAACATAAATTTGTTTATTTGTATATGGACAGTTCCTACCAAAGTGTCAGTGTTGCACCTTTGTTGAGTTTGTAGAACTTTACAGTTCTCTTTTTTATATTACTGTAAAATATAATAATGCAAATCATTCCACCATTGTTTCAAAATGTTAGCTAAGTCTCTATATTGTTTTATTCTGTATGTCAGCAACCTGTCGGAAAAATACTGTTTTGTTCAAAATGTATTTCTTTCCCACACATTGATGACAAAATAGGTTGTTTGCAAGTGCAGTGTTTTTGTTAAAGCAATATGCAAATAAGACTGCTGCAAAAACAACTCATGCATGCTTTCCAATCTGCCACCCGCTATGGTTGAGGTCTGGTTAGGTTTAGGCAGCTAAAACTACCTGGTTAAGGCCTTCATGGTTACAAGAAATCAACGCTGACTGCTCTTAGGTAACGGGACGTGCACCATGGTCTTCAATATAAAAGTCACACACTTTGTACAACATCAGGGCACTTCTGCTTTTCCTACTGAGAGAGGTCAGTCATTTCTGACAGGAGTGCCACGGGAAAACATACTCAGGTCATTTTAACAAACAATCAAATAAATGAACAAACAACTGTTTAAGACATTCACAATTGAATAAAATGTATACAATATCAAGTCTGGCTTCTATCTCGGCATATGGCTTGGTCTTGATGTGAATACACTAACCTTTATTTTTCATCGGGATCTCCAAACTTACTTGTTAAAGCAACTTTCTAAAAACCTAAGCTGACTAAAAGTGTCTGTCTTTTTTCTCCGTTCCTCCTGGGCACCTTAATTACCTCGGGCACCATTTACCAGAGGTTATTAAGGAACAGCTGTCCCCTCCCTATGTTTATGTATGTATGTTTCTGCCCTCCCATCTCAGCCCTTAGGCTACCAGTCCTGCCTTTTAGCATAACAAGCATGCACTCTGCAGTCCAGGTTCCATGGCCATTATTCTGCACCCTGTGGTCCCTGCATTCCCAAGTACTCCCCCAGGTCCTGGGCCTCCCGCAGTGCAGTGTTGAGGGAACACTGTTTTCATTAAGACGGTCATTTTCTGCACACTGTGATTTGTGTGCGTTCTTTTAAATAGTTTTTAAAAAGCTAGGGCCCCTTGCATTAAATACCGCCGCAGTAGAACTATTAAGTGGAGAGAAGCAGCCGGACAAACTGTCGCTGTTATGGCATTTCAATTCCATCGCAATGGGATGGCGTTGAGACACACACATGCACAAACACGCACACACACCACCTTGGCCCCTGTTGCGGACAGACAGCACGTAGCTAAACATCGCTTCAAGCTTCTTTTTTCCATCCTTATTGCTTTTACACAGCTTTTGTTATTACTCAGATGTTCTGAGAGAAACTACCCCCCCACACACACACACACACATACACTTACTTACACACAGTCACATACACACAACCTTCTACTGTCTCCTCTTTACCAGCAGCCATTATTCCCTTTTGCCAAACTTCAAGACAGGCAAATTAATTAGGGCCTTCTTGATCTAGAAACAATTATGATTGCTGCACGGCCTCCTCAGCGGAGCCTCAAAGTGTCATGGCTGCCACTCCCAGCATCTTTGAAGCATCGTGCTAGTGGATGGCACTATTAGTGTGACACTGCACTTTATCACCATGGCCCCAGCACCCTTCTAAGAACTCTGAGGCAGCATACACTCTAATAATTAATAATTACCAAATCTAACTGCAGATATGCTTTTTCTCATTAAGGAGGAAGAGAGATACTTGATCATTTCTTTCTTCGTGTGTGTCTGTGTATGTGTGTGTGTACATTTATATGTGTAAATGCATGCTTTGCTGTGTGTGTCTTTGCAACCCTTTCTCCTACAAAATACATTTGTATACTACTAGTTTGCTTGGCCATATATGTTTTGGAGGAAATGTAATTGTTGCCTGGATTACATTCACTTCAATTCTTTTTCCAATCCAGGAGGTGTGATGTCACATAAGTCATAGGGAGGGGGCTGGGATGGCTGGTTGCATGCAAAGCACTGGACAACGTTTGCATCCAACATACTGCATGTTGTCAGGTTTAGGCTACTAAAACACTTGATTCATGGTTTTGATTAAATATTGAAAATGTCAACACTGCCTGTCTTGTGGAAGTGTGGACTTTCCTAACCTAAATATTTTGCAAGTGACAATCATTTGTGAAACGTGATGCTGCCACCATTTGCAATCTGTGTGTAAGCGGTGCTTGCAAATCCCTTTTGTGAAACGGGCCCGAGGAGCGGATATCGTACGGAAAACAAATAAAATACATTTACAGTGAACAGTTTGCAGATATGTTCAATACAAACATTTCTCATTATGTTGAAAAAAAAAACTTTTTCTGGGAAACATTATGTAAACTGGTTTGCACTTAAAATTAAAAGTACTCTTTTAATTTATTTAAGTTCTTATTTACCAAAGATTACCAAGCACAAATGTACTGTATCAGCTCCAGCCTGCAGTCTCAATGATCGTCACATTGATCATTGAGACAGGTTAGGAGAGTCAAGTGCATATAAATAAAACAAATCATCACTATCATAGAACTAAGGCACACACAGCAGATTTCAAGGTATTCAGTTTCTTAACTAATACAAATTGTTTGTATATGAACATAATTTTTAGGAATATTTGTTTTAACCCTGGTGATTTTGCTGTACATGGGCGTTTTTATGTGTTTGGTGTTTCTGATAAAAATGAAGTGCAGAAAGAAGCAGTTCAAGAAAAAGTATAAAAATTGCCCACAGACATGAATATGTTTGTTTGTCATGAGTGGACGGAGAGGTGTTTTAGGCAAGATAGACATTTTATCAGCCTCCCCTATCATAACTGAGACAGGCACTCGGTCATGTTCACGTCAACTCACTGTCGGTAGCATAGCAAAGTCTGCAGGGGGCATGCTCACATACTCACACGCATACACACTCACACACACGTGTCCCAGATTCTAACACAGAAAAGCACTTCATGGACAGGCTGTCTGGGGAAAGGTGTGGACAAGATATTTTGTGGCCTTTTTCTTGGAGCTGCTGAGCAACGCTAATAGTTCTGCATGCACGTACACATACACACGTACATGTACACACACAGGGCCCTGAGAGATGGGTCTCACTCTGCTGTGTGGGGATGAATCCCTGACAGCACCCATGTTGCACAGTAAGAGACCCCTATTTCTGCCACCCAGAGGGAGGGCAGGAGAGATAGAAACCGGAGAGAGCGAGGCGAGGAGAAAAGATAGTTGTCCTCATGTTTTTGCCTTGTGCTTCTTCCTGCAGTCTTGTTGTGGTACAATACGTCAGCAGTGTGAGACCTGCATCTGTATACATCTGAGCTGCGAAAAATGGAATTATTTCCCTCAAATGATGTGTGACCACAAAGGTCGTTCCCTATTCTCAAGCCTTTGTATGGCAGTCCATGTTCCACTGAATGGAAAACCCGCTTATCAATAAAGAGGCCAAGAACTATGAAAGGCCGGAATGTGGGGCAGAAGAAAGGGCTGACTTTTAAAGGGTCTGGTCTTTTGGAAAGGCAGCACACAGGGCTGACAGAATAAATGGCAAACTCATAAACCCTCGATTATTCAGCTCAACTGCAGAGATGAAAACAACAATAAACACCTGCAACCAGGAGACTTTGGTCTATGTGTGTTTGTGTGTTTGTGTGTGTGTGTGTATTTTTTATGTGTCTAAGTGTGGAGGTGATGCACGGATGTGAATGCATATGAATGTCTGGATGTATTCTGTGCAGATATACTTTCAGCACCGAGGTACTGTAATTTGAGTTACAGTATGTAATTCACACTCAGTGCGCAAAGATGGCACAAGCATTTCTTTGGTCAATCAAATGTGCAACAACAAACGTCCAAAATAGCACAATATAAACTTTACCTGCAGAAAATCATCACGCTTGATTCCTTGTGTAATCGGTGATAATTGGTCACAGAACCAAATTAAGTTATGAAGTTGCTTAAAAGGTCAGTCCACCCAAATGACAAAATAACATATATTCTTTCTTACCTCTCTAGTAGTATATAGGCATGCAGATAGATAGCGCTATTTCTTCAGTAGAAAGCCATTCCAATGAAAACTGTTCCCAGTGAGGTCTGAGGATTATCCAGTGATGGGGAGACTGATTCTGGAAAGACAAGTTACTGTTGAATTTTTAAACATCATTTTTCAATGCTGTGAGCACCACAAACAAAATTCCACTCACCTCCATTGGATTGTTTTTTGTTTGCATTGTATCTATTTTGAGAAATGCAATCATCTTTTCAGCAGACATAATTTAAACCACATTAAAAACAAAGCCATGTATTATATATTGAGTGTTGGAAATGGAAATTACTTTTTGGAGTTGTTACTTAGTTTGAATTTCATTTCATGTTATTTTATTGCCAAAATGTCACTCAAAGTACTGTACATACTTGTGTCTTGGCTTGTATTTTGAAATGTGCAGGGAAAAAAGAAAAAAATCTGTGGCTCAGCCATACAAAAAAATCAATATGAAAGTATTCTTTAGGATAGAATGCCACAAAAAGGTCAAATCCATCAATCAATCCCTCTCGCCCGTCTCTCACTGCACATCCCTCTTCCTGTCACTCAAGATTTCTTTATTTCCTCATGTCAACTTTTGGCGTCATCCCTCCCTCATCTGTTCCTTCTGCTGCTTGTTCTTAACATTCTGCCTCCAGGAAAATAACATTACACCCTGCTACTGAATGTGTGTTTTGGGTGTGTGTGTGTGTGCACATGTGAACAGATCTGGTGGATTGTGTGTGTTAACTTTATGGTCGCCCCTGGCCTTCACACCTCTCCCACAATCAACCTTCCCCTGCCTGCTACACCGCACTGTCCTGGGCTATTGTCCAGTACAAAGCACTTTGGAGAGCAGCACCTCACCAGGCATTTGCATTTTAATCACAACATATACACATGTAAGCATTGTGATGTTGCGTGAGTGTAAAGCCTGTCAACAAAAAAAGAATATAGTAGAAAAGAAGTGATTTTATTTGAGGAAAAAAATAATTTCCATCACAATGGGAACAAAAAACAGAGAACTTCCATCAGAACACACTAATAATAATGTTTTTCTCAGTTGATAAAATACATGTACTGTGTGTACTTTACTTTCTGCTTCAGCTTGCCTGCCTTATTTTTCTCGCGATTACCTCTCCAGTTCCTGCTGATCCATCAGCGTTTTAACAGAATAAACGCTTATGGACACTTTATCAAATGGAGGATGATCATCCTTCTTAATTCTTACTATTTTGATTTACTTCTTGAGACTGTGCAGTAGTACTTCTCATTGAGCTAACTGTATTTAAGAGCTGTTACATAAATAAGTGTTTAAAGGTAAGTTAGAAACACCAGCCTTGTTCTTTCATAAGAAACCATTTGGAGCAATTAATTTATGCACAGTATGGAAAACAACTTAAAAAGCTTTAATTTGTTGCCGTCATCGCTTTTGTTATATTGCTATTTCGATCATGTGTGAGCTGAGTGTTTTCGTGCCAGCATGCACTTTACATGACACAGCTTACTGTCAATCACCTGACTCCCACAGGGAGAAATTGAAATCTCTGCCAGGAATACATGTCACATTAAACTTCACTATCACATCCATGTTTATCATTTAGCTGGGACATAATTGTAAACTGTAAGTTAATTACCTTTAGGCAAGGTTTTTTTTTTTAATGACGGACACACACGATGTTTACTGCAAATGTTAAAACCTCTAATTATATGGCAATGTGAGACAATAGGGTTTAACTCTAAATGGTTACTGGTAAAGTCGTACATGGGGTTTATTAGAGCTTTTTACCTGAAAACAGATGCCTGCTGAGACTGGAAACAAGGCTGATGAGAGCAGTGAGACTCAACCAAAACAGTAAAGTTGCAGGCGGTAAAACCAAAACAATGAGCGGTAAAATGCTAAAAAGCTCCGCAGAGCTGGGGGGACTCGATTATCTGAGGGTTTGTCACTTTGAGCAATTATTTTTACGTTACACGTTGACCGACTGTTAATATGAAAATATTGATTGGTGCAGCCTTAAGCAAGTCTAATATTTTAACATGTTTAATTTTTTGCCCACTATATATTTTTGTCACCATTTGTATCTTCTTAACATTATGATCAAATTATTTCATACAGTTTTTTTTATACAGTATGTGTTCTATAAATATTTGGTGATAGTTCATGCAGTTACAAGCTAGTTGGGGATTTGTTTACACTCCAAGTTGTGTGTTCTGGCTTCCTATGTCACAATGTAAACTCTCCTGAGAGAAACAGTGGTTCCTGCAGGTATAGTGAAAGAAATCCCCTCAGTTACATGAAAATCATAAAAAGAGGTGTCATGTTCCAGGTGACTCCAGTGCCATACAGTTATACCTTGGCTTAATAAAAAAAAAATTAAATCATAACCATACTAAAAATATGTTACGTTCCTGAATGAAGGCGATGAGGAGGGGGTTGTAATATCCCCCCGTCTTAAAAGCAGTCTTCCTCTTTCATGCCATCCCACGCTCCGATTGGTATAACAGGTAATTAGTGCTGTGTCATGGCCCCGGGGAGCTGAGGAACGAGGAAAAGGTGGGTGAGGAGAGAAACAGAGAGAGTGAGAGAGAGATTTCTGATTACCTGACAAGTTAGGGCTGGAAAGGCCTACACTTAGCCCATTAAAGATTTTTTCTTCAGCGTGACATTTGAGAGCAGCTGCGAAGCCATGCGCCACCTTGCCATTTCCCTGTACACTGGGCGTCCATTTAGGGACAGGGATGGGGAGAGAGAGAGAGAGAGAGAGAGAGAGAGAGAGAGAGAGAGAGAGAGAGAGAGAGAGAGAGCAGCCACCAGGCCATTACAGTGGCACAAATGGATTTCATTCACCAAGGTGAACTGTAGTACACTGATAAATGCACTTCCTTGAATGTCAGCAAATGTCACCCAAGAAGCCATTTGCCACTGCTTTAATAGCTTCTCCAGACTTACAGAGGGAGTGACAGAAAGTAAGAAGGTATGAGGTAAGATAAGGAAGATGATGAGTCACATGGAGTGAGGGACAAACAAATGCACACATGTACAGCAAGGCAACACACAAAACAACAGAGGGATTGAAGCAGAGTGAAAGAAAACAGATGAGAACAAGTTTGGGCTATTGCCACTTCCACATGATTAAGCAATTAGCTATTTGAGATGTCTCCAACGAGGTAGTGCAACTAGACAGAAGTGGACATTTAGAACATAATCCCTTTCTAGCTTTCCTTCTGTTTCTCTCTCCTCGTTGAGCTTCTGTCCATATGTCTGTGTCTTTTCACCTGCGTATAGTTCAACCTATGAATGTATTTACAGTATGTTTCTGCCTGCCCGTTTGCCTTTCTCTCTCTGTGTACATACATGTATACGTGCATACACAGACACAAGCACCCTTGTCTGTTCAAGCAAGAGTCGACATCATTAAGTGTAATGTGAGAACTTGCAGGTACAGTTGACGCCTCTGCTTCCTGAGAACTGTCACAGTGCACACAGCTCATGGGAGAAGTTTGCCCTCAGGGCTTCGTGCCAGAAAGCCTTACTACTTGGTTAGGTTTAGGCACCAAAACTACTTGGTTAGATTAAGGAAAAAGGAAAGGCAGAAAGCCCCTGAAAAGCAAACTTCTCCCACATGCAGTAATATATAGACATAGGGCTGCATAAACACCTTTTAACATGCACAGTTGTTAAATGTGTCAGTTAGGCAAAGGAAACCAATTATGGCTGGCCGGTAAGTGTGTTGCTTCATCCCAAGGCATCGTCCTGTCTACAGCGCCTCAGCCTTATTTTAAGACTGATAACAAATCCTTTGACCTGTTGCTGGAGGTCTTTCTTTGGTTGTAAAGAAATAACAGATAGACTGAAAAATAGGTTTGGTTTTTCTAATTTTCCCACTTTCCCGCTTCTCTTTCATACATACAATACTTAATCCTGTTGTTTTCCGTGCACTTATTTTACTTTTCACTTTTTTGCTTCTATATTATGTATGAAACCTCCTTTTGTGTCTGTGCACAACTTTTCCAATGCTTTTATGCCTGCATATGTGCTCAGTATGCTTAAATTTAGTATTAACAAATGTGTGTGTGTGTGTGTGTGTGTCTGTGCGTGTAAGTGTGTTGTTTTGACTGCACGAAGACAACGTTGGCTGCAGCCAATCCTAATCCCCCATTCATTTCCACAAGCAGTTGCTAAGGTTACAAATTACCTTTGGTGCTGGTAAGTGGTTTCTTTTATGACACTGGACGCCCTAATCCTTTTACTGAATACATATTTCATTTAGGATTAGCACAACAACGGATACAGTTGTTCTTAGAATATTCCAACTCCAGCGCTCTGTTTTGTTCATGCTCATCAGGCACACTGCTTGCATATCAACGCCAGACTCTCCTTTTAAATAACTATATAAATGAATAAATCTGCTTTTTTACTTTAGTCTGCTCTCTCTTTTTGAAACTAGAGTTGTGGGAAAGCCTGAGGGAAGTGAAACTCAATCAGGCAGGTAGCATTAGATAGGTAACAACACAGCCACTGTCTGGCAAACAATTGATTAGGCCACATTATTCTCTTTTTCAGGTTTCTATGGTGTGTTCAGTGTCTTTTTTAGAGGCCAACAATGGAGGCTGTTTCTTTCCTTTAATCTCCTAACAGTTGATACACACTTATCTGACAGCTTTAAAGGAAAAATAGGAAGAAACCTTTATGTTTTGCAGGAACTGAATTTCACTGGTTGACAAAAGCTTATGAATTTGAGCTGATGGTGTATTTTGTGGTGCCTATGATTAGAGACAGTCAGATGACATAAACTACATTCTCTCCATCCCATTACAACCAGTGTGGACATGGGGTGTTTCCTCTCTTACTCCACCAGCTCCATGACCTGAAAACTACATCTGTGCCACCATTATATTATTTAAAACACATCAGGTTTTCCAGTGTGTGAATTTGTCTGACATTTTAACCAGTACAATCCAATCCCTCTTTCTGCCGAAGTGTGTGAGGATTTGATCCTTAACAACTAGAGTAAACACAACTTTTATAATTTACTTAATTACTGAAGAAATTAAACAAAGCACTGAATTGTCTACTTGAAGGCAATGCAAAGAAAGTTTATTTATAGGGCACATTTCATACACAAAGGCAATTCAAAGCGGTTTACATGACCCATACAGACATCAAATAAGAAATACAGTGCAAAATATTAAAAATAATTCATTTATAGAAACAAATAAATATATTTAATTTAATAAATTGAAGGATGAAAACACAAATAAATGGAAGTGACTTCAGGACTTAAGCACAAGTTGGATGATCTGAGTGCTTAAGATTTAGTAGAAAACATGAATGCTTTTTATCTGGTTTTAAAGATCAGTCGAGTCAAATCTTCCAACTCCTGGAAGTGTGTACCAGTTATGTGCAGTATAACTAAATGCTGCTTCTCCATGTTTTGCTTTTTGTTTGTAGGAACAGTTTACACACCGCTACCTGATGACCTGAGGGACCAAGGGGGTGCATATCATAAAAGCTGTTGGAAAAATGTGTTTTGGTCTTTAACCACGCAGAGATTTCCAGACAAGTAGTGGTATTTCAAACTCTACATGTTCAGTTTTCATTCGTCTTTGTTAGGATCAGCTGCAGCCTGAGAGGCTTTTTGGGGAGACCTGAGAAAAGACTGTTTAAGCTCAACCTTCTGGAAATAAAAAGGGTGGATAGGTTTTTCTGAATCTTGCCTGGACTTGAATGCTCTGATTCTCACAGTTTTTAAGAAAATAGTAGAGTTTGTTATTGACATGATGTGGCTATTAGAATTTGTATCTGAGCCTATAAAACAGGATTTCTCACTCGATTTTCAAAGAAAGAGAGTCGAGATGGGTTCTGAGGAAAATAATGGTGCTTTTTAATGTTCTTCTTCTTCTTTCTTTCTTTTTCTTTGTGTCTGATCCAAGTTGCTTCCACATAGAAGAAGAGTTGAAGTAGAGTAGAGGAAAGATGTTTTAGGGCCCTAAAGATTTAGGGTTGAGGGGATAACTGCAGAAGCCAGTCTACTAAAAGGGGCCACTAACTGATGGGATGCAATGGTGGAAGAAGTTCTAAGATCCTTTACTTAAGTAAAAGTACCAGGACAATATAAAAATACTTCCCTACAAGTTAAAGTCCTGCATTTGAAATTCTCCTTAAGTACATACGTATGATCAGCATAATGTACTTAAAGTATCTTAAAGTACTTGTCCCCTGTGACTATTACATGTGACATTATTAGATTGTTAATACTGATGCAACAATGTGTAAGCAGCATTTCACCGTTGTGTTTGGTCAAGGTGGAGCTAGATTTAATTACTTGATATACTGTTAGGTAGTTTAGCCCAAAGGTTCTCAACTTAAGAGTTAGGCCTCTCCAAAGGGTCACAAGATAAATCTGAGTAATAATAATAAATCTGAATAAGTTCTGCTACAAACATTTATATTCATTTTTTGCTGTTATTTTTGAAAAACTGGGTAATTTTAATTATCTCAAACAGTTATTTAAATTACAACATCTGAGAAGTTTAGAGGGGAAATGTCGCTCAAACACAAGCCAAAAAGGTCAGGAACCACTGATTTAATTTTTAACAATGTGTTGTATTTTATAAACTGATCACATATTATTTTAGGTAAAATCTTCAAAGTAACTGAAAAGTAACTAGCAATTCCAGCTGTTATATAAATGCAGTGGACTAGAAAGTACAATATTTCTCCCTGAAATGTAGTGGAGTAGTATTAAGTATCAGAAAATAGAAATACTCAAGTAAAGTACAAGTACCACAAAATTGTACTTAAGTACAGTACTTGAGTTATTGTACTTAGTTACTTTCCAACACTGCTTGGATGATATCATCTTATTTGATAGCTAACTACCTGCTCAAGTGGCTGAATAACTTACTGTTTAGATAATTAGCTGCTGCTTACTGACTGGCTGGCTGGCTGGCTGGCTGAATGACTGATGGGTATATTAACTGTCTGCCTGTCTGCCTGCCAAACTGACTGACTGGCTGACTATTGAGGCTTAGTCCTGCTATGTGGTGAGCTCATCATCACTGGCAAGCACAACAAAAGACTGATGGGAAGAGGCTGTCAGCTTGTGCGTGCCTATGTGTGTGTGTATAAGTGTGTGATGGCTTCATTCCTATATCAACACAGTTCTCTCTGTGGATGAGTCAGTAGGCCAAGCCTGACCATCATCCTCTCTCATCTTTCTCTATCACACACACACACACACACACACACACAGGAAATCAAAAAGCTCTCTGCACACACACACACACACACACACACACACACACACACACACACACACACACACACACACACACACACACACACACACACACACACACACACACACACACACACACACACACACACACACACACACACACACACACACACACACACACACACACACACACACACACACACACACACACAATGTGGGCTTGGGGGTGAAGTGGTGCTTAGAAGGAGTGAACTTGGGGTCAGGGTGGAGTGAGACAAGAGAGGGACAGATAACACTTCTGTTGGAGACACTATGTTTCATTTTCAGCGTCTTAAATGGCTGTTTCTGTTGACTAATCTGGCAATTTTAAAACATAACATCTCCTCTATTCATAAACTACTCTACATTTTACAATCATATCATAGTTACAAATTTCCCTAAGCTGACTCGCTTTTAAGCAGGAGGCATGGAATAAAGAGAGCAACAGAAAGACAGAAGTGACAGTAAGATCAGAGCCCTTGTTAGGAGGGACACATGGGGGGGATTTAGCGTAAAACACCCAGCTGTCTACCTGTCTGTCTGATTGAGGGATAGTGGGGTTTTCAGTGTAACACGGAGCCAAGCTGTTCTCCTCTGTGGCGGCTAAAAGTGTGTGTGTATGTGTACTCTCCTTGCTTGCTTGGTCTCAGGGGCGCCATGGTGAGGAGGAGATAGGCAGACGACCAAAATCTCTCTCTCTCTCTCTCTCTCTCTCCTGTCTCCAGTATAGATGTCTCTATACGGACACAAAGAGAAAGGGAGAGGATGAGAGACACTGAGAGAGAGACGGAAACAGAGGGAAGGCAACAACAAAACAGGCTGTCTCCATGCCAATGCAAAGCCCAACTGTACCTCTGTTACACTCTCTTTCTGTTTTTGTCTTGTTTCTGTCAGGTGAATCTCAATCAGCTGCTTTGAGGATATATCTCCATTCTTTCTCTTCTTCCGCTCTCTCTCTCTTTCTATTTCTTAATCTTTTCTCTCCATCGCTCTTCTCTCTTCACCCTCTGTTGTCCATCCTTTTATCCTTCCTTCCACCTTTTCTTCCCTGAGTGAAAGGACTGAGTGAGTGATAGTTTTGTCTGGGTTGCTTTATTCATGTTGTTTTCCTCTCAGATGCTACGAGTTTCTACATACTTAATCCCAGGGGTCATCCTCCATGTAGGCAACCATATAACAACATTACGTTTCTTTCAGAGCATATTTGCTGTTGCAAATTAGTATATAAACACAAGACAGGGTTGAAAAACACTTTAGGTTGTAACCAGTCATCTAAAAGAAAATGTTTTATTTGCATGTTTTTTCAATGTTGTCTGCATGTTGTGTTACAGTATATTATATTGTGGCCTGATTGTAATGATGTCATAATGTGCTATTAAACTGACTTATTTAAACGAAAAGAGAAACACACATTGCTACAATGTTTTTCATATTAACAATTATCACATAACCTAAAATAGATTTTTCATTCAGTTGCGGTTGGTTTTTAATACTAATGAAATATGCAAAACTAGTACATTAGTTTATAATGGAGGAAGCTCAGTTTACAGGACTTTACATATGATGAAATATGAAATATTATAGGTCATATACTCCATATTAGCTTTTTTCATGTGTGTGTTCCACATCACAAAATCCTAGTTTTTCCAACCATGTATTAATTCATGAGTTTAAAGTAAAAGTGACACCAAATTGGTTTTAGAACAAGTTATGTTGTTTTTATAAACAGATCTGTTATAGAACATGTAATTGCAGTAAAATCAAGTCTTTCAAGTTGAATTGTAAATATTATTCTTCTCATTTATAGAAAAACTAGTTTCTATTTAAATTTAAACTCCCACCAGTAAACTTAATATGCAAAAACAAGCTGTAACGTGAGCTTAATATAACTACTGCTGCATTAAATAGGATAGAATGCAATATAGCTAATACAATAGAAAATGTTTTTTTAACATATTACACTCCCAGCCTTTTATGATTAGTATTTCACTTGGTTTCTTAAAGGAGTAATCTACATCACATGACAGAGACGAAATTTCCATAATGCAGTCATTCTCATTACATTAGAGCAAAACCCAGTAAAATGGTTAAAGGCCTGAACAATGATGCAGTGGCAATTAAAATGGTGGATAACCCACCTGACCTGCAGGCAGTTATCCCTAATAAGATAATCATAATCTCTACTAAAAAAAGAACATCTATGTCCTTTCAATAACTTACATCATTGTCATGCTGCTTAAATGTGGTTTATACTGTGGATTCATCAAAGCCTTGATGCAAAGGGGCATAAGTGGCATTTTGTTAATCATTGGGAAGTTCATTGACTGCGTTCTGATAGTAAAAAAAACCCCATTTCTGATCAAACATTTTTAAATAAAGGGCAAAGAATACAAGTGAAAATTAAATTTTAGGTGTTAAAAAAGTTGCCCTTGATGGTTTATGATTATTAATCTGTTGCCTGTAGCATTTAGATGATTGTGTTTCGGATTAGCTACCAAAAATGCAGACATTTGATTTTTAGTTTTTGCTTTGCTATAAAATTTGTAAAATGCTTGAACACAAAACCTTGAGAAAAAAAAAATTGGATGAACTGCAACAGCCTTGAGCAGTCAGAATACATGTGAGGATATAAATAGACACCAGACTTCACAAGTGCAAACACAAAAGATTTCTCAGGGAACCGAGGAGGGATGCAAAGTGCTAAACTCACCAGCACCCAGTGACGTGGTGATATTGGTCGCTTTCCTGCCGGGGGAAGATTTAATAAACGCAGAAAAACAAACACGGTCTGAGGGTGGCGGGGTTGTTGCGGGGTGAGGACGGTGGCACACTGGACACATCCTCCTGTAGGAAGGAAGCGGAGTTGTGGAGAAAAAAAAGCAAACAGGAGCCATGGACGGGTCTCTTTAACCCCGCCGTGAACCCGCGACCTTACCTTCGACTACTTCCCATCACCTCTGCACGACATTTAGCCCACGGACCGCGGAGCGCACACGCACAAGCAGCATTGTGTGGGGCTGTTTGGAAGGGGTGGAGGGGAGCAGCGAGGGCGGCGGCGTGCTGTTCATGGAGGGGTCAAAAGAATGAAAACCACCGTGTTCACAGGGCAATTACAAAAAGGCTTGGACGCTGGATGGTCTGTGCAGCCACAGTCAACTAGGAGAGAAAATATCATGTTGCAGCGGAGGAACAGCCAGGAAAAGTTACATTTCTTTTTTCTCTCTCTCATTTTATCTCTTGATGGAAGGATGAAAAGGGTTCAAAACAAATACAAATCACAAATGAACAGATGAAATTAAATAAAAGGAAAAAAGATTATGTAAAAGTTCTATTTCTGAGTTATGTCTTTACTAATTCTATATTTTAGGATAATACAACGCAAATAGCCCATGGCAGAAAATTCCCTATTATTATGTGGATGCTACTGAAGTAGGCTATTACAAGGAAAATATCAAAAGAGTAACTTGCTCAAATATGAAAGCAAAACTCCCTTATGCATGATCATAAGTATCCTATGATAAAGCCACTATAACAACTTGTAGCTGAGTAAATATACTGCACGGGATAAAAATGGAACTAATCATCAGTAATCATTTGATTTTTTTTTTTAAATAATGATGCCTTTAATGGCTCACATCACAATTAATTGCCGTCTATATTGCCAAACCATTTTATCACGATCTTTACAAATGTGTTATTAGCTGTAAAGACTAATTGTGACAGTTGAATCGATACCTTCAAGAAAAGGTCACTGTATTATATTCGTCTAATTTTCCAACACAGCAACCCTGCCTCCAAGGAAATCGTTTGTAGTTGGCATTATTTAGCACATTTTTAGTTACTATTCCTGATATATATGATGCTTTTATATATTTTTTCCTCTGATGTGGCTAAGCTGTCTCTTAAATGTTAAAAGATAAGAGGTTAACTGAGTGGAAAGGTCGTGGTTGCTTAAGAAGAGAAATGAATCGGCCACAGGAGACACGATGGAGGGCAGAGCCACAACTACAGCTGCCACACATGAATGTTTGATAAGCGGGCTGGATAATGGCTCCTTAAGTCAGTCAAACATAAACATCTCGATCGCGCTCTGACATCTGCCATCCAAAGCTAATAAATAGGAGCTGAATAATGAATGAGCATTTACAATAATAAAGCTGAAATATCTCAATGTGTCATATAGCAGGACGGATATAGGTCAAGACTATAATGTGTATAGTTTGTTTTAGTACTTTTAAATTATTACAATACTTATATGGTGACTTTCTATGGGTGGTCTGAGCATCACTTTTTTTGTATTTGCGTGTGTAGGTGTGTGGACATGGCAGGTTACATGCAGGCTTCAATGGTTTCAGCAGTGTGTGTATGAGCCCCATGCGTATGAAAACATTATGGTTTCAATAGCAGGGAGAGGGTGTGCATAGTGAGCGTATCTAAGTTGATACAAACTACTGATACTGTAAGCCAATCAGCACTGTAGCATTTATCAGTCTCGTTCGACAAAGACAGACAGACTACAATTTAATTGAAGACCATCTTTTTCTCTTTTTAGACTATGGCGTGGATCAAATATAAATGACAGCTTTAGTTAATTAACGAAGGGGTAGCCTATTTTCCCCAAATAAAGTGCTCATCATAAACATTTATAAATAAATATTTCTGTCCCTTTAGGGTACACTTTTTAAGACTTCAGTTATTTCCACATTTTGATTTAACAAGTATCCGTAGTGATTAATGAAAGCTGTTGGAATCTCAGAGGATGGGCTGCAAAATCAAAATCCCGTGGTTTCAGGGCTTTGTGATTTTAAATGGAGCTTTAAAGACGCTAATAATAACGATATAATAATAATGAATGAATACATGACTGAAAAATGTTATTGCTGTTATTATTATTTCGCAACATTATTATCCCCCCAAAATCTATAAGCCTATAAGAACCAATAATATAATGAATATAGTCTATTGGCCTGTCCTTGCTGCTGATTGTTCTTTTCATTATTAACTACTGCTTGTCAGCATCATTTCTATGTAGCACTTAATTTAGTGCTGAGCTGCTGCATGGGTCAAACTGCTGTTGACCTGTTGCACCACCCCCCACCCCCTGCTCTCCCAGACGTCCGCTATTGATCGAGGGATTGGCGAGCCAAACGGAGATGTGTGACATAAATCAGACTGGACGGGCGCTGCTCACCCGTGAGTAACCGGCTCCTCGGCCGCCGCAACCCTCCGTTATTATCCTGTAAGCTAATATCCAGTTATAGGACGGTTAGTTCCGGTCATCACCTCTCATCGGCTGCTGAGTCATCGCCGCTGTGACGTTTTCTATAAAAAGAGATTGCGTAAACATAAGTGCGCCATAAACCACCACAACACTGACACCAATCTGTTGCCTAGCAACCATTCCACCTAGGCTAGCTACTATTCGAGATTTTTTTGTTGTTAAAGAAAACAATTAGCCAAATACTCTATCAAAAATCAAAACAGTGATGTTATTTCTTTTTGATAGCCTATTCTTGCGAGTGTTTTGAAAACAATCCACGTGAGCACACTGCAGGTGATAGCCCAACAACGCCGCTTACTGTAGCTGTTAAATAATCAGTAGCACTTTCTCCAGTGGCTGAACTGCATTACAGACTAGGACTGAGTGGACGGGCGATAAACAGCCCTGTGTGCGAAAACAAATGTAGCCTGTGTGTTTTAGACTATGCGCCATCCCAGTGTCTCGCAGGTTTAATAAGAAGGACTTTGGTCCAGGGATGAACCTGGACCTAGCCTGAAATATCCTAGCAGCAAACCAACCCTAAAGGCATATTTTTGGGACGAAATAAACAAAGAAAAGTCATTACAAACTTAACTAAGTATAGGCTACATAAACATAAATATGTAAATATATATACATCCAACATATTTTCTAAATATTTCTACAGGATTTGGATTTTCTACGTCAGAATCAGAGATCTGTAGCCTATAAAAGAGTCATCTAGGGCATCTTAAAGTATTAGAAATAACATCAAGTTTAAGACTGATGTTCTGGGACTTTTCGCAGTTTAAGGGTTCTCGTGGTCATTTAAATTAACTTTCACAGACACCCGGGAGTGTGTTTGTAGCCTATTAAGGTGGATATATCCCATTAATAATAATATCCCTTGAAGTGGTGTCCAGGTGGTAGGCTAGGGTACAGTTACTCTTAATTAATTTGACAAAATGTCTTCAAAGTACAGCAAAGTAAATAGTTTTAATGGAAGAAAGCAACAGACAAGCCCAATAATAATAATAAAAAAGTGCAAAAATGTATAATAGCCTACATCGATCTATAGCTAAAAACAAATAGCCTACAACTTCAACTTGCAACAATAACTACAGTACATGATAAACCCATATTGAAACTGCTGCAGTGAAAAACTATGTGCAAATTGTCCAACCAGCCTCTGTTTGCAACTATTCTTCCACTTTTTCTGATATGCTGCCTTCCTGCCTGTGCAGTAATTGTTCTCCTGAACAATGATCACAGCCGAGCAGGCCAACAATCCCATGCACACTGAGCGGATATGACATGGCCCACCTCTTTTACACTTCTTGCCTGTCTCAAACTTGACTTGGGGGTAAACGGGTAAACGGGCAATCGAGTGGAGTAATGTCAAAAGCTGCAGTCAAAGAGGGGAGGGAAGGAGGGGGGGAGAGAGAGGGAGAGAGAGGGAGAGGGGAAGAGAGAGAAAGAGAGAGACTTCTGTTTATGTATATGGTTTTATTTTATTTCACACATGCTTTGACAATGTTAACGTCTGTTTCTCTTGCCAATAAAGCCCGATTGAATTGAGAGAGCGAGCGACTGTGACGTCGGTTTCGTCCATTGCGTGCAATGCAAACACCGCAACCAACAAATGTGAGACAATGACAGGATCGTGGGTGACATGGTGACTGTAACCTTCACACACACACACACACACACACACGAGAGAGAGAGAGAGAGAGAGAGAGAGAGAGAGAGAGAGAGAGCGAGAGAGAGACAGAGAGAGAGAGAGGCACACTTACTCGATATAGATCTATAGATCACTCACATTAGTCGATTACAAAATAAGGCTTTAATGAAAGCATTTACCCGCTGAGAGACATAGAGATTGTGTATGTTGTGAGTTAAATGATTGTGACAAGCAGCCACTGCACGTGTAAACACTTCCTGATTGCAGCAACTAGTCTACGTTTTTAGTTCAATAATGTGCTGAAACACTGAGTGTAGTGGTGGTACTTGGATCCTTTACTTAAGTAAAGATAATAATGTCACAAGGTAAAAATACTCTGTTAAGAGTAAACGTTTGGTATACAGAATTTGACTGTGAACAGAAGTATTATCAGATAAATGTAGCTTACTTAAAGTATCACAAATGAGTGTTAAATCATTATATAGGTCCCATATTATATTATTAGAATGTTATTATGTTGATGCATTAACATGTAAGCAGAACTTTATGTTTTTGCTGGTCAAAGTGGGAATATTTTTAACTAGTTTTTATGCTGTTGGGCAGTTTAATCTATAAAATTGCATAATATTTTATATGTTAAACATTTTGTATCTGAACCTGCAAAGTAACTAGTAACTAAACCTGTCAATTATATGTAGTGGAGTGAAAAGTACAATATTTCCTTCTGAAATGTATTGGGGACGAAGAATGAAGTAGCATAAAATGGAAATACTCAAGTACAAGCCCCTTAAATTTGTACAGAAGTGCAGTACTTTAGTGAATGTACTTCCTAACAGCAGCTTACTTTAGAACATTTGATCTCTTATAGTATCTTTACAATTTTAAAATATAGGCCTATTGAGCCTACTGGAAGAAGTATTCAGACAATTTACTTAAGTAACTATGAGATAACTTCTGTTATGAATTGGCACTATATAAATAAAACTGAGTTGAATTGAATTAAAAGCAGCTATGCCACAATGTAAAAATACTCCATTACAAGTAAAAGTCTTGCATTCAAAGTTGTACTTAAGTAAAGTACAGAAGGAGCTTTTTTAATGTAGTTGGTCAAGGTGAAACTAATATTACAACTTTATATGGGCATACCTGTAATATTATAAAATTATCATATATTTGTATGTCAAATATTAATCTGTAAAGTAGTAAGATGATAAATAAATGTAGTAGAGTACAAGTACAAGTATCTACATTTTTAAGTAGGAGTACTTGAGTAAATGCAGGCTACTTAGTTACTTTCCACCACTGATTTACTGTTTTGTGTGTCTTATGTCTGTGTGTTGCAGTGTGCTGTTTTCATTCACACACAGCCTTATCATCTCCTCTGCAATATCACTAGCTTATAAATAAGAGGTTATTCCACTACTGAAATGTTAAAATGGAAAAGGTCAGCTGTGGAGCATGTGGCCAGCCCAGCAGCATCTGAACCCGGGTTAAAAGGGACTGCGTGGCCAAAGAGTTGAGCGGCCTCGCCTGTATACATGCTGTCTGTGGTATCCACATCTCCCACATTAGTAAGCTTTGAGAGCGATATGTCAGCCAGAGTAATTACGGCTTGTCAGCTCCTGTGACACCGGGCTTAAGGGCCATCTCCCTAGCTCCTATCTGCATCTAAGGACCGAGGCGCTTAATCAGCCTTGACAGTCAAGTCCAAAACAGTCATATTTTCATGGAGAAATTCTGTCAACATTTGTGCTGATGTAACTCTGGCCATCGTGTTAGCTCTCTGGAGTCCCGAGTGCACTTTCAGGCCCACACATGCAGATGAATGACTGACACACAGTAAATCTTCAAGGGTTGGAAGCTGAAATAAACCGGAGGTCTTGTTTTGCTCTTCAAAAAAGTCTTTGGGGAATGGAAGGTGAGCATCATATGTAAAGCTTGGGGCATTGCATCTGATATGCACCCATTATATTTATTTCTCCCTCTCTGCCTCTGTCTCCAAATCAACCCATCTACCTGGAAGAGTGAACACACGGCCTCCTCCAGCGCCGCTGCTACGTGTCATATTGCTGTAGCTCTTTAACACGGGGAGCAGGCGGCTGTGCGGTTAAACTGATGATGAAAGAGACGTCATGGGGAAATGCGCGTTTGATACGGAGTTACCGGCGTGAAGAAAGAGGCTGTATGAGTGATAAAATTATTATAAAGGCCTATTTATACATATATCAAGGATATGAAACTCAAACTGCTTTTCGCTGCAACCGTGAATATATGTCGTTGTGGCCACTTTGTCACCTGCTGGCTGCTGGTGGATGTAGAACAGTTTGTAAGCATACCACTCTTAAAGGCCCTGACAGTTCAAGAGACAGTAAAATACAAGGGCTACAAAATAAAAAAATAGAGATGACGTTTCATTTCCCAAATCACAACTAAGCGTAGCCTATTCTGCTTTTATTTTGCGTCAAAATAATAGGCTACTAAAAATATGGAAATGACCTCATGAAGGCAGAGAGAAAGTGGAATAAATTCAGAAGGGCTATAAAGTGCATGCGGGCGCACCCACTCACTCATAACTGGACCGAAGTTCAAATTAAATAATGAATCTAAGTTAGATTTTTACTTTTAAATCCCTCCCAAAATTTGGTGGAGCCACCTGTTTCGGAGATGATGATTGGCGGGGAGGGAGAAACTAGACGAGCCTAATTGATTTTTAAGTGGTGTCTCTGAGGGTTAGAAGAGTAAGAGGGGAGTCCACTTCAGGGATCCGCCAAACTCCTCCAGTTTGTACCTGAATTGAAGGGCAGTGATGTGTTGCTGATGCGGCTCAACAAGCCACACTAGGGGCCAGACGAGGGGTGGACGGAGGGGCCAGGGCCCGAGCTGAGCTCGGTGCTCTAGTGGGGTATGGAGGGTGATTATACATGAACTTACTTCTGCAGAGGCAATAAGCTGACATGTCAAGCCTCATTCACCAAACAAAAGAAGACATTTCAGGTTTGTGATACGGGCACGCAAACACAAACACCCTCCTTCTCTTTCTCCTCTGTCCTGTCTCTGATCACACTTTTAGTGATAATTAGACACCAGTCTTTAAAAACGTTGTCAATTTCAACACATTTGACTTTATAGTCTGTAGGCTACAATGTGTTTATTTACAGCGCATTATAACCATGTGTTATTGTGTCATTATTAATCATAAGTGATGCCTGGGTTGCCAACGTCACATTCTTATTAAGATAGGCTAGGCTATATATATATATATGCACCACCCACCTTCATTCAATACACACGTTCACACACACACACACACACACACACACACACACACACACACAGGCATGCATGCATGCATCATGGAGCGCAGACCTGCAGAGAAAAAGCAACTCTCCCTGAGTGAGCGGAAGAAAAGCGGGAGAGGGAGGCCGGCTTGCAGCTCCACTCTTCCAGGGTCTCACACACAAGATCCGGGCGCACGGCTCCATTGAGTACGAGGAGGCTTTTGCATGGAGGTTCATTAGAAGTAACGAGTTGACACAAGGTAAATCTTAATGTTGAGGCGCCTTTCTCTACCGGCCCGGGGAGGAGCCCTCATTAACTGTCGCTAACAACCCGTGTAAATACACTGATTGGACAGCTCCGATACAAGCTCCCAGCCCTGCCAGGAAGTCCCCCTAATGAGACCACACAATAAAAACAATAAAAGAAAGGAGAGGGGGGAGAGAGAGAGAGACAGAGAGAGAGGTGTTAAAAAGTTTTGTACAAGCTTTGCTATTAAAGTTGGCGCCACATTTACAGATCATTATGACAACACTTTCACAAAAATTTGGCATTTATTCAATCGTCGCGTTTTTCTATTTCTTTCATTTCAAATTAAGTCACTGTTGTGTTTAGTATATGCTTCTACAAGCGTACACGGAGGGGTGACCTATTGAACCTGTGATTACAAGTAGCCTACTAAGTTGGCATCTTTTTACAGTTTTTTACGGCTTAATTGTTTTGGCGCTTGATGTAACTCAATCAAGTAAATCATACGCAAAATGACATGCGGAATTTTAGCCTATAAAAGGTTTGAAAAGTAAAAATAAAATAACATTGCCACAGCAGCAGGACATAAGTTTCTATCTGAGAGCAGGAGATAATGTACTGCAAAAAATATCTAAGCACTTCAATCTTAATTTTATCATAGCTATTTTTCCCCCAAACGTGGTGAAATGCTTCCAGTGACAATAAGGTGATTCCACAAATTTTACGCATTGCAGAATTTTGCAGAAACAAGTGTTAGCATCTTAAAGCAAAACAGAATATGTCTAATATTTCTCCAATACAATTAAGACAATTGCACTCACTCAAAATTGTCATGAAAAAAGTTGTAATGGAAACAGATGAAATTATCACATCCCGTTGCCTGGGCTTTCACACTTTTTCACCAAGAAACAAATATTTTCAAAACTCAGTGCTACGTTAAATGACTTGTTTAGATTGATACTTTTTGCAGTGTAGAGTCTCCATACCCTGGCATGGCCAGCATGGGACGGAGGGGATTGTGCGCCCCATCCCGACAGCATCACACATCTGCTCTGCAAAGGCACAGATCTCCCCGGTGCTCGGTGAATAAAAATGGCAAACGGACTTTAGTGATGTAAAAGAAGAGATCTGGGAGAACTACCTCCCCATTCAAACTAAAAAGGCCTGACGAACTTATCTGCATCATTTCATAAATATTTTTTGAAAAAGTGTCCGAAAAATACAATTAGTCGCAGCTTACCGAACATTAGTGACAACATTGTAGACGGAAACGGGTCTGCTTAGACAGAACTTACAGGAGCAGCGGTTGGATTTCCATCCTGATCTCGGACAAATTGACCTGTGAAATAGCAGTGAACCAGTGTCACGTCCAGTCCCATGCTCGAATGGTGACAGTCCGTGAACTGGACCCTGTTCGCAGCTCTGCAGGGGACGAAGAAGAGCAAGGGGGAAAACAAGAGCGAAGAGGGGAAAAGGTAATTCCGGATATGTTTGGTGAAAAAACACCAGCGTTGAATTTTCACATCACTAAAATAAAACATAATACATTTCTTGACATGTGAACGGTAATTAAAAGTTCCCATACGTTAGAAATTAAATGCATGCGTGCACGTGTACATGCATATAAATAGGCAACTTAGTTAAAAAGGAATAACGAACATAATAAAGGAGATTTTATTTTTTGGTACGTACCCGTCATTGCTCCACAGTCTCGTCCTGTGTATTGTTGAGATGAATCCGGGATGGAGCAGCAGACACATGAGTCTCTCCTGTGTTTGCCAGGGAGGGGTGTGCTGCCTTTTCTGGCCAGCCTCTGCCAAACCGGGGTCAACGAGGGAGCAAAAAAATAAAACAAGACCCTTTCTTTCGTGCCTTCTTTCTCTTTCCCTCTTACCTTTTACAGTCAACACCTTTTTCTGTCTTTCTGTCATCCGGTTCCCTTCTCTCTCTCTCACTCACGTACATGACGTAGCACCAGCTTTGTTTATTTGCTGCTCTTATTGGAACAGACTGATAATAACTTACTAATTGGCAATTAACCAGTATAGTAACTAACATTTTAGATCCATTGCGTGCTGTAAGAACTGTTGGAGACAAAGAATAGTAGCATTTCTTTAACGGCTAAAACTAGATTTATTTATATAAAAGTTTTCTAAACAAAGTTTGTCAAAGGGCTTTACAATCAATCAACAGAAATGTGATCACAGGAGGTGAGGTGTCGGTGCAAAGCAGACGACAGGCGTCTCTGTCTGCTTGACCAACATATTATCAGTGTTTTAGCGTGCAAAATGCTGTTTGTGTTGTGGTGTCTGGAGGTTTAGGCTGAAAGTAAACGGAGAAGACGCTAAATGCTCGATGTGCATTCAGAGCTCTCGTCCCCCGCTGCTCGGAACATTCAGCAAGCCCTCGGATAAACACACAATTAGGGCAGGTGAATAAACTTGTTTGGGGGGTGTTAATTACATGCTTAACGTAAACAAAAGCCATGTAAAAGAATGTGAATTACCAGTGGCTTTTCCCCCTCAATCCCCATTCAGGTTTTACATTTCACCTCTAGTCTCTTCTAGGAGTGATTTCCGAATTGCCTGCGAGGGCTACTCCCAAACAAGGCTCCTCCAGAACATAATGCTGGATAATACCTGCAGCCTTGGCTTGAATGGTGATCACCTAAATTGGTGCACCAGGAACCCAGGCAGGTATAGGAGGCTTTGCATATTCGGAGGAGTGCTGCTAAGCCTGCATTCTCAACATAATTTTGGGGTGGTGTGTGCATGTGTGTGTGTGTGTGTATGTGTGTGTGTGAGACGGGGGGTGCGGGGGGCACACGAAAATACCAGCCTTTACTTCCAGTCCACAGAGCTTTCCAACGGGACCAGTTCAAGTGCCACTTGGAATTAGTTCTACTGAGGTTCGTATAGCGGCGCAGTGGACAGGTTTGATCCCATATAGCTACTACCCTACCCCCTCACACACGCGCACGCGCACAACCCCAAAGGAAACACACAAACCAAACGCCTGACCCTGCAACAAGATCATCACAACCCCTGCTCTGTATTACAGGCACATACAGACACTTGCACAACATGCACGTAGGTCTACGTACATGCAGTACTCCCTTTTGCCCAAAAAACCGATGCGTAAAAGTGCGCAAACGTGCGTAATTGCACACTCTCACCCGCAGTTATTAAAGTATGTCAGTTCAGGTGAAATGGTGGACATAAACAGGTAGCACTGACTATACATGCATGTCTACTCACTGTCCCCCTGAGCTTGAAGTCGGTGGTCTATCTGGCCAGCCCCGGAGAATGTGCAAATCTGAGAGAGGGAAGGAAAAGTTTTGAATTCCTGAATGATTTTGTAGAAAGGCGGCTTAGGATCATTATGTCAGCTTTATTGAGGGCGGATTAAGCAGAGTCTAGATGCTACGCCTTGTACACGGCCCTTTCACAATGTGAGCACTGTTCGTGTTAGAGTGAACTCACACTATTTTAACACCCTATAAGCCCTGTCTAAATATGAAGCCGTTTTAGCCATAAACATGAAAATCACACCGCCGTGGCTACTGCTGTAAGCCGAATCCTGTGACTGGATGTGGACATTGATCATGTCCTTACCACTAGATCAAATACATGAAAACTGCTTTTATGTCCACAACAAGCTTTGATGTTGCCATTTAATTGTAATTCCAATACTAATGGTATTAATTACAGGGCTGGACTATGACAAAAACCCGTGATAAACTGGTGGCATTAAAAGGGCGATGCCATTGGTAAATTACTTTTCGAACTAAACGCCATGACCTTTGTTTAATCAACACAACGCTGTGCATCGATATTCATTTGGAACAATAAATTGTGTTGGTTGGAGAGGAGGCAGCGGGCAGGGGGCCAGAGATGCGCCCAGCGTCCCGGAGGCAAGGCCGGGGACAGCAGGAGGGGGAGCGGCATCACACTGCAGTCTGCACTCGGACCAGCACCCACACACAGAAAGTGACCACACACACCAGCGAGTCCGAGTAAAGTCATGCTCAGACCCTGTCATAAAATTAAAACATTTATAAAATCATCGACGGATCCAGGGAAAAAGCCGAAAGATTATAGGATTGTGTCATAATTTGATCTTTTAGAACACAAGAAAATGGAAAGTGATAACATATATCAAAAGGAAACACGTAGAAGACCCTAACGCTTTCCTTCCCCTCGATAAAAAGGATTTTTTAAAAAGTAGCTACTACAGGAAAAACTGTACGAAAATAATGTGCAAATTGACTCGCTTCTATTCAAAACGTGTATTCCGGAGTTGCAGTCATTGGTTGTCCATTTGTCACCCTTTTAAAGCTCTCTCAGCCTCCCGCCCTCCCTTCCCGTCTCTGCTAAGCATCTCCAGTCTACATATCTTCTTTAGCTTTAACGAGCCTCGTTAAGATCGCAATAATATTCCACCCTCTAATTGCTCATTCCATTCAGCAGATAGGCGAGCATTGGCTTGCGCCTGATGCGCGCGGTGCGGTGGGAGGGTTGCTGTGGAGATCGGAGACTCTGATAACCCCCAGTGCGTGCTGCACAAGTGGTGAAAGCCTCGCGCTACGTACTGGCTAATGATTGGCACGCTTGACAGTGATTGGCAGGGCTGCCATGACAACGCTACAACGACACCAAGAAGACCAATAGAAAAGGGAAACAAAATGTTTCAATGCTACACTCAACGGCGGATTTAGGGGGGAGATATTATGAGGCTGGTGTCATTAGGCGATAGCCATTGAATCATTCAATCTTTTTTACTTGCCGTGTTTTTTCGGTTTTTCCTTTTTCTCGATAATTTTCTTTCTCTCTCAGGTCATTTCCATGGTTTTCAGATCCCCTTTAGAGCTTTATCCCTCCCATTTCTTCCTGCCAAACTTCGCTGATCGCCCTCTGCTCCTGGCGAACAGCGCTCCCACTACCAGGTCTCCAGAAGACTTGTCCATGTTTCAGCTACCGACCCTCAACTTCTCCCCGGAGCAGGTGGCGAGCGTCTGCGAGACGCTGGAGGAGACCGGGGACATCGAACGGCTGGGCCGCTTCCTCTGGTCTCTGCCTGTGGCTCCGGGAGCGTGCGAGGCGATCAACAAGCATGAGTCCATCCTGCGCGCCCGGGCCGTGGTGGCGTTCCACACGGGGAATTTCAGAGACCTCTACCACATCCTGGAGAACCACAAGTTCACCAAGGACTCGCACGGCAAACTGCAGGCCATGTGGCTGGAAGCGCACTACCAGGAGGCCGAGAAGCTCCGCGGTCGTCCCCTCGGACCGGTCGATAAGTACCGGGTGCGGAAGAAGTTTCCGCTGCCTCGGACCATCTGGGACGGCGAGCAGAAGACGCACTGTTTCAAAGAGCGGACACGGAGCCTGCTGAGGGAGTGGTACCTTCAGGACCCATACCCAAATCCCAGCAAGAAAAGGGAACTGGCTCAAGCCACTGGACTCACTCCTACACAGGTCGGAAACTGGTTTAAAAACCGGAGGCAACGAGACAGAGCCGCGGCGGCCAAAAACAGGTTGGTGATATTTATCCTCACTGTCAAAACACAAGAATGTACACAAGTTTGACAAACACGCATAAATTCAAAAGAAAAAGAGGAGTTTTCATTAAACATGTAGTTGTACTTACGGATAGAGACTGTCTAGGAAAAAGACGAGTCTGTCTCCCAGGGGGAGGGAGCAGGCTGCGGCGACATTTTTGTTATGAAGTGAAATCTGGGTGAGCATCGAAAACACAATTTATGCTGTTGTAAATATCCAAAACTGTCTTTTTAAAATACAAGATTTTTTTTTTCATTTAGAAGAGCTTCTAAATACATTTTCAGCAGATATATAATTTAACGTTGCAGGTATTTTGAAGGCGATATGAAATTATCAAAAACACTGCTAATGTTAAACTCAAGTTGGTGGTCAAAGAACTCTGAACAATAAAATAATAATATAATCACAAACTGGATTGCTGTTAAACCGAAGAGGCGATTATTACGCAGTGTTCTTTTTAAATAGAAACAGCTTGTTTATCTTTTCCTCAAGAGTGAAAGTACCGTAATAAATGACACATAGTGCTTAAAACATATATATATATATATATATATATATATATATATATATATATATATATATACACACACATTACTGGGCTTCACTTAGTTATAGTGCAATCACCTTTTCGGTGATAATAGTGTAACGAGCCTTATGAATTATTTTTAATCAGTAAAATGTATAAAATAAACAGGACTTGATAAGTCTTAATATGTACAGTATTTGGCCAACAGTTAAATCGTTTAATGTATACCTTTAAATGGGCTACATTTGAAATAGTAATAATGTTTTGCAAATAATTTTAAATATTTTTGTGTTTGTTACCAAAGCTATGTAGTGATCTATTTAAACTACACAGCATATAGTAGCTAGCCTACATTTATCATGTACTATATAGTACATTTATTATTTTAACATCACATTTTACTTAGCATTGTTGAAAAAGATTATCTCAAAGGATGATAGAGATATTATTGATATTACTTGACTAAAATGAGCATGCGTATTAAAAAGCATTTGAAGACATAGGCTGTATTCATAACATTAAGTGTGGTATCATTCCATTGAAATGCTATAATTGATTAGAAAATACCTCGGAGAGTACTAAGCCATATGAACACTATTCTAATCTTTTTGCTAAATGAATAGATATATTTCCAGCCTGACATTATCCCGCCGTGATGGAGTTATTATCATGAGTGGATTGGAGATAAACATTTAGGATGATTGGAGTAACCTGGATCTCGACGTCACTCATTCATACACTTCCACTTCTATCACTCTGAAATACATCTGCATCAAAGCCTCATGACATTTTGCATTTGGACAAAGGTCTTTAATTTATTTGAACAAATAATAATAATTTGGTTATGAAACTGCAGAGTCGTTGGTTTTATAAGATAAATAAAACTCTGCAGCAATGAAGAAAAATAACAAACGTAGAGCAAATGCACATAGTAACTAAAACCAGAATAAAAACAAAATCGCTACAGACTGTTATTGTAAAGAATGCCATCAAACTGCTTTTATAAAAGACACCACGTTGGATTTAAAGCTTATTTTTTTCTGTAGTGCTATGACAAGTAATTTAAATCCCAGACTGCTGACTTGCGCGCTGATCATGCCTACTTTTGTAGAAAAAAAAAACAAAACAAAAAAACCCATTACATTTCTTCCAACATTTGGTAGTCTAAATAGTGCTGTGTTTTGTTCCCTGAAAGCTGGCTATTTGATAAAAGCATGCATGCATGGCTGGGGCCGGCAGGGGGAAAGAAAGGCGAGTTTGGACCCCCATTTTGCAGGAGGAGGAGGGGAAGGGGGACATTCTCAGGTCTAATTGCCATTTCTCTCATTTTTTTCTTCTTTTTTCCCCCTCCCCTCCTCGCTTCTTTTCTTCTCCAGGCTCCAGCACCAAGCAATAGGACCGAGCGGTATGAGGTCCCTCTCGGAGGCCGGTCTCACCCCTCACAGCTCGGCAGAGTCGCCTTCAACCGCGGCCAGTCCCACCACCAGCGTTTCCAGTATGACAGAGAGAGTCGATACTGGGACGTCCATCCTGTCCGTCACATCCAGTGACTCGGAGTGCGATGTATGATACGGAGGAAAAAAACACAAAAACACAAAAAGAGAAATATTTACAGGGAAAATGGACCTGAGAGGAAGAAAAAAAGACTTATGAAATATCGCGGATGAAAAAAGGACCGATTGATATAAATATTAAAATAAAAAGAGATAAAAGCACGTCGTTTTTTTTTTATCAAAAAGCGCTTTCAAAGGACCCACGCCTCCCCCTCCTCTTCATACCCCCACACCACCACCACCACCACCACTACTACTAGACTACTTGCATGATGTCTTTTTTATTTTTTATTTTGTAATCAGGGAAAATAACCTGAATGCAAGATTTTCCATCAGGAACATCGATCAGAGGGAATAAAAACAGATCGTCTTGGTGTCTTCGTCGCTTTTTCTTTTTCTCATCTCAATTTTTAGTCCAAGTGATGATGATGATGATGACGGCGAAGCAGCCGCCATGCAGACAAGATGCAATCCTGTTTTTACTTTGTGTTCATCAGACAATCATTTTAAGTCGTAAGCACCTTTTTAAATACACTTCTGTCACTGCCTGTGGGGTACATGGTCAAAAAATGTCGAACGGAATCGTTTATGACTGTATCAGATTTTTATTTTTATTTTCAAAATTTTATATTGAATTATGTATATCTCAAATAATGCGATCATTCTCCCGGTCTGTAATATACGTGTAGAAATATGCTTGTACATAATTATTGCTCTCCCCCGTCTCATCCTCTTTTCTATCCCTTCCTCACTTTTCTTGACTTGGTGTTCCTACATAAAATATTTGTCAAAACTTACAACTGAAGTGCTCTAGGCGTTTTTGTTGTTTTTGGGTTTTGTTTTGTTTGGGGAGGGGGTGACATATGTTAACAGTCACATGCAAAAAAGAAAAGAAAAAGAAAAGTGGAATAGCTTATTACATTTATTCAAGTCTACAGGCTGCCCCCCTCCTCTCCTCTCTGCCGCCCCAGGGTCGCTCAAAGCGCTTATTTACATTAGCCTTTCGTTATTGTGTGGTTATTATGTTAATGTACCATACATTTCTAAATCAAATACAGTATTCAATTTGCTATACCTCTTTGCATGATGTCTGTCTCTCCATCCGATTACGGATAAGGACATTGATAAGTGGCTAAACACATGTTCATATTGGGTCATTATTGGATTGTGGAGACATTAATGCTCATCATGGCTTATGCTGCCCGGACCAGGTCATGCAGTCAGCGGGCTGATTTCCGGAACAGAGTTGAATCGGGTTATACAGACTATTTATTATATTGGTGTAAATTGTTTGGTCTTTTACAGTGACAACGCAAACCAATGCTGTAATTAAAATGTCATATATTTTATTTTCCAGAAGAAGTCATGCTTTACCCCTTTTTTAATTTATCATTACACCCCTGGTTTTAAACCCATGTGATGTAGGTAAAATCCTCCTATATGACTGCCTCTGTATACTACAAAAATTCTGGCAAACGTCAACGTCATGTAGCACTTAAAAATGTGAGTGCTATTTCCCCTTTTGTTTACCGTTGCTAGTGAATACAGAAATTAAGTAAACGCGCCATTAAATGGGCTAATCACGATGGGACTCCTCCCCTGTCCCAATCTCCCATTGTGGCCCGCTGAAAAGAGCTTTTCTTCCTCGGACGAGAACCATTTCCCCCTCCAAAAAAAGGCTTTCTCTCCTGCAGTCCCTTTCCATCTAAATCCCCAACCAATTATGCTGCAGACTGGGGCACATTTGCTATAGGACACTGTTGCAGGAACTATAGTTTTGGTGGAAACACTTGCGCAAAGATTTCTGCCTCCTGGAAGCTGAGCTGAGGGTTTCCCCATGTAAATACGGAGCTTTATTAACTGGCAGGCAACTCTGTAATGCGCGTCGAGTCTCTGTGAGTGTTGCAGTCATGTATTTAGCAACAGAAAGTAGGACAGAGGCTGCTGTTTGGCTCAGGGAGACCGCAAGACTTTTAGAAAGTGGAGTCTGGCATAAAAAACCTAAGGCGGCGACATCAACAGTAAACCTGCAGTTCTTTCACTAAGACAGATTTTTTTATTTTAATAAGACAACTGTAACTGAAACGTTCCCGTCTCAACAAGTGTAACAGGACCTTTAGGCCTACTGTGGTATCAGGGATGAACGGGATGTTAAGATATTTTTCCAGGATGTTTGGCAATTTTGTGCAAAAACTGAAAGTTTAAATCTAAAATTCTATTGGGGGGGGGGGCACCAAAAGAGGCCGAAAGGGGGTATGTAACATTTAGAATAGAGACTAGGAAATCAATATTCAAAAACGTGCCTAATTAGACCAGTTTCATTTGTTAATCTAATGGCTATACGTTAATAACACAGGAGGCTATGGGGTGTGTAAAAAAACAACATTATTAACATTAATCATATAGCTCATAAAATATTTGTTTTATTGTTGTTAAGTGAAATCCTCTCCGCTAAATTTGAGAATCAGCTGGACAAAAGTTGAAATTGTTATAAATAGTAAAAGCAGATCTGGCAATGGATTAGGGTTCTTTTCTCAATAAATGTTATCAGTCTCCACTGGATGAAATGTGCGCATAAGCTATCTACATGCATAAATCTCCCTCAGACGGATACCAATCAAAAGACAAAAACAAGTGTGTCAAAAGCTTCAGCCGTACGACTCAATGGGAATGCGATCCTGAAATAACCGAGGCCATAATGCAGACCAACGCAAAGCTCAGCCTGGCTGAAACAAACCATCTCCCGCCGCACTCATTGGCAGTCGATTGCAGATGGAGTAAATCTGTATCATATTTTAAACCCATTCCGGGTGTTAAATCGGCCTGCCAGAGACAGATAGGCCCTATCAAAAGCACCGAGGGGCCATGGCACCGCAGCACCACCAGACCCTTATCACCCCCCCACCACCATCACCTTTCCATTTACGCACTCCACAAGTTTTATTGGCTGCGACAAGTCCCGGCTATGATTGAGATTAAATAAATGTAAACTGAAGAGCATTTTTATCGGGAAAGGAGGACACGAGGATTAGGGCTATATCTGAGAGATGGAGCCACAGATAGGGACTCATGAATACAAAACAACCGATGAATGGGCTTCATTTGCGCAACGTTACCTTCATTATCCCTATAAGACTCTGGAAACACAGTGTAAATATGTAGATGTAAACTTAACTTGGCTTACTTGAGAGAAATAATAAAAGCGATGTATTTGTTTGAAATGATGTGTAAAAAAAAGTCAGCTAAAGATGCAAACTTTGCAGTCGCCTTTTACACCCCTTAATGGATCCGTTGCGCTTCACTTTATAAACACAAGTGGAATATTTATGATGGATTTCCATAAATGCACAAGCAAACTGTGTTAAAGAAATATTATAGGAATTCTACGCTATAGGATATGATACCAGTGACATACCAAAAGTCAATATTAATTAAATATCATAGTGATTTTCCATTAGAGCATGTTTAACCATGTTAATAAGACGCATGTAAACAGGTACATGATTGCCTTCGCTGTTAACATATGTAGGCCAGTGGCAGTAGTAAAAAGTGCTATCTGTTGCTGGCTGGGGTCATTAACAGTAGAGGGGGGGCTCTTGTTCGTGATCTGTCAACTCAAATATGGATCACAAGACAAAGGAACTTAGCGAGGAGTAATCTCTGAGTGTGATACTTACATGAGAGTAAACGAGAATGTGAGACAAGTGCGGCAACAATGGAGACTCGCATGTTTTCCCCCTTTTCGCTCCCTTAAGTTGTTTTGCATTTATCTGTGCAAATGCATCTGTCAAACAAGATTTGCATGAATATCAAGCTGAACGTCAACAACATAAAGAAGATTAGTTTTTTTTTTTTTAATGGCTTCCAGATTTGAAGTCAAAGTGATTTAAAGTGTCTTTAAGAGGAGAAAAGCACAAGCGAATGCTCTTCTGAAATATATAGTTGATTTCTGTTTGGATTGATGGTTTGCGTCGTGATGATCCGCTTAGAGGTCATAGTTTACTTTCCTTTTCATTCCCAACCACAACATATTGTATACCGAAGTTAATGCAGGCACTGTCAGTCCAACTATAGGGAACAAGAGGAAGGAGGGGGGGACTATTAAGCCGGAGTCGGGCGGTGAGAAATACTTGCCCTGCCCTGTTTTTTCTCGGATTTCACCGGTTAACTGAACACAACTTTCCTATTGGTGTGTATTCATGCAGCACCCAAAGAGCACCAGTTTCCCTATAGCCTCACCAGCGCGGCTGTCAGTGCAGGAATGAGCGGGGCCCTCTGGACTAAACTTTCTGCTCTCACTCTCTCCTTTCTTCAATAGGTAAGACGCAGGGCTGCAGCATTCCTCTTGACTGAGTGGTAATTTATACTAAGTTATATGACCTGTCATTCTGTTTTGTAGATGGAGAGCTACTGTTCTCCTTCTCTGGGTTATTATGTGAAATAGCAGCAGCAATCAGCAATCCTTGTAAAGGCCAAAACAACTGTCTGCATTAATTACACATTATATTTTCACCTAACCATCACCCTGAAATCACAACTATCCTGCAACACATTTTAGAGGAACTACAGCAAATAGCTGCAGCTTTTTACATGATTTTAGTGATATTAAAAGGGATTATAAGAGATAAAAAGTACTTTAAAACTCAAGAAACTCAGTTGTAATCATATAAAAAATTGGCTATATGGTAATAGTGATGTGTGGTTATGGGCTCATGTCGACAGTTTTATAATTTGGCGTGGATGCAAGCAGGTAAACGTTGTGAGATGTGTCACATTTTGACTTTTTGTGTAATTTCGATAATGTCTGTGCCAAAGGTGCGTAAATTGTGCGCGTTTTTTTTTTTTTTACCAATGCCAGGCGCCATGCACCTGCTGCTTGTTCTCAACTGATCAACTCCCCCACCCACCCCCATCACACACACAGTCTCTCTTTCACACTCACCATTTATCACACGCACACACTCTCTCCAGGACAAGGGCAGCGTTTGAAAGTGTCCTTCTATTAAATTGTAATTTGGAGGTCACACAAGGCAGGAGGCAATGATACAGGATCAGCGGCGTATAAGCTTTCATTATATGTAGACTACCGTGTATAGACAGATGGGATCATACTCTCTCTCTTCCATAGTCAGGTTGGGAGGTGTGTGTGTGTTGTGGGGGTTACGGAATACTTCAGTCTAATGCTTATTAGTATGGACTGCCATTGCACAAGCCTCATCTTTTTAAAACAAGCATAACATGAAAGCAACCCAACTCTGGCTTACTCAAGCAAACATGGCCACCACCCCCACCCCCCTCTCGGGCGCACACGTGCACGCGTATAGCCGTACACGGACAGCCCATATGGATGTTAGCCTATGTGTGTGTGCGTGTGTGTATGTTGGGGTGGGGGCGCTGGGTGCAGGCTGTGATCTCTCGCCTTGTGCACACCGAGTGGACAGAGGGCTGAGCAGCTTAAATGGAGCCCCAGCACCTGTGTTTTCTACCGCCGTTCTCAGGCCTTCTTAGCATGGCACACTGTACAGCCCTGATGTATGCACTGAGAACCGGGCCGTGAACACGCAGACATTATACACTCCATGTGCCAGAAATAAAAGGGACGGATGTGGGAGTTTATCTTCAGAATTAAGCTACACTGAATAATTAAACTAAACCCCCCTATATTAAGGGTTTCCGTGCTGCACCTCCTTTTTTCAGCCATGTTTTGGTTTAAGATTATTATTAACCAACTTAAATAGCCAACTTTTAACCAATTGTGCCTAATCAAAGCCAAGCTACTTAACCAGGTATTTTAAAAGTTAGTATAAAGTATCTCTTCTGCAATGATCCAGTTTTTTAAAAGTTTTAAATAACAGGAGATAATTTGGCCTAATAAAAGCCACCTCGGCCTTTTCTTTATTTGTACTCTGCAACCTTACTGCGTCTCAAAATATTTCTGCTCTCACTCATTTTGTTAATAATGTCAGACGTCTACACAAACACGTCACTGAATATTTGTTTATTAGCAAGAAACCACTAAAACAGACTCCGTCCTACTCTCAGACTTGGTGCGTTTTGGTGACACGTCCCCCTTTACTCCCCCTTTTCCTTCCATGAATTGGTGATTGTTCCCTGGTTTGATGCTGAAGGCTATTGTCTGTCAGCTGGAGCTGCTGCCTGCTCTGGTACTGAAAGCACCGGATGAACCTGGACACGGACACCCGGTCCCGCTGTGCCCAGACACCTCACACGTAGCCTGCACTCCTCATCTTTTCTTTAACCGTTAAGATTTGGGACGATAATACATGAAACTCCTGTCAACTTTGGCCGGAAACGAGGTTCCAGGTCAACAACTTAAATCGGCATGACGACACCCAAGGCCTTTTGCATTAAAGACTATACATCTTCTTCTTTAAATCGACGAATGGATGAACTGTATGCTACATGGCTCAAAATCAAGTCAAAAGAAAATTTGGCATCTGTTATTGTCTTACTACCAAACCAAGACTAAAGAAGGAACCATTTATAAGCAAAACTGAATTTGTATTGTTAGAAAATGGCTGTTAAAGTTACTGATTTTGTTTCTGAATACACCACCTCAAACTGGTGTGTTGTTGTTATGTTCTGGGTATTTCTGACGGGACAAAAATCATCATATGTTCATGGTATCATAGTTTGACCAAAGTAGGCTATTTGGTGTATATGTGAAAAAGATAATCAGCAGCTTTATTTAAGTGTTTCTGTGTGGATGAATAAAACCAGATTAGATATTTTCATTTTGCAGGACAAATCATGTCCTTTATATGTTTGTTTTTGAAACCCAGCTCACAAAGGCTCATGTGCACTGGAGATATAATTCTAAAATATGTAATGCAACCTATCGGTTTGGCATATATCACTGTGATTGGCCTAATATGTGACACACCGTAAAACGCCTCGGCTTTTGTAAAGCTTGCCCGGTGACACGCCTCCCTTTTGTGCCCATGCACTTAACAAAAGGTCGGGGATTGACTGAGGCCTGGGTGTCCTTATCAATTTAACCTCCATTTACAAAGCTATAGGATGGATTACCCGGGACGCCAGCCTCACCAAGCTCACAATCAGCCCCGGCCAGAGGAAAGTCCACACTGTGAGGGGACAGCGGCGGGCCAGGCAGGTGCCAAGCCGGCCACACTGAAGGCTGAGCGGAGCAGAGCCAAACGTGTTCCTTGACTGCCATCTAGAGGAGTCTTGTGGGAGAAACATGGCCCCAAAGCATGTCTTCCCAAAGTGTTCCTTTCATGTCAAGTGCATCTGAAATGGAAAGCAAAGAGGATCAAAATTCAAGTTAATTTTTTATAGCTGCTGCATTACATTAAGTGGAAACATTCTAGATGTCTTATGCATTACTTTATACACATTTTCCCAAATTTCAGCCTGACATGTTTGGAAATGTCTTTGTGTTTGAGTAATATCTGGCTGCCCAACATGAGCTTGTGCTGATGGAGCCTGTTTGGCTACGATCTACAGTATAAAGGCAGTACCTCTGTTTGAGTTGGGACTTCTTAAAATCCTCCTTGTGCTCTAGTTAATGTCAGTGCAAGCACGAACATACATATAAAGGCTTGCACTACAGGGACAACTGCAGGCCAGTGAAGTCATACTGCCCACACACATACACATACTGTATACACACTGTACCGGGCACATTCATTAAAGTTTCATTGCATGAAAGTCAAATGATGTTGGAACACTGAACCAGCTTCTGCATTTAGTGCTAGATCAAGGATTCAGACGCCAGAGAGTGTAATGGAACCCCCGATCCCTGGTTAATTTTTAAAAACTGATACCCAGAGTTTTACTGAGTCCAACAAGGAGCCAAGTGACTGACTGGTGTGTGCGTGTGTGTGTGTGTGAGAGATGGTGGAGCTGGTGGTGGTGAGGTGGAGGGGAGGCATAATGGTGTCCGCTGGAGCGCAGCCTTTTAGAGTTTAACTTGCCTATTATGGAGAGCAGGGCAGGGGGAGGAAGAAGACAGAGAGAAGGCAACAGAGAAGGTTTCACTGTAAATGGACAGTAAAATGCTTACGGCAACTAGGCTTGAATCCACCATTAAATCATTGCAGGAGGAGAAGGGCATGCTGGCATGTTACATGCCATAAGCTATAACTTTTTCATTTCCCCACTTTGTACCCACTCACATGTCCTAAAACGGTTTCAGCGAGATTTCAGGTTCACGGAAGTGTACAAGCAACCTTTATCTGGGCTCACTTGAGTTGATTTACAGTTCCACCAGCTCAGTGGTTAGATGGAGATACATCCAACTTTCACAGGCTTATTAGCTAATAGAGCCTGGAGGTAAAAAATGCACTTAGAATATGAATATGAATAAATACATGGAATATACATTAAACACAGGCAAACAAACATAGTGTATTTTGTGGTGACATTTAAAGAACATACCTGCATACTGTATGAGAAGCCAAATTATAGTCTCCTCATTTTGAATTTTCCATTATCCACCTGCCTCCTCAGATATTCAGCTTCCTTTATCCAACTGAAAGGTTTTGCTTGTCATAGCTGCTCTTGGATGGAGATTAACCATCTGGAAAAAAAGGGAAAAAGTTTAATGAAATTCCTGTTCCAAATTCACCCTTTGCAATTCATTGTCTATGAGAGCATCTCAAGAGGTGCATGTAAAATGTACCTTGCTAGTTAATAACCAGTTCAGGGCTCTGGAGGCCCTCAGCTGAAGCGTGCTGTTTTGTCCAACCACTTTTTCTATTTTTAATAGGTTCCTGTACATGAGTCGGTCGTGGAGTATCTTTAAAGCGCCTCTTTAAAAATGGCCTCTGTCCTGAGGTGGCCTCCGAAACACATGCATTATTGAAGCATGCACCGGCCTTGTCCTCTGCACTCCCTTCACTCAGTCCAGTTCAGCAAGCAGCAGCAGCTGCACAGCTCCCATAAGAGCCGGGCAAGGAGAAAGAAAACACAGCTCGAGTGTCCAGAGCTCAGAGACCTGATGTATGACTGTGGAGGTGGATGAAAGAGGAGCAGTTACAGGTCAAAACATCAAATATCCTTCACAAGTTCACATTGTTACTGAAGTTCAGATGTTTTGTTCAGCTCAAGAATGTTGAGAAGCTCATCAGTGAGGTGATTCATTCTGCTATGAAAATAGAGTTAAACGGAAACATCAGTGAACTAAAAGGAAAGATGACATATCACACTTACATTACTCAGAAGGATAAGTATTTGAACAATAACAGAAAAAGTTAAAACAATATCTAATTTTTGATCATTTTTAATATTTGAACAACATACATAAAACACTGAATATGAACTAATCTAGTTTTCAAAACCCATATTTTTCGTTATACCCTCTATAATTTAAAAATTTGAATAAAAACAAATATTTGAGTTTCAACAATATGCTGTTGTTTTAATCCAACATCAGATCTTTGGCTTCTTATCAGTCTCTCCTTCTCTCTCTGCTTTACACACACACACATACACACACACTATCAAAACTGAATGTGAGCAGTTGGAGAGAATTGAGAGAGGGCAAAGGGAGAGGTTGAGAGCTGTGTAAATGGTCAATTGGCTTAACTCAGTGGTGTCTGTTCTTGGTGTGACGATGTCAGTGGGCAATGTGCAAATGTGCACTCTTTTGATTTCCCTGATGTAATCCTCTCCAGCATACTGGTAGCCTATAAAGCCCCAGGGAGGAGAGATGAGTGAGACGCTGGACAGCGTTTGTTCTGGGATTAAGATATCACTTCCTCGCGTTCATTCATTCAAATGTAACATGCACGCATGAAGAGCACGAGAGTGCAAACACTGTATGTATGTGTATGAATGCACACACAGGAGCATATTCCCCCCCACACACACCGTCTTCTGTCCCTGCATTCACACTATCTGTCTGTACGTGTAGAGTATGTAGCTGTCTCACTATGTTACACTGCCATCTAGTGATCTGTAATAACTCACATCCACCTGAATAACATTTTTTAACCAGATTGCAAACTTGATCCACACTGAAATAATTACTCACTCTGACATCACTTGGAACTCATTCATGACATTGCTAAGGAAGGATTGTTTGACTGAGGAAGGCTTTCACTCTGATGCATAATTTTTCCAAGTTGCACAGCACTCAGCATCTAATTGCTCAGCTATCAGCCTCCTGCCGTGTTATTGAGAACAAATAGGAACAAATTATTTCTTTGTATTGTTTTGTGTTGAATATAGTAATGTCACATAAATCTGCCTCTGTTTTTTTAGTGGCAGTGTAGTTCTTTTTTCAAAATTTAAATTCACCATGAAAATTACTTATTATGAGTAATCATTATAAATGTTTTTAGTTGGTTTTCATTCCATAATCACATATATTTCCATCACAGCATGGTTACTAATGGCAATATTATAATCAGTCTGTGACATCACAACTTAAACTCAAAGGCTGTGACAGTCATTGACATTGTTAGCTGGTGTTATGTTTTCATACAGTAATATGATATCATATGACCACATGTTTTTTTATTCCTGAAAGGACTTTAAATGCACTAGTGAGAGTGGGATAGGCAGCCTGTCACTATCAGCTGTAGCATCATAGCATTAATTTAACACACGATCTTAGCTAGCTGCTCTGTGCATGTATAATCATCATCATAGCCCCCTCCTCTCACAAATACCGCCACTGTTCCTATGAGCAAGGCACCCTCATCACACATCTTCCAGATTCAGCTTCTAAGTGGCCAGAAACCAATACACATGGCTTATCTATCAAAATTCAAGGGGGAAATGGGCCAGGTTAGCGAACTCTTGACAAATAAGTTGAAATAAATAAATCAGTGACCAAAATGTGTTCTATAGTCTCACATGTCATTGTGTATTTAAAATATTAAAGAATTACTTACGACTCCAAATTTTTGACCTGGAATTATTTTCATCATTGCCTTGATATGGGTCATTATGCAAACATGCACATCATGCAATAATCAGAAGAAATGTCCTACTTTAACCACAAGGGGTCATCATGAGCTCAAGGTTGAAAATTTGACTTCAATTCATGAAATGACAAGATGGAAGTGAAACAAAACTGAAGGACAAACACAACAAGAGTGACAGCTTCTGGCATGCTTTCACTCAGAACTCATGGAAGACTATTCTGTGTATAGCTTAATACATTCACTCTAAAGAACAGACAGCCTTTCCTGTTGCCTATGCAAGCTGCTAATGTCATTCACAGCTTCCAGATCCACTCCAGTAGTTCCATGTGTTTGTCAATTCAAGTGTACAATAAATTACAAATGGTGTATACAGAAGCTTTAAGGTCACTGACACACAGCCCCCCTCTATGCCTACCTATCATTGTGTAGTGAAATTATACCCGTAGCATGTTTTCAGCATTTCTCACTACAAAATTGCTTTGGCTGAAACCCAAGAGCATTTGAAGCGCAGTGGAGAAGCTAATCAAGCAGCAAGTGAAAGGCAACAAAGCAAAAGAGACTTCAAGCAGCTGCCACTGCTGTGGGTGAGAGAAAAACAACAACAAGAGGAGTCCACAGCTTGGAAACCAGTCTAGTGTAAGTTATGAGGAAGAGGAAGAGGGGAGGGAGGAGGGGGATGGGAAAGAGAGGGAAAGACGAAGAGAAAGAGAGAACTATAGCTATTGTTTGTCATTTTTCATGGTGACTTAACTCGAGTATGAAAACACAAATTAAACAATAATGTGGAATCCAAATTAATGTGGAAAGACATTTATGATATTTACTGACATTTTATCCACCAGTAATGATGTATCTGCTATCATGTGACAGCATCCCTTTCCATCTCCTTTTCCTTGTCACAGAACTTGTAAACTTTCAGTTACTACAACATAATCTGGCTGCTCTGAGAAGCAACAACATACCGTAGGCAAAAGAGGAGTATTTGTGCCAGTGAGCTTTTCTCCCTTAATTCTGCCTCCCCCAGGAGTCAGCTTTCTAACCTAAACTACTTAAAACAGTGTGAGGTCTGCTTTTCATAGCACATGAAACTTGGTCTGGAGACAATAAGTATTCACTTTGCCCTTCACATTTGAGCAGATCTTGGCAGAATAAGCCAAGATCTGCTTTAAATAACCAACATTATGTGTAATAAATAACAACAATTACTTTCTTTACTAGGCACAAACTCTATAATCTTGAGGTGTGCAATAATAGTATCTACAACAAGGACTAACATTGACTATACCTGTACCTGTAATAGTTTATCTTTAAGGTTAAGTAGACACTCTCACCACCTTATATAAATGTATTTATTGCTGTTTTAATGTATTTTTAATCATTTTATGTTTATCCTTTCATTTCAGTTTTCTATGTTTTAAAATTAGTCTTAACATTTGTTTTGTAACCCTTCTGCTTTTATTGTCCTGTGTATACATGGCACTCATGCAAAATAGAGTAAAAAAAACTCATATTGGACCACCTTGTATGAATAAAGGTTGGATGAATGAATAACGAAATTCACTGATCTATATAATTAGCTTCACTTATCTCTCTATATAAACCTGATGAAGACATGTGGATGTAGTGTGTTTGTCTAGCCCATATAATGAAATATTTTTACATTTTCACTTCATACATGGTGCCTTAGCCATTTTTTTTTTGGTACCACACTTCCTTCTTTTGTGAGAGTACAGAGACTGGTTTTGCTCTTATGTGTTTAACCTGCTTACTTCACCACAGTGCACCTGCTGGAGTATCAGAGCCAAGCTGTGTTACCTTTCCTGTTGCGTGTTCATCACTGTTATCAGGGTCTTGTTCCCTTCTTTCCACACATACAATTACACTCTCTGACCACTAGGTAGAAGCAGTGTTCAGCTCAAACACGGTTTTCAGCCTTTTCAGTCCTTTTGCTCAGAACTCCGCTGCTTTCCCCCTAAATTATGGAGAAAACCAAATGGTTACCTTTCATCACGTCTGTTCTGAGGTTTTATTACTCTTTAAACAAATCTACACAGCACTAAGTGGAGTGAACACAGTGTGACAGTGTGTGTCTATACAGTATGTGAGTGGAAGGGTGGGATTTCATGGGAATCTCAGGTCACTGTGTGTTTATTGGTGTCATAGGATCATATGAAGCAGTTCATGTTTATCAAGCAGATGCCTTAATTAATACTCACCTCATCTTCTCTTTATCCTCCATTGACAGATTGGTTGATATAGTTACAACTCTCCCACCCCCTTTGCTCCCACCTCAGGTACAAGGAATACAAGTTAGAGGCCACATTCCACAAACTTTTCTTTTTCTTTACCATGACTTACTTTTGTTGTCTTCAGTAGTTTTTAAAAACATCAAGGCCTCTTTTGTTTTCTTTTTTAATAGTGCCAACATTTAAGTGTCTGCACACACACACACACACACACGGTGTGCTGAGTCAACGGTCTGGCAGGTTTAACCCGTTAGTGTGTTTAGGTGGAAACAGACAAACTTGCACTGTACACACTCAGACAGAAAGGCCTAGTGTGCACAATCAACACCAATACTGATTGATCCAAATTAGAAAGAAGTTTCCTTCATCTGCTCCTGAGTTGGAACAGAAGCCCAGAGTAGGATATGAATAAGCTGCATAACATTTAATTGCTTAAAGCAACAAATACTTGTGTAACGGTGTACAAGGTTCAAGGTTCAAGACCTATCTTATTTTATTTCTCTTGTTATTGTATTAGTGGCGTCAGGGTTGTCACCCTTTGGGGGGAAGTATTTAGGAAAACATTTAGAACAAGAAAACATAATTAAATTTAGATCACTTGGGGTAATGTAAAGAACGCAATTACAAAGAAAGACTGAAAAGAAGATACAGACTATGTTATAATCTAAAACTAAATGGGACAGGAGAGATTGCCAAATTTTGTTGTAACTTGGATATTTGCAAGCTGCTGTCATGTTAAAGTGCAGAGTTTATACAAAATAACTTGTTCAGATGTCACATGAACGTAGCTGGAATATCATAAATTTGCAAGAAAAAAGATGGATTTATATTTAAGGTGGAATTGCCTCTAGCACTAATTTATTCATTCTTTCATTTGTCTTAAACTAGGCTACCAACGCACCTACCTGATGAGCTCACAGTAATAGCATGCAGAACTTTCCACTCTTCTTCACTACCATACTTGCATCAGACCTTTCTTAAGTTTCAGGGTCCTATGACATGAATTAAACAAAACATCTGCAACTAAGCGACAGAGAAATGTGTTATGCTGCTGAACAGTCAAAATATATGCCTATTGGGATACCATCAGTTCAAATGCAGCTCTGACTGCTTATATGACACATCAGTAACCCTTTCTTCTGTTCATTAAAGCAAAAACATAAAACTACAAAAGGAACCTAAACTTACTACTATGAAGTTTTTAGTGATGATATCCATTATGATAATAATGGCTATTTAAAATTTAAAATCACAGTCTATTAGTGGAATTTGTGTTGTGATAACACTTTGAGTTTCACAGAAGTGTTTCCTGCACCACAAACTAGAGAGGCCTATCATCACCCAGAGGAGCTTTCATCCCACAAAATATAGAAATATAGTATATTCAAGAATGTATATAACAATATATCTGAAATATGTTGTCATAATAACAACAATAACATTAAATTAATTATTATATCATAATTGCATTTTGATTATGGTATGGTGAATATCAGGGTCAATGAAGGTTAAAATAAACCAACCAATAAACACACAAGTGGCACAAAGTAAAAAAAAAACCTTAAGAACTGTTTGTTGAAGCTTGACAAAATGTGCATCTTGATTTGTATATGTTACTGTAATATCAGATGACTACTACTAACAATGAAAAGGGGAACTAAACTGATGAATGGACTAGTTTTACAACAATTTATCTGAGTGACACTCTGTACTGCTAGTTGATATAACATCAAGTAAAAGGCTAGATAGGCTGAACGTAAAATACAGCACACTATGAAAATCTTGTGCATGATTTAACTTGCCCTTTGGTGTTCAGAGTGAACACCCAGTGAAAGCATAAAGAATGGTGTAGTTAATCTTTACGCTGGACAGATTTAATGGAGCGGTGTCAAGTGACAATAGCTGGAAAAGTCATCGGAGTGAACCTAATGCGATCAGAATAGCCTGTGTCTGTCTCCCATCTAGGAATTTACAGTAGGGGGAAAGGCCCAGGTGAGCCTTTCTTAACCCCAAGTACAAATACACATACACACACACACACACACACACACACACACACACACACACACACACACACACTCACACTCACACTCACAAATACAACTCTTTCTTCTTTACCCTTTACACCAACACATGCACACACACGCATTAACCACCTAAAAATTCTATAGTTTTCATACTACTACTTAGAATTCATAAGCAGTATATAAACATTTAATAAATGGTTTATAACACTAGAACATAGGTGTAAGCAGATATAAGTGTTACTTAATGTATTTGTCAACACCTATTACTCCTGTGGGCACTCATAAGTGGAGGTTGTTGTATAAACAGATAATGAATGACAATATAGTAAAAAACAGTTGTCATAATCTTAAATATGTCTTCATAGGAGAAGTTATAATAGCTGACAAATACTGTACATTAATTAGGGCTGTGTATTGGCAAGAATCTGGCAATACAATACGTATTGCGATACAGGGGTTATGATTCAATATATTGCAATTTTTTAAATCAAATTTTAGGAAAACTGTCACAGTATAAAGAACAGCATTACTTTTTGTGCAATCTGAGCAAAGGATATGTACTTCCTTCTTCCTGTCTCAGTTTACGTTGTTACGTTAGAGTAGAAGAGTCAAATGGCTTAAGATAGATTACAACACTGCCACGAATCTTTGCAGGTAAACTATTAATTAAAAATTGATAGTGCTTTTGAGAATCGATACAGTAACACAAAACACAATATCGCGATAGTCGATATTTTCTTACATTAATAAAACACTTAAAAATGTCCTTATAGCTGCGTACAACTGCATTATAGTGTGTAGTACAACCATTTATTAACTGTTAATACACTGCTTATAAATGGTAAATGGGGGGGACTTTAAGTAAAGTAGTACTGTTTTCACTGTTGTACTGTTTAAAATGAAATGTGTTTTACTATAGCTGAACTCTTCATTTTTTGATATGTCTCAGGTCTCAGGAGTGGGCTGCAGCAATGGAAGTCAGGACTTGGTCTGCCAGGTAACCTTTCACTCGAGCAAAGGGCACCCGCAGTGTGCTTATGTGTTTGTGAGAGTGTGTGTTTTGTAACAGTACGCGTCCAGCACACAGGGAGTGCATTAATGCTCGTACTCCCCTGGCCATCTCTCTCTCTCTCTTTTTTGACCGTAACTCTACACCGTGCACCCCGACCCCCTCCTCACTCCCCAAACCCCCTACTGTTTTATCCTGTTTTATGGGACACACCTGATACACACAAAAATGCATAATGGCTGAGGAGAGGATGAAATCAATGTGCTCATCAATAATCACACCACTGTGTTTGACCTCAAAGTGCTGTAAAATTAAACAGAAACCATAAGAAGAGGCTTTTGTTAGACATGCTTGTGTTCTGAAAGTGAAATCTTGGGGAAAATTGCAACTAAGTATTTCCAATGGTACTATTTTGTCAATAGTTGCTTTTTATTTGCAGTACTGGTATTCACAATCATGATATTGATTAGTCATAGGCTAATCAAATAATCTAAAGGGCAGATGTGTAATTCTGGACTATAGAAATTACAGGTATTTTCACTAATCAGATTTTGTTTGTCTCAGCTGATCATAACTGAAAATATAGACTGCTTTGTTTACAAAGGTTGCTGATGTAAACGACCATTAACGACATCAGAAAACACTAATATCTTTATTTCCAAGGTTGGCTTGTGTCGGAGCTTTCCCCCAAATCGGGGGTTGATTTTGAGTGAGGCACTAAGAATGAGGACTTTTGTAATACAAACCGTGATCATACTACTGATGAACTTTGATTATATTGCTCTGTCTGTCTGGGTGTTCCTCATAGTTCTCGGTCTGGGCATGTGCACGATTTCATCTATTCATCTATGCCTGAAAACACTGGCCTTGTACTGCCTGTCAGCATTACTGTATCAGCCAATAACAGTGAGAGAGAGTGAGTCTGTGAACCATTTCATTTATATTTGAATCCATGTTATATTTAGGTGCAGCCCCAAACTCCCTTAGGTCAGCAGGCATTTCCCACCACATTGTGGATTTATTTCATACAAGAATCACAATGAAGCTATTTAAAATTATTTTCATAAGCTAAGTAATACACATTTTAACAGATTTTATGACATTAATACCAATATGACTTGCTGTGTAATAGAAAAACACTAAATATATAACAATGATATACTGTACATGCATGTGATTTTATTTTGGTAAAATGATTTAAGGTAGAAGGTACATTTTGTGTATGTTGGTATTTTACCTTTTAGAGCAATATGCCTAGCTTCTAACGATGCCATTGCAGCTCTTACATTATCCAGTCATGGTTTTTAAATTATCAAAGAGGAACTTCAGTACTAAACATGTTATTCCCATTTCACAGGACAGTTTCATCTGTGGTGATGAACAGTCTGCTGTTACCTACAACTAGAGGAGAAGGAAAAGTGTTTGGTCCTCTTACTAACTGTTAACTGAGGTTGATGTACAGTTCAGTTCAGATCCAGTAAAAGTGAACATGATAAACACATTGGATCAAAGGAAGTGGTATCTGCTATATGTAGACACATAAGACTTCAGGCCTGACTGCCTGATAAAATGATATTTTTTTAAATGTAAAAAGTCAGGGCTTGCTTTTAAAACTAAAAAATAAGAAGGTTTAAGTAAAGTGGTACACACCTTTTTGTGCTGCTGTGGAAGCCCGCAGTGAAAAGTGAGCATTTAATGATAGTGATGGTGCAACCAGTTGATATTTCTCTCTGTTGTCTGACTCACACAGTTTCCACTTTGCAGCTGCAGTATATCATTAATGTGAATCCAAGATGTCTTACTTTCTTGTTAGTACAACCACCAACATCTTTAGGCAACAAGTGGAATAAATCATTAACTGTTCACACTCAATGCCATCATTTACTAGCATCCTCACAGATACTCAACCTGTATATTTTAGACAATTAACTGGGACAATGCCTGGAATCAGAGCTCTGTCACTTGCTGCACCGTTTGGTCTTTAAAATTATTTGGGTCGTCTTAAGACCCGTGGATTTCATCTTTAAACTGGCACAGTGGTTTGACAAAGCAACCTGAGGACCCACGTTTAAGCCTCTCTGTTCTGCTGAAGTTTCCTTGAGCAAAACTGTGGATCCCTTCCAGCTCTGAGGCTGCTGCTATAAAAGTCTGACCTCTGAACTCCCTGAAGGGGGTCTAAGTGAAAAGAGAATTTCCCCACTGGGACCAATAATGCGTCACATTATAACTATCATCACTGTACCTGACATTTCTACAGAGTGTGTTAACATCACTTAACAAAAAGTCTCAGGTTAAAGTATCTGCTACTATCATGCTGTTGGATGAAAACATTGTATCTCCAATTTTAGTGATTTTTGTGCATTAGTTAAGCTGAATGATGGCATGTTCATTCCACTGAGCTGAGACATTTTTTCAAACTAAGAACACTTCTTAAAATAGTTTTGGATAATGCCAGAAAATGCATTATTATTCATCTATAACAATGTGGGTTTTTCCTTACTTTCCAAAAATGACATTTTGGAGATACAAGGTTTCGCCCTAACAACAATAGGCTAATCCAGTATGCAATCTGTAACTTACTGGTCATTGTGATCAATTATGATCATCCACTATTTTTTTGTTTTTGTTTGTGTTTTACAGTAATCGCTTTAGCAATCTTTCCTGCAGTTTGTTAATGAATGCAGTTACTGTAGTCTACTGTGCAGCATCATTAGGCTATCACGTGTTTATTGATAAGGCTCTCTTGTATAAAATCTCAGATGATAATCATCAATTAAAGTCCTAAATGACGGCAGTGTCCAGAAACTGTTTCTAGTCTACAAGTTTAGTATAAATAAATCTTACATTTGCTGTGGATTTCAAAGGAAACGCTTCTTAAAAAGCCGAGCATAATATACCGATTTATACTTAGAAGTTATTGTATTTCAATGCACCTTTTTGTACTTTTTTTTCTTGCAATATTAATGAGCAAACGACACTCGAATCCAGACCTGACAACTCCAAATAATTGCCGCAGAAAAAAACAACCAGATAAGCAAGCTAAAATAAACAAACCCTGCCGGGAATAACAGGTCCGTAAGCTAAGTTTTTTCAGCACAGCTAAATAAGATGAGAAACTTTAAAAGAAAATCTAATCTGCCTGAGCTAACGCGAAAATTAGGGCGCTGCTATTCGCTGCGATTTTATGTAGTAATTTAGTTAGATGCAGATAAAACAGTTTAGTGAACAAAAATACATAAGGTGTATACGTAAAACAACAATAGCTGGTGCAGCAGCCATGCGGATACATATAGTGTCTGTGTTTAATATAAAATCCTCCGCATTATTTGATGTTTTTAAATCAATACGGCGATTAAATAACAATCAAAACTCACTAAAACAGGATGAAAACGTGTGTGTAAAATGCATTTAGTGCTAATGATTGGGCGGTGATGTAATTATGACGATAATAATAACACTAATTTGTCTTTACAAGATCAGGACTCAACATTCTCGTGTGATTGTTTCAGGATTTGTTTCCTGGGCCAAAGTGGCATTAACTTTCTACAACATTGTTTGCCTAAAGTTGTTGAACACTTGACGTTTAATCTCCGCAACATCCTCCCAGCGTGGTGAATTGACAGGCGACTAAATAGCCTGCAGATGAATTTGTGCGAGAAACAACGACTAGTTCACACCTGTCTGACCGTTCATGCTGATTCTTCTGCTGCTTTTGGAGGGCCATTATTCCCATAAACCTGCTTGGCAGAATCAAATCAGCGTTTATAACCGCGCCTTGTTAGGACTTTTCTTCAATGCTGGCGGACTTTCCTAATATCTTCTGCCCAAAAAACGTTTAATAGCCTCCCCTCCCCGGGCACACATGGCGCACTCTCAATGCCAGTTCAAGTTCACATTTCAAACCTTATGGGAAACAACAGAGTGAAAGTACGAGGAGACGAAAATCAAAACTCTTTGTGGGGTTTGGTGAGAGACCAACTATTCCGTGTTATGTCTCTTCACAAGCCGCTATTATAGGCTTTTTTTTTTCGTAGACCCATATGCACTGAAGGCCTCGTTAATTATAAAGTGCGGGCTTTGAGCTGCATGTGTAATTGACCTTCATGCGCCAGAAGTTGTACCCAACAGGGTGCGACTGATCCTCCGCATTTACAGACAGGAGGGAGACAGTTCACACACTGCTTGTGTACACTTTTCATATTTACACTCCCATTAGAGCCACCCGGGCATATACGATAATTCATTACTGGACCACAATATTCCTTTGCTGTTTCTTAGCCTAATAATTCTCCACACATCAGCATGTGACAAAGAAAATATTCATCATTATTGTGGATTATGGTTTATAATTATGCATAATTGCTATTTTGCCAAATCAATCCTATTATACCAGCTGTGAGATGAATATAGCCTATAATAATAATAATAATAATAATAATAATAATATGATAAACTGCACAAAGGTAAAGATACAAAATATGGCATAAAATATGCCATTATACTGTTATTATGGTGATAATAAGACACAGAAAAGTACAATAAAATGCACCGAGCGCACTCTTAGCACCACGTTGAAATTATTGAAGCTAATGAAAGTAAGAAAGGCAGAAAATATGCTGGTTTAGGTTTATTCTCAGCGAACAACTCGGGCAGCAGACTTGGGGGGGGGCTGAAGGTGTTGCACGGCTGAAGCTGTTTAAACAAAGTGTCTTCTTTCAACACCCGTTTCCAGTTCTGTGTTGTTTTTTCTCTCCGCCAAACACTACGGCACTTTTGTTCTCCTCAGCCGAGCGCGGAGAGATAAGGTGTCATCACTTGAACATCAAGGTTGGAAAAGCACGTATAAATTTCGCCCAGCTTTGCCTGTAATGGCCACATGCCACATGCTTCACTCTCTTGACTAGTGTTGTTTTTACAAAGCACTGGATTAAGTGTCGATATTTGTCCTTTTTTTTCTCTTTCTAGTTTTGTCATTTTAACATCGGCAATCGTGATTTGGGTGAACTTTGACCTTAAATCGGCGAACATCATTTAAAAAACGCCCATTTCTACAAACAGAATAAAAATCAGAATCGCTTTCAATTCAACTTTTATAGACCACTTTCTAAATTAGGCTATATTCCCTAAATTTTAAAAGGGCATAAAATCGATACTGCATCATTATTTTCTTCTTTTCACATATTTCCAGACTTTTTCAGACCAAGTTCTTGCATGTCCATTTTAACTGCAGAAGCCAAGGACACGCGCCTGGAAATGACTTATGGGGAATGGGGAGAAACAGATAGTCTTCCTCCTTAACGACTTCCCCTTGCAGCATTTATGATTAGATGGTAGATAATCCCGGAATATCGACCCGTGCACGCCAGCAGACTGCCCACACATACGGGACAATATCCTCTTTCTTAGAGCAGGCATATGTGTCAAAGGCTAAGAGCTCTTGATTTTAGGTAGTAATGCTATATGATTGTACATTTCCCTAAAGTTATTAAGGAAATGGTGGTTCAGCGCACATTCAACAGGCCAGAGGGAAAAGTGAAGTATGGAACTGAAGCAGCTTTAACACAGCCCCCTGGCAGTTTAGATACACAGTTATACTTTCTGTTTACAATATATGTGCAATCAAAGTGAGATTCGTGAAAAAAGAATTAGACTTAAATAATTAAACACCGATTAAAAGTGCAAAGAAATGCGCTCATCTTATCCAGTAAACAAACCTTCTGTTTCATGTGCAAAGATTGATATTTGCCTGCAGCCGTTCTGGTGTGGGACTATTTTTTGCTTTGTTGAAATATTTTCAAAATGTCACCCAGCTTGAATGGTTTGAAAATAGGTAACGAGGTGATCCGTATGAGACAAACTACATAAATAGATTGGTTTTCTGCAACAACAAAAAAAGCCAAGAATCATTCAGAACCAAAGAAATCCTCGATTTTAATCCATGTATTTCATTTTCTTTTATTGTAAAGGCTATATGAAACTATAGGTGAATCGTTTTATGTTTCATCATTTATCGCAAAGTTTACATGCAGTCTCTTTCCAAATGAAAATGCAAATAATAATAATATCAAGAGATTAAGATATTTCATCTTATCACGGCTCTTATAAGACACTTGAGAATATCATACCCCATCATCCCCCCGTCCCCCTCCAAAAAATAAAATAAAAAATGAACTGTTTATGGCTCTCTTGGAAAACCCTATGTAAACAAAAAGGCGATGGGGTATCTTTAACTCGGTGCCTACAGAGTATGTTGATAAATCTAAACCCCTAAAATAACAACGGTAATAGTAACAAGAATTAAGACATTTTATTGTTATTGTTTTCAACAATATAATATAATATAATAACATGTCACGTTATTACATTCCGGTAAAATACTTTTTTTCTTTTTTTTCTTTTTTTTTTTTTACCTAAAACGACCTAGATCTGCCTCACCTTTTGTCTGCACCACCACTGCAAAAATGATCCGTCTTAACAAGTCATATAATCTTTCGAGTTATATTTTCCTTAAGCGAATTAAAAAGAAAATATGCCAATAGGGTGAGAAAATGGTGGCTGCTTTAAGTATTTCTCGAATATTTCTTAAGTGCTGCACCTTGACACTTGTTTCTAGAAAGTCCCTGAAACAAGCGGAAGTTTAATTTGGGGATAAGTGGAGGTGCTGCGCCCACTGGCAGATTTTTCCCACTTGTTTTTTAGAGGTTGAATATGAGACTAAATGATTTGTTACGGTGGCTGTTTTCGCAGTGTCCCAGTCTGTCTGCTTTGCACCTTGCCGCAAGTGCTTGAAGCTTGTCTCACGCCACCTCGTAAATTACTTTTCCAAAAAACGGTGCTCTCTGTCTCCCATCTGTGCCGGTTTTTTTAAGAGCCAAGGTCCACTAGATTAGAAGACATAGGGTTCAGTATGGTGTCATGGTGCAATGAGTGGTGATGGTGCACCGAGTCTGCACCGCTGGGTACCGGGATGGCGCTGGGTCCCGGTGGGGGCGCGAGGCCGTGCAGGGACTGTAAACCGGCGTTTGAGCCGAGGAGCAGAGCCGGGCTCGGAGACGTGTGATCCGGTGTCCCCGATGGTGTTTTATCGTCGTCCGAGCTCCCCAATAGAGATTTATTTCCATTCATGGAAGAAGTCAATGGGTTGTGACTATTGCTGTTGGAGTTCTCGTTGTTTTCTCTGTGAACAGAAAACAAAATCACATATCAGCGTGGTGAAAGTGCAGACAAACTCTTTCAACACATTAGTAGGGAAAATATGTAAGAAATGACCAAGTAAAACTAGCTACAGTCGTGATCACCCAGAATAAAAACTAGAAGACGAAATGTGCAAAGAAAATATTTGTAAATAAATATGTTTAACATAACAAAACAACAACAATCATCATTGTTAGATGAAGCACACACACACACACGCACTGAGCAAAAACAGTGTTGTTCATGCTACTGTGTGTACTGGGATATTAATTAGGCTACGCCATATTTACAATAGCCATAATAAGCGTAATTAATATATAAATGATCAAATGCTTAGTCTAATGATTTATTAATGCATCAATCAGCAATGCATTCATGCGCACATGTGCCAAAATGGAAACACTCACTCACTCACATCACTCATACACTGCAGCTGATAGTTAAATGACTGTAGTGGGGAACAGTGACTGAAGACAACAAATCTGTTTGAGTATTGAAGCTGCATTAAGTATCTGACCTGTGGGTAAAGTCGCCCATCAAAGTGGGCAAGCTCTCGGCCTTTGCCACGTCTGAATAAATGGCAGGTCTAATTATTGCTAAATGTGTGCTTGTTGCGTATGGCATAGCTCATATGTTTGCAGTGTGTGAGGAAGGCTTTTCTCAGTGGGAAGACATGATTTACGTGGAGCTTTCAGCCCGAATTAGTGGCCAGAGGGTGAAAGAAGACACCAACCCAGCGAACACCTGACTAAAACACGTCTCCCAAACGCCTGTCTGTGTCATTTCCAAACTTTGAAATGTACAAACTATTCCTAATGAAATGTCAACCGGGCTGATATGGAGGCTACACAGCCCACCACATCAATTACACCGCAAAACAACTTTTAAACGTGTTCTGAGAAGTTCTCTTATGTATCTACTCTGTGTTCACTCCAGTATCTGAAGGGGTTAAAAAAGTAGTTGATTTTTTCTCTGATCCTAATGTGAAAGTCAAATTTCATGTTATAAGTGTGATTAAAGATAAAAGTAGGGTAAATGCAACTTTTATAACCTTGTAATTTACCTGACAACAGGCCTTTAATTTTCTGCCTTTCAACTTTTACGCACGGCCTGCACAATTATCACAAACATACAAACAACAGTGAGTTTACTAAACCCAAAAGCAAGGAAAATGTGCCTGCTTCTAATATAGTTTTCCACCTATAGACACAGATGTGTGGAGAGAACGGGAGCGATTTGTTAAGAACTGAAAATGTATTAATATTTGGTCAGTGCAATAAATTGCCAGATGTAGGTCAGCTAATCATATTGCCTTTAAGCTCACCGAAGAAACACTGGATCTTGATCTTTTTTAATATGATTTCTGTCTATTTTTTTGCTTGATATCATATAATCATAAAAATACTACAACATTCACCTATTCTGAGATATGTTTTAAGTGTCTTATATTTACTCCTACCTTTCTTTTGCCTCCGCTGCTCGGTCTCGCTGCCGTCGATTTTTGAACCAGTTGCTGACCTGCGTGGTGGTGAGTCCCGTGGCCTCGGCCAGCTCTCTTTTCTCCCGCGGGGATGGGTAAGGATTGTGGGTGTACCATTCCCGGAGAACGCTCCTGCTCTTCTCCTTGAAGCAGTAGCTTGTCTCTTCTCCGTCCCAGATGGAGCGGGGCAGGGGGAACTTTCTCCGGACGCGGTACTTCCCCACGGCGCCGAGCGGGCGGCCTCTCAGCTTCTCCGCCTCGATGTAGTGCGCTTTGAGCCACAGCTGCTGCAGCTTCGGGTGGTTGTGCGGCGAAAACTGGTGGCTCTCCAGGATCTTGTAGAGCTCTCGGAAGTTCCCCCGGTGGAAGGCGACCACGGCTTTCGCTTTGAGGACGCTCTCATTTTTGTGGAGGTGTTCGCACGCCGGGAGGGACCAGAGGAAGCGCCCGAGCCGCTCGATGTTCCCCCCTTGTTGGAGGACTTCGCAGACACATGCCACTTGTTCCTGCGTAAAACCAAACGTTGGAAGCATGGACATGGCGACAACGTAAATCAATACAGATTATATTGTGCCTTTGCCTACTTCCACGTCTCCCCACTCAGTCTCACATTAAATCAAAACGCATTAAGTCCATAAGCGACAAAAGGTCCCCAAAAAGAGCAGCTTTAAACTTAAAACAGGCCACGGTAAGGTAATATCCAACTGCGTATTGTGAAATAAACTCAAGTCCATTCAGCCATGCAAAACCCCAGGCGACAAATCCTCATGAAGTTGGTGAGAAAGAGAGAAAGTTGCTACTCCTTCCACCGTCCTCCTCCACCTTTTCTATGCCGTTTCAACATAACCTACTCCCGGAGACCGGGCTCGCTGGCTCGTTTTAATAATATTATTCTAAGCTGGCAAGACAAGCGATTATATGAACTCTGATTGGTCGGTTATCTGACCCGGGGATGGTGAGGATAAGACAATAGCCTTAGTCAAATTATTTGCCATGGTTACGCTGTCACTCAGAGTAACCTGATATGCTTTGAGGTGGCTCCCTGGCAAAGTCAACCCGATTGTTCCCTTCCCGACCAGCCCGCCTACCAACAGAAATATTGCTCAGATTTTTCTTCTAAAACAGTTTTTTTCTTTTCCCTCACTTTGACAGACACCTCGGGCAGCCAAAGAGCGCAGAGCTGGGGGAGTGTGGAGAAGGAGAGCGGCGCTGGTCCCGCAGCTGGGGGAAGGATGGCGCCAGAGCGCACACAGCCGGCTGAAGTATGTCTTCATGACTCTAGCGGCTCTCACAAATCAATCAAGATTTCCACAACGCCTGGAACTTTAAAGTTAGTCGCTTCATCATTTCATACAAGTGAAATGACAACGGCCGACAACAAGTAGGCTAATGAGCGTTTAATGAAAAGTTCGCAAAAATACCTGACCTGCTTATGGCGGTTGCCATGAAGCAACAAAAAAAAAAATATATACACATATATATATATATATATATATATATATATATATATATATATATATATATATATATATATATAAATAAATTAGACTAATTCTGTCAGAGAGGGCAGCGATTTATGTTTTCTCACCTCTAATAAATTTAGATAAATTTGATCTAAGTTAACTTGAAATTTTAAAAATTGTAACAGTCATTTTGTAAATAGGAAGTTGTGTAAAGTTGGTTTACAGGTGATTGGAAATAGCTAATAGCGTCACGCCAGCTATATTAGTGAAAATAGACTGCATGCCACTGAATGTAAAAAGGGCGTCATAGTTGTGTAAAAACAACAAAATATTTAAAAAAAAAAAGGCTTTAGACCTATAAGAAAGTTAGGTTTATCAAAAATATTTGATTACTTTGCATAAAGACTGTGCGCTATAGTATTCCCAAAGGAGCTTAAAGTGTCCGTTAGTTTATATTAAGTTTATAGCTAATTCAATTAATTTTAATCTAATCGTGTATAAATATGACATTTCTATATTTATGATCCCTAAAGAAATATTATATTTATGTATGAAGAAGGCTAGATATGTTGCTCTAAAATGAATTGTAATATTGCCGTGATAAGATTTATTATTTAATTCATGTGTTAACACAGATGAGGATGAATCTACGGGTATCTAAATGAGGGGTGAGGCAGTGACGGCAGGAGCGCACAGTATGACAAACAATGTTAAGGTGTGCAGCCGGTCTAACGGTGAAATGAAGGGTTCGTGTGTGCTGTAGAGTTTCTTGGACGGAGAGCAGAGGAGAGTCTGCCGGGCAACAGCGGAGAAGAAAAACGGCATCAAGCAGCACACCGGTGAGAATAAACTTTCCGTTTGTATTCAAGCCATCTGGCTGACACGGTTTAGTGCAGCAGTGGAGGAAGATGGAAGTCAGAGATCATCAAAATCACAAGCAGGATTAGAGGATACGATTTGAAGAACTGAGTAATCATTTCAATATGATAATTAAGATAAAATGTTGCGGAGAAACAAAGAGAGGATAAAGGAAACAGTGAGAAGATGGATTATAGAGGAAAAATGAGTGAGGAGGTTTTATGATTCACTGAGCAGAAAAAAGTGATGAGTATACTTGTTGAAAGGATGAGTTTTTGCCCGATGAAAGACCTCTGCTCTCCAGACTGCAGCGGTGAAGCTTAGAAGAAAGTGGCAGCAGCACGATGAGCAACATAAACACTGTCTTATGGTTTGTTGTGGTGTTGTCAGGTATATGGTGGCGCGTGGTGTTATTGACTGATGGACCAAAGATTGACCAGTTGGTAGATTTCTATCGCCTCACCATGGGACCTCTTCATTAGAGATACGATTGTCAGTTACACCCACACTCAGTATCACATCACTCGTCACTGATGCCTCAAACCACACACACACACACACACACACAAACACACACACCGCCGCTTCTGTCTCCTCCGGCAGCTTTCCTCTCATAACTTAATATTACCTGTGGACCACAAAAAAGCTCAAACAGATTCCACTTCAGAGAGAAAATGAACTGCCGACGCTTGTTATATGAAAGACAGGTAGTGTGTGAAACATTAAAAGTTTAAAAGTGATATTTCAAATTATTATTATTATCATTATTATTATTATTGCTTATAGGCGTAATTTGATAAGTTATATGTGCAGACGTCAATTTTTATATTTTCAAAAAAAGAAGTTGCAAATAAATATCAGCAGCACAGCTTCAGTCCTACCAAGGAGCTACATAATATATCAGGGGTAGCCTATAAAAATAAAATGTTGTCATCGGCTGATCAGATCACAGGTTCACTTTTGTTTCAGATCAAGACCAATTTATCAGTATTTTCCAGCTGTATGGGCCTATTGCGATGAGATATTTCATCCGAGTCGTGGCTGTTGTTAAAATGAATTATTAGTGTAATTATGAAGTTAGTTTATCACCAGAGAAGAGGAGTCCTGTAAGAGGAGCCTGATCCCTGTTTCCGTGTTGTGTTCTCCCTGTGTTTAATAAATTGACTTGGGTTTCGCCTGAAGCGCAGTTCAGAGAGTATTACGGCATTAAGCTGACTGATGGTAATCGTCAGGGGACCCGGGCTCGCCTGAAATGGATAGTAAGAAAAACAAGGAGGCGATTTAACCGCATATACATATACAGCACATAAGAGAAAGTCCCATAACTCCACCAATAATTAATGCGTTTTATTCCCACATAAAATATAAAATAAAGAGAAGATAATAATAATTATATCTATTTAAAGTAGTTACGTCGTCATATATAGTAATATAAACAAACAAATATACAATTAAATCACTTTCGGAATGCGTTTTAATTTGTTGACTTTGACTCATGAAAATCGGAGAAAGCTCGCGCGCAGAGAGCGGGACCGATGAGTGAAAATATGAGTGCCTGTAAACACAGTATGACAGACGTGACATTTTAAACTGATTTCAGATAAGAACTTATCATCTCCATCCATCTAACACACACACACCTAAATGCTTCGTAATTGAGCCCAAAACACGCAGGAGGCTCTCCCGCTGGTGAAAGAGGCGCTGTAATTACTCACAGTGGTCACACTATTTTCCAGCGAGGTTATGTATCGTCTCGTTTTTACGTTTCATATCAAAGGTCATTCAGATATGAGTTGTAAAGCGTAATAATTTACCTGAACGACTTTACAGGCTGAAAGTACTCCATACCAGGCTATTATTAAGAGATAAATATATAGACGTTTTGTTGTATTTTATTTATTTTCTTTATTTTTTTTTCTTTTTTGATAAAGTTCTTCACCTCAGATTGAACTGTTGCCTCCCAGTAGACTGATGCCATGTATCGCTGCTGTCAGCAGTGGTTACATGAAGGCCTATGAGCCTAGTTCATCCCTAACTGACTCTGTCCTTAGTCATTTGGATTATTTTGGGGGATGATGGGCGCAGATGTAACCAAAAATAGGGTCCTGAGCTCCAGATGGGGCCCATCAGGGGTCTCATTAGATGTTATTCTCATGAGATGATACACTGTATGAGCATGAATCTTTGGCTAACAGGTAGTTATCATCCCCCTTGCTTTATGACAGGTATCCAGTTTTACTTATAAATCACTGCCAACCATAAAATCAGCGCAGATGGAGTTAAAATCTTGTTAAATGGGGATATTTTTTGGCATCTTTGACATGAAAAAGTTTGAGATAATCCCTCCCTGAAGAAACTGTCCCACTCATCCTGCTGATATGTCTCAATCAACACCTGCTCACTCAAGTCGTTGTTGCCCCTTGATAAGCTTGTCATATCTAAATACTTATTAAACTAGAACGCATCAGATTAGAAAGTTTAATAATCAGGGAGGTGGGTTGTTACAGCAGCAGAGAGGATATGTTAGAGCAAATACAAGAGTAAAGCAAGCAATTAAAATGTGAATACAAATACAAAGCATCTTCGTTGTACTGGGCTGCTCATGGTCACAACCGCTGGGTGTATGCACCGGCAGTGACAGGGCAAATTGGGGTCCGATGTCTGGCCCTTGACAGTGTTTGTAAACCACTTGTTTCCACGGATCAGTTTGATCAGAGGGCTCTGGCTCTGAAACGGTAATTATTACGGCCGCTGATGAATGGAGATCGTGTTTCCCCTAATAGCCAACCCCCTATTTTCACAACCTCCCAACGCTCACCCTGGCTGCTCTCCACCACGACCTGCACTAATTGAGCTGATTATTGAAAGATGTGTGTTTTGGTGTGTGTTGCAAAGCCTATGTGTTGGGGTGGGGGTATATAGGAGGGGAGGTGGCTTTTATTCTGTAAGACTGCTACACGCACTGACCTGAGACAAGCGCAATAAGGGGTTGATGAGTAACATTCTTTTGGACAGACATCCAAATGTTGGGCAGAGAGAGAGAAATTATTAAAGCCAGAAGCTCTGTGTCTATACTGGTTAAAGGGATATGAATGAGGGCCTAGCCAGTAATTGGTTGTTTACATCTATCTTGTTACCCCCAGAGGCCAGGGCTATCCTATAGAGCAAGGAGGAGATTTCAATAAACTGCACAGGCAAGCAGCACGGAGGGGTGGGGATGGAGGGGCGGAGCAGAGGGGGGTGGGTGTGTGTGTGTGTGTGTGTGTGTGTGTGGTTGGGTAGGTGGGGGTTTGTCTTAATTTCCAGAAGGCTCTGATCGGTCGGCAGGTTCATCAGATTGGATGGTTTACATTTCAGGCCCACTCTAGAATATATAGGCCTGCACGAAACGCAGCAAATTCACAGGCAGATAAAAGGTGAGTCAAGCATCACCTTCAGTTGATGATCATCACAGGGCAAACACCAGCATGAACAAAGCCAGGAAGAAAAGACAATCATTTCTATCTTTTTTTCTTAACACAGCTTTTCTACATGCTGGATACTTATAGTATCAGCCTCTATGAATTTAGTATTAAAGTTGTCTTCTAAATGTCATACTCACACAGTTTAAATTAAATATAAACATATTACTGAGTTATCTAAATTCAAGATTTCTGCTAATATGGGTTGCTGAATGCTGATTCGTTGCATATAGACTTAATATCAAATTTTTCTGATTTTCTATTATCTATAACTTTGAATGGCAAGGAAAACATCCAGTGTTAACAAATAATTTTACTCTTTACTCTTCTTAAACTCTCTCCTGAAACCAGTGTAATTAAATTCTGGGGGGTTTTGTGCAGTGTGACACACAAATGCTTTGATTAATCACAAAATCCATCACATCATCACATGATGAAATGCCTGGACAATATCTGATAATCAAAAGGCTATTGGACAGAAATATACACTGATATTTAAATCTGAAACTAGCAGGTAAGCTGTTTTCAGCAAATAAAAAGCGAAAATCAGTTTTGGTGCATTTCCATCCCACATTATTGCAATCTGAACATTTTCTGGAGTGAGGAAGATAATTAAAGCCCTGCAACTAAGCACAGGCTGTGCACTCATGCAGTTGCATCTATTACCCCAGTGGCAAAAAAGCCTTAACCAATCAGCACCCCACTGCCCACCCACCAAAACCACACTGCTGTGGAACAAACTTACACCCAAATTGCAGCTGGCCAGAGCACTGGAGCAAACAGCAACAAGTGTCTGTTTTTCTAAAAGGCTGGTCATTGGAGCTGATGAGTAGCAGTTTGTGTGTGTGTGTGTGTGTGTGTGTGTGTGTGTGTGTGTGTGTGTGTGTGTGTGTTAAGAGAGAGAGAGAGAGAGAGAGAGGAGAGAAAGAGAGAGAGAGCGTGCCTCTTGCTGCTGAGGTTAATTTATTCGATCAATCACTCCATTTGATTCCTGTTTATTTTCAGGAGTCGCACGGTCATTTCAGCCGCACACTGAGCCCTTTATGCACTGCCAAGGCGTTTCCCCTCAACCACTAAGACCGTATAGCATGCATTCGGCTATAATTTGGAGAGGAGAAGCTTTCCAGCACTTCTCAGATATTTCACGGTTCCTAACCTTTATGGTGAAATCCCCTCAGACCTGTCTCTCGTCAAATCCGCAGCGTGCAGACATGCAGGTATATGAGTTTCACACATACACTGATTTATGTCAACGCTGTGGGCTTGTTTTAAATGACTGCAAACACACTCCAGTGTGGAATTATGTATTATCATCTGCAATTTGGCAAATGGTGCACAAGTCAAAGTGTGCAGCCTCTGCAGGCATACATTTTTTTTTTGTTGAGGCTTATACATACATACATGCTTTTACTGTGAATGTTTGTTTTTTGCCTAAACCAGTTAAAATAGCCTGCAAAAGTTAGTACTTTTTACTCTCGACTTTATGTTTAATCTGATAAATACATTCACTAACTAGCTTCAAACAGTTTGTATATATTTTCATGCGCAGTTGATGCAGTTTGTAATGCTGCATATTGACAATTAATTGCAAACCTAGCTAGAGCTTCACCTGCTCCTTTGGAGTATTTTGATACAGCAAGCAACTAAGAAACCACCATGGGACCAATATGTAGGATCAGATAAACCTCGGCCTGTTCTGCATCAAAGCAGACAGAAGGCTGGGATGTATAATTGGATCATGATAACCAATTGCTTCTGATCATGTAACATTTTAAATGGCAAATAAATGCCTCTTTTTGTTAGAAACATAAGGGAAGAGTTTGCCCCACCCCTAAAAGAAATCAGAACTTATTTTGGCAACTGGATTTACTAAAACAGCGAAAGCATTGAGACACAAAACAAAAACATGACAAATGACCCACCAAGAACTCTACAGTTGAAGTGCAGTTTTTACAGTATGTCCACTTGTTAAGTCACTTACTCTCAGAAAACATGCCTCAGATGGCCAGTTTTCTATTTTTATTCAAGAAAATGTGTGGATTCTTAAACTGAGTATTCTCTTTAAGTAAAACCAAGGAACTCCAGTATCCTGTGTGAATCTTATACATATTACAATATAGCATTCCTTTACATACAACCCAAGCTTTCTACTTATAGCAAAAGTCTGCAGCATCGCTTAATGTTTTTCCCTCATGCAACATTCTTCCTTTTTTACAGTGCTGGAACTCGTACGTCAGGAAAGAATTTATTAAAAGCGACCCGCAGTAATTAGCAATGTGCTAATGCTTGAATTTGTATCCATTCCTGTATGCAGGGTTTTTACAACACTTCGTGGTTTCACTTGAAACACAGGCTTGACCCCGTGTCACTGGCCATATGGGCAGTAAATAGTTCCATGATAGAGTCAGTGGTTGTAGCGATGCTGTACTGGAGAGAAACGTCTTATTATATATCATACTACATGGTGTTTTTATGGCATGAAGATGATTGACAATTAAGTTTTGGTAAAGTGGTTGGTGCTTTGTTTTACTGTGTCCTGATACATTGTGTTTTTTAGAGTTTTACTTTTTGTAATTAGCCTCTGTGTTTGTGTGGGTTGAAAATAGTTGCACAAGTTGCAATATCTTTAAACATGTCAAAATGAATTTATAAGAATATACTTTGTCACTGTGATGTTATTATGACATGAAACTAATTGTTTATCATACAAATTATTGCAATTGTATTGAGAGCTTGAATTTTAATGATATAATTTTGTTTTGTTATCACTGAAGATTCAATGGACACCCTACCCTACATCCCACCTACAAGATACCATCAGTATTGGTTTCAATTGATAGTTAAAGTGTCATATCGATTAAATGCTAAAAGCTAATGCTAGCATGGCAACATTCTCACATTGACAATGCTAACATGCTGATATTTAGCAGGTTCAATGTTAATCTTATTCATTATTTAGCGTTTAGCGTGTTAGCATGCTAACATTTGTTTATTAGCACTAAACAAAGTAGATGATGAGGTGGATACGAATTTCATTTGTTTTGCAGGTATTTTGTCATAAATCAAAGTATTAAACAAATAAAAAAATTTACCTGATGGTGGCGTTAGATGAAAAGCCAGGTAATCACCAATGTTATTACAATTTATCCTGAGGGGAGGCATCAAGTTTGAGTAGTTGTCGAGACATTTCACTCAAAACCACAAATATCAACCACATGGTGGCATTAGAGGAAAAGTCAGGGAATCACTAAAGTCATTAGGATTCATCCTCTGGGCACCATGAATGTACCAAGTTTTATACCAATCCATCCAATAATTGTTGAGATATTTCAGTCTGGACCAAAGTGGTGGACCAACTGATCGACAGACCAACATTGCCATCCCTAGAGCCATGCCGCTAGCATGGCTAAAAATTAAAACAAAACATACCCGTGAAAAGACACATTCTCTCAGGCAGCTGATCCTTGTTTCCAAAGAACACAAGTAACTTTGATTGGGGACCAATTCATGCTGTCATGACAGCACAGACCACCACAAAAAGAGAACGGTACCCTGATCAGTGCTTGTTGGCATTGCTGCCTTGTCTTTACAGTACGGCTCTTACTTTTATCTTTTCAGAGTTTTTTATGCACTCATTGTATAAGTTATTCAAGCTCTGCAAACCCCATTTCCTCTCTGAAGCCTCCAAGAAATCCCATTAATAATGTGTCTATTTTCATCGTCTAAATGACTTCTCTCTCATTAAACCAAACCATCCATCAAACTTTTTGCTGTATTCTGCTCACTATTGGGCATAATATGAGATATTGTGAAGATGAAGGCAAGTGTTTGCTTTGTAAATAGAAGTGTGGCACGGCGTATCACTCATTTGTTTTTATATGGAAGAATTGGATTTCATGATTGCTTTTTAATTCTGCCTGCAGGGTATATTAAATGCCTGCAAACCTCTGAACACTTTGTCCAGGAAACTAACAATTATAGTCAATCGGAGCATATGGCAACCACAGCTATTTGAGAGAAAAGATGGGGCTTAGACTGAGGAACTGCCTCATGCATCATTACACTTTACTAAGGTTTCATTTCTCTATATAGTGTCGCTGTTTATGCCAGTAATTCAACATATTCCCCTTTAAACTTTTCTCTTCATGCCAGAGTATAGATCATAACGTATCACTTTCTATTTACAGCAAATGGTATTTGGACATACACAACTATAATAGTATAAATTTGAAAAGTATAAAATCCTTCAAAAATGTGCAAAAGTGCATTTCTGTTAACTAATTGTTACTGCACTTAGTCCGAGTCAGTGTATATATATGTGTATATAACTGAAAACAAACATCTCTGGAAAAACTGGTGAAAGTATCTCTAAACTATCTAAATGGACAATTTGTGGCAGATCTTTGGCTTCAGTGGTAAAACATATTTGACTTTTGCATCAGTATATATATATGTGTGTGTGCGTATGTATGTTTGTATGTATGTATGTATGTATGTATGTATGTATGTATGGACTACATACTAGAATATGAGGATCAGAGCTGCTTGTTTATATTAAAGTAAGCATAAACTTACTTACATGTTCCCTGCCCAGATATATTCTGTTGGTCCCTGGATCTTTAACTTCTTTACCTTCTTCAGCTTCTTTAAATCCTTCAGCCACCGCTTGCTAAAGCTAGCCTGTGATTATTTTGCGATTTTGGGAAACCCTCAATCTAACATTACTATACTATGTTCTGTTATAAATGTATATGGGACTATCAAGCCAATGATTTTGCTGTAATTGTTTCATCCATTCATCCATATATGACCTTGACACTTAAATCAGATTTGGATTACAATGGCAATGGAGCCAGTAGAGCAGGCCAGTTAGCCATCTCATTTACAACTTCTCCACCTTCTCATGGAGGATCTCAAAGTAATCTCGGGCCAACAGGAGACAGTAGTTCCTCTAGCACGACCCTGTCCATACACAACAAATTTTCAATAGCAAATACATTAAGAAACATAATGTTGCCAGGAGCAGGCTTTTTATCAACATAATGAAGGTATATTTATGTGGAACACATCTACAAACCATTTTCATTTGCTTTCCCTAAATATATGGCTACTCAAAACACTTGGTTTAGGTTAGGGAAAGATGGTCATCTTGGTTAAATATCAATATAAGTCAACACTGACTTGGCGCATGAGAGAGGACGCGTTGACTTTAATATTTAGCCAAAGCCGCAATCTTTCCCTGATTTTAACCAAGGGTTTTAGTAACCTAAAACAAACAACATGTGGGATGCAAACCTCGGCCTCCGGTATCAAAGTCCTGTGCTTTGAAGGCCAAACCGTCCACCCTGACCTCCTCCCCTCGACTTCTATACAGTAGCAGACATTGCCAGTAAACGTAATTCAGACAGTAGAGCAGCAGCTTAACTACTGAGGTCTCTCAGATCCTCACCAATTGAAACTGAGCCCACGTGCCATTCAGACAAAAAATACTTCAGCTTCTTTTATCAGTATCTTGTTCTTTTAGTGATTCCTCAAAGCTGATGACTACAGGTGAGGGGCAGAAGAAGGACTGACCTCTGAATTGAGTGTTTGTTTTGTGGGTGAGCCCTCTTTACCACCACAGACCAATACAGTATGTCCATATTACAGTTGCCACTGTATCAAACTGGTGGTCAATTCATCTATGGCTCTGTTTTTATTAAATGGCCTGAATGCAAGATGAGGACCATACCATTGCTCTATTCCACAAAGTTGTGTATACTCAAAACAATGTTATGAATTAGGGGCCATTTGTTTGTTGTTGATCGCTGTGAAGCTTGACATATCCAGATTATGTGTGTGCCTGTGCTTTCCACCAGATTTTTGTGTTTATCAAAGCACATGTATCAGTATTTCCTCTGTCATAAAATAAGTCGAATAGTCCTGCATACAATTGCCATCACTGCCTCTGCAAGGATTCATTTGTGCTTAGTTTCCTTGAGAGTGTAGTGGTTTACTATGAGAGGCCTCTCCAGACCACCAAGAAACGAGCTGATAATGATATACAATATGAGCTACGACAGACCCAAAGCTTTTTGTACCAGCTCTGGAGGTCATCTCTAGTGAAGACATGCCTGTCGGCGTGCAGGGGGATGATGAGCTTTCACACAAGCAGAAAGAGGGGATTACCGTCAATTGCTCCCAAATTGCAATAATACCCGTTGCTCGGCCACCCACACATATGCTGAGAGACAAGTGATAAATTGCTACATATGTCCATTCCACAGTGGCAACTCCTGACACCAGCACACTGCCCACGACAATCTCCATTATTTTATGCTGTGTGACATGTGGAAACAAGTGGAACAGCTTTTACCTTAAGAGGCATTGAAAATTTAAAATGTTTACTTGGATATGGAGCTTCAAAATATAGAGCTGTTTCATTAGTTTAATGTGTGTTATCTAGCTAAATCTATTTTTAACATGTTATATCCATCTCTAAATCAGTAACTTTTAAGGAGCTAAGAAAAACAAGCTGAATTTCCCATGTTTGAATCTTTGACATTTCACAAATCAAATCTGATCTCACAATCTTTATCTTGTATTTTGTAACATTATACTATCTGACTTACTCCCTTTTGGTATAGTCTTAATGAGAAATGTATTATTTACTTTATAATTGCTACTTTAAAAGTTTAAACACGATTACTGTAAAACTGTTACATTTTTATCAACATCACAGCACCCTATCATACTTAGCAGTATTGTATTAAAGAATTCCACCACACAAGGAAATTTTTTAGCCACTCAAAATGAATACAGCATATCATATTTTGAAACTAAACCCTGCAATGTGTTCTCATGTAGGAATACATGGTAATTAGTTTTGATCATATCATTCCTCTGCGTAAGAGCCAAGCAGATGGCTAATCCAGTCCCAGTATCTAATCAGAGCAGTCATTCTAATGACAGTATAATTTCATAAGAGGCCTTTGTCTCAGAATATTCAGGAGCAGCATGGGGGAGATCGGGGATATTCATCATCAGCACAGATTGGAAACAGGCCCTAATAAATGACACATTTGCTTCCTGTCTGTCTGTGTTACAGGAATGGCAGAATGCAGTGAATGTAGTACAGTGTGTGTGTGTGTGTGTGTGTGTGTGTGTGTGTGTGTGTGTGGAGTGTGGGGAAGGAATGACATGGTTGGAGTGTGTGGGTGGACAGCAGCTGCAGGGCTCTCCGTGTGCTTTTCTGGATATGTATGTGAATGTATGCCCATGCGTACTGGTGTGTGTGGACGTGGAGGGTAAGGTATGTGTGTGTGTGTGAGATTGTGTGTGTGTATGCATGTGTGTTGTATCTTCAGTCAAGTTAATAGATGTGGCATTAATGTAGAATTTACACCATTAGGTCAGGGCACCAAAAACCTAATCAGCGCTTACAGTGCAGCTGGTGGCTCAAAAGTGTGTGTGTGTGTGTGTGTGTGTGTGTGTGTGTGTGTAGTCTCACAGTTGTTTTAGCCCTTTACTGCTCTGATCATCTCTGTCTCTTTCTTTCTATGTCCTTTATTTGTTTCTATGCAGTAATGATAATGCCTGAGACGTTTGTAATACAGGCAAAAAAAGAGGAACGTAAAGAGAAATGACACCCATAAAATCAGACGTGGCAGTAAAATGCAGCCATGTTTCTGTGTGTGCACTGCATGGAGACACCAACCCCTGAAAAGACATATTCTCTACAGCGCTGCGGGAAGTCACAGCCCAGCATAGACAGACAAAAAATATATAGACACAGGGCAGGATCTTCTTTTAGCCAACTTAAGGCTCAGAGCCATTTATCATGTTGGATCTCAGCTCACTGTTTCCTGCAAACTGCATGTAGCCTGACGTTGTGCTTCTACCTTGGGAAGGAGCGTCCTGGGGTCAGGAAGTGAACATCACACACACACACAAACACAGATACACAGTGAATCTTTCCCTGACCTCCTCACTTGCTCTCGCATACACACAGGTACACGTTAAATTAATTCACCTATACACACACAGAGGCAAGTTCCAGCTTTGTATTAGGTTGACGGAGGGAGCAGGCAGGGTTGCTGCAGCCAGAGTCATATTTACATCAGCAAGTGTAATATTATCAATAAAAGCCAAAAGGACAGCAGCTCGCCATAACTCACAACAGGCAGGGAGCACCACAGCTGTTCAGAGTTCATCTTCCTCTGAAGCAGCGGGGGAGACCAAGAGAGATGTTAGAGCAGGGAAAGAGAGACAATGGTGAAGGAAAAAAGGCAAGTAGTAAGAAAAAGAGGACAGATAAAGACACAAAAGAGGGAATTCAATACAGATATTCATCATAAAGCTATTTTACCAGGCTGGAAAATCACTATATATTACCATTAGGGCTGCAAAGAAGACTTTTGATTATTTAATTGATTGTAATCAATTGTTTAGTTTATAAAATGTCATAAAAAAGTGAAACAAATGCCTATTACAATTCCCTGAGCCCAAGGTGATGTCTTCAAATGTCTTGTTTTGTCCAACCAACAGTCCAAACCCCGAAAACATTACATTTAAAATTATATAAAATGATATAAAACAGAAAAACAGCAAATCTGCACAATGGAGAAGCCTTTTGGTCTCATGAATATATGATTATACCGTATTATCATTTAACAAAATTCTGTTGTCCAAAAGAATGATTTTTAAGCTAATTGTAACTAGAAAGTGACAAACTGAGGTATTAAGGATTTTTGTAGGCTGTATTACTTAAAAATGGAACCCAGGTCACTCCATTGAACAACAGTTTGATCACTTTATATGTGATTTTGCATGCAATTTCACTAGATGCGGAACAAATTGTCATATCATAATACTGATTTTAGCTATATCGCCCCAACTTCATACCCAATTTAATAGCTTTTCTTGATAGTTCAAACATACCTGATAGTAAAAACTGGATGATTTTGTAAGTCATGGACCGCAGTTGGTTGATGAATTCAATCTGAATCAATATGAGTTCTACTCTCATGCATGCCAGTAATCATGTTTTTTTTTTTTTTTTTTTTTGGTGAAATTAGGTGTCACGTCTCATTTTGGAACGATGCTCTTCAAATACTTCATCACCGGCCCTCTCAGTTTCACTGCAGACGCTGGCTGACCTCATTGAGTGACCTCACCAATCACAGATCAAAGTTGTCGGGTTTCTGGCCGGTCAGGTTAATCAGAGGACCACCCTGAAGAACCAATCAGGTAACATCTTACTTGACTTAAAGGAATTAGGCTGCTTTTGTCGAGCAACTATGTACGTTTCCTCTCGTGATGTGCTGACGTACATGTTTGAGGTTCTTCTGTTTTCTCTGAGCATGTCAGTGAGTCTCTTTGGGGGGATTCAATACTTTGATTTAAATTACATCAGTCATTAGCCATTTTGATTTGTTTAATTTGGGCTTTGAAGGACAAGGGTATGCACGCAAAACAATAGAGAGTGAGTCAACTCTAAGGGAAGGAAAATAAATAGAGGTTCATACATAAAGTTATAAACTCCTGAGCACTGAAACCTCATACAGAAACTTCATATATTGTCCATACTTTTTATTTTTCATATTTAGATTACTAAGTATTTAAATAAGAATCTAGTGATTGAAATTAATGTTTGAGAACAAATATTCCAGTCAAAATGCAGCCTGAATAGTGTGCATGGAGTGTGTGTATGTGTCCATACCTGTGTGTGTGTGTGTGTGTGTGTGTGTTTGTGTTGCTAAGAATGGAGCGCTTGTATCACTTGCCCCTTTTTGAGGGGAAGTGACATGAGATACTTAAAGACCAAAATTGCCTCACTTAGCCAAACAAACTGCCTCTCCTGACATACACACTAATTCAAACACACACACACACACACACACACACACACACACGCTCACACATACCTACACACACACACACACACACACACACACACGTCTAGAGCTCTCTAATGGCCAATAAACTCAGGATGTTCATTCCTCCTCTCAGGCTCACAAAAACTGAACAGCGAAATTATTGAGAGTAAACGGATTCCACTGTAGCTTTGCCTAATGACCACACACACACACACACACACACACACACACACAGTTTGAGGGTCAGTGGAGGCTAAAGCAGATAGGATGTACATAATAACCCTTACATGGCTTTTATAAGCCTTCAGCTCTTTTGAAACGACAACGGCTGGGAGAGAACCCAGGCCTGCATATAAAAATACTGAGCTTTCTGGAGCAAGACTTTGAAGTTTTTTCTGCTTGATCTCAACTGAAGAGCCACTACAGATACGTATGTCCATGCAAACAGAAAGACATATTACTAGTGAATAAGAATATGCATGTGGGTTAGATTAGTGTGAAAAGGTCAAACACGTATAGAGATGGACATAAAGTTCAGATCATTGCTCACAATCCCAACATTACATCTGTCTAATATACAAATAGTGTCTTCAAGAATTTAGAAAATATAATATCTGACTGAATAAAAAGGATTTGTGTCATGTAACAGAGGATCTTAACAGGAACCCTGAGCTAAGATAATACATCCTACTGTACTCTCCACATAAATCAGCATATAAACTTTAAACAGAAGAAGTACAAAATATAGTCGTGGGATTTTGATGCAGAGAGAGACTAAATTTACAGGGCATTTCCTTCCTTGTCTTGATACTCCCATTTGCAAATTATTGTCCCGTCTCAGCTGGTAAATTCACTTTCCCTCCAATTTTTGCTCTTATCCCCCTACAAATTTTAAGAATTCTGTCATTTTATAGGGACAGTTAAAGGGAGGAATGGGCCATGTACAGTGAAAGTGTGTGTGTGTGTGTGTGTGTGTGAGAGAGAGAGAGTCCCCCCCTCAAGTCTTCTAATGGTTTCTTTCGGGACCATATGTCCTTTGCGTCAGCACAGCAGCAGTACGAACTCTACAGTTACAGTCGGGTTTGGTGTGAAAGACAGACATGTTGTATAATAGAAGGTGGGAGGTGGAGGGCTTTGTGCGTGTGTGTGTGTGTGTGTGTGTGAGTGTGTGTGAGTGTGCGTGTGGAGCAAAGGGGGAGCTGCAGAGCGTTTTTGAAGAAGCAGATCTCTCCGTATTGCCTTACCATCAATAAATCTAGGAGCTTGCTATAGTGCTGACATAAATTAGCCTGCACCCCCAACCCACCTACCTAGCTAAAACCTAACTACAAGCTCAACCTTTTCTTAAACACACCTACACACACACACACACACACAGAGTTGATATACCCCCTACTACTCCTCAAATCCTGGTTGAAACTTTACATCAATAGGTGTCATGCTCTTTACTTTGCACACACACACACAAACATGCAAAAGTGCACTTACAAGCAAACATGCATCCATGCACGCTTTGCACACACACTCACACACAGCAGCACAGACACCCACAGAGTTTGGGGTAATTAGCAGTCTTTCTCGGTGGTGAGTGCATTTCCTCCTCAGGGTCACTGATAGCAAAACGCCTGTTAAACTTTATATTCCCTGATGGGGTGGAAAAGAGAGCGAAAGGAGAGCACACTCTCATTAACACAGTGCTGTGTGTTTGTATGTGTGTGTATGTGAACGCCTGGAGTTTAACGTGTGTTTGTGTGCACGCGTGTCGCTGTCTGGGTGGTGTTTCCATGCTCACGCCAAGTCTTGTAAAGGTGAAAGGATACTCTTTAACCTCAATTTAGACTGAGCCTTAAAACTCCACACTGTATTTGTCAGGAGAACAGAGACAATATGTGTGTTTTATACTCTGTATTGTCTCACAGATGGTTCCTTTCTTCAACAATATTGGAAATTAGAATTGTTTGAAGGTGTATGTCAGGAAAAATATTATTTATGAAATATTTCATATAAAATCTCTTGTGATGAGACTGTCCAGTCAAGTCATCTGACTTCTTTGACATTGAAAATCGATGAGCACATGTCAATTAGACAACCCCAGATCTCATATTGTGACACAATATAGAAACATTGTGAAATTATAAAGTGGTAAAAACACTTAATATATTAGACTGACCAGAACAAAATATTTCAACTAGTGAAGTAATATTTTTTGATGATAAGGAGTAGCAACGTAAAAAGCACTGCTCTGCACTGCTCAACAACACTTAATCAGCTATTAGGCATTTATTTAGTATGTAATTACCAGCAGAATTTTTAAATACATCTTGGAATGGTTTTGAAATTATTAGTTTTAATGAATGATAAAATAATAGGTTTGCCTTCAATGTGTTAAATTCTAACAAAACAGAAAAAATACAAGATGTTCTATAAAAACTACAATAAAACTGACAAAAACTGTTATAGTAAGAAGTAAGAAAGAAATACCAAAGACATCAAAATATAAATTAATAATTCCTTCAGTATTCACATCTATGCACACTGGTTCACTCTATGTGTCAAATAATTTTCCTGTTTACAAAAAGAGGGATGTGGGAGATTTTAATGGAATCAGCAAAAAAGCTGCACTGAGGCACTTTGACATTTTAAAACACACACACTTTTGGTGAATTAAAGAGATTCTGTAGACAGCTCTGAAAGCTTATCCTGTGCACATCAGCAGATTCTAAAGCCCTTTTTCTTATGTGATCATTTTAGGTAATTGAATAAATTCCCAGAGCTCTGCTGGAATTAGAAGAAGCTGGACTTTGGTCAGAAGAGAGCTTTTAAGAAACCAGGGAACGTACATCAGGGGCCCAGCAGTCGATGGTAATGTAATGAACGTTTACATTTACCTGCCTCTCACCTTTCCTGTTGGTATATATCCACAATCTAAACTGCACTCGTCAAAGCACCCGTCCAGTTTGTTTTCATAAATACACTGTATCTCTTTTTTTTCCTCATCTCTCGCCTCCTCTACCCTGCCTTGAAAATGAAATATTTGGTGTTTCAGTGAGGGGGTTGGCGTGTGTGTGTGAAGGGGGGCAGAGGGCTGGTTACGATGCCAGAACTAGCACTTCTGGTTGGAAAAAGGGGGTCTGAGTTTTCGTCAGACGTACAGCCCAGAGAGACAGGGCGAAGGAAAGGCTTTTTGAAAGCGCAGTCCAAGACCAACAGAAAACACTCCCTCTTGACCGTGTGGTCAAAAATGGGTGTAGAGGGAGAGGCGGCATCTGGCGTGTCGCCCGGAGAGAAGGGGGAGCAAATATACCCGCCTTGGCCCAGAATGTGCCCCCTCTCCTGCCAGCTGCAGGTATATGGTAGGATAAGAGAGAAAAACAGGTAGAACTGAGAGGGAAAGACAGGCAGACCGATAATAAGCACATCAGTGAGAAAGACAGGCAGATGGAGAGACAGAATCACGTATAAAAGTGCCAGGGAGGAGGATACTGAGAAGCATGGAGGCATATCATGAACAAGGTCAGAAAGACACCGCTTGGAAGAACAGGAAATGATACAGGATATATCCTCTCTTTCTCTCTCTCTCTGCACTCTCCGAGGCCTATGCTGTAAGTGACAGGGCTGCAGAGGGAAGTTGACATTGCTGAAGTATGAATTTCACCCGTTTGTGTTTTGCGGAAAACACGGAATCGGGGCTGTCTGTCTGGATCAGGGGCTGGGGCCTTGACCCCTGAATGTCCCCTCCGGAGCAGACGGCAGGGTTTTATTGGCCAGTCAGATTCAATTTATTAAACACTACACAACTCTATTCGCAGCTTTTGAGTTAGTCTTTCCAAATGTGGTTGTGATATGCATTTGGACATGGATATGAAAGGTATTTCAGCCTTTTCTGTGGCCACTGATGGCCTCTTACTTTAGATACATGCTGTTTTCCTCACAGTGTTTTTTGATAAACTAGCATGTATGCTAACCTATAATACAGAAGTTTATATTAAAAAAAGTACACGTTTAAAGACGTTTAATGTTTTAAACCACTGTGATACTTTTCAGCTTAGAATTAAACCTGTACATGTAGTAAAAGAGACAAATTCACCTAAGGCAGATTCCTCGTACAGATTCCTTGGAAAGAACAGAGGATGTTTGTTTCAAACAAGACAAACAGATGCATCAAACATGATACATCCTTTAAAAGTGCAAGCTAAAGACTGTCCCAAAAATTTCAAGGTGAAATGAAAGGGAATATACTACTTATGCAGCTGACTCGGGAAAGACAATACCTCAGTATGAAACACAAACAATATGCATGTAGTATGCAAGTTTACATATCTGCATACACATGTATGTTTACTCACAGATACACACACACTCACAGAATGATAGGTAATACGATATGCTCAGCTACGGAGTGGTTGGGTAAAGTGAGACCTTCCTGTAATCAAAAGAAACAGCATGCTACAATAAAGGCTGTTTTGAAACGGTCTGTGGCCTAAGGGATGGATCCCTCTGTTGGAATGAGGAAGAGAAAATGGACACTAAGCTGTGTGTCACAGAAAGAATAGAATACACACACAGAGCAGCAGGTTGTGCTGGTTGTGCAATCTTAGCAACATTGTGTTGTGTTGAGTTTAGATCTCTTTTCTAGTCTTCCTTTGTCTTCTCTTCCTTTCGCCTCTCTTCTTTTGTCTTCTCTTCTCTCCTGACATTCCAGGTCGCAGTGTGTTTGTGAGTCTCTTGGGCGACATCCATCAGTTGAATGGATAGAGGCTATGCAACTGCAGCACTACAGCAAAAGGAGGGCAGGGCATATTCCCTTTCCAAAATCCACAAAAACACCATTCTGGAATCAATCTGCTATCACACTACTCGCCCTAAAGTACACACAAACACACATTTTAATCTTTAACCCTGGTGAGACTGGCCCATGCTATTTTTCATCCCTGTAAGTTTATGCTTTGTAATGTTGTATCAGGTCTGGGATATGGTTCTCTGCTACATCTCTGACTTCACCTGCTGCTGAAGCTCTTTACCAGAGCACTGGGAGTTAACTGCTGCCATAAATAGTCGAAGGAGTGTGTGCAGCGATCTGCAGGGCAGCGCAGGGCAAAGATATATCGGACAGGAAAAGAGCAAATCTCCTCTCCATGCTACCTGCTGTAAAAAGTCACGTTACAGCGCTTAAACCTTCCAATCAGAGACAAGTTGATTTTTGAAAAATAAAGACAAAAATTAGGAGAAAGTGTCTACGGCACACTTAATTTGATTTGCCAGCTACTGTCACAAAAATAGATTGCACATGGACAAAGCATTAACAACATGACATAAATCAAGTCAGTTCAGAGTAGAAGAGTATCAAAATTAATTTTTAATTTGCAAATCCACCATGTATTTGATTTTACCGAACTTTCCTTTTTTGAGGCTTATTGACCTGGAAAGACATATCAATCTAACCAGAAAAGAATTTAATTAGATTTTTGTATACAGTCTGTCTTAAGCTGTATACTAAGGAAATAATTAATAACAATGCAGATGTGGTGATTTAAATTCATAAAAACATGCTGAGATTTTATCTTCTGTTTTATTCTCACAATTATTTCCAATAATATTCACTCCTCCTTAATAAACACTATATCCTAAACAAATGTATCACGTTTGTCTCATTTCTTTTCCCCAATGGAATCAACAACACCCAACAGTAAAGGTATTTAGTCAGTTTTTCTTTTTTTCACCATAAGCTAGGTGTTGGTCTAGAGTGGTTAATCTTTCGTGTGAAAATCCACTCTCTTCATTAACAATTTTCTAAATAAATCATTCTTATGATTGCTCTCAATGACAAGACCACTGGTGTTGTCTGGTGTCACTAAAATTTGCAGTGCAGAATTTGACTTACAACACTGCATGCATACGCACTATTAAAATTGATAAAGTTAGGACTCATGATTTCTGAAGTGTAGAAAAAGCAAAGACACCTGTGTTTATTACATGGACATATGATAAAAAAATACTAAAAGTGAATGTTCTGTTAGCAATCCCTAGAGGCTTCCATGCTTAGTACACTTCATGATATGAAAATGTCAGCTGGAATGAAAAACATGTTTGATGTTCTCAGGGTCTGACCATTAGACAGGCTAAACATGCAAAATTTGCTCTGAGGGTGGTGCTACAGGAAGCACAATGGGTGTCATTAAAATTAAAGCTAAGTTAAGCTAAAACTAGACTGAGATATTTTTCTGTGGAGCACTCAAAAGGAAAGCTCATGGAGTGTCCAAAATGGAAAAAGAGTTCATCATCTGGTGAGCATGAATGTACTTAGAACATTTGATGAAAATCTACCCATTAGATTGACATTTCTTTTATACGAGCAGAAATTTAGGATTGATGATGGCACTAAGGGAAAGCTCTGAGAGCGACCAAAAATATTAAGATTCATCCACTGGAGACCACAAATAACCATCCACAAATAACCAACCAACATCAGCATCATAGGCCATGACACTAGCAGGACAAAAAAAGATAATTTTTAGGAGGCTGAAAATGACCTCCCATTGTTTTATCATGTCTGTTTTATCAAGAACTACCAAAGGCATCTGTGGCGGGTTTATTACTAAGGAAAATCGGACTTATTAAAGAAACAGGGGTGATTGTCCGACTGATTTCACAGTCACATAATGTTTGCGGTGCAATGTTATCATTGCTGATGATGAGTATTAGTGCCAAGCCAAAGTGGACAGTCAGGTCAAAGATGCCTCTGTATAGCCTATAAAGAGGAATTATTATTTAATTCTAAAATACTCTGAACCAGTCCAAGCCAGATTTATCTATCAACTGTCAGGCAGTGACTCAGGTTGAGACTCCAGGGCCATAACACTCCAGTGAATGAACAGACAGCGTATTGTTCCTCTGTGGCTCTTTGCTGCCTCAGCTCTGCCTCTGCCTGCTTAATTAAAGGTTAATTGCGTAGATTAAGTACGCACCTCCTGCGAATGTTCCACATTTCTCTTTCCATGCACACAGAATTTGTGTGTAGGGTGGGTAGGATATCTGGAATTTATCAACTTGTTCAGGAAATGAGAGCCAAACTCTACCTAACTCAGGTACAAAACCAACATATGGGAGTGTGTGTAGTGTGTGTATTCGCACATAAGCATGTGCACACACCACACACACACAGAAGAATTCAGCACTCCCTCCGTCATTTTTAATCAAGAATATGATCCCTCATCCCATCTGGGTTTTCTGACTTGGTGGGCTGCAGTGTGCACACAACAACACATCCGTTCATGACAGAGCTAAGAAACACACACTCGCACACACACAGATACGTATACAAACACGAATAGACAATCTGTGAGGTTGATGAAGCTGAGACCACCAACTGTATGCTGGGAGTTTGGCATTAACCTTAGAGCAGATGGTACTACTCTTGTGTTCGACAGGGGTAGCCAATGTAGCAGCCACTCAGACACAAACACACGCGCACACACACACACACACACACAAACAAACCCACAGATATACAGGAACTATCTTGGTTTCCAAAAACAATTGTTCTTAAAAAAGGTAGTACAAAAGCAATCCAGTAGGATTCCATGTAGTGGGAGAGAATGAAGCCCTGGTAAGTACAATATTATAAACTCTCATATTTATCTCATGACTGTGTGTGTGTGTGTGTGTGTGTGTGTGTGTGTGTGTGTGTGTATCTGTCTGTCTGCCTGCCTTGTGTCTTTGTTCTCTTTCAGGTTGATTTAGTCAAGTAAATCCTTGTCCTACTGTCAGAGGCCTCCTTATCACATCATGATCCCCTCAGCTCACTTACTGAATTGGCCTGTGTGTGTTTTTGTGTGTGTGTTTTTTTGTGTGTGTGTGTGTGTGTGTGTGTGTGTGTGTGTGTGTGTGTGTGTGTGTGTTTGTGCATGTGTATGTGTATGTGTGTGTACGAGGACAGAGGTCAATAAGATAACATTTGGTGGACCACCTGCCGGGAAGCTCAGTTTGCTAAATACAAAGTCTCATCTAACCCATCTAACTGTGTGTGTGTGTGTGTGTGTGTGTGTGTGTGTGTGTGTGTGTGTATGTTGGGGGTTCTCTGTACACCTGAACAACTGAGGTGCAAAAGTATTTGATTACTGATAATATTATAGCACAAGAACCGTGTGAAGAAGAAGAAGTGCAAAACATGCGAACTGTGAGTTTTTTACCAGTGTGTGAACACACATCAAAACCGGACACAAAAAACACATTCTTTGCATATACAGGTCCTCTTAGCCCTCTCAGAGTTTTGTTACACTGCCATAAATCTTAAGTCTTACTCTAACTTCAACTTAAAAACAGCGAAGACCCAAATGACGAATTTATAAAAGCCATCTCCATCTTAACTAGTTCTCAAAGCTGTCTCTAAATGGGGCCTATGACAGGAACAATGTCACCTTTGTTTATCATTAGTCCAGTGGCAGAAGGAAAGTGTTACTATTGGAGTGGACATTAACAAGTTCTGCTACCAGCTCAGTGCCTCATAACCTGGAGGAGAGGGGTGTCTACATCATTAGCTTTAACTAGCTACATTGATAGCAACTCACACGGTGGTTCACACACAGAAACCGGGGGGGGGGGTTCTTAATAGTTATTTTGTTGTTGTGTCTATGGGCATATTATATATTAAATAAACATGCAAGTCCATTTAGCTAAAAACAACAACAACAACAACAACTTTAAGTTGTATGAAAGTTTAAATTCTTATCCACAAGAGATTAAAGATGGACGCGTTTTTACTGCGTGTGTTCGTTTAGCTGTGAATATGCACAAGGGTGTGCATGCACTTGCAATGTGTAGAAGTGTGTGCACGTGCCTCACAACCAGAGGAATTTTAATTCTCTGAGACAAAGGGGGATTTAAATTTTTTCCCAGTACATCTATCTTTCACTCCTTCACTCTCTTTGCTTCTTTTTTTTCACCATCCTTTCTTCCATGAAACAATAAAATCGTCTGGCCTCTAAGTTATGGAGAGCTTTTGAAGTGGCTGGAGGAGCCAGTAAATTTAGTGGGCACCTTTGGGAGCCGGTTCAGTGGTGCAGTGGCTGTACCTATATTTCATGTGTGCATGTGCACATGCATGTGTGCTCACAAGAGTCCTGGCTGTGCCTCTGTTTCTGTGTGTGACACAAATGTGCTTAGATTTGGTGTGTGCACTTGCGTGTGTGTGTGTGTGTGTGTGTGAAATTGTTCGTGTGGCTCTCTATTTCACAGTGACGCTGATTTGTGGCCGTCTACATCAGGTTTCCCAGGACGCCGTAAATCTCGCTGGACAAACTGCATTAGAGATAGATACGCATGCATGTGTTTGTGTATGAGTGTGTGAATGAACTTGCATGAGTCCTATGTATTGTGGGTACTGGGCCGTCTTTGACCATCTGTGGCCAACCATTGCCCATAGTTTTTGCATAGTATCTGGTACCACCGGTGCTAGTTGGCCTTTATTGGAGGTTGTTCAGCACACTGAATCTGTGGCAGAGGCAGTTGATAAAATAAATCTCTCCGTTCAGTCTAGCAAATCAATGATTTCGCCCATTAAATACTCTTTTCTCTTATTTCTCCACTTCTGCCTTTACCTCTCTTTTTTTAACAAGAGAAAGACCAACACCAGTGCAAAGAAAAAGCAAGTTTATAGTGCCAGTTGCAAATTTTATCACATATTCTCAATTTGTATTGCAAGGATATTAAGAGACTTAGTTAAGACAAGTTAAACTGTTATAGTTGCAGAACATATGTGCTTTGTGGTAAGACATGAAGCAACATAAAGAGCATAACCTGTCATTTTTTGTCGCCACAACTTTTTTGAGGTCAGCTTGGTGTGTCTGTGCCCCGACCCATTTAAGACAGGTGACTTGATCCTTTCTTTCACCAGATCCACATGATTCACCTGCTGCACTCCACAAGCCAAAACCAAGTCCCCACTCATCCTCCATAACTTTAACTGTCCAAGCCCCTCTGAATCCTCTGTCTCCTGCTTCCACTTTTGTAATTGTTTGCCTCCTTATATCTACATTATTGAATGCTGATTTGGAAAAATGTACAAGATCCGTGCTATCTCAATACACTCATGTATGTGTTGAAAATGTTTGATCTTTTAAAATAATAATAATAATAGTGCCTCTTTTAAGAAATGTTGGCGCTGTGTTTTACACCTATTTCCATCTCTTTGCCATCCCTCCACTCATCCCAGTCAACTAATTATGATATAACAATGCATTTATAATACGCAGCAGCAAATGCAGCATTTGAAGTTAGTAACAGAAGAGGCAGAAATGTGGAAACAGAAAAGAAAGATGTAGACACAAAGATATGATATACAGCAGGAGGAAATTAATAGCTTTTTTAACTTCTCTCTCTGTCTCTTTCTGCTCCTTTTTCTTCCCTCCCTCCATCTCTCTCTCTCTCTCTCTCTTTCTTTCTCCCTTGCTCTCTCAGTTTTCCTAGACACCTGTGCAGGTCTAGTGTTTCAGCCGAGTCCCTGAAAAATAAATGTGGAGCTCCAATCTCTTAATCCACTCGGCTCCACACAGCCACGTCACATGACACCGCCACGGCGGTCCTGATGCCCAGACAACATTGGAGGGAGAGATTGTTTTGTCTGTGTGTGTGTGTGTGTGTGTGTGTGTGTGTGTGTGTATGTATGTGTGTGTCTTTGTGGCAGAGAGAGCCAAAGAAAGAGAAAGCAACAAGAAAGTACGCAAGTGCCAGCATAACTGGGGTCTGTGTTTTCATGTTAACCAGTAGTTGTTGTCCAGTTTACATGTGTCTGGTGAGTGTCTGCATACTGTATGTTTTTTAGAAGAGGAACTGAAGTTAAGAAAGGGAAGGCAGACCAATTTTTTTTTCCATTCAAATCAAGGTCCGTGGTCCACGTTTTGTGTGTGTGTGTGTGTGTGCATGTGTGTTTTGGGATGATACCCTATCCACAGCAATCAGTCTGACCTCCACTCTGGAGTGAACTGCTCTCAATGATTAATGGATCTGCCTCCGTGCTCGGTCGCCAAGGCAACCAGAAACCCGATAGCCCTCAGGAATTCGCTAGCTCGCCCTCAAAGTTAGGCTGTGTGTGTGTGTGTGTGTGTGTGTGTGTGTGTGTGTGTGTGTGTGTGTGTGTGTGTTGTTGCTAGGCTGTGGGTGGGAGACAGAGTGAGGCTAAATGTAACTCTTTGGAAAGATGGAGTTGGTTGTGGTATAGGTGGGAGAGGAGGGAGAGAGATCCAATTCAGTCAATAAACTATGTGAAGACAATTCTACATTATTTAATCCTTTACTGTTTCTTAAATTTATCATGCATTTTAATGTTCTGTTATGTTAGTCTAACCATGTGTGTCCAGAATCCAGGATAATTTTAGGCCATTTGTATCATAGTTTTTGACTTTTGGAGCATGTATAATCACACCACCATCACAAGCCGACCTCCTAAAGTGATTTGTGGTTTAAATCAACATTATTCGCTGGTCAGTGATCTATACTTTGTGTCAAATAGTCATTTATACAATCAAAATTAGTAATTGTGCATGAATATGTGTATTTGTGTGTAAAAATTGTTACTGTCTGACTGTGTCTGTATGTAGAAGCTTGTGTGAGAACCCACTGATGAGTAAATCCATGTTAACAAGATGGCCGCTCTTAAGTTCAAGTGCTGCAGCCCACCTTGTGGACTGTATGCCTGACAGACCAACTTAACACTACGATGTTATTTTCAAAGGGCCACTTAACACTTTATTGATCTGGAGACCATAGGGGCTCATTAGACGAAGGCTCTGGGTTAGTATGGCTTACATGTAGCACAGTCTGATGCTGGACTAACGTTAATATGTCATTGGACCTAAAATGGTGCACACAAACCAGCTTAGCTGTGGTTATGGTGGCCACAGTGTTTTTAGTCTAAAGGTCTTCATGCATATGCTTTCTGAGCTTTTCAACAGGGAAACGTCTTACATCTTAGGCTGTTAAACTGTCCATCTCTTAAATTAGGGGTTGAGTATCTTTAGCGTATCGGCTCTCAAACACAAGTTGACTAAGGGCTGAATGTAAGCGTGCGTATGTGTCTGTGTGGATGGGTATCTTGTATCAGTGCCATTGTGATAGTTGAAGGATGAATCTCCAGCAGGAAACCACACAGACAGCACATTCAAACTCTCTACACTGTCCCTACCATGGACGGAAATACCATCCCTGTGTGTGTCCCTGTGTGTGTGTATGATTAAGTGAGAGAGAAAAGGTACTTAGTATATGTGCATCTTTGTGCCATTGTATGGAAATACTATAACTAGCAATCTCAGCTTCAGGTAATCACATCTGTGGTTTCTGAGTTTTGTATCACCATATTAAAACAGTTCCAATGCAGGCCTGTGAATAAAACTCAACTCTGTGATTTCCTCTTCCGTCATCTTTGGAAAACTCAACACTGTGGACTACACCTTACTATCTAGAACTTGTAATAAACCAATTTGTCTATGGAATTAGCATTTTGGCTAAGGGAAAGAATCAATTAACAAGAACAGAGAAATTGAGTAATTTACATAGTAATACTTCAGCAGAAATAAGCTTCTCTTGTTTGTACACAAGTCAGATCTCTATGGTTATTAACTTTGAGGAACTATAAAGTATGCATACTTCCCAAAGAGATTAGAATTTTCTCATGAAAAGCAACAAACTAACTAAATCTGTATGATTAGGATTTCTTTGATTAGTTCAAGAACAAAAACAAACAAAAAGAGCCCAAAACATGTTTCTGATGAATGTTTTTGTGTTTTTTTACTGATACTGATCGGACAGTAGTGGTGAGAGTGAGTGGGTGTGTGTGTTTGTATGTCACCGTCTGGGTCTATGTGTGTATGTGCTGAGTGACCGACACAGCGGGGGTATCTGTGACAGTGTGTCAGTCATCTAAACCCAGCCTGACCTGGTCTGCTATGGCCCTCCTGGTCCCTCAGCCCACACACACACACACGCATGCACACACACATACACACAATGCTCTTGTTTCTCTGTTACTGGCGAAGCTTCCTGCTTTCTCACACTAGTTGAGACTATTTGACAGGCAGACCTTTGCTGCTTCGCCAATAGGATGCTGCTGTTAGTATAACTTGTGGTTATGCTTTTCTAATGAGACAAGTTATCACACAGAACAAGTTGTAGAATGATTTTCTCACACCAGTACAATGCTAAAACTCTGCCATATGGATTTCTTTAAAATGTTCGCTATGACTTTAAGCACACATTGACTCAGTTACTTTCAGGTGGGTAAAAACTGTTAAAAGCACATCTTGTATTAGATGACAAGCTATCTGATAGACTTAACATGTACAGTAGATGGTTATGCATATGCATTTCTGATTATTTTAACCAGGAGGAGGAAGAGCAATTTATATTTATCACAACCTGGCCAAAGATAAATAGCTAACTGTTTCCTGATTACACTATACCAAGGAGTACAACACTAACATTTAGCTTTTCAGAAATATGCAGGATTAGTCAAATATAGTAGCTTTAGCATGTGTCATGTAAGGGATAATGTACAGCGAGCCGATCATTATTGCGAAATTAACTCAGACAGGATGATGCAGAGCTAATTTCACAATAATGAGCGGCTCGCTGTACAGTATCCTGCTTATTACATGGATACTTACTAAAGAAATCAATAATTTGACACCAAATATTGATTTAAAAAGGAATTTAAAATGTTTGGGGTTTGTTGCCACAGGACTTCTTTCTGCGGATTGATATGATTGGACTTGAGAGTCTATGATCAGTACTCCGTCCATAGCAACGGTCTGTAATCCATAGCAGCAGTCTGCTCTTCAGAAATAACAGACCGTAGAATGCTGTAATTGACCAATCAGAATCGAGTATTCAACAAAGCTGTGTAATATAGCTGTGAAAGTATAGGATGGAAGGGAAGTTACTAAAAGTTGTCAGCCTTGTTTTTAGCATTAAAGCCATACGCATATATTTTCCTGAGGGTCTGACTGGTTAAATTAAGTAACGCTAATTTAGAGTCAAACTACTTATAGATCATATGAGAGACACACAGGCTGTGTGTCTGTAGAACCTGAAATAGGCCTGATAATTTAGGTGTGAATTGAGCCAGACACTCAGGAGAGCCTGCAATTTATTATTTAAATATACTTATTTCTTAATATCATCATTCAACAATATTTTGCTCCATTTAAGTGAGTGAGAAACTATGAAGTTTCTCTCACTGAAAAATGTACTCAAAGAACCAGCAGTTCAAAACCCACTCACAGTGAAATGACAAATTACTTCATCGCTTCAGTCACATCAATGTTCTATTCATAATGTTCACATTTAATATTAAATGCTAGAAATATGCAAAAAATTATTAATTAAAAGATTTCTGAACAACTCCACTGCTCTGGCCTCCCTCATCACTATAAATTTCCTTTCTATTCCTAAATGTTAATCCATTTTTAAAAACGTTTAAATGATTATTCCCAACATTCAATATCCCACTCCAAAACCATATTTTCAGCATTAAATATTTTCAAACTAAGTGTTGAGGGTAAATGTTGTCTAATGCACACCTGACAGACAGGTGCAGAGGAAAATGAAATCATGCAGAAGAAAAAGTTGAGTTTCCTGCACACTGTCAGCACCGAGTTTATTAGATAACAGATAACAGAGATCATGAACTCTGTGCTGACTGTGCAGGAATTTAAGTTTTTATTTAACATCAAATATATTAACATGCTTCATTGTGAGTTTAGAAATTAAAAAAAATTAGAAACAGGTTAAGGTGCTAATAGGAATATGCAAGTAAGACATTCCATGACTAACCTTATTGGAGAAAGCTGATACCCTCAGTGCCTTCATAATGTCATACAGTACTAAGAACTTTAATCTGTATACTGAACTACGCATGTAAGATTACACCAGGAAGTTATACAGACCTACAATGGAAACACTATACTCACATAGCACAGGTGTACAATTTATATAATGCCTTTCATTTACTGTAGGTGTAATTTTAATACAGTTGACCAAATTTTTTTTTATGTTAGATGATATTGGTTAGCTCCTAGGATACATGTAACATCTGTAAAAACTTGCAGTGCAACACAAATGTAGAAATGTTATTGATGTCTGAGCAAAGGACTTTTGAATGGATGCAAAATAAATGCTGCCCATGGTGCTGAATTTTAATGGCAGGAGTTTACACAAAAAAAAACAAGGTAAATGGACTGCACTTGTATAGCGCATTTCTAGTCTTCCGACCACTCAAAGCACTTCACACACTACATATCACATTCACCCCATACACTGATGGCAGAACTGCTCATCAGTACAAAGAAACAAATTAATCATTCACATACCAAAGGCACAGCCCTCGGGAGCCATTTGGGGTTCAGTGTCTTGCCCAAAGACACTTTGACATGCGGGCTGGAGGAAGCCGGGATCAAACCGGCGACCTTCCAACCGGTGAACGACTCGCTCTACCACTACGCCACAGCCGCCCGAGATCAATGTGTCTATCTTCTAATGTATAAATGAGAAGTGTAGTGTCACACTTCAGGTAGGTGCATCAGGCACCAGAGGTCTAAGTAAACAGCAGAAATTCAACCCTTATATATGTATCTGGGTGCTTGCAGATGTATAGTGTGTATGTATCTATAAACAAGCCGGAGTCAGACGAAGTTCAAGTGGACATACTGTACAGTATTTCCAACCACCGAGGCAAAAACAGCAGAAATGTTAAATCATTGTGGAACATCTGACAAGTCCTCTCATCTGAAATAAAGACACATCTGTGTCTCTACCCAGGAAAGAATTGAGTCTAGAAAGTCCAATGAAATGTTTGTTTGTGGGTGCAAGTGTGTTTGTTTACAAATGACATGATAATTGTCTGTGACATTGAAGTGAAGGTCTCGGGCCTTCTTACTGTAACTAATAATCCCTGTATGTGTGTGTGTGTGTGTGTAATGGGTAAGAGCATGCAAGACAAAAGCAATAGGTGAGGACCAGGAGGGACTGAGAGAGAATACATTGTGTATGTGAACATTTAGTGTGCGTTCATATGCATGTGCTACGGACATGTGTATCTCAAAATCAGAGAGAAAAAAAGAAAACATGAAACTCACGTCAGGTTATCTGTCACAGCTCACTTAGACTGCATGACAATGAGCTTGAGCAAATCAATGATTGGACCTGCCATTTGTCGATGAATACCAGAAAGGTATTTAGTTCAGTGGTATTATGTTTAACTTGGTCTGTCAGCCTGTCTTTCACACTCTGTGCCCTGATGAGCGGCTGAAATTAGTCATAATCATAACACTGACGTCTCTGTCTCCTACAGCCATGACAGCACAGTGCTGTGTCCTCCCAGTTTAGTGTGCCATGTATTTATGTCAGTGTACTTTTGTAAAATGTGTGGCCATATATACACATCACGTCTGTGGGTGCATACAGGTGTAGTATATGGGTGCAGCGATGTGCACAGATTCTTAAAGGGGCAGGGGCAAAAATGAACGAGGAGCGCCTCTTCCGTCTGCAGGGTTAGAGTTCATTTTGCCTTAAAGGATGAGTCTGATATGCTATATTTTTGTCAACTAATCCCATGAAAACCAAACCAAAACCACAACCAACAATAACTTGATCCTAGTAACAAGTATTGCTTGTCTAACCAAAGCCTAATAGAGCTTATTCCTCTTTGCCATAGACCTTCATTGTTGTCCAAAAACACATAAATAAGCCACACCATTGCACTGGGTGACATGTTCCATTACGATGAAGATAAGCTCTGCAGTTTATTTTGAGTGTCCCATACACCATCGATACGTCATGTACTACCATGCTGTAAATACTCACTAGCGCACCAAATCAGAGTAAGTTAGTTAGTTACGTTTACTAAAAAATACAGTGTCCAGCTGTTAAGGTAAATTATTTAGCCTTTTTAAAAAAAAATGAAATTATGTATATGTGACTTGTTTTTAAAAATGTACATCTTCAGTAGAAATTAATGAGCTTGAGACTGAGTGCCACAGACAGGCAGGGGAAGACACAAAAGTATTGACAGAGTGACACATTATTTGTTTTGTTTCTTCTTTTTTTCATGGAATTTGTTGACAATGCCAAAAAAATACAAAATAGGTAAATAGACTTTAAGGTCCTACAGCATCACTTGAGCTAACCAAAGGGACATTTGGGCCAACCAAAAGTGTACTTGTGCTGACGAGGAAGGCATTTGGACCATTTTAGTGCCCCTTTGTTGTGAGATTGCAGAAAAAAATAACCACTGAAGGGTCCCTTCATGGTACAGACAGATCCTGGCTAAATAAAGGTTTTCTAAAATGATCACTTTGGTGATTAGAACAAAAAGGGCAGGAGTACCAGCTCACTCAATCCTGTGCACATCACTGTATGGGTGTATGCATTATCTGTAAGTCTAAGTTCAATTGTGTTTACACATCCACCCTTAAACATATGGAAAAGCATGGGTATATATCTCTGCATGCATGCACATGTGTATCCTTGCATGTGTGTATGATGAGAAGCCTGACAAAATGAAAGGCGGCGAGTTGAGCAGGGTTCAGTACAGGCCAGACCTCTAGCCCTAATCAGGTTACATGATTAATGAGGGGGGGAAATGGGCTCATGTTGTATTAAGAAAATGTGTGTTTGAACCCAAAGCGGCGGGTATCAGCAGCCTAATGCATCAGCCATCGACTGGACACCTGAGATCCACGGTCTGCTGCGCTGTTAGCTCAGTCCCAATGGACGGACGCTGCATCGATTCTCCTGAAACTCCCTCTCATTCACTCACTTTCTTCCTGTTCCTCATTTTATACTTTATGTCCTTCCATGCCTTTTCTTGCATTTTTTCACACCTCCTTTGTTTCATTTAATTACCCACTTCCTGCCTCTCTTTTCACTTTGCTCTTTTCGGATCCTTAATCTGTCTTCCTCCTCTTTCCTTACCTCTTTTCTCCACTACCCAACATCCTTGTTGGGTTTGCACTCACTGCACAATAGCATCAGTGTTTTCTGTGTCTGTTTTTTGCCTCTATATGATTTAGGTTCATTTCTGGCATTGAAGCGATGGCCAACACTCAACCTTTCGCAACCCAAACATTGAACAGTCATTTAATCTCTGTAACTCGTGGCACCACAGGCTTGTCTGATATATTAGCTAGCACTGCCTCATCCAGTAAAGATTATGCCCATTAAATAAGTACATACTGTAGTAGCAAGAACACTACTTTCTGGCCTGGTTTTCATGACAAGACAAAGGTTTATTCATTATTCATGTCCTCAAGTTTCCACTAGAAACTAAATTTTAAAAAAAATCATTGGACGGTTTTTGTGTCAAAACAAGATTTACTTTGTAAGCAGGGCTACAGTTTTACCTCAGCAAATAACACATTGACAGTTACATTTTGACTCAGCTCTTGGCCCTGCTGCGTGAAAGTAGCTGTTGTGTTATTGCTGGGAGCCAATTAGACGGCATCTGCGGTTCTTTGAAGCTGACTGTATCTTGACACTCTCTGGGGAGGTGAGTTGTTATGCGCACAGTAGCTGTAGCACATACGCAGGAGCTGATGAGTGATTAGTCTGGATTGTAACGCAAACATGGCTAAACCAGAACTCTACTCATTTTCCCCTAAAAATAATATTCAGTTTTCTATCTTATCAACAGCTGCGATTGTGGTGCAGTAAATTATAGTGTTACATTAATATGTTTGGGTTGATTCCTGGCTCTGCTGTGTTAAAGTGGCTGCTGAGTTTAGTACAGTGAGGGATAGTGGATGTGGTAAGCAAAAGGCCAAAGGGTCACAGGGTGCACAGAAGCAAAAAGTGTCCTTTTGGCAGCATCAGGGTGTTTCCTCAAAGTGAAAAGTAATGGTGTTTAGCAATATAAACAGCAAAGAAATATAGATTGAAAAGAGGATACAAAGGACAAAGTTGAATTTTTCCTCCTTGTGGTGTCATTTTCTCTGAGTTTACTCCCTCGGTCATGTGAATAAGCCAGATTTATGAATAATCAGAGTGCAGTCTGTGTTTGCTCTCCTCAACTGAACCATCATCTCCAATGAGATAGTTTACTCTGAAAAGTTAAGTTACTGACTCTAACAAAGGAGAAGTATAAGGCGTTCATTAAAACAAAATAACCCCCGGCTTAGAGAATCAAAGCAATAAAGCAGACTGAATAAATAAATAAATGAATGAAATGAAGATCATGGAGTCAAGTCAGAGAAATTGTGAGGAGACCACAAGAAACCCTTGAGATATGGAAACAAACCTGCAATATATAGACAAACGATTAGCGTACCATGTCATCAGTAAAGATGATTCATTCTTGTAGCGTTGCACTATGATGTACACACACATGTGCACACACACACACACACACAGACTCCCACTATAGATTCTGCAAAGACAGCAAGGAAAATATCTGTGTTTTGAAAGTATTACCAGTCATATTTTCATATTTCTTTCCCCTCGCTGTTATAATTTTCTCCCCTGTCAAACAAATCAAAACGCCAAGACCAAACGGAGGCTGAGGGAGCGGCTCAGATTTTCCACTGTCAGGTTCACAAACGCGCTGCTCTTACAAACAGGCTCTGTACAAGGAGACATGACCTGTGTGTGTTTGTGAATCTGTGCACTGTGACTGTGACTGTGTGTGTGTGTGTGTGTGTGTGTGTGTGTGTGTGTGTGTGTGTGGTTGTGTATGCTGCATTGCCTGGTGTTTTGATGTTCAGGTCAGTGAGAATAGTACAACTCATTTTGTTTGAACTGTACTTCCCTCTTATGTATGCATATATATAATTATTTCTCCTTTTTTTCAAATTATCATCAAATTAATATTTAATAATTTGGAGAATAATTCTGTTTGAGAGAAAAAAAGTTTCCCAAATTACAGTAGACAATTTTACACTATTTCAGTTCAAATCATTCAATTTATTGTCATCTAATTACTTGGATTATAAACTAATATCAACGTAAAGTGAATACTAAAATTAAGTGGTTAATATTCTATACTGTAGATTGACAACACTGACTTTAAAAAAAAAATCATGATTGATGCTCAGTGTAATGCTGTGTGAGTGTTTGTATGATGTGGTAGAAATGTAGTTTAGATTTCATGTCAAGTGATTGTGTCTGGGCCGCAGATGTTTAACCACTTCAATATCGAGCTGCAGTTTTGATTCTTAGCGGACTTTTTCAATCTGTTCAGTTACTGCAAAGGGGATGTTTTCCTTCATTGAAGTGAGTATGCTATGACTGAAGTATTTAATGTGTAGGTTTAAATGTATAACAAGAAAAAGATATGAATTATTCAATAATTAATGTGGATTTTTTAACTAAAAGATTTTAATTCATGTTAATAACAGGCAAAATGTAATCCTCTACATTGTATTGACGCTTTCCTCCACAAGCCATCTGCCACACTATACTGAAACTAAATATATCATAGCAAAAAAACTGGGATGATGAAGCAAGAGTCCATTTCATCTCCCAAACAGGATGGCCAGGCGATCCGCTGCCTTCTGGTTACATTTCCCCTCAGAGCGCCATCCGTCATCAAAGGGTCAGGGGTCGGGAGATTCATCAAAACAGTTTGTGCAGCGTGAGGTACACAAAGGAGCCTCTCAGGATTAGAGATGGCCTGCTGTGTTTATGGCTGTCTACATTAAGACCTATCCCATCATCACCCGGGCCTGCTTGGTGTGAACTCATCAACCATTCCAATGGGCTGACATGGCAAACCATCACATACGCAGCTTTCTTACTGCACTCCCTTTCTCTGCAGCTTCACACACACCAGAGGAGGGAAACAGTAATCAAGATGTGCTTTCGTTACACTTTTGAGTACTGCTACTTTTCTGAGTACTTCTGTTCTTTTCCGTCTGCTTGTATTTTCCTTTTTAGGGATTAACACCTACTGGAGAGTTACTAGGGAGAGGCAGAGTGATGGCTGAAAAGATTAATGAGATTTGTTACAGTGTATTAGGGTAACTCATCAAGAAGACAATCATTTAATTATACATTGTGAATGTTACAATTTTTGAACATTCACAAAATCTGAAACAGACTAAAAATAAGCAATTTTTGTTGAGCTCCTGTGAAACTCTCACATATTTCTCAGACTCTTATATTTTGAATAAACTTGCAAAGAATTTTTTGTCTTTGTTTATAAGATTTACAAAACTCTTTCCACTTCTGTCTCAACATAAAAAGTGCAAGGGTTAGAAATTTACTTCACTGCAAAACCATCTTTATTTAGTGTGGCTAAAATGATGGAGAAGCACAAAAAATGTGCAAATCCAACTTATTGTCATCAATGCTATTTGCATTGTATTTCCTGTGTTATCATCAAAGTTAATGCAGTGGTGATGCTCTTGCTTTATAGTCTGGCTAGGATATCTAGTCACATGGTACTCATTCACAGATTACAGTTGATGCCTATTGTGTTTGACATGCGTTGATTGCTAGACAGCCAGTGTGGAAGAGAAACTTGCCTCAAGCATCCGAGTGGCCTATTTAGCCCATTATTTTGGTTTTCAGATTCTTTAATATGATATCTGTCTTGTGCAGCAAAGTTGAGAGTGAAAGTTACCAAACTTGCTCCATGATGAATTTGCAAGCTAAAGTTTGGTTCACATGCTGCACAGCAGTGAAAAATTTTGCATTGACAAAATGGAGTCCATACATCCCTCTGTGTGTCTCTTTCTCTCTGTGCTCTTGCCTAACGATCGTGCTGGCTCCATTAGCTGATGTTTGGACACCTGTAGGGGCTCGGGACTCGACGAGAGGGCTGTCAACGAGGGGCTTTGGTAAATCGAGAGATTATCCAAACAGTGGGACACTAGCTAATAAAAACAAGCCCCCCCCCCCGTTCACTGCATTAGCACTGCATTAGTGCAGAGGGTACGGAGAATGGGGACCTGGGGGTCTGAGTGATGCACAGTCCAAAGCTGTTAAGGGGTTCTTCTGTAAATTATTAGTGATTTATGATAGGCTGTATTTATTAGATTAGTTATTGGACTGTTTCCTTGTTTGAGGAAGGTGAGGAGGGGTTTGTAGTTCTGTGACACAGACATTTGTAGGACTGGAAAGCCAAAATTTTAATATTATAAGAAAGATATTATATACAGTAGATGAATTTCATATTTTCAGGAAAAGCTTAATTAATCAAAATTGTTAATTAGCTGATTGATGAGGGTACAGAGAATTATATGGTTGCGGAGGAATGTAAAAAAAAAAAGTCAATATCTGTTACAATTAAGGAACTTGCAATTTCAAATGTATCTACCTCGTTTTTAAACGACTAAATTCATGTAACTGTGATACTTGCAAAAGTTTGAAAAAGGTAGGTCATATTCTAACTCAGTTTTCTGCAAAATAGACACAACTGTATCATATTTATATTTTTGCAATTAAAAAAAACAAAACAAAATCTAGCTGAAACAGTTTTGGATTGTGTAAGAATAAAAGATATATATCTATACTATACTGATGCATAAGGTACCCAACCATGTCTCATTACAAAAAAAAAAAATCAAGGACAGGAAGTGACAATGTAATAATTAGTAAGCAGCTTGTTTTACAGTCGGCTGAGTTTTCAGAGTGTGTATGCTGTTCGTGTGCAGTGCCAGAGAATACAGTAAGCACAGTATATTCTCAGCCGCTGTACAGCAGCCACACTCAGGGTGTGTAAGCCGGTCATGGGCATAAACTTCAATTTCTGGCCATGACATTTATTAACTCCTACAAATACGACAGCTGCTGTTTTTTTTTCTCTCAAGGCACGGAAAATGAAATCATCTAATTTCCTTCACATAACCTTGGGTTTTTTGTGAAGTTTCTCAGGGTGAATTAAGGGAAAGGTTTCAATGTATTAAATCATTTATTTACACAGTAAAATGCCTCCTTTTCCACCAGTGACTAACACAGCGTAGGTGCCTTAACACACTATAATCCATTTATACAGTCAGTTAATATATGGGCAAGGGGTTAAGGGTTTAATTTAAAGCAAATTAGATTGGTTTAAATAAATCTGCTTCGTGTTTCTGACTAATACATATGCAGAGTTCTCACTGTCTTCATGCTTAACTTTTATACATTTTGAGAGTTTGTGTGTGATATATAATGTCTCCAAAATAAATTCATTTGTTTATTTAAAGATGTGCAAATATTAACTTTGCATATATTGTATGAGCAGTTTTAATGCCAATAAAGCGAGACAGCATAATGCCATTAGGGTATAATTGCTGGTCTCTGAGGTGGTAAGGACACTGCTGGCAATAACACTCGGAGAGAGGGAATTTGCCTTTTATTAAAAACTGCTTTGGTGACTGGGAGTAAATTCATTATCTGACTCTATTAGCTCAGCAGAGTGGGAATAAACTACTGAGGAGGTACCACAAAATGCCTCAGGCAAATGTGTTTGTGCACTCTGTTTAAGTGTGTCTTGTTTTTTATCACAGCTCATAAACAACAGAGAGTCTCGTTGGATTGACTGCTATAAGTTACCTCAGCAGTGGCTTTGCTTTCACTGCAATGTGAAATCAGATTGAGACTCCTTTTTAAAACCAGAGATGATGACTGCAAGATTGTCCTTTAAAGGTCCAGTGTGTAACATTTAAGAGGAGCTATTAACAGTGATGGAATATAATATTTATAAGTATGTTTTCATTAGTGTATAATCACCTGAAAATAATAATCGTTGTGTTTTCATTACCTTAGAATAAGCCGTTTTTATCTACAGAGGGAGTAGGTCCCCTTCCATGGAGGTCGCCATGTTGCACCGCCATGTTTCTGCAGTAGCCCAGAACGGACAAACCAAACACTGGCTCTAGATAGGGCCGTCCGCGTGTTTTGCAAGTTTCGCAGTCACCGTAGTTTCTCCTGCACACTTGGAAGGGGAGGGTGATGCGAGCGGTATTCAAATGGTTGCAATTTCAATCTACCAAACTGCAATTTCACCGCTAGATGCCACTAAATCCTACACACTGGACCTTTAAGGCAGATTTACGGTAATAAAATAAAATAAAAAAATGGATGCATCTTACCATTGTCATAAATACATTTTTTAGCCCTAATTGTCAGTTTCTAAACAAAAAAGTTTTAAACTTTGAAGACAGACACGTTTCTGGTTTTGAACAAACTGGGTGGTACTAAAATATGTGTGTAGCTTGTCTTTTGAGTTGTCTACAGTTACACATACCATATGTTCAGACACACATTTGCGCACGGTGTGGGCCTTAGCGATCATTTATCATAAATACATATACAGTCATTTATATCAGGGGAAACAGGCAATCCACGACTCATCTTCTCCATCCTCCCATCCTGCTTGGATTTACCGCACAGAGCCCATTTCAGCCCCTGTACATCCACTCATCTCCAACCACTTTACCCAGCTCTCTGCCTCTACCAGCCTGTTTCTTCTTATAGCCCATAATAATCCCCCAAAAAGCCTCTCTGGGTCTGCGTTTCCCAACTCTCAGAGCAGAAACACAATGGCAGCTCAGCAAGAAGTACAGGCAAGCAGAGAGGATCAGTCAGTTTGATGAATGCATACACATCTTTGGGAGATTTCCTCTGTAGATAAAATGAACACTTACTGGTTTTTAGGTTTTTTCTTCCCCTTTTTTCACCACTGCTGCGAGTTAAATTTGTATCTGAACGTTTTGCAAGGATCTTGGACTGTATTGTTTGAGAATGAATTAATACACATAATTTCTCTGATGTGGAAACTGTGTTAAAGGTGTTGAAACTCACGCATACTGCCATTACAGTTCCAAGTAAATGCTAACAATTCACAGTAAAGGTAGAGTAAAAGGTTACACCTTTAACAGAATGCTTGTCAGGTTGAGTTTGTTTTGTGATAGCCTCCAGCACCACATAAGAGTCACCCAATCATTTAATAACAGAGACAGCACAATGCAATCCTTATCTCTAAAACCCATGCCAGCTGCAGCCTTGATACAGGAACAAGGCATTACAATGCTTAATTTAACCTCACCAACATGTCTCCTCTTTGCTACTTTTTCTTTTTTTTTCCTTCACTGTGACTACGCTGCAGTGCGGAGACTGGAGAATAATTTGTTGGTGTGGCGGTGACAGTGGAGGTAGGAGCCTACAGGGGTTTAGGGACCAGACTGTGTGGGCATATCAGGTTGCAGTATTGACCTGAGGTCTGGCTTGAGTTGTAAGAGAGAGAGCTCAGAATGAGAAGGAAAGCCATGAAATAAAGAAAATATCAGTCTGTGTGTGTGAGAAGGAGAGAGAGGAAGTGAGAAACATAGAAAAATGTGAAAAATATTTGAATATTATACTTGATATTTAAGTGATTAAATCTCGAGGAAAGCATATTGATACTGATATTTACTGTAATAAAAAATTGAAGTGAAGCAGTTTTATTTAAAAAACAGTGGAGTAACATGAACCTGCCAAATATCAGCAGCACTTTATGGTGGTGACTCTTTGTGGCCAAAGCAGAAATAAATACCCAACAATTCTCAGATTACAGTTTCTTATTACTAGCTATAAATCATCATGATTAAATCATCATAAATACTTCTGCAATATGAAATAGAGCCCTTTGTCTTTTAACTTGTTAAAATGTCCTTCTCATAAAGGGAAGCTGCACATGAATGAGACAGTTGAGAATGAATATCCAGCAGGTAAACAGGCAAGTCATTGGTTCAGGTCAAAAGTTTATAATTGTCCTTAAAGGCTAAAGTACATAAAATCATAGTAATATGCTTACAATGACATATGACTAAGATAAAAGTCTTCAGATCATAACAAAGAAATATGCTGCTCAGAATGTTAAGTGGCGTTAAACGGAAAAATATTAATTGCAGAAATGAATGCCATTAAACATTTGCTTTGAGTGAATTATATTCTCTGTGCAAGGTAAGGAAAGGTCTAATGAAAATTGAAAATGAAAATACCCCAAAGGATAGAATTATTAATATTTAATTATTTGGCTGTAAACAGCACTAAGTATTCTGACAACTTCACACTTTCTTTCAGATTATCTCATGTACTGTATATCTGATAAATGTATGGGTATGTGGCCTGATATCCTCTATATTTCTGCATTAATTCTTACAACATTGTAATCAGGCTACTGAAAAAATGCTTGGTGACACTTAAGTTGCATCTCTGCTGTAGACGCAGTAGGCGGAACACTTTTTCTAATGTCTCAGAGACCTGTTGAGCCAGATTTAAAACAGCAGTCTTCCCTGCTGTGCTGTGCAGCTCATTTGACCCCAATCCATAGTTCTCTGTTCTGATGTTTTACATTTAAATGAAGTTCTGAGACTGTAAACTGCCTCAAAAGAGAAAAATTCAAACACTTATTTCTACTTTATTTTTTCCTCTTTCTTTGCATTCAAGGGACAAGACTTTGTGAGGCGACTGCCTTTCACGCCGGGGGCCGATCAGGAACAGATGGAAGGGGTGATGACCCCCCCCTGGCAGGCGAGAGCAGCGGCGCAACTGCCACTCAAAATCCCAGTATATGGAGGTGTGTGAGTGTAGATTTGTGTGTCGGAGGACGATGGGGGGTTGTGTTATGGCTCTGAGGGTGCTACAGCAAACAGGGTCCCCATAATACGAGTGACTGACACTCCTCCAACATCTGTTCCACGGAAAACTCTCTCTCTTTCTCACCGTCACTTCTCCACTAACAATCTCCCTGACTCGGTCTCTGTTGTCTCCCTCTCTGTCTCTTCCCCACACACACACAAGAGTTAGATGTCTTTTCATTTTACAGTAAAGCTGAAAGGAATGGAGAAATTACATTAGGGCAGAATAAGATACTCCATTTATGATGTGGCTCTTTGCAGGGTTCTCTGCATGGTTGACAGAGGAGGCTGCAGACAGCACTGATGCCTTTACCCTTCTCTTCTCCTTCCTCCCTCGCTGTGTCGCCCTCTCCCACCCCCACTCCTCGCTCAACGATCAGGTTTCTCTCTGTCCATCAGTGGAGAGGGAGAGGAGAAGAAGGGGTGGAGGTGGGTTGTTCTGATCAATGGCAGGAAACTAGACGATGGGAAGAGAAGACGTGAAACAGATAGGCCCCACAACCTACCTACCAGGATACCGCAATCACCTCCCTCTCTCTCTCTCTCTGTCTCTTCTATTTGCGTTCCTATTTGTAATTCCAACACACGCACACACACACACACACACACACACACACACAAAGTCAGCTCTGTTGAAACACAGTCCAGACACCACACATACAAACACGCATCTGACCGCAAACAAGCTGGAAAAAACACACAGGAGCATCTAGCTTCAGACTCTGATATGCCAACACACACACACACACACACACACACACACACACACACAACACTGCAGATTGCACAAAGCATGTATAGCTTTCCCTTTAGGCGGAATGCAAACACATTTACCTGCTCCTTATGGGAGAATGACTAATAATATACAAAATTAGGGTATATTTTTCTCCCAGCTCTATGCAAATCTCAAACATATTGCTTTCTGTCTCCAGGGGACCACACATTCCCACACATGAATATACTTAGAGGCGCATGTGAGAGGCACACAAACACATACACACACCTCATCCAAGATATGTGTAATTAGGGCAGACAGAGAGAATAGCTGTCTCATTTAAGTTTATTAATTTGTGGTATTTTTATTACCGGCATTTATTACCGGCATTTTATGGTGGACAACACCACTGCTCATTCCTCAAGGCACTTATTAGCAGAACGAGTACTTGCCGGTTAACTCTATTCCTCTGGATCAAATTATGCAGTATTAGATCCTGGTAGAGTTATGAAACTAACACTGATAATACAATGGAAAAAGGTGGAGACTTCATGATATTAAAAGACAACACTAAACATGATCTTACTGCTTCATGTGTCAAAGATTTATTTGAAAATACTTCTCAACAGATATGATGTGAGTGCTCGCAGTTGCACTTTTGACTGTGAAGCATTACGTGCGTCATTGTATATGTGTGTGTACGCCTACGTGTGTGCATGGGTACATGCATATAATTGTGTGTTTCTGATCTATACGGTGCAGACTACTGAGCTTTCTTGCCACCCCAGCTAACTCTTAACTCCTGTCAAAACATGGAGCTTTAAATTGAATTAAGACTCCATGCTGCAGTCCCTGCTGAGCCCCCCAACCAATGCCTTTAACACCCTACACTGCTCTGGAACACACACACACACACACATGCATTAACACACATTCCCAGACCTTTTACATGCAAGTACATATGTATAAAGGTGAACTAACACTAACACCAATCTCAAAATGTACACATACGCATTCGCATAAATTAATGACAACCAATGAAACTAAGCACAGTTTTTAAAATCAGCCATAACACAGTGAACACACACACATGCAGGTACTACCAGAGAATATTTTAAGTAGGAAGAGGCCAGCTCAGCCTTGACACTCTGTCGCTGTTAATTCACTGCAGCTGAAACAGAGACAAAGATACCTTTTCAGTGTCTATAATGCTGACCAACTACAGTCTAAGAATTTTCACTGCCCTGTTTAAAGAGTTTTTAAATTATGTTTGGGTGGTTAGTTGAACTAAAATGTGTGTACTGATGGTCTATCCAGCAGGTTCAGCAGTCTGTGCTGTCACTAGCAGGGTCAGCTAGAACTGATAAGTGACAAGGTTGTTATCTTCATTTTCAATTTACATTTGTTTTGGCATGAAGGAATCTTCTTGTCATAAGGATATTTGAAATACACACAGGCTGTGTTACTACGTGAACCTGTAATGGGTACAAGTTACTGATTTTTACTATATATTATCATTATGTTGTCATATTAGCATTGATATTTGCCACTGCTGTTATATGGCAAATTCATCTCCAAAAACCATGTATTCGGGAATAACAGCAAAAAGTGTTACTGTCAAACAAAAGTCACGGTGCATTTTATTTTAATTACAGAATATATTCTGTAAGTGCTAGATACAGAAAACCTACACACAGATATCAAAAGACCATTGCGAATATTCAGTTACCTACAATAAATGAAAAACACCAAAAATGTGAGTCCTGTGGTGTTTAAAAACAACAGATATATTAGCCAATAATTCGGCACACACTAAGATGGTTTGTCTGTGTCTGTGCTTTGTCCACTGCAGTTTAGTTTCTGTTGCATAAGTGTCAATGTTCTGTGTTTTATCCAAAGATTACTCTCCAATTTGTTCTGTGTGTTGTTGGCAGTTCAAGTTGCTCTATTAGAAAACATGTTAAAGCAATATTGTCTAAGTGAGAGGGTCATTAATCATCAGGTTGACACAAGCTCTGGACATTGTTGATGAGTAATGAGTGTGTTGCTAACCTTTAATACATTTGGGCTGCTGTTAGTCAGGTGTATAATTAGTACACTGATGATGGTACAAAAATAATCTGTATGCCATCAATTCTGGTGATTATGTGACATTCCTCGACTGAGAGGCGCTATAAAAGGCAGGAGTTTTGTTTCATTTTTAAAGTTTGAATATTGTCTGCTCCCACATGTTCAGAGCTTTGTAATTGCAACCAGGAAAATATTAAATCATTCATTGATATTTGTGTGTGTGTTTGTTTGTTTGTGTCCTGAATTCTGAAATCTGAACATTTACATTTTAAGAAATAAAGACGACTTGTTTAACTAAATCTTCTACAAAATGTAAATTAATTTATCTTGAAGATATTTTGGAAAAAACTAAATGATGGGACAATAAATTATCACAATTACCCTGCCATTAACAGCAAACAGGTATTTACTGGTAAGTACAGTTTTTTTAAACATAAATTTTGCTTGACACAACACATTAATTATGAAGGTTGGTATTGGCTACATACATTTATGAATGAGCTGTTCTGGCTCCCACGAATGAAAGTTAAGTGGTGTATGGGACATAACCTTTGCTTGGGGACTGAGCAAAAGGTTACTGCAGTGTGTGTGTCTGTGTGTGTGTGTGTGTGTGAGTATTGAGCAAAGGCCACTGCAATGCAACCTAACACCAGCTCTTTGTCTGAGCAGCAGCTCACCACAGACTGTGAGCCAGAATGATTCACTCTTTTCCAAATGCAATTATTTAATAGTGTATACAGTATAATTTTCATTCAAAATGACCATTTCTGGCTATTGATAAAATACCATGTGTTTTCTTGTAACAATCTGTAGTTTAAACTTTGGTAATATTTTTATTTCTTTGTGACCCAAACCTGAAAAGGCATGTTTTTTTTCTCCAATTTTAGTAAATATATCTAGTTCAAAGTAAATTTGGTGTGTTAATGTAAAGCAAAGCTTGTGAAGCTAAATGCATTTCATCACTAGCAATAAAATTCACAGGTTTAATGAGCTATGCACAGTTCACAGGTTTTCCCCAGAGACAAAGAAACAACAGGATGTAAAGGTTAAGACCAGAAAACTCCTCGTTTTATACTGCTCTGATATTTAGCTTTTTTTTATTTTTACAATTTATAAACCACCTGTTGTATGTAGGGGAAAAACAACAAAGCTATACGATTTATAATTATACACTAGTTTTAATGGGGTGAAACGCTGATACTAAAAGAAGTGAAACACTGATAGTACGGCTTTTAATTTTCCCACACTGGAGTTAGGAGTGTGTATCTGCCATAAAATGTTTGCGTGTGAGGCAGCTAGTGTTTGTGTGTGTACGCATGCACGTGTTTTCCATCCCTCCAGAGACATGACAATTGTTTGTTGTGATATTGTAATGAAGCCCTCAGGCCCTTTTAAACTAATCAGCCTCTCTCTCACTTTGTGCAGATAGATCAGTTATCAGGGCCGTGGGCAGGACAGTGCAGTGAAGCACGGCGTGTGCTTTTGGCCTTCGCCTTGTGTGACACACATTCCCTGCCTTTTCTGCCTAACACGTTAGCATGCAGCCTGCCAATCAGCCAGTCGCCTCTCCTATTCGAAGCTCCAGCCGTTGTTACTTGTCGCTCTGGAGGTGATGATACATGAGCATCATTTTAAGGTAATATATCTCAGCAATGCTGCCAACATTTATGCCAATGGTATTTGAAGGGTTTCATACAAATGTTACATGTCAGTTTGAGTTAAGGTTGCTACTTGAAATGTATCAGTCAACAACCCAAATGAGTTCTGTCACGTTATTCTGTAAAGTTATTAAAATATTATTCAAAACTATTTTTAAACATTTTTATATCATTCGTTGCAAGAAGAGGACTTAGTTTCCTTTTTTTAAATTCATAATTATTTTGCCAATCTCAGACATTATTGCCTCCCATGTACACCTGACCCTCTTCTGCAAAAAATCATGACTCTAAGTAATACATGAATCATAGTCTGTGCAGATTAACTGGATTCTGTTTTTCATGATGTTAAACAAAGTCAGAAAAATTTATGAAAAGTTGAATACAAATACATAATTTTGATACCTAAATGCAATGGCTACTAAAAGTAGTTTTCATTTTCATCAAGAAGGCTAAGATTTGATTTTCATGCATTGCGTACAATTATAATATAATGGAAAGTAACATATTTACAGAGTATATTCATAATATTCAAAACTTTCACAAAATAGACTTCAACCATATTGTTGTTCTCTTCTCAAGACTAATCTGAAGCTTTTCCCATTCATGCATTTGTCAACTGATTAAATCATACAAATGCTCAAAATTATAAAAACATATTCAATTTGTGTACATACTTGCCAATAAATTGAACAGTTAGTGATCAAAAATCTGTTTTTAAACAGGATAATATATGGAAGCAACAAATGACCCTTTTCTGAGGAAGATATGTTACACACACACACACACACACGCAGACACCATGGACACCGTCCATCCACCGACCTCCTGTTACCTTCCGGAAGCAACTTCCTGTCCAGGATGCTGCAGGCATCTTTGGCATGTTTTACATACTTTCTTCAATTTGTTACTGTATTTCTGTGTCTGTGCAAGTGTGTGTGTGTGTGTAGGTGGGTGTGTGTGCGTGCATACACACATACGCATATGCATGCGTACAAGAGACTTTGTGTGTTGCTAATGGACACATTAAATTTCACACATCTGCTTCGGGCCATGCGCCTAATCTTACGCACATACAAATATAAAATGACATGTGAAAACACAAAGACATAAACACACAAACAGGAAGGAAAAGACACAAAAGTAAAAGACCTGTCAGTAAATGTTTCATGCAAAAACAAAATCTATGTATAATATGTATAATTAAAATTATATACCAGTAATAAAATCAACTGTTTCCCGGCATGGATCAATATTCCGATACAAAGTAAATAGTTGAGGACAGGTCAGGGCTGTATGGATTTGACCAGTGGCTTACCAAGCTTGCAAAACAGATTACCCTCCAGAGAATGAAGTGAAAGTTAAACAAAAACAACACTGGTGTAAATTAGTGAGGATCTGGGTCTGTGGCATGCACTGTGTGTGTGTGTGTGTGTGCGTGTGTGTGTGTGCGTGTGCAGTGCTCACTTGTATGATGATGATGACCATGATGATGGTGATGATGATTGGTTAATTGAAGGCAGCTTGCATGTGCAGTGTAGAGTGTATTTTCTCTCTTTCTCTGTGTGTGTGTGTGTGTGTGTGTGTGTGTGTGTGTGTGTGTGTGTGTGTGTGTGTTCACAGGTTGTAGTGCAAAGGGAGTGGCCTGCGGTGGCTGTGAGAGGCATGTAATGTGTTTAAATAGGGCAAAGTAGTGTTTGGAGAATTGGTAATTACTTACATCCCTCTCTGGCCATAGGGACACTGTCCAGAGCTTACCCCCTCCACCACACATACACTTATACACACACACAGAACATAATATGAAACCCAGTCTAACACTCAACACACAAATACACAGTCAGTGTCAGTGAGTCAGTCTGCCAATCAACAATCATCAACAGAAGCCAGCATAAGAAGTAGACAGAAGGCACAGGCTCGTATAGACAGTTTCAAGAAATGTGAAAGGCCACTTTCCCCCGCTTTACATGGCCCTGTGTTTCTCCCTGCAGGGCCAAAGCTCACCAAAGATGATCCCCATTGCCCTCCACTGGTTGGCTGTAGCACAACCTGGAACTCCTCCCACCACAATATAAACCACTGCAGCAATTTTGGGGGGAGGGATCATCTATAATTAATATTTGCAACAACTTATAGTTAAATATCTATTTTTTTCTCTACTGAGTTTAATGTATTTGTATCATTAGGAAAATGTTTGCATAAGGTTCAGAGTAATTAAGAGGGAATGTGTACATAATCCAGTTCCAGTTGGCTAGCAGCGTCATGGACGAAACTCTCAGAAACCATAAATACCGTTACATTACATTACAAGTCAATAGAAAGTCCACTTTGTCCTTTGTCCACTATTTTATACTCTGTCCTGAGTTAGGTCCACATAATCTTTAAATCCACTCTTAACTTAGCTACTGTATGAATATTGATCTTATTCCTCACCAATAGCAAGCAAACTTAAAAACTACAGACGTGTACAAACGATGTGGTAGTTTTTCACATTGATGATTTGATGGCTCTACCATTTTGCACAAATTGCGTGAAATGAACAGTGGCCACTGAATAATGCCGAACGAAAATAAACAGGAAGACAAACTTAGTTCTACATCACAATACTATTTTTACACAATTAAACAATGATATCAATAATTGCCTCTCCCTGGTCACACCAGAAAGTGGCACAGCAAAGTTCATCCACACATCTTTGCAAAATAGGTGGTGCTAAAAGCTTGGTGACATATTACTACTTTCAGGGAAATATGAACTACTGTAGCTGGAGAGCTAGCCGCTAACACACTAGCCAGCTGGGAACATGCAAGTGCTAGCCAGTCACAATAGCTTTTATAGTGGCTACCAGGACAATACATTGCCACAGTTTATTCAAGAAACATATTTGTACCACAGACTCCTGTCTGATAACTGTCTATAAACCATGCCTCTTTTGTGGAGCAGTTTATACCCTGACAGAAGATTGTTAAAATAAAGTGGATGGTGCAACAAAGCACTAACTAGCCATGATAGCTTCCTCTGTTTTGGACTATTTGGCTCTCCGTTCTCAAAGTTCAAACCTGAACTTGATGCGAAAGATTTGCATGGATTTACTTTTACCCCCTCTAACAAATGAATTCATTTCAAATTTCACTGTTTTAAATGCTAGTATGACCGGGCCTTTAGGGACTACTGCCAGTTTTGCACCACTAATTTGCACATAGTGTGCATGGACACGTCTTGTGCTTATTAGAAGAAAGTAGTAGTAAGTGTGCCATCACTCTATATGTGAACATGATGCAGGTTGTCATTATATGATTAAAATAAGGTGCATGATGGTGTTTGCACATTTTTAAATCACTTTGCAGCAGTTGTAACATTTTCACTCGACAGTTGAGACAAATTAACAAAGATTTAAATAATTAGGAATCCTTGTGCTTTTAAACAGATTCTGCTGGAGATATGTTTCATGCAGTTGCAAAATGCAATTAATTAATCAATATTATTAATTAATTAATATGTTATCAATCATGGTTAATCAAATAATTTTAGAAAATTAAGCTTTAAAGGACTTTAAACACTAAACTGTGCCTTGTCTTGTGCTAAAGGAACGGAAAAAATGTCCTGTTATAACTCAGCTATGTTAAAAGGTTTAGGCTATTTACTGTATATTCAAACAGAAGTATAATGTCTCTTTGACCATTTTCCTGCTTAATTTATCCAAAATTGTAAAAAACAAAAAAAAAAAACAGTACACTGACCTCAGAACTCATACAATCAACTGAGAGTGAAAGAATGTCTTTAATTCAGCAAAATAAACTGTGTGTTTGTGTGTGTGCGTGTGTGTTTTGGGTGAGAAGGTCACAGGTGGCGCCAAACTCGATTCCGGATTGAGTGTTTAACTTGACTTTCCACTGTCTCCCTTTTACCAGTTCTGGCACTTACTATAAGTGAGACATCGAGTCGTGACCACAATACCACATTCTGCGTAAGAGGACCTTTTTCTAACTCATAATATTGACTCTGATAATGTTTTCATCACTACGTGGCAACAGCAGATCAGATGAACAGCATTCTGCACAAGCCAAATACATGGCGGCTCCTGCGTGAGTGAAAGACAGAACGACTTATGTTGCTCTTACTTTTTTACCTCTGAATCAATAAAAGACGCTCTTTCAGTTTTTCCTGAGTTGAGAAGCATGTGTGTGCTGTTCGCTCATCAAGAAGCATGCACTTGCTCTGCTCTTAGAGGCCTATCATTTTGAGTGTTTCAAGAAAATGGACATGAAAATATACAGAATTGGCTGTAATTATATGTGAAGGTTTATTTAAGTTTGAGGGTAACGTGGAGAAAAAAGACAGACAGACAGAAATCCAGATGAGGGTCTTGTATATGTGTTGAGCAGAGTGAGTTAAGCCTGTGTGCGTGTGTGTGCCTGTCCATGCATGTGCGTCTGTATTTCACATTGTGGCTTGATGATGTTGTCTGGGCCAATCTGCCAGAGTGAATGGTTTGAATTTACTAGCCCACGACAGTCAAATTGTCCTAATCACTAAGTAAATAGATACTTCCCCAAGCTATCAGGGCACACACGCTGACAAAACTGCCTGCAAGGAGGAGGTTGAGGGGTGAAAAAAAGAGAAAACTTTCACTGTTAATTGTTGTTTTCCTTCTTATTCCAACCTATAAACACCCAGTGTAATTATTCATAAGTGCCACTTTGATTCGGGCAAATTTGTTTGAAAGAGGCTTAAGGTGTTTCGCTTGAGTTATTCCCTTACAGAGTTTGGGTTGTGCACTGAGGGTCTTTTGCTTGCAGCATTTTCAGTTAAATTGAAGCTGAGAGCCGGGGTTGGCTAGAATTACACACCTTGTGCCCCTTTCTGAATGACTTGCCTCTAATCTAACCCAATCTGGCTTTCTGCAAACCTTATGGTGCTATATTTCTTTACATGCGTTGGGCCTTAAGATAGGATAACAACTGATGAAGATAATCCACTCAAATGAATTAGATTTGTTAAAAAAAAATGCTTTCAGCTGAAGTGAATCCACCACCTCTTGTAAACATTTAATTAAAGTTTACAGTGGATTATGTCCTGAAATTTGAGTCTATCTTGATTTAAAAGGACAAACAAAGGCGCGCACTCATAACACAGGAAATTTGCTGGGATAAGCATGTGCAACAAGGCATTTATACCACATTATGTTGCTTTCCAAACACAAAACAAGTATAATTCAACAGTCAATCAATCTTGCAGAACCACCGTTTGTGGAGTTTTCAGATGGTTCATGTTTTGAAATTGAATTACTTAAAGACCCTACGCTGTGCCATATTTAAATATAAAACATTGTCAAGTAATTTACAGCATCCACACTCCCAAGTTTCTCCTGATGAAACAATCGAAATTATGTTGGCCGTTCATAAAACGTAACAACAGAAATATTGCATATGGTGTTGGAAATCAAGGCCTAGTCAGGTCACCAGTGATTTGAACATTAGAGTGTAGCTCAGGCCAAGTCAGCAACCCTACACCAGAGTATAAAGTGTCTGTCATGCCTGGTTTACACTGGACTCATGTCTGGAAGAGGAGAAGTGAGGATACTGTGACATACCTAATATTGTGGGGGGGGGCACCAAATACATTTGACACAGATCTGAGTTTGGTCAATTTCCATTTTGAAATTCTAAAAGGAAAATTCATGAGCTTTGGCTAAGAGGCCGTTTTCTGCCTTATTGCCTAAGTTGGAGGTGATACTCCATGTGTGATGAACAAAAAATGTCATTACATGGGGAAGTATGAGCTGCAGGACAGTTACATAAATCAGCTTTTAAAGTTTTACTGTACTGATGATTGATATATTACTGTAAAACTAAAGTGTGACTTGGCTAAATGGCTCACAAGAAGAATGTAAACTTAAAATAATAATAATATGTTTTGGCTTCCTATACTGTACATGATGGGCCGTTATTTGAGGACTCTCAAAGAAAAAAAAAATCAGTACAAGATCGTCTAGACACTTATGTATCAGATGTCCACATAACGTGGCTTATAGGAGCTCCCAGTCTTCTTAACATACCTAAACAGCAGCCACAAGCTTTACAGTCTCACATTAACGACAACACCAAATACCACAGCCTGTGTTTAAGCCATAAACTGTAAATGAGGCAGCTCAGAGTGTGTGTGCAACAGTAAGAGCTATACTAATAGCTTTTTAGCAGTTTGTAATAGAGACTGTTTTTTACTGCACGTGTACGAATGTGTGTGTCTATGTGTCTGTGTGAGAGTGTGTGTGTGTTTATGGGCTAATTAGGATTGGAGCTACACCAGAATTAGTTTTGTGGCATTCCCACAGCACAGCATATCCTGTTACAGCTCATATGCATAATTGGGGAAAATAAACATTCAGAGCTTCGGTTGGCTGTTATGAATCTTTCAACGCTTTCCTTGTTTTCCCCTCTTTCTCTACTCCCTCCTCTCTCCTCTTGTTTTGTCTATCTCACACACGAACACATTATCTTTCCTTCCTTCCAGTTTTCCAGTGGTAAAAAGGTGAGAGGTGGTGCCTGAACCGTTTCTATCACATCTACAGCAAAATCTGGCTCTGCATCAAGACACAAATACACAAACACAGACACACACATGTACACACACACACACAAAGAACACATTTGATTTTTAAAGGGCATCCATAAAAGTGAAGACAGAGTGAAGACAGAAAGCAGAGTGTCCATAAAGAAGTAATGGAGGATCAATTAAGAGGAGCCAGAGAAAATAAAATGTATTTTACAGCATCAGACCCTCACACACACACACACACACACACACACACTTTCCATTCATAGTTAAAGTTTGGAGGTAAGACCGCTATCTTCTAATTTTAGTGTACACGTCTGGTTTTTGGAGTAGTGAGCAGACTTACACACCTAAACTTGTCTAGAGCACCTCCTATGGCACTGGATGACTGACATTGTCCAAGCAAAAACACTAAGAGCTCTTCACATATTTGTGATAGACATAAAAATATAAATCATAAATCAATCATTGTTAGTGTAGGAATGTTGGTTACATCTTGCAGTTAAAATCTAAGAGTAAAAACAAACATTTTTCCTTCTCTGCCGTTCTGTTTCTCTCAGTTCTTCCTGAATGAGCACAGAGGCTTGTTTTTTCACACTGGCGCTCCAGAGCAGACACATGATGTCAGTCCCTCTATTTATTATGTTTATTTTGCTCTCTCTCTTCATAGCATACTGGAAATGTCAGCCTCAGTTTCCAGCTATGTGTCTCTTGGCTGGACATTAAAATACATGACAGCAAGGAGTCTATTTTTCCTCTGTGTGTGTGTGTGCATGTTACTGACAGATTTTTCTTTACACTTCATGCTGACATTGACATTAGCCATTTAGATCTGTGTGTATTTGTGTTTCTCCAGAATCATAGGCCATGCTCACTTGCCGCAGCTGACGTGTGTATTTGTTTGTGTATGTACGAATGTGTGTGTGTGTGTGTCTGCCGCCCTATTTACAAATCTCATAATGAGAAATTATTGAGTTGCAGCACTGAATTTTCTTTGCCGCAGTTAATTTATTTTTCTAGGTAACATGTCCATATTTTAAAACCGCCTATTGCTCGACAGATGAAATGAAATTTCAGAGCAAGTGAAAAGTTATCCTGCACTCTCATCTATCCACTCCTTAGAGTTGTGTTTACAAGGTTGATTTTAAAATGGCTGTGACCTGCGGGTGTTTATAAGGCAAGTTTAGCTTGTGAACATCTCAGAAGTCACTGAAACAGACTCGCTACAGGGGAAGAAATTAGTTCCAGAGAGAAGGGGGGAAGAGAGGGAGGAAGGGAAAGGGTAAGATAGTGAGAGAGGAGGGCAATGGAGAGATGAGGAGGAATGGATAAATATAGATTTGTAGTAAAGCAGAAAGACAATACTCCCCTTCCCCTTTTGGTGTTATTTAGCACACACAAAACCCCTGCAAAATATAATATAACCTGAAATTAAAATGTGTGTCGACACACAAATATGCATGCCTGTGTATTAGGCTGCACATGTATGTGTCTGCATGTGAATGTGTGTGTGCTGGGGATGCTTGTGTGAGGCATGCAGACTTCCAGATTTCTGGGTGGACAGAGAGCAGATGTTAACAACGTGCTAAATGACTGACTTATTGATAATCAGCCTCCCATTAAATGTATTGGGGTTTACATGCGTGTGCAGTTAAAACCCGAGAGGTACATGCTAGTAGCCATGTCTGAGCGTAGGGGATTATTTCTCTTCAGTTGTGCACACACACACACATACACACACACTCATGCCTTCTTACCCATTAATGTCTTACAGTATGCCCCTAAATGTTCTAAGGTTGAGTCCAGATCAAAGAAAACTTGGTATGCTAGCTTATTAAAACATACAAAAAGTCCTTATCTTATGCTTTTTTTAAAGTAGATGTTAAAAAGATTATAAATGAATTATGCATGCTAGAGTTTAAAAAAACAATTAATCTAAATACATCTTAATTTAAATTGAAAATATGAAACATTATCACATTATCTTGTAAAGAATATGCCAACATGCTTTCAAAATGTATTCTTTTATACTGTGTTAAATTTTTATTTGCCTAAGATGTGGGGGTATATACATGTATGTTTTCCACTTGGTCTGATTGTGTCAAGCAGGATAAGTCCATCTCAGAGAGAGAATGAATTGGATGGATTTGAAGTAGTTAATTTGAGCCAAGGTCACGTAAACACTGCCTGATAGAATGGATTTGATTTCCATCAAATTCACCAGGGACAGATACACTTAACTCTACCTACACACACAACCACTCACACACTTTAACACAGACATACAAACACAGAAGCACCTGTAAAAGCTGAGCATTATAGTATAGTGATTATTTATTTCCACAGAGAGTTGTGGAGAGTAAAGAAAGAAAGAAAGAAAAAACTCCAATGAATATACACACACACACACACACACACACCGTTTTGTTCAACAGCTGCACTTCCTCATGGCTCCAACTCAGCACATTTCCATCAACCACCTCTGCCAGACCACAACACCCTCCAACAACAGCCCACTTCAACACACACACACACACACACACACACACACACACACACACACAGAGCTGAGTGCATTAGCTGTGTAGATTAATGAAAATGTCTCGCTGAACAAGGAAGAGAATACCTTGTACTGTGAAATTGCTTGCAGACTGTTGTGTGTGTGTGTATGTGTGTGTGTCAGAGGCGAGAACAGCATGTTTCATCTCAAACCTTGTTTTTTTACTGCTACTACTACTACTACTACTACTACTACAACTACAACTACTGCTCTCTCTCTTTCCTTGTCTCTCCCTCCATCATTCATTTACACTTGTCAAGAGGTAGCCATTAAGCCCAAAACCCTGCGACGAAATTCTATTACAAAACCATTTGTATTCCTGAAAGAAAAATAAATCCAGTGTTCCCTCTGACTGCATTAGGGCCGCGGTTTGGTGATTTGTTTAGGTTGATAACACTCACGGCCCACCAGCCACTCAAACACTGATGTGACTGGAAAATAACTAGACCTTCTTTCTGTCTTCCTTGCTTTCTTTCATTCTTAGGGGCCATAGAAGGGCCCTTGTCTGAATGTTAACCAGCTGGCTGTAACATAAAGTCATACTTTATTTGACTTCGATTAGGAGAACAAGACATCTAATGAAGGCTGTTTATGCACTGTGGGTCTATATGTCTGTGGAAGAGAGAAAGAAAGAACTGGTGGGGGACTGGTCTCAATAAAGCAGTTAGATTTGCTCAAAGCTCTCGTAAAAGCAAGTGGGCCCAATCAAATCGACCAGGAGGGAGAGGGCTAACAGGGCAGATCGTGTCTCAAAAGTGTCCTACTGACTGTTTGCACTTACATGCTAATATGTGTAGATTTTTGTTCTGTGTGTGCGGGTGCTTGTGCGTCTATCGTCCTGGAATGAGAAATTCACTGGAGTGTTCCTCCATTTAGCGTTTCACCCCAGAGCTACAAATTCTTCCATCCCCTGTTCAAAAACTTGAGCCTGATTTCCAGACTATTTGTCTGGCTGTTTCATGGTCGCAGTGATTTCATGACAGTATCCATACGCAGGCGCGGGTGGATTGGGGTTTTATCTTCCTGACATAGTAGCAATTGTACAATGTGATGGCCTTGGAAAAGTAATGGCTATTCACATCGAGCTGCCAAAATGAAACCCAACTCTAGATGACTGGGAGAATGTTCCCACATCTCTTGTTAAATTGTCTCTGTCTGCTCATTCATTTTGTGCAATTGTTTTTTTCTTTCTTTTTTTTCCTCCTCTCTTTCTGTCTTTCCTTCTTTTATTCCTTCTTTCTTTTTGTTCTTGGCTCTCTCTCTATCTCTCCGTTGGGCTTTGTTTGAAGTCTGCTTTAGGCCAGTAAAGAGACCCCCCCGTCCTTTCCATGGCAGTATAAATGACAGCTAGTGAAACACGATACACTAGCCCACCATTAAAAAAAAAAGCCATGATAGCCATGCCGCTCGCTCTGTTAATCAAATTCGCCGTAATTGTCATCTGAAGATTTTAAAGGATGCAGAGGGGAAACCATAAGATGAACCTCTGAACCTGTAGCCCTGGGGTCAGCATGTGTGTGTGAGTCTTCAGGGATCGTCTGAGAGTTTGTGTATGGTCATGCTGAGTTAAGGAGCTGTGTCTGAGTTCTGGATGGAGAGTCTCCTAAGGGATCCTATCGTCCACCCACTCTTTGTCTCAGTCTGTCTGTTTCTGTGTCTCCCCATGTTAAATCCTCCCACCCTTTCTGTCTGTTTTTACTTTTTCTTGCCCTCATCCTTTGAGTCTCTCCGTCATTGGCCTCATTTTCAACTGTGGTTAAAAATCAAATTTTACCACAACAGTTCTAAGACTGTCTCATGTTTTGAGCAATTTTTAAGACCAATAAGTGACACAATAAAATAAGTCACACTTTGTCGCAAAGGCTAATATCTCTGATTAAAAGAAGAGAAGAGAAAAGCTTAGGAAAGGGTCAGGGAGGACAGCTTCTCTCATGCTAGTTGTTTTATTTATATTTATCTCATCTATTTTTCCTGCACGTTTTTGGTCCAGCAAAGACAGACAAAAAAGCACTAACAAAAAAAATTTGACAAATTGTTACAGTACATATACTTAATTTGTATATAATTACAGTAATATAATGTACAATGTACATCATACAATGTAAATGACATACAGTATAACATATTTCTTTATTAACTTATTTTGTCAGCAAAAGTGTCAGGATCACATATTTCAGTGTCTGCTCAGGTTTTAGATATCTCATTTAGAATAAAACTCCAGATTTTGACACCACACCATTGCACACTTTGGATCATTTCTCATTTCTCAGCTCAACCACGATCCCAAACCAACATGTGGCTCTTCGATCAACTAAGGTCTGACTGGCTCAATAGTGGAGTGGGAGGTGGTGTATCCTCTATGAGCGATTCAGAGCCATTCTGAAGGGCTCTAAATAACAACAACTACTTGTTTGTTTTGCAACACACCCAATGTGTCAATCCTGTGTTGTAACTGATAATGTGTCAGTTCTAATTAACCAGAACTGAGAACACCTGCTGTTCTCACTTCTGATGCCGCTTGATGAGTAATGATGATCTGCGAGTGTTTTGACACTGAAAACAATGCTGAATTGTCCCCTGTGAGTCTAACTGGGAAATGTGAGCACACATTAGTCTGCTGTTTTTATAATACACAATGAAGAGTCAAGGAACGAATTAGACAAAGAAAATGACAACCAATCAAGGATATGAAACACATGACGGTGCCAATAAATGACATGTGGTTATGCTCTTTTTGTGCCACCAGGAATCCACCCAGTGAATTAAGTCGAAAGAGCTGACTCCCATTGGACAACCTGCATGACTTCACATCACTCAGCGAGCGTTTCACAGGGTAACAGACCATATTACAGCACCGGGCAAATATGCACTTTATCGCCTACTCAAGTCTTTGATTTCCCTTTCTGCTCCATTTGGATTGACATAAATTGTGCAATATGGTAGTCTTGATTTCTGCTCCAGGCAGACAGGCAGCTGGCTGGAGGGGATGAAAGACAGAGAGAGGAGTGTGGGGTCGGTTAACTGCAGAAATTCAATTCTGTTCATCCCAAATTAAGCACTTGAATCATGACTGCGTTTATGTGTGTGTACGTGCATGTCGATTCACACCCATGCGCTACTGACCACACGTTTAACAAGGCGTTCCAGTGATCCTGCAGGCACACGTGTTTACCCAAAGTCCTGACCTCCTTGCACTGACACTTTCCCTGCTGATATAAATACCACACACACACACACACACACGACACCAACGATGCAGGTAACTTAATCCTCATTGTCCTCCATTTTCTCCATTGGCTGACACCTGTCAGATGTCCTTGCTCTCAACCAATCAGATTCCACGTCCTTAATGATACAAAGGATATTTTTATACCAAGCACTTGTTGTTGAGAGGCCTTCTGTAAAAATTGTGTTAGGGTGGGAGAGGGATCATATTGGGTTGCAATGTATGCATGTGTGTATGCCTGTGTGTACGCCTGTGTGTACGCCTGTGTGTGTGGTTTGAAACTGGATAGGTCAGAGAAGCCTGTGCTAATATGTCCTAAAGAATGCTTATGACGAGGTGCTAACTCGCAGTGATTGCAACTGCTGGTGGAAAGAGAGAGAGCGAGAGAGATGGCTGTGGAAAGGTCCCATCATGCTTCATGTTGACAGGACATTTGTCAAATTGGAATGATGCAATTGCCCAGAGTCTCCTGTCACGTTGCATGTCTTCAGTTACCCTGATATACAGTATTTCTTGATCGAAAAATTGGTTCAAACATTTTGACAGCCTGAGATTCACATGATTCAGGAAATGTACTTTGTGGACCTTCACATATTAATCTGTTGAATATATGGATTTACAAAATTCTACTACTGCCAATTTGTCCTAATGTGACTGCTGGTGAAAACTCAAAAACAAAACTGATCCTCAAAGGTCAAGTCACGTTCACTATTCAGTGTTTCCAGTGTAGCACTGAAAGTCCGTCTTCTACAAGTCCTAAATTGTTTTTCTTGACAGGTTGAACTTGACGTCTGCATGATATAAACAATTTTGTGCTTATATATACTTTGTTCTTTGACATGTTAGCCATTTGCCTGATGAAGGCAGGGTTGAACTTTGGGTCTATCTTAATTCTCACACTTGCAGTCTTGAGCACTTAATGCCGAGATTCCACCGGACACAGCTATATAACTTCTGCATTTTGTTCAGTCCTCCAAGCGGCTTCATACCCCACTGGGAGCGTTTTAGAAGCAGAGCGGTTTGCCTGCCCAACATTGTTGACTTTATTTGGTCCTTTTTCCTTGACTTTTGTGCTTCTACCATGGGTAAGTAGGCTACCTAGTTAAATTGTTTCTATTTTTGTCTGTTTTAGTTGTGATTTTTGTTGATATACAACCGGGAGTGTGCACAGGGTGTTTTATTTTGAAAATTGACCTCTAGCATATGCCGTTTCTGTGTCTGACTTCCTGCCTGGTTCATCTGCTCTGTGCAGCTTGATGCGGTGTCCGTCAAAAATAGATTTGCCACGTATTCACCGCGGAGCAGGGCTGAGAGTCGCTTTTGGGACACTTCTGAAACACAGCATATGTTGTTGCACTATGGCAGTTACCAAGTCACAGAAGCAGGCACTTGACTACTCACAAACACCTTTGAAAGTTTCTCCAACAATTATCCACTGCATTGCACTTCTATACTAACTTCTATGGCACCTACATTACCCACAATGCAACTCGACTGCCAATAGTTCAGTTGGAATTTTGGGTGAGTTATGCTTGTAGCGGCTAATGTAGCCTCGAGCCGCTGTAGCCAGGCTACAGACTGGTCTGGTAATTCACTTCTTTCTAACTCCACACTAGGGCTGGGTATCATTTAAAAAAAATACGATACCAGTACTAATACCAGTACCCTTAAAGTGATACTGATATGATTCCCCCTACTTCATTCGATAACCATCATGTGAATGGAAGCATTCAGTTCCATAAAGTGCCACCACTCCCCCCCATCCAAATGATTTTTACACAAATACATTTTGAAAGATAATGAGATAAGTGTAGAGAGCCAGAACAACAGACCAGCCTTGTTAATCAGAGGGTTGAATAATGGGAAACATTAATTCTGAAGGACTGTAGGTTAACAGTTTGAGTCAAGCATAGAGGTTTGTATTAGGCTAGTGTCTAGTGTAGCTCTAGTGTCTGTTTTACAAACGAACCGCAAAAAACAAACAAAGACAAAGCCAGCGGCGCTGCTGATACAGCGGATTGTGAGTTGTAATTTCTCCAGAAAACACACTGATCTCTTCAGCTGTCGCAGTCGATACCGGCAGCTCGCCCTGCGGACACCCGGCCTGTCTGCTCTGACTAGCCCAGAGACACTCCAGCAGCGAAGCAGGCACCAAAGTGACCGCAAGAGGACTAGCAAGCTGAACTGCCAACTCCGTCAAATACAGCACGCTCGACTTCACCGCCACATGTATGTAGCTGCTAGCTGCGGTAGTGGGCCAATCATATGTCGCATCAAATCGAAGTACGCTTGTGGTGATTGGCTGCGAGCAAAACCATGAAAATAGTCTCTTTTTAACTTCAATACCTTAAAAGGTATCAAGTACCGAAACCCAGCCCTACTCCACACCCCCAGATCTTTTTCATTTTTAAACTTGTAGTCTTCAGCCCTAACCGACACTGACTCAAGTGACATCACTTGAGACATTTATCAGACCTCACGCAACTCCGTCTGGAGAAACAAAAGGCTTAATAAATCTTTTTTCACATATGCAGTAGGACTCCCCAAGACCTGTAAACAGACTTTGATGTGAAAAATCTGTGGAGTTCCCCTTTAACACATACAGTATGCTGACCCTATACAGGCAGGTTACATAGTGAAAACATACTCTGGCATTCTGTAGCTGTGCAGCAGATTATAATTAATATTATTAGGTGCTTCGCAGCTGTAAAATTGTTTTAAAACCTCCCAGCTCATCAACTAGTGTGTGCTGGGAATGTATCCACTCTCACTAATCTCACTGATGGGTTAACACACTCTGAAAGGCTCCTTACAGTGCTGGTAATTGAGGAAAAACCTTCATAGCAGAACTGCCATCACTGTGTTAACCGCATGGAAATGTGTGTGTACAGTATGTCTCTGTGCATTTGCCTGTGTGTGTGTGTGTGTGTGTGTGTATGGCCAGCCAGCATGCAGACCGACCTGTGTATTAAGAGTGGAATTTATGTAAAAGTTCTCATATTCAGCAGACATTTCCTTTTGATGTTCAAGATCACTGTTTCTATGCAACAAAAATTTTTAACTCTGGTGAGCGAAACGGGCGGGGGGGGATTGGTAATTTCTTCGTGGTGCTGCTCATCATAACCACACCTCATGTCCTCATTCTCTCTCTCTCTCCTAACCACTCATGTTTTGATACTATTTTCCTCGCTCTTTCATAATTGTTAAACATTATGCATTATTATTATGCTTACTTCATTCATTGTTAGGGTCAAGTCTGTTTGTGTATTTAAGCATATCCCTGCTCTGTTGGCATACTTAGATAAATGGCTACACACACAAAGACACACAATATTTATTATGGTCCTGGGGTAAGGAATTCAAGAAAGAATAGTGTCTTTGCATTCTCATTCACATTTATTGACAGAGCTAATGGAATCATGTTAATGTCAGTGCATGTTTGCTTGTTTTACTTTTTAATGTGTTTGTTTTTTACATGCCTGTTAAGTGTCTGCTGCTCACTGTGTGCTTGTTTGCATTTATGTATGTAAGAACATGTCTTTCTCCGTCTGCATTTCATTGTGAGTGAGCGTACATGCATTCATGCGTGTGTCTGTGTTTATCGATATAGCTAATGGATTTTCTGCTGGCCCAAAGTTTGTTTGCTCAGTAACCCAATATGGCAGTCAGTTTATAAGGCAAGCCTTCAGAATAGAAGCATGACTCATGACTCTGTCTGACACAACCGTCAATGACCTGACACCCATATCAGGTAGCAGGAAGAGAGAGGGAGGGAGAAAGAGGAGGAATTGAGATGATCAATAGACCATCAAGGCAAGATGACATTTTGACCTGAAGAGTGTGAAAAGAAAAGTTTGAATGTTTGAATGGAAGAAAGAAAGGCAGGAAAATGAAGCAAGGCGGAATGACGACACACAAAGAGAAAGAATGGGAAGGAAAAAGAGGGACGTATACCAGCAGTATATTTTTCTCAACCCTAAAAATCAGAATACATTTCAGTGGAGGGAGGGTGAAGGTCCTTCACATGTCAACATTCACACAAACAAAACTTCTATGATTTAGTATGATCAGCAGACATACAGATAAGCAGGCTGGCTGCAGACAAAGCGTTACTCACATAAGACAGGTAGTCAGGCTGTCTCATAGAAATGAGACTTCAAATACAGAGCATAGGATTTCCTCTCTTTCTCTCAACGAGTTGACTCAACATCTTCCCGTCTACCTTAAGGTCCTTCTCTTCCTTCTCATTCTCTACCCTTACCACATGAAAGGAGATTGTAAGGCACTTCTAACTCAAGAAAGGGATTTGAGTTGAGCCCTGTATAAAATGCTGTATGTCTAATGGTGACTGGGAGTTTGAAAAGAGCAATTGTGACACTGCAAAGAGTGACTGAGATGAAAACATGGCTGCCGAACAGCATCTGGATATGTACGCAGGGAAACGGCTATGAAGTGAGATTACACTGAGCTTTATGGAGGGATATATACATTAGATATCCATGCATTGACTGCTCATGTAAACATCAATATAAATGAAGACAGACTTTAAAGCAGTTGGACACTTCTGGAATAATTCAGGTAATGGTAAGGCAGTGTAGAAAAAGAGTCACAGCACGATGTTATATATTCATTTCCCAGTGGTCAATAGCTTGATATTGTATATATAAGGGTCTCAAGCAATGTAATAATTGATCCTTCTTAGTTACTGTTGATGCAGTTTACGGTGGCAGGTTTACCACTCAAAATTCTTAGTAATCTTTGAAAAATGAGTTTTCAATTTCTCACAAAGGTAAACAAAAGCAGGACTCTGATTACTAGCCGATCATTGTTTTGTCGGGTAAAAATGCCTGTCACTAGCAGATTTTATCAGCTGTAGTCAGCTAACGTAATTAGCCAACAGTATCTCAGCGAGGTGGTTGATAACTGTGTCTGCAGCTGAATTTTTAATGTTTCCAGCTTTCAACGAAAAACCTGTAAAAGGATCTTAAATATGCACGTGATGACTACATTCACGGTATAATGCTAAAAGACTGAGGCTAAAGCTACATATGCCAGGCCTCTGCAGTTGATGATCCACGTAGAAGGAACAGCATTGTTGTTGTATTGCAGCTAGAGCCAGTTAGCCCTAGTATTATTATAGTACTGTAGAATTATAATATTATAAATAAAATATAATTTAATATTATTCATCATAACATAACCTTGTTAGGATGTTTACTAATATACTTGGAAAAGCAACACAGAGGTTCAATTTATGCTTTATCATTTGTGTACTCAAACACTATATACTTTTACAAGAGAAAAGCCTTTGAGGATGAGAACTAAACCAATGAGTCAAGACAAATGTAGCAATATCTTGGGTAATGAGTTTGGCTTGAGTTACTGGAGTGTAAACTTCCCCCTGTCCAGTAAAGAGCAGGACAGAACCACAATCATTACTCTAAACTCAAATACTGTATATTAGTATCCAGGACTGGCTCCCCTGCAGTGGATGTTCCACTCTTAAATGGGGATTTTTTGTAACCTGTAAACCCACAAAATAATCAAGCTAGGTAATGATGCGCTCCTTGGCTTTGAAAGTAATGCTCGGTTACTACTGTAGCTAGTAAGCTAGTTGGCTATGCTAACATTTGCAGCTTATATTTGAGCTGACAAACGCAATCCATTCCGTAATCCATTCCTTACAATTTTTCTCTTGTGTTTTTGTTTTGGAAAGGCTAAAAAAAGATACCACCCTACAAAGTCTTCATAAACAGAATATCATTCTTTTTACAGCTCCATGCACACAGCTTCAGCATGTTAAGAAATTCAAAATTCGACAGACCTGGTTACAGTTGCGCTGTACAGGGGATGGGGTTCATGGTGAATTGACTAAGAGAAGATTTGTTAATACACACTGCTATTAAAATGTAAGATCCCTAACAGGAAAGATTCCATATCAAGGCCAAGTGAAATCAGCTAGGTTGAGAGGACCATTAACATGTTTTGTGAATATATATGCATTATACTGTACATGGATGCATTATATGAATGCATAGCCCAGTTATGATAACATCTATTAGCAAGAAAATATTTAATGTTTTGAAGTAAAAGATAAAAGGTAAACAGAGGGGAGGAAGACAGCAGACTTGTGTAGCTCTGAGTGAAGCATACATATCAACGGTCTAGGTGGTCTGGCCTGAGCCATGACACATCACACAATGATTAGTTTTAACATTTCACACCTCTATTCCCCCATGTTTCTCTCTGTCTCTGTCTCACTCTGTCCTTCTCCCTTCGCCTGCGCCAGCTCCAACTGTCCCCCAGCATTGTTCTGAGAAAAAAACTGAGGATGGATCATCTTACCTTTTCAGGAAGGCAGAAAAAAACAGGCAGAACCTAAAACTCCCTAAAAACACAGGGGAGAAAAGGGGGAAGTGACAGTTGTGGCATAAGGAGGGAGGGAGGGAGGAGATGGGTGAGTGGGATGGCTGGAGGGCTTTGATAAAGGGAGGTTGGAGGAGGAAAGCAGCAAACATAGTCTCTTTGAGATTGATTACAATTCTCTGATAAGCAACAATTGCCACCAAATTGTACTTAATGCAGACAGGTAAATACTGTTAAATACTAGAACAAGAACACATTTTTTTAACCCTACACAATATTATATTAATGATTTCTCAGATTACACTCTTCCTGTCAGTCACTCACACTGGAATATCAGTGACCTGTTTGTACACCACAAATACTGGACATTTTCAAATTACTTGATGATCTCAGTAAATGTTGTTGCACTGCTTTGGAAGTCACTTTACAAGTTACTTGGTGTCCCGGTGGTCTTGTACTCTAAGGCGCATACCATATAATCTCATTGTCACCTGGCATTCTGGCTGGGAACCTTTGCTGAATGTCACCCCTCTTACATTCGCCCTACTTTTCCTGTCTGCCTTTACTGTCAACTTTCAAATAAAGGCAAAAATGCCCAGAAAAGAATCTTAAAGGTTTTCATCCAAAATTAGATTTAACCTGTGAAAACTGTAACCTCTTGGGCTTTAAGCATGAAATTATTTATATTCGCTTAAAGTTGTATTTGCAAAAAAAGACACCATCATTTCTTCATATATTTATAAAACACTGCATAACCCATGTTCTATTGTCTTCTGCTTAGTGCTCTGGTCAACACTTTCATTATTTGTGACAATCATTATTTTGATTTCACTATTCTGTCACTGACATCTTAAAAGTTACAGGTTTATTTGTTTTAGAAACAAAATATGCCAAAATATGTGCTTTGGGTATTCACAGGTCCCAAAAATGCAAGCAAATGGAAGCAATATTACAACACCTAAATATTAGTCCTATAATTCAAACTAGGGAAATTATAGCTCCACATTATAGATAAAACACATTACAGCCTCAATGTTTTGCAGTACCATCTTTCCATTTTTTTAATCTGCATCCATATCTTCCTTAAAGTACATGTGTATATCCATAAGACCAACCAAGTTATATTGGTTTCCCATCTTGAGGCTGAAAATTTCTTCTGGATTTTTTAAAATGCAGTATCACCACATGCTTAGGATATATTTTAGAGTGCTTATGATATTCAAATTAACCATTTAAGAGGTCTAGAGTTCTTCGTTGTCCACTAACTGTATGTTTTTGATGAAGAGTGCCAAAATAAGAGTTCAATCCCTGTTTCGCCCTGCCTGTGAGCAAAGCACTATCTCAGGGGGACTTTACAGAAAGTTGAGACTTCTCTCTCTCTCTCTCTCTCTCACACACACACACACACACACACACACACACACACACACACACACACACACACACACACACACACACACACAGGGTGGATGTTATCGTTGTGATCAGGTATATACGAGAAAAACGACACACACAGACTCACTTGCCCTCTAGATAAGGAGGTACAAGTTTCCAACTTTCTTCTGCAGCCATATCCTGTTACTAATACTCTGCCCATGGGCATGCACGCCTACACACACACACACACACACACACAGCCCTGGGACACAGGAACATCAACTTCCACTGTGGGCCTCCATTTCTCACCCTTTTGCTGTCTTTCACCTCTCTATCACCTCTTAGCTCACACTATGACCTTTTCACACCTGTTCACTTACAACTGCTCAGCAAAGACACATGCATACGGTGTGAGAATTAATTGCTCATAAAAAGTGTATAAGGCACAGCATCGAGTCTCAAGACATTCTACATTTTACACCGATAAATAAACACACAGAGAAAAACATACAATAGTCACGTCGGAGAGAAGAAGCAGAGAAGATGCAGTAGACACGATGTGATTAAACTGGAGCTTTTCTGGAGCACTGACTCACATCTATGCTGGTAAATAGGACAGTGATATATCTTGATGAGTCGACGCACGTCAACGCCAACATGCCGCCAATGTGTCGACTGAGATACAGTAGAAGACAATAGGCACTGTTGTTTTGACACACATTATGTGTCACCGGTGTGTGTTGCTCTTAACATCTAAAATCTGTAAGGTGTTCAAACACCACATTATGCAGAAATATTTAATACAGGAAGAATACAAAAACAAAAACTGGGGAAACGTTACAAAGACACACTTCAATTAGTGGTTCTAGGTTCAACCCATACACAGTAATATCCAGCCTGTCACACTGTTATTAAATATTTAATTACTATAGCAAACTCTAGGGTAGAAACCTTTCTACATGAGTTAATGTGAGGTTAGGCACAAATAATTGAGTATTTTTCTTTCCCACACACCTTCCTTGAGGCTGCATTTGCCCCTTTGACTCTAATAAATCCAAACGATAAACATATGACTGATTTACAGCCAACACATAAAGGTGCAACAAGATTAGCAGCTTTGCAACATGACGCTAAACTGTGGGCAGATGCTTCTCCTTATGTATCACTCTTGTCTTTCTGTCTCTATGTTAGTATAACAGTGTTTCACTGTGCACTGTGTTGTGTTGATTCTTATGTGGTAAGAGAGACAAGCCGGCAGGCTGACAGATACTAACAGGTATAGGCAGACAGATGTAGTAGAATGAAACTGCAAGTGACAGTGAAGAGAGTGCAGGAGAGCACACTTTGGGTTACAAATGTCAGGAGATTTAGGGCACTTCTCTACTCTGGAACAGGTGTGACTCACTTCCTCAAGGCCAGGTCCAAAGGTCGCAAACTGAAATACAAGGTCATGGCAGGGATAAGTGAATTTGGCTCTGAAACCTTATATTTCCTTACTTCTGTGACACCTGTATCACTTCCATCTTCCTGCCCACTTCAACTGTCTGTCTGCTTGCCTTTTAGCAGGCATGTTGAATTCACAAATAGTATAAATTAACCTATTGTTCCATTATTAAGTTCCTGTATTGGTCCGTTGCATTGCAGAGCTACTTCCTGGTTGGAATTGAAGTAACTTACCTACTTACTATGACATTTCATAGCTTCTGTAAAAGTGAGCCACATACAACCATAAACAAAACTGTTAATATAGTCAGTATGTAGATCACCCCCAATTTGAAGTTGAACCAAGAAGCAGCTCTGTAATGCAATGGACTAAAGTTATTGCATTACAGTAGAAACTGAGAGAAATTACTTTTAAGTTTCACTTTTTTTGTGCTTCCAAATGAGTGTTCTGGATAACTGGGTTAAATCTGACTTACTCAAAACCTGTTCTTTGGCCACTGTTGATCAGTTTCTAAATGTTTGTCTGGTGGAGTCAGTGTGTGTAAAATATCTGGAATGGAGCTGGTGAGTAAAATGTTTTTAGAACTGAAAAAGACAATGGGAAAAACGATAAGAAGAGAAAGTTTGAGGAAAAAAATCTGTTTAGTGTTGACATTGTCAATCAAAGAACATAAGTAATGTAACTCAGACAAACTGACAAAATATAGTCAATTACAATCTAACATCAGTATGTCCATACTGGAAATATCTGCTGACATAACCACTTGAAAACACCAATGATAAGAATTTAGATTAGCAGATGCAGATTAAAAATAAATACACACTATAGCAGGTTTTCTTTTCTTATACCCAGTTTCCCTTTTCCTCAAAACCTACCATGTTCCTCCTGCTGATAATGTCAACACTAAGCTTAGTAGAAGCACCTGGATAACATGACAACCTGTCACACACATATACACAACCGAGTAAGGTCTTGACATGTTCACTCAAAGCCTTAAGAGTGAGATTAGATGGGCCTATCGACAGTTAACACACACACACACACACACACACACACACACACACACACACACACACACACACACACACACACACACACACACACACACACACACACACACACACACACACACACACACAGTGAGTGGTTGGATGGACAGCTCCCACAGCACTAAATGGTAAACAGCAGGTTTTAGGTGACATGTCTGGAATGCAGAAAATGCTCTTTCATAATAAGCTGCTCTCTAACACTGCAGGGCAGGCCAATCTCTCTGTTTCTGTGAGTGTATGTCTATATGTGTATATGTGTGTGTGCGTGCGTGCTGTTGATCAACCTTTGGGTGTGGGTGAACCTGTCACGGCAAACTGTATGTGTGTGCGTGTGTGTGTTAAAGTGGTGGATTAAGCATGATGAAGTGGTTTAAGCCAGCAGAGATTAGATGTGTGAACAGCTGAGCACAAGATGGCAAAATGGGAAAGGCAATAAATTTAACATGCACATGTAGGCCCACATGCTCAATTGTGCACCTCTAGACAGTGCGATGGTAGCGATTTTACAAAGTGATTGCATGTCACACTGTGCAAGATGGGTCTAATACAGTCTAAAAACAGACGCAAAGGAGACTTGTCATCCATCTCTGCCACTCTCGTGTTTTGAAAATGTAGCAAAACAATAAACAAGATTTGGCCTAAGTGCTGGCACAATGCATCAGAAAACTTCAAGAGGAGAAGAAGAGTGTTAACCCAGTCACAGCCAGGGAAACTAGGGTAATATGAAATGTCGATTTGGCAAAGTGAGATTGAGGTAACAGCAGCTTTATACTAGCTCACCAGTGCATTCTGCGTCATTTCACATTGGTTGGTTTGTGAACGTAGTAGCATTCAGATTGTGGGATTTTGGTCCTAAATTTAAGACACAGTCACAGAATTTGATATACTCCGTCCTTGGTTGCTGAAGCTCTACACTGGCTGTCGGTGAACATTTTTCACAGTACAATCTAAGACCACAGTTTTTGATTGACGACCAAAGATTTCACCACATTTCATTATGAACTCTGTTCTGGACAGCACAGGGGTATAATAAACACATACATCTTTACACATTAAGTTAACACACACAACACAAACCCTATACATGCAGTACAACGATATCCATACACTTCTCACATGTACACACTAAATTGCAACCATAGAATACTGACAACTGTATAGTTGCACGATCTGTGGATGCATTTAACATACTTAGACTCACACACACAACCGTCCTTTGTCACTTCACCTGACACACCGTCAGCAACATTTGTGCAATTCATGTTAGTTAATTAGATAGACAAACTGGTGTGACAACATCTGTCAATTTCAGTGGCCTTCAATGCTTCCCTCATATTCACATTCAGATATAGATATACATATCTGAATGTGCGAAAAAACAAACACATTCTCAACACATAGACACACTGTCTCACTTCTTTACTTATGTGGTTTTCGGTCAACCCACTGATCTATTTCCTGGTTGTTACCTGTTTTTAGCCAGGTGAGGCTCAAGTTTGTGTGTGTGTGTGTGTGTGTGTGTGTCTGCCTGCTATTTGAGTAGTGACACACTCAGCAGAGAGTCACAGAGAGTTCATCCAACAAGAACAGGGGGATCTGCCAGGACTGTCATGTCCTAACAACTCTACAGGAAAGCTGACACACACACACATACACACACCTACTCACACATGTACAATGGAAACAATGCCCTCTGTATTCTACACTTCATACTCAAATATGAGAGATTTTTAGTCTTCAATGAATATAGTGGGAGCAGGAAAGAAAATGAGATATGCAGTGGGAGGTAGCCAATGAGGAATAAAAAAACACCTCTGAGTGTGTATAACTGTCTAGAAACCACATTTTCTGTTCTGCCAACATTTCCTTGATCTGTTAAAAAATCTGTATAAACCGGGTATTAATTGAAAGAGAGAGGGTACAAGGTCACATATTTGGACAAAATATGAACTTATTTCCCGCATCTTCCTCATGTCCCTGGAGTTTTCTGGAAGTCCCCCCTGTGAAAGCCGAGATGGGCTGGGTCTCTTACTCTGGTCAGGGCTTCATTCCCCTGACCCATCCCCATCAAAGGCCTTCTGTTTTGGGGTAAAAGAGTCCAATTTCTGAGCCTCCCACAAACAGGCCTTTATGGTGGCATAGAGAGAAGGGCCTAGAGCGTGCTAAGTGAGCGGGGGCCAAGCGAGAGCCTGGGGAGTTAATAGACAGAGCATGCCGACTAATGGTTCCCTCGCTGAGGAGAAGAGGAATGTCTGGTGGGGGAGAGGTGGGAAGACAGGGCCTATATAAAAGGGACATGCGTGTATGTGTTATTTGTAGATGTTGGGGGAGACGAGTGTGGGTGTGTGGACTATATTTCCTCACAGCACCCCCATTAGGGAAGCCCTGGAGACAAATACATTCAGCACTTCATTCATTATACTCAGCAGTCAGCTGTCATCTGTGTACTCACACCTACATGCATGCGCACAAACAAGCATATGCATACAGTCATCCCTGCATGATTATAACCATGTACGCACAGCAATCACACACATTTATGCAGTCGCACATTAATATGTAAAGCATGTCACTGATACAGTCAGGGTAACACATTCAATTCCTAGTGGGACTACCCAGCCTAACACTGTATTCACCCAAAGCACCTTGGACTTGGACATTTCTATAAGGAATACTGTGGTGGTGTGAAGGTTTTTTTTTTTTTTTTTTAACTGTCACTCCAAGCTTGCTAAAATATGAGCAAGGAAAGGGAATAGTAGATGGTAATACTGTCAAGATGCCCTAGATACAGGGGTTTCCAATCTTGAAATGAAGCAGTGTCTACTTGCATACTATATGTCTGAGTTTGAGAAGTTCCACCAAAGAGTGATTTTCTTTGGAAATTTGTCAGATTGTTTAATTTGAATAATTGATTATGAAGGCCTGTAGAATTAAAAAGTATTTTTACTAGAAAAAAGCAAATATTAGCAAGTTCAGAAAAAAATGAATATAAATGTGTGTAGGTGTAGGTCCCAAGATTTATCTTGGGACCCCTTGGTGGTTCCTAACCCCAACTTTGGGAACCACTGCTCTAAAGCAGGGCGCTTGTTACAATGGAGCTACTCACTGGCCAGTAGAAGCAGACAGTGAAATACATTGTCTGGCCACTGAGGTGGGCAGCTGCCAGGTGTTTGTGCACGCTGGTAAAAGCAACCACCCTCCACGGATACATGACATAAAGGAAAAATTAACACCAATCCAGGAAAAATAATCTTTTGTTTTGGGGTCTTCCGGTGGCTCGTAATCTAATGTGACGTGTACTGTAGTTTATGTGGCACTCTCTCTGTCTCCGTTTTTCCTGTCAATCTCTATATTTAGAAAAGGTAAAATTTCACCTTTAAAAACTAAAAAGCACTTTTTGTACAAATAAGAAAAGATAGACGGATCCCAAGAAAGTATCTTACAAACTGTTACAAAACTTATAAAAGTTAAATTAAAGGACATTCACTGAAGATTATCAAAATTCACTGTCACTTGCCATGAACCATGATCAAAAAGTTCCTTCACTAGACTACGTATGACAGAATTACAAAGCTCATTTATATCCATGATATTTTTCTCTAAATGCTAGTCTAAATGTACACCCATTGCATTACATATAAACATACTGTAGATACAGACACTGCATATATCTGTGCCACAGAGTAACTACATCTACACACATACCATATGTAGGCACACACGCACATACACACGTGTATTTTTTATATCTTGATCGCCATCTCACCCCACTCATCTCTGCAGCTCTATGCTGCAGACAATAAAAGACGGAAGGAGGTGGAAGGATGGAGGGGAGGATGCGACTTTCCTGTGAAAATAAACGTGAAACAAACACCCAGAGTGTGGGGGTCAAGTTTCCCTGCTGTGACGACAGTGAGCATGAGGCATAGGGCCATCGTAATTGGAGCCCGAACAAAATACTGTAAAGGGATGGCTAGTGAAATACACACACTCACACACACGATTCAGTTTAAAACTTTGTGAGAGAGAATATTTTGAGTAATTTTCCAAGATGAGTTGTGTGGTGTTTAAGACAACACACAAGCTGAGAAAATGATGCTGAATTGCGCACATGCAATCAGGCACATAAACATGAATACGTGAATGTATGAACGGTACATGCAAATACACACAGAATCAGCACAGGCCAGGGTAATTTCATCAGAACCACCCACACAGTGGGAAAACTGACACTGTCAACACAATTCTGGGAATCCCCACGCAACAAGCCAGACACTCAAATGTACACATACATCCACGAGTACCCCTGAACTACCACGCAAATGGGTACCTTTGTATGACCTAAGTGTGCTCTTCCTTTACACTGTACGCATTTTTGAACAATGACAGCTAATAGGTTATAACTTTAAAAACAATAAACGCCAGTCCTGAATAGTCATACACTTACAGTCTATGTCACTTCCATCAGTGGGTTAAAAAAAATCCCAGATATGCTATCCACCTAAAATAAAAACCTGCCAGTAAAAGAGAAATGTCAGACATCAATTAAAGTACACAGTGAATGAACATATAGACAGCTGAGAAGGAATGTGAAAACGTGACATAAATCGAAACATGATAGCGGATGTAATATAGAGTATCAGTACAGTATGTGTGAAAAAAACTGTTTCTCTTTCTATTTTCCTCTCACACTCGTCTTCTCTGTCTCACCTGAGCTAAAGGTCCTGGGAACAACATGCTTACTCCTGCGGTGAGTGACAGCTCATAGCCTCGAGGCAGCCAGCTCCACCTCCAGGTGAGGTCTGACCATCTCAAGTTTCCATCTCAACCCCCTCATTCATCTCTTACCTTCACCTCCTCTCTCTCATTTTCTCATAATGCACCTTAAGGCTCACTCTTCCACCTGACAACACTGCACATACACACACATACACACAAATGCAAAGTTTTGGAAAAGTTTCACAAAGACAGAAGTGCACATATTACATATGCAAAAACTTAGACAAATGTAGAACATAAATACACAGAACACAGTGACTCAAACACACACAAAGACACACAATCACACACACAAAGACAGAAATACAGCAACAGAAAATTAACCCAAAATGACACACCCCCCCCCAGCAAGGCACAAAGTTGAGAGGGCTTGTGTGCATCTTAATGTGTGTCTGTATGTGTGTGTGTGTGTGTGTGTGTGTGTATATACACAGAGCCTGAGGTAGTGGGGTTTCTATTACAGTGAAGCTTCCTTTCCCAGGTGAAAAAGCCAAGCAGAGAGAGGCAGTGTAAAATCTCACAGCCTCGGGGAGCTACAGCGCCAGTCGTACCCCCTCATGCCTCCACTAGTACGCCTCCAACTGTAATGAAATCCATTTCCATTCACTCTGATAATTTGATCAAAATCACAATAAGGTAGCACTGCAGCCTAAATTAAGAGCGCTGGATATATCAGTCTCATTCCTATCATACAGTATGTACTTAATCTGGTTTCTTTCAGTGTTTTGATTCTGCAACGTCAAGGTCACAGAAGAACCCAGAAGAAAAGCAGTGTCTTTGAAAAAAGTCTACAAATGCAACACTTTAAGAAAATAACCTTCATTTTCTTTATTTTATTTTGTGGTGACTAAGATGTTAGCTACCCCAGCTTAGCTTTTGGATATTAAAGTGGCAATCTCGAAGATTTTCATCTAAATAAATATCTTTTAAGTCACTATCTATTGCCAAATCAGTTAACACAATGGTGATTGAGCCTATGGCCCACTGATGAAATTATATGAAAGTCCTTGCATTTGCAGTATTACCAACTGGGTGTCTGAGGCAACATTACTGGAAAAAAGGCTGTATTAAGTTACCGGTAATGCAAACCGAACATTTCCTACTGCTGCAGCTTCACATTAAAAGCATTTAACTGGCGAAACATGAGGTGACTTTTATTATGAAGTAGTCACAGGAAATGCAATGTGTTTGTCAGTGAGCTTGACACTGACCGCTATCGTTCATAAAAAAATGTGTCTACAAAACAAGACAAGTCATTTTCATAATTTTTTGTCAGCAGATCAGTTTGAAATATTGCAGGGAGTAATGGAACAAGAAGGAGCCGCCATAGTGAGCTGTTAGATAAGGAGCTGCAAGCAACAGGCTGCACAACTCCAACTTCTCAGCGAGATAACCAACTCCTTTCACTGTGCCCTGCTGTTCGCAGACAGCCGTGTGCAGCAGAAAATCAAATCATGGTTGCTCACAGAATGATGGAAAAAGGCCTGCCTGACTTCTTTATTAAAATGACAATAGTCTGTTTTGCTGTGCCCAGAATTCTGTGACCTGTAGTATTAAACCGCATTTGCTGTTACCCCCAGTAACTAGGTGTGGCCAAATCAACCAGGACTGAAATCTTAAGGATTGCCATTTTAAACAACAAATTATGACAACATGGGTTATTGGTGGAAATACGGTTACTTTGAAGCACCCAGGTAGCCTTTACAAAGTCTCAATAGGCATTTTATTGGGACATGTATTTTTTCATGTAGGCTCTTAAATAGATTAAAGGGTCCGAACCTTTTCTGCACCGCAGACCGTGTTTATATTGACATTGATATTCATTGCGGACAGTGCTCTCTGTCCCACAACTCTCTGGACCAACACACCACTCATTTTGTCTTTGCTTCTGATGTTCAAATGTTAAAGACATTCCCAGGAAAAGTTGTTACATTTCTCTTAAACTAGTTTTTCAATAAACCTGTTTCAATAAAAATACACTAACTATGTATAGTCATGATTCATTTTAGGTCTGCAGTGCCTAAAATTCACTCCCCAAAGTTCTTTGAGTGGTCCGGCTTCCAGCTCCCAGGCTGTTTAAAATCAAAGCAAAAAATGAGTTTGCCAGAACACGGCCAGCTACCATGTTAACCCCTTACTTAAACAATTGCCTAAGTCTGGGTATTTATATCTGTATATCTGGAAAGGTACAGTACTGGTTGTTTTTCTGTATGTGTATATGTGAGAAAAATAGAGCGAGAGAGAAGGTAGAATTGGATTAAGGTGGTGCGTTTGGTGTATATATGAAAATTAGTGTGTGGAGGGTTGTTTTTGTTGTGTATGCTGGGGTGAGAGGGTGACTGTGTGGGCGTGTGTCACTTTCTTTAAGCCAATCAGTGAGTCTTGGCACTCTGGTAAAAGTACGTAGAGTGGAGGCCGGAGGGACGCTTAGAATGAGCTATGAGAAAATAAAACAAAAGGAGACAGGGATAATGTTCTCAGCTATTTAAATGAAAGTGCCAAAACATGAGGTCTGAAAAATGTGTAAATTGAAACAGCCGTACTTCAAGCCATTCATTTCCTACGGTATCTGGGTAAATATTATGAACTCTACTCCAGAATACTGAGCACACTATCCATCATGACTCACACAAGCCAAGTTTGAGCTCACTTTTACTCCACTCTACCAACATAATTAGTTGGAGAATTATAGAGTCTATACGATTGTGTGTCCGTGTGTGCCTGATGATGTTGTTCTGCCCCTGGCAAGTTCTAAGGAAGGTAAACATATTGTCTCAATCCAGGATACTGAGCTCTACAACAGGAAGGCAGTAAGCCAGGGCTGCACACACACACACACACACATGTTTGTTTCACTATCCCCATGGGGGACAGTCATTGACAAAATGCTTTCCCTAGCCCCTTACCCTAACCTTAACCATCACAACTAAGTGTCTAACCTTAACCCTTACTCTAACCCTAACCTTAATCCAATTGTAACCTGTACCCTAAAAAGCAGTCTCTACCCATGGGGACGTCAATTTTTGTCCCCACGGTGACACAAGTCCCCATAGGTTAGTGTGCGTTCAGGTTAAAGTCCCCACCAAGATATACAAACATGAAGCACACACACACACACACACACACACACACTCTATATATAGATGTATATTCTTATAGTGACCTCATAATTCTCCAGCTCAGCTTTTTTTTCCTGTGGGTATATAGGTAACAAAAAGCAGTGACACTTGAAATAGAACAAGAACAAGTCATTTCTAATATGTTTATTCAGTAAACACATTGTGGATGTCCTGTGCGTTAGAACACTGATACAGTAATTGCCCATATGACAAACTATCTAAAATCATTTCAGCCTCTTTTCATATTTTCTTCTATTATCTTCAGTACTTAGAGATCAGTATAAAATATACAGTGTTCAGTGTTTCAACCTACAGGTAATCTTCTGATCTACTGTATATACTAAATCTACAAAATGCAAAAACTGCCACAACAAATTAGATTTTGACGGATCACTTAGTTCACAATTTTGCACTTACAAATGTAATTACTAACATATGGCAAAAAAATATTTTTCACCAGTGCCATACAGTATAATTTGTCTCAGTTTTGTCTCACTCCCCCTCACTGTTGCTGCCAGTTTCACTATAATTATCTTATGGAGCCGCTGACTGTGAGCGTGTTTGCACATGAAACACGTCAGTCTGTTTGGAACATTTTGTTGCAACCTCTTGCAGTGCTTTTATTTAATTAATTCACACAAAGCTCAGCTTCCCCACTGCTCTTTCTGTTATCTATTCTGCTGTGCCTAAAGTTTATAGATTTAAGAATGGTTATGTCTTGAACTTGCCATGACAACCGATCAAAATGTAAAACAAACCTAAACTCCGCCAGAGTGTTTTCTAATTCCCATCAATTAAAGGATAATTCAGGTTTATACGAATAATTTTTTTATTTTTGGTATTGTACTCACTAAGTCAATTGCTGAGATCTGTAAACACAGCAACATTGCTTAAAAGAGGTCAGATGGGGCAAGAAACACGAGCAGTCAGACAATCATACAGATTAACCTCCAGGTTAGCCAAATATATTTGGAAGAGAAAATTGAGCAAAAAGGTAAAATTATTACCCAAACTCTTCATTGTAAGCATGCATTAAAACTTACAGACTGACCCCCCTGACTCACACACACAGTTTTCCTGTACAATGAGGAATTATTACCGATATTCTGGAGGCACTCACTTTTCTTTTTACCTCCAATTAAAAAGGTGTAGATAATCTGGTAAAACTAGTGGCTTGTTTCCAGCCTAAGTCAGTCGTTTTTCTTGGTCCATTTCACTGTAGCAGTGTTGCTGTGTTCCCAACTCAGCAATTATCTTGGTGAGTTCGATGTCATCATAACTTATAGAAACAATGGTCAAAGCTACAAAAATGAGAAAAAAGTTCTAATACCATGTTTTTTTTTTATAGCTCGGCCACCTCCCTCCATTTTTCTTATGAAACAGAAAAATACAACCATACACCTTCTGAGTTCAAGTTTCTCGCTTTTACCGACCTAAGACTAGCTTAATTGCCTTGTTAAAACACATTGCCATCATAAAACACATTTCATTCAAACTTGAAACAAAACAAAATAAAACTCACCAAAACCGTCTTGGCTAGTCTTTAAACTGTTCCAACAATCACCAACTATGGTTTGGTTGAAATAAATACTTAATTCACCGACTTAAAAGGGAAAAATATTCTGGCTCTACACGCTGTTGCCCAAACTCCCTCTCGTTCCTCTCCCGCCTCTCCTGTCCTCGCCTGAATGCACCGTATCTTCGTCGTCCCAGAACTCAGAGTCCTGGTCGGAGCCCCTGTAAATCACCTCGGCACTGTATTCCCTGTCATCAAACTTGCCTCCGTCGGTCCCGATCCGGCAATATTCACTGGGGTGCTGTTGAGCCCGGTACCATTGTACGCCCACCCGGCTCTGGTTCTGGTGCACATTCCAGCGCCCGCCAGCATTCCCCACTGTGTCCCCCCAACACCGGGCCTGAAAACCTCCTCCTTCCGGCGCTCCAAAGCTCCTGTGCTAGGACCGCTAAGTTAACTGAGCTACCTAGCTAATGGCAGTTAGCAGCAGTTATGACTTGATATGTGATATGCTGCACCCTATTTATTTGGAGTATGAATTCAACAAGTGGAGAGTAATCTCAATTCTTACACATTGCACCTTTAAAGTGTTGTGTATGTGTTCCACTAGTAAGCTGACACACAGAAAAGAAGAACCCACCACACAGTCCTTCAATGATGTAAGCCAAGTCATTTACACTTACATACAAGCTGACTCCCATTCCTACTGGCTACCACTGTAAGCCACCGCATACATGCAAAATGTCTATATACATAGTATATAGACACACCTGCCTAAAGAAACCTTTAACTGATTAAATAAAGGTTTGATTCCATACAACAACAAAGAGAAGCATGTTCTGTCCAAGTCACTGTTGCTAAGTCACTGTCTGTTACTAAATAAGGGTGTCAACTGTCATAAATAAGAGACAGAGAAAAAACTGGGAATTCTCTCTCTGCAGGCTAGTGCAAATGGGAGACGAGGAGAGGCAACTGGATGGATTTCTCTCCTCATTCCAACGCCTCCAACACTACCTGCCAGCTGGCTAGACAGAAGCAGAGACTTCTGGGATAGATTTATGTGTAGTGGTGGGTCTAAATTGGCCCCACATCAGGATGGCTTCTCACTAAAGAATTAATAATGATGGTTCCTGTTGGTGTATGTGCAGGATTCTGGCAGCCTTTATATGTCTGGCTTGCCCTCTCTAAGCTGTTCTCCGTCAGCAATACCACACAAGCACATGCAGACACACAAAGAAGCACATTACCAGAAGCACTTGCAAAGACCAACACACATGCATGCATGCACACAAACACACACACCACCTTCTCATCCCCACTTGGCTCTGGATGAACTGACCGCAACACACAAAGAGGCTCAGGAGATAGAGCGTGATGACTAAAACTGCTTCTCATTCATCACTCTCCTTTCAACCCTCTCTCTCGCTCTCTCTCTCTCTCTCTCTCTCTCTCTTTTTAGTCACCCATCATAAATACCACTGGTGCAAGAAAATCTATTTCCCCCATGTCCTCACACATGCACACTAAAATAGAGTCATTTCAATGCCTGTCTAAACAATCATTTTCATGTCTGAGGAAAGTTGGTTCATACTCGGCTGAAATGTACTGAATATGCCCTGCAAGCCAGTGGCTTCTGAGCTGAAGTGCCGGTATTGAAAATGTACACAAAGAGGTGTTTATCTGGAACACACTGGATGCTTTGAAGCACACTAACAATATGTTTCCACTAGCAACAGATTTTTTAGGTTTTTGAAACCACAGCTAAACCAGACAAGTGCAAAACTGTCCTTCTGACCAGGATTTGACTACAGTTATACATCATGGAGGCTTGAAGGCCCAACCCCATATTTCTTATCACATCATTTGAGCTAAATTCTCATATGTAAATAATGAGTTTATATGATACAGAATTAGAATGATGATGAAAAACAGTATCAGAAAACATGAATAACTTTGTAATAATTTTGTTTTGTCTAGTGTTAGTCCCTGTATTAAAAGACCTGTAAACCAATTTGTGACACCAAGTGTAAACCAAGTGACAGCATCTTGTGAATTGTGGTGACGGGCGAACATTTTGATTACATTTGGATCACAGGTTATACTTATAAGGCAGAACCATGCCTGTGTCTGAAATCACACCCCATTCACTACCCTATATAATAGACACTCAATAGTTTACTCTATAGTGAGCAGTAAATGGAGATTACAGACACTTATGGATCATTATTATTTTTCATCAGCACTGACAGGTGAAGTGTCACACAACTGCAATTTTCACATCTATAAAATGCATTGTGGGATTCATAGCAGAAAGTAGTAAATGCCATGGACATTTTCATTTCCATTGTGGGAATTTTTTAAGGCACCATATAGTGCATAAATTTCCCACTCAAATTTGGACACTCAAATAAAATGGCAGACAGTTAAGTTAATATTGTTGACTATATAGTAAATATGAAGTGATTCACAGCTCATGAAAGTACAATTGTTGAGGTTGAGCTGTAACATTTACTGAAGAAAAAACTATAGAAATATGGAAACATCATGCAACAAGTAGTAGTGTTTGCTTTTAGTGAGGGCAACTCATTTCAAACTGACTGTAAAGCACTTTTGCAGAACAAAGTGATGTTGATGTTCAAGGTTGTGCTTGAGGTAAAATGTGTGCAACTTGTGTCTGCAGTGAACAATACCATATACATTTGCCTTGGAGTCTATGAATGACCAACACAGAGACAAGAAAGCTGCTCTCCCCAAAACAAAAAATTAACAAAATTTTGATCTTTGCACTTACACAGCATAGAAGTGCTACACACTTCATGGTATTTTGAAACTAGTACAATGACCTGCTTGTTGGCTTTCTTCAGTATGAGCCGAGTCTAGTCTAGTGATAGACTATGAGAGTTGCCCCTCCTCTTCTCACCAACTTTTCCTATTTACTCCTCCTCTTCACTTGCTGTCCCATTTCCCTTATTTTAGTGCCCTCTCTTGCATATTTCTTTCTTCTGTACCCATCACCCTCCTCACCTCCACACTGGCCATGTTATACGGTTCTGCTCTTTAAAGAACACCACAGCCGCCCACAGTGGCAGCCTGAGAACTGTCACTGAGGACGTTAAAAAACCATTAACAACAGATCACGCTCCTCGGCTGCAATCACAGCCTGTTTGCTTTGGAAATGTTGGGTGAAACAACAGTCAGTTATAACAGGGCAACATGGCCCAAATCTTGATTAAAAAGATTCACATGTGAGATTCAGGCACTGTTTATGCAAACACCTTCACAAATCTGGAACCAACAACGTGTACACATGCAAGTGGGACAGAAAGAAAGAGAGAGAAAAAAAGAGACGTTAAGAGAGAGAGAGCCTAGTGGCCTTGTAGTTGGAGAACACTTTTTTTATTTGTGCAACAGCCAACAAGCCCATCAACAGTGTTCCAAGTGCTGATTTACATGACTCAGATGTTAAAATGTATGCCCTTTAAGCATCTGCACTAAAGGAGAGCTCTTATTAAGGTCATTTTTAGTGCAATCCAGCACATTAGTGCTGTTGGCTGATGACTAAAGCTGGATGCAAAACCAAATTCCACCTATTTACTGTCTGACATCTACTGTATTACAACTATAGGCGACTCTGACTTATGGTGCATCTACAGGATGCAGACAGAAATGCAATGTGATATAGGTTGTGTGCAAACACATACACACATACTGGGAACTGTCAAAGAACATCAGAGCGATCCTGAAGAATGAAAGAGTGGACTGATCATTACAGCGCGCACGCACACAGACGCACACGCACATGCACACACACACACACACACACACACACACACACACACACACACACACACACACACACACACACACACACACACACACACACACACACACACACACAGAAACTCTAGCGGTTTTCCAACAGAGTAGAAATATCATTATACAGTTAACTGTACATTACAAATGGGCTGCCAACTGTCTCTGGAGTACCACATGACCACCGGTGGCTCCTGCGATTGGCTGGCTGGCAGAATGGCATGAGTATCAGGTTAGCGATTGATTGGGTGACGTGTGGTGGAACAGATGGAACAGAGAGGAAGTGTATTCCCAGGAAACCACACCAAACCATTGGCTTTTTCCACAGGCAGGTGAGGTGGACACACACACTCTAACAAGACAATTCCTAAACCTACACCTCTCTCTCTCTCTCTCTCTCTCTCTCTCTCTCTCTCTCTCTCTCTCTCTCTCTAACTGGTTCAGGCTCTTCCTGGCTCTCTCTCCAGCACTCACAAGCTATTTCGTTCTGCATAGATCTTCATTATGTTTAATTACCTTCTCAGGTTTCACTGGAATGAATCCACATGTGAGTGAGTTGGGGGGCGTTTTTTTCCTTTCCTGATTCTAAAGCCATTTTTTATCTGCCTAAGAGGCACAATAAAAAGCAGAATTGACATACTTTTCCATGGCAAGATTTATATTGGAACTAAACTGAAAAATCAGACTGTAAGTCTGCTTTGCCTTGACAAGATTCATGTTGTTACTGGCTGATCATAGAAAACATCAGACACGGCTGGTAATGTTGAAAATGGGGTTTAAATGAACAAGAAATTAGTTCAGGAGCAAGCAAAAAATCTCACATATAAGCAAACATAACTTCAATATGTATGCGCAAGGATAAAAATCCATGAAAAGGATGCTGCTCCATCTAGTAATGAGTGTGTTCTCTCTACATGCAGTACATGAGACTTTGCCTTCCAGTATGAATAATGGAAAGTAACTTGACTGCAAAATGACTGAAAAAGAACCAAAGTGTTCAGCAAATTTGTTAGTGGTTGAAAACGCATTGGCAATCATGATATTGACATGACAACTTGGACCAAGGACTTATGGGATTAGTGTTCGGAAATTACAAACGGATGGAGCACCTGGTAGTAATTGAGAGGTACTGGTACTATTGACACCAACAAATCAACTCCCATAGTTTATATCAAGGCCATTCAAGAGGAAGAAAAAGCCTATTTCAACTTTAACAAAATATGTTGTTAAAATAAATAATCACAAAGTGATTTTTTTTTTTTCCATTAAAGAGGTTGTAAACACTATAAATTGTGAGAACTCACTTGAGTAACAATGAAGTTTTGGTGTATAGTACATCACAGAAGCCAAATGGCTAGACAATAATTGCCCTGTGTACAACTGTATCATATTCTAAGACACGCCTGGTTGAGAAACACTGTGGGAGGCAGAAGAATTGCTCAAGAAGATGGCAGGCTAGTGATTTTTTTTTTTTTAAACCAAGGGCAATCTGAGCCGGGCTTCTGAAAATAGTCTCATCTCATTCCTCCTTGGTGAACTATATAGTATACATTTCAATATTTACTTGGGGGGGAAAAAAAGACTTAAAAGAAAATCCATCTGCATAGCTCCCCTCTCTGGGTTCATTCAACAACACAATTTTTCCTCTGAGGGAAAATAAATTGTTCAATATTTCTCCACCATTACACAAGAACCAAAAGGGGGAAAATAAACAAAAGCAACTGGAAATAGCCTCAGGGACAAACAGCTAAACAAACTCTTTGTGGAATATTCTTTTTGCTGATTCCTCTTTAGTGTTCTGTCTAGTAGGAGGTCAGCTCATTCACTCTCTGGAAATAGGTACTGAATTGTACCTTCTGGAAAAGCTTGTCACTGGGATAGTACCACTTACAAGTGTAATACAATATTCTTTCTTTTGTACCCCTACCATTTTTCCTTTAAAAGTACAATTACATACAGTGTGCTATGTTGTATTTTATTGTATTTCACTGCCATTTTCCCCTTTTCTTCCAATTTCAAATGACCTATACCCCTTGCACTGCAGTGCTTGACACTTCTCCAAAATACCAATACACACAGAGCCACTAGCCACATCTTTTCACCTATGTACCAGCACACAATTGCCGCTAGTACAGCAAAAAGAACATGATCTCTAACCACCTTCCCACTAACAAACACTGCCAGTAGTGTTCAATGGAACACGCAGTACCCACTGCAATGGACTGAACACGTCTCTGCTGAGGTGGGTGGTTTCATAAACTTCAGAAACAACCTTCAAACCTTTTGTATCAGATTGCTAAAATATAATATATTGTGAAACAGTCATAACTAATACATTAGTTAACCTACTACCACACATAGAGCATGCTGGAAGATTGCTACTGTACTTTTGGTTCAGACTGAACTACTATTTTATATATTTAAGCCTAGGCTCTGTTCAAGGTTTCTGCATATTAAAGGGAAGTTTTTCCTTGCCACTGTTGCCAAGTGCTTGCTCATGGTGGGAATTGTTGGGTCTCTGTAAATAATTTTATAAAGAGTACGGTCTAGACCTGCTCTATGTGAAGAGTGAAATGAGATAACTTCTGTTAAGAATTGGTGCTATATAAATTTACACCAAAAAGTATTTCTCACAGATAACAGGTAAATAATGGGCTTTCATGAGACTAGATGCATTCCTTTTGATCCACCATGCAGGTAATTTCTACTCCTTCTATACTACCATTTTTGAGTGTGCTGCCCACTGTGTTGAATTCTGCTTTGCTACAGAGACCTGTGGGGGTTTACAAAATGTCCTATGAAATCCAGCTGCTGTGGGCACACCAAATATCGCTAACCAGATAACAATATGTTTCTGCGCTGTTGGTGCACTTACAGCCTCACAAGCGAGGGAGTGTTTTGTGTCGTGCTACAATATAGAGGGGATTGACTGTAAATGTAGATGAAAACAGCTCATTTCATGGTACCTAGGCAGGTAAAAACACAGAAATCAATGATGGATTGGGAAAGTAATCATACAAGAAAATCTGTCCCATTGTTACTCAGGGCTGCAGCAGCCTGACTCAACACCTTTTACAGCCCCCTTGCCAAAATATACAATAAGGACAAGGCAAGGGAAGATTAATTGCAAGATTACCTGAAGTTTCTCCAGCCAGCAAAGCTATGGTGATCAATGAAAGAGCAGGGTTTCAAGCATCCTTTGAGGAACTCCTCAAGTCTTCAACTGAGTGCAGGACCAGATGGACAGCTTAGGCTTACATGTCATAAGTTTAATAAATGTTAATATCAGCTGCACTGCATTTGCTGTGTAACTGGTCTATGATTGGTGCCTGTTCTGGCCCTTGTGAATGAAAATGGATTATTTACTTTGAATCTAATAAAATGAGATTAACAATAACTGTTCACTGTGTTGGAAAGTGTTGGAAAGTATACCAAGAGGTTTGAAAAGCAAACATCGACAACAAAAACAAACAACAAAACATTGGACAAAACTGCAGGGTTTAAAATAAACTAATTACATAAGGTGTGAAAATGTCCTTGATTTGCCATCAATTATTCTTCAGAGGCTTCCTAAAGTGTTTAGTTCGTCTTACAGGTGCATTTAAAATTATAGCTACTGGGAATTTGCTAAATCACTTTCACTGGGTTTTTTATCTGTGTTCCCTAAAAGGTGCACCACACCTTTCAGATTTTAACTGCAGGTTAAATCCATGTTCAGGAAGCACTACTTTGGTAGCCTAAATCCATGTGTAATCTGTGTCAAGGAAATTGCTCCCATGTGTGTTAATGCTACTGACAGCACTATTAGGCTTCAGTATTAATGGCTTGCTGAAACACACAGCTAAACAAACAACTGCCACAGCTAGCTTACCCTGTCTTTGCCCTGAGGGGTCTACACAGGCTAGAGATGTTACTTGGCCTCTCATACAGTAGCAGCTGTGCTAACAGACACAGCTTGGCTGGTCTGAAGTGCTAATGGTTATGACATTACAGCAACAGCAAATCACCGAAATACCAGTGAACTGTTGTTTTATACAGATGCTAAAAAAAAATGTTTAATTTTAGTATTGCATGCATGTTAATGAATTCCCAAGAGGTAAACTCCCACGATGACTTTGTAATGTTTCATATTAACTGCCTCAAAAAACGTGTTAGCAGAGTATTAGCACTAGCTTAGTTGCTCTCCATCCCCAGACACATAAATTTTACAAAAAACACAATGTGCAGGTCACCTGTGAAGAGTATGCTATATGAATCTTTCACATGTGCCTAATTCAGAAGTCAATCATATGACTGGCCACATCATTTTCACTGGTGTTGAATGAAGTGAACATACAAGATCCTCTTGAAGTGCATCTTGATGCATTTTTAACAATTTAGATTAGCGTACAACAACGCCTGAAACCGATCATTGTTTTATATATGTATTCTAATTTATTCTACTAAAACTATTACTGGTAAGGTGGAAAATTAAAAATGTCTAAGATCTACAAGTGAAATAAAATATATTTTAAGTTTTGTTGCAAGTAATGGTTTGTGAAGAGGCCTCTTAAATTGATAACATCAGAATACTGGCGATACTGTAATCTAAGACCAGCTGGTACAAAAGCAACATCACACATCACCAGTTGAGTAAAAACATAATTCACTAGTGGCCACTGGTTTTAAGCTAGTCAATATTCATCTTATGCCAGTTGGATGTACCATACATGCATTTGGACATATCAAATATATATATAGGTGACTCAAGATAAATGCTGTATAATTAGCTGAAACTCTAACAACCTGTTATAAATTTAATTAGAGATGACACTTGTTGTTATATGATGGATACACAAGGCCAAATGTTTAGGGGGCAGGCCCACTGGTCCATTGTGTCTGTCCATGTTGTTTTCATTTCATTTTCAATGAGAGTTGTCCACTGTCCAGAAGAGATAATGAGACATCAATCTAAATTAGATTTCCATCCATTTTGGTGGACATAAGAGTCAATACATTTGAACATTTTCTTGGGAGTAAGCTCTGTCACCAGCTGTTGAGTTATGTAATCAGAGTTCTTAAGTTTGTTTTGAGAAAATGTTGCTTAACAATATCACATTATGCTATAGGGGCCAGATCACAAGTTAAGTTACCTTTTTTCCACCCAGCTTCCCATAAAAGGGGGATAAAATCATAATCACAAGGAAACATAAAAAAATAGTTTTTCTGGAATATTCCATAATTTAACTGTTTCTAAGTGTAAGTGAATTGTCCATAAGCTCCCACTTCCTTCCTCCCCCTGACACAATGTTGCTATGGTCTCAGACTGGATTCCCTGTGGGATGAACACGAGATATGTCGATGAGATACGCTCATACACTCTCTGTATATGTATGTGTGTCAGCGGGGAGGATGGAGGGGGTATGCCTGGACACTATATCTATATGTGTTAGTGTGAATGTGTATGCATTGACACGATAAGCCTGTGTGTGAGAGATCTCGCCAGTGTTCTATACTGGATGTGTACAAAGGGTTTGCCTATAGTAAATCCCCAGAGATGGCAGCCTAACCCAAACACTCAGCTGTCAATCACTATAAGCCACCAACCACGGTCATGACCCGGGAACAGGATGAGGCCTTGTTGTCCCGGAACGGATCTTACTGTGCTACTCTGGAGGGAGCCATGTATATAGAGATATATCTGTGTGCTTAACTTACTTCAGTATAGTGTATGTTTGTGTGTAGTGGGAGTTCAGCATAAGTGGTGGACTTTTTGCATCTGACTTCTGTGATAATCTTCAATCAACATAAGCATATTAGCTTAAAGTGATTTATGGCCAGGCTTCTAAAAATGTTAATTATATTATATAATATGCCTCTTTCTGTAGAATGTGTCCAAACTCTCCCACTTTACACAATATTATTGGTGGAATACTACACTTATTGAAACAGCATCTGAATCTGAATTTTTACAATGCAAGATTACAGAGCATTTAGTATTTCTGGTATTCTTTGGGTTGCATTCAATATGGATCGGCATTGGCCCCAATACTGACCTTATTAAGCAGATCAGGTATTGGCCACGATGTAAGTGACCCAGATTACACAGTTTCTTTCTCAATGTCATTATAAAATTCAGTGTTTTTTGGGCTGCCAACTCAGTTTTCTACTGCCACAGGAATCCCTTAAATAATAAAAAAAGATTAAAATGATTTGCACACAGTGAGGTATATAAATTTTAAATTTGGGAAAAAGAGAGCACTGATATCGGATTGAGTCATTATCGGCAGAAACCCTGAGTTTAGGTACTGGGAGAAAAAATGTTGGACTGATGCATCCCTACTGTTAAATGCCCTCTGCCCACTAAAAATCCTTCATCCTTAGGTTATAAAGCATTCTTGTCAAGTTAGACATGATTAGATTGTGCCCCTGTATAAGGATTCAAGAAATACATTTACACAAGCTCATCTTGATACATATGGGGGAAAAAGCTTTGAATACTGTTTCCAAAAGACAAACTACACATGCCCGGCTTACATATCGGTGGTCCCCCACTGTATATTGCTTTGTTCTCAATTTTTTTCCTGCATTCATAAAGCTTAAGGTGATGCTCTAATTTATTAGAGTATGCATGGTCCATTAAAATAAGGAGAATAAAATCAGCTGTTATAAATAAAGGCTGACCTTAGTGTGTGTGTAAAATCATTCATGCTGGCTGATTTCCGCTAAAGCAGGTAATCAAAACCTAATAAACATGACTGTCCCTCTCTCATACTCTTTACCATGTTGACACTGGCATACCTGGCAACTGGAAAGTTACACTAATAATTTTTTCTCTTCCTGTTGCAGTCTCACTTTCTCTCGTGACTGATCTATTATTTTGTTCTTTTCTTTTTTTCTTTGTCGTGTGTGTCTACTGTATGTAAAAAGGTCTATATGAATAAAGTTGATCAAAATATAATTTCCTATATTCTGTGTATGGGATTGTGGAGGATGGCTGGTGAACACCTGGCACCTATGAAAATATTTACCCAGGCAGCAATCATTGCTAAGGGGACTTTTCTCTTGACATACCCCGTCCTTTGGTTCCCTTTCTCTGCTTTTCCACTCCACATCTAAGAAGACTTAATACTGATTAAAACAAACACACAGTCTTAAGGCATTACCCACTTTGTGGAGATAAGTGGCAAAACTGCTGGAGAGTGGGAATTTTAAGTGACGTAGTAGTTGTTATAAAAATGGTTAGCAAAGAGTTTGGAAATGAATAGAGAGCACAAGAGATGACCTGGAGGAAAGAAAGGCAAGAGGAAAAGAGGGAAAACACACACAAAGGCTAATGCAATCAGTAATAAAGACAAATATTCTTCTCTCTGTCAGTATTTGTGTGTCTGTGGCTCTAAGTGAGTGTCGGCCTTTTTGAGCGTCCTGGTGTGTGATGAAGTATGTGAAAGGTTGACAGAGAGAGTGTGAGAAAAGGAACAGACAGAGAGACAAAAACACATGTACTGTGTGTTTGCCTCTGAGCCAGTGAATAAAAAATACGGCCTGAAGTGTGTGTGAGTGTGTGTGTGTGTCCTGGCACGTGTGAGGTGGTGTGTGGGCGTCGAGAGGGAAAGCTCATAAAACCCATGATCACACTGATGAGGTCACAGGGAGTGAAACCGGAGAAAGCCTTTCATTTCCTGTCTCATTCCATCCCTCTCTCTCCTACCTCCATTCATCCATCTCTCCTCTGCCTTCCTGCCTATACTTCACTCCTGGTTTTCACCAGTGATGCCTCTTTCTCACCCTCTGCCTATCTGGAATTTTTGAGTATGTCACCCAATAATGGAAAACAAGAATATGAGTGAGATGGATTTTACCACTAATATGCTCACACATGTAGTGTTAGTGTATGGGTTATAATAGGTATGAATTTCTGTCTTGTTATACTGTACTGTCTTTCTTTAAAATACAGAAACAAATAAACAAACTATGGCTGCAACTAATGATTATTTTCTGTATCAATTAATTGCCAATTATTTTCTTGATTATTCTATCACAATACTACCCAAGGTGACATCTTCAAATGTCTCATTTTCATATAAAACTGAGAAAAGCAGAAAATTCTCACAAACATTAAGTTGGAACCAGGTAATGTTTGGCATTTTTTGCTTGAGAAATTACTTAAATGATTAATCGATTATCAAAATAGTTGCAGATTCCTTTACTGTTTTGATCGACTAATCGTTGCAGCTTGAAAACAAACCTATTTCTCATTTTTTTGCTTCCTCCAAAACTTATTTTCAGTCAAGAAACCACATGCAGTCTATAAATTAACTCCAGATGTTTGAAATACAAAACTCCAAGTTCAACAAATATATTTCATTTGAAAATTGGCGAATTTCTTTAGCAATGCAGCCATGTGCAAAACTTTAAATAATTGAAAATTGTCTAAAGACTATTAAAGAAGAATACTATTCCAAAATATAAATGTATGTAATATTTTTAGGGTGATCTGCATTGCCAAACTTTGGGATATGTGTCAAAAGAATACAGATAAGGTTTTTGAACAGTTAAAGTCAATTGCGAGTTAGTTGCAGCTTACTGTTCTGCAAGGCCACAATTCATGGAAGCTACTGGGAGGAAAGTTTGCAAAACAGTGGGTTTGAGCAAAGTGAAATGCCTATTTGAGTCTGTCCCCAGATGTTGTGTCATACTGTCAGTATGAATGTGTGCAGACCACAGAGAATAGTTTTTCCTCACAAAACTTACATCTGTAGCCAAAGGGAGACCGTATTGATGTCAGTGGTCACACCGCTAACCTGAAGTTATTTTCTGTTGGAAAGAGAAACCAGCGCTAACCATTGCAATCACACTGTGGCAATCATAGCCATGGAACAACACAAAGGAAAGTACACCAGAAAGTGTTCAGGGCACAGGTGCCTGAGCAATGGAGACTAGAGGTGTAATACTCCCCCACTTTACTTTAGATAGCAGGTCTCTAAATTTAGCAAGCCTATTTACCATATTGCTTATTGCTAGTGCAGCTGTAGAGTCATCGAATGTCAGAGACATGAGCCATAAGCTCACTCTTACATACTGCTGTTGATAAAATTGCAGGAAGTTAGACCAATATACAGTTTAAGACACATATAGTACATTCAACATTCAAAGTCAGACTTATATTGCTGTGTCTCATGAATGTCCTTTGTAAATTTTGTATTGCGTTGCTTAAGAAAAAACATTTTTAAATACTGTAGTATACTATAGTATCTCATAGTAAAGAGGCCACGTGACATCATCTATAATAGCCAACACAGACTGCACCTTAACTTTTTTTTTTCCTTTGTGACATCTGGTCCAGTATTCACATCCCTCCAAAGAGTGTTAGTGGCACTTGAAAAAAATTTCTAAAAATATTAAAACAGATTACCATTGCTATCTTCACAGCTAGCTGCACATGTGACACTCGCCTTAGGGGCATAAAGATGGTAATGTTGTCTATCTGTCTGCCCATCCATCCATCCAACACTTTGGTCCTGAGCAGCTCATCTATGTGAAATTTGGTTTGGATACATTTATACATACATTGGATGAACACATTCATGTTACTAAGGGAATAAAACTTTTTAATTGTACTGCCCCTATGGTTTTTCCCTTTACACCAATCTCATGAAAAACTTTTACTTTCTACATCAGATAGCAAAATCATCAGTATGGGGTTTACCGGTCCAGCACTTACTTATATTATTAGCTGCAGCCTGTAGGGGTTGTTCACAGTGCTTTAGACTACTCTGTGTTTTTGACAGGTGGTCTGAGAAATCAGAGATCAACAGAGAAAGCTATTCTCTACTCAATGTTCGCTTAGCAGGATGCATTTACTAACTGTGAGAACCATTCACTCTTCTGAAAGAGAACCCTGCATGACCACTTTTCTTTGTTAGCTTGGCTTTTAATAGCCTAGGACTTATGAAACAACACATAGCCAAGATGTTTCATGAGTGAAAGTGTGACATTCATTTAATTGCTTGCTTACCATCCATTTTCTTCACATTTCACCAAAACCTCAAGGCACACCTGAGCTCACTCCATAACACAACAGCTGTGAACCAGTGCAGCAGAGGATAACAGTGAAGTACACAACTACTCCCGCAGTCGCTCTTCTTCTTATCACAGGCTCATTACTGGTCAGTGTTTGACAAAAACTCCAAGGGGCCGAAGTAGCTGGCTGCCAGATTGCCTGTCCCATCTGTGTGCTCACGTTTAGTAGAGGGAGGAAAATTAAAGGCGGGAAAAGCAGGAATGATGCTGAGGGGAGCTGTGTCGACTTGTACGAAAACATGTGTTCCCCCAAAACAAAAACACTGGAAACATTAAAACAAGAGACTGTGCCAAGCTACAGTATAAGAGATCAAAACAAACAAAAGATAACACACTGGCAAAGGGAGTTCATGTCAAATAAAAGAAGGCACCTTCATTAGAAAATGGAATTCCTTTTGAAAAATGAGTGCGCAAAGAAAGACAATGAAATGTGAATCTAGTCTGCGTGTGTAGTTTTCTCAGATCATCACTAAGAAAACTGGCACTTCTGATTAATCTTGATCGAACATCTCTTTGTGTTTGTGTGTCTAGAATATATTCTATATGTTCCCCAAAGGGGAGACAGTGAAGCAGCAGCACTAACAGTGATTAGGTATTCTGTATTCAGTATAAGGTTTAGCACAGGGGACCTCAGGCTTACTCAGAACCATATTTTATGTATTTTTTTTTATTTATTCCAGTTTCATAAAAACAAACAAATTAGATAATGTGGATGGGGAGTCTGGGATTAATTTTGAAGCAGCTGATTAGTGTGTGTTTGTGTGTGTGTCCTGGGATAATTGTGTCTGGGATCATGCCTAAATAGCCTTCAGGCTTTACTGCAGTCTGGGAGATAGAAACACTCCCTCCTCCTCCTCCTCCTCCCCCTCCTCCTCCTATCCTGTTCTGTCTCCACCCATCCCCCCTCCAGCCCACTCATTCTGTCATTTTGCATTTTCCTGTTGTCTGGAAGAAAAACTTGTTCTTTAACTGGTGTCTTCTTTCCTCTTTCCATCACTTAACACATCCACTCTTATATTTTTCCCACCTTCCTTTTCTCCCTGCTTCATGCCATCCTCCCTCTTTTTCATTCTCATCCATTCCCCTCCTCTCCGATGTGAATCAGATCACACTGTTGAGAGTGTGTAATCTGCTGAATTCTTAATTTTGAGAAAATGTACATCAAGAGTGCAAGGTACACAGGAAATACGTTTAATGTCAAAACCTCATCAGCAGATGAAGACAGTCTTATAACAATGTAAAACCTGTTTAAGATTACACATTGAGTCCTTCAGTTGGTTTGTTCAAGTGTCCACAAACACAGTCTGCTTTGAAGTCTGCTTTGAATAACAAAGATGCAAAGGTGTGTCTTGACAAACATGTTCAGAGCAGTACAAAACAAAACATATCTTAAAGAGTTGAATGTGAATAAGTATATAAATAATATAATAAGTATTATTTTATTCATAGAAAATGAACAATAGCAGCTCACGTATGAAGCTATCAGCACTAATGCTGAAGTGCAAATAATTATGGGTTTCATAAATAAACCATCCCATCAGAGCCTCCTGTAATGATCAGTAGACGGCAGTGTGTGCAGATAACTAGCCAGGAAGTTGACAGACAAAAAGAAACATTTTCGCCTTGAATTAATCAGGTTTAGTGTTCAATCCCAAGTAAAGTACCACTCCCGATGATACACAGGGACCATATATACAAGCTGAGAATAAGAACAGCCTGAAAAATGGGCAAATAGAGTCAGCTGTTAACATAACTGTAAGGAAGTTTGGTTTGATTTTATTTCACTGGACTTGTAACAGCTGTTCTGGGTTGAATTATTTTAAAATCAAGCAGTCTTTTGATTTGACCTTTTTTGCAAATGGGAAGCCCTCGCAAATAATGCAGACATTTGTTGAATGTGTGTTATTACAATCGCAAAGTAAAGGGCCATTCATATAAATACACTTAACAGGTGTATTTGTTGAAATGCCTTGAGCTCTGGTTATCTGCTGGTTATCAATGCCTTGAGCTCTGGTTATCTGCTTATAAGAACCATATCAGTTCTCATCCACAATCACTTCGACAATCATGCCTCTCATTAGCTTTGTGTGTAATTTCCTGTAATACATCCAACCCAGTATACATTATTAATTATGGGAACTAAGTGACACTATTGCAGGACCCTGATCAGGTCCAGGCCGATCCGTCCCCTCTGAGGGTCCAAGTTCAGGACCCGGACCTCCACCCGTTCCCCAGGTCCCAGAGCCAGGCTACGGCGGCGCTGGCTGACAGGAAGTTTGTCCAGGGTGATGTTACTCTTGTGGATGAGGCCCGAGCGGCCAACACCGATATCTACAAAAGCCCCGAACAGAGTTGTGTTGTCCACCCGGCCCGTCAGCACCGCACCCACCCGCAGATCACTCATCGACACAATGCCCTGCTTAAAGTCCGCCTTCCCAAAATCTGGGGATGGCAAAAAAGAGAGAGAATATCAAAAAGATGAGGTGGCTAGATAGAAGTGAGGGAGAGAGATCTATGACAAAATTAGGTACGGGTGACTGCTAGCACAAATGTTTGAGAGGAGAGACGGGAAAAGGGGATGCAGGAAAGCAAGGGGCAGGGCAGAAATGACAGAGATATTACATTTCGAGTAGCAACCCAATACTTGTGTCTGCATACTTCCACATTTCTCAGCATTCTATTCTACCCCACTTTCCACTTGGCCTGTTCATGAGCAATCTTTTTCCTTTCTGTAGCATTAACAAACAAGGAAGGCTCGCGCCCCAGGAAATAGTCCAGTCCAATTATCCTCCCCACAGCACTGATTTCATGCGGTAGCCTCGGCCCATCTGTTTACTCAGCTGAGCACTGGCTAGGAGGCCGAGCGTAGTGTGCTGCAACCGAATAGGGCCAACCTGAGAATGAACCCTGAAGCTGCTTTCCTTAATTTTAAGAAGAGTTAGGCAGCACTAACTGGGTATCCAGGCTTGACTTTTTTCCTCTCTACATAAAACTGTATGAAAAAGGAGAGCCTGGTAATCATGGAAATTATTTTGTATTTTGTACCAGTCTGGAAATCAGACATCAATTGTCAAAATACCTTATAAACCCAAGTTTATTAATGTACTTGAAAGGTTTTTTTTTTTTTGCACTTTCACTTTCATTCACCTTGTTTTACTTAAGGACAATAAGCCAAGTAGGCCTATGTTTCTTTATAACATAGGACAAGGCTAATTGACTAGCTTTTCCAGCAGTCTAGCAGACTTGACTGATTAGCTTGACTAGTAGTCCCCAAAGAACAAAGACTGTTCCTTTACACACAGCAGCATTATAGCCTTAATCAGGATTTGAAGCAAAGGGACTTTTACTTATATTTTGCACTTATATTTGGCACTGAATAAGCTTGTTCATTTAACATATATTAGATGTATCTACAATACATAGCTTTGGGCTAACTGCTTGTGTATTTCATACACTTTTTAAAAAAATATAGACAAGAAAAAGAAAAGAAAGTCAGACAGAGATGTGGCATAAATCATTCTTGAGAAAACGAATTTGAGCTGCAGCAAAACCGCTGAAAACCTAAACGTTTGTGACTGTGTATTATTTTATTGGTATGTTAATGTGTGACTGAACTTAAGAGTTTGAGATTAAGGAGAAAAACTGAGGTCTTTGTGTATTTGTGTGTGTCTGTAAAGATATTCTGTCCAACAATACAGTCTGCTGGACCGATCACACCCTGTCAGAAACATACTGCTTGTGTTGTTGGGCTACAGGGAGGAAGCCACAGCACTGTCAGATCATATCAAGTTACACTGCCAAGACATGCCTATTATAATAAAGGCACAAGAAAAGTCAGTGTGTGTTTTAACTAGCAAACCAGTCAAAGGACTGGACAAATACAAGTTCAACTTTTTATCAGTCCATAGGGACCTATAAAAGATATTATGAAGTAAAGATGAGAGACTAAGAGAAGTTACTGCGACTGCTAGGTTGCAGATAGGTGCAGTCTATGAAATTTTTATATGATTGAAAACACTGATAGTTTTGTGTTCAGTGACTTCAGTGATTTTTGCACATAAATATATGTAGTAATAACAGAAGTAAGACCTAGGGGAAATACTGAGAAAGCGGTGTGTGATGAACATAAAAGCATGTAAACATTGTTTAGTCTCTCTCACAATCTGAAAAATCAAACCATTAAAAAAATCTGTATAAATGTTTACATGGATGAAAATACTGTTTTTTTCCCCTCTTTTTTGCCTATACAGTACACATTATATTCTTGTTTCTCGTGTTTGTATTCTCCCACAATCTTAATCACGCTGTTAAATCAGCACGAGAACAAATTACGGTCTTGACATTATTTGTAAAAATGTGTTGATATCAAAAAAATGTGTTGATATCAATATTTCAGTGCACGGCAGGAGTCTTACTTTGTCGTATGTCAAACCCAGGGGGCTGCGTGAGGTCATCTATGATGAGTTTGAGGGTATCAGGTGTGGTGTCCACTGTCCTGGCCAGTTCCTCGACACTGCTGGTCCTGACCTTGCTCTCCACACGCTGTCGCAGGCCTGCACTCCCGATCTGGTCTGCACTCCCACCCACAAGGGACAGAAATCTGGACAGAGTGAAGTTTGTAAAAAAAAAAAAAGTAAAATATAGTGCAGAGTGTGAAAATTTAACTTTTAAAACTACATGTAGTGGCCAGCAAGAGACAAAGTGTTCATAAATTAGTTTTAATAGCGAGTGGTCCTAGTTGGGCTAAAGCTCACCGACTAAAGGACAGACCTGGGGCTATGAGGAATGGTGTAAGAAAGGAGCAAAGAGGAAGAGATGAAAGGAGGGGGGAAAGTTACAACAGACTGGGAAGAATGATGAGGAAAAGAAAAGTAGAACTGTCAAAAAAATGTAAAATCAAAGATGAGAAAAGCAAAGAAGTAGGAAGGAGGAAGGGAAAAGCTAAGCTCATGCAGGTAAAGTGAGAGGGAGCTGGGGGAAAGGAGGGAGGGCAGGAGAGGTGTGGGAGTAATTACGCACAAAGTCATGAGCTGGTGAGGCGGAGCTTTCTCTTCTAAAAGCAAACAAGCACAAATACACAGATTTATTTTACCCCCTATTAAATCAGGTAAATCCACAGTGGGCTGTAAACGCCCTGACACCTTGTCTCATGAAACTGCCTCCACTTTGCTAAGGTTGGACTGTTTGTCCATCCATCAACGGCCTGGAAAAATCTCCTTCTATCACTTTATTCTAGCAGGATGTCCCACCTCCAAAATGTCTAGACAGTCAGTCAGGTTGCACCATTTAAAATTCACTGAGCCTGAGATTTAGATCCAAACTACTTAGCTAGTCTACAATATAAACAGACTTAGTAACAAACTGGCATGGGAGCCAGAGTAGCAAATAGGGGTTATGGAAAAATGTGGGATGTGTGTGTCTGTGTGAGTATTGTGCGTACTGTATATATTATTTACAGTAGGCACTTTCCGCAACTGGTGATAGATGTGAATGCATTTGCCTCTATGTATGTGTTCATGTGTGGACCAGCTGGGTAGCGTCCATGATGGATGTCGCTCACTGGCAGCCTGACGCCAAACAGACTCCGCAGCTGTCCCCCCCCCATGATGGACAGAACAGGTGGACACACACACACACACAAAGTTGATTCATACACAATGTTGTTCAGAAATGCTCATTTGGCAGTAGTAGGGACAGTGAGGATGTAACGAGACACTGCTTGTGTACAAACTATTCATGAGACAGCTGTGAGTGGAGAGGCCCCTGCCAGCAAAGTCACCGTCTACCATCCAAAAGAGGGAGACAAGCGGAATCAATCCCTCAACACCAGCAAGCCAGACTGGTACAAAATAGAAGCCGAGTATATGCCAGAAATGGCTTAGTGGTGAGGAAACAGCACCTTTGGACCAAAATGGATGTCTGTCTAACACTAGGATCTTCTCTCCTGTGTCTCCCTAGGCTTCTTAACTTTCCAACCATATATCTCTTTACAGGAAAAGAAATACTTGCGTCTTGGTGGCCTAGTGGTCTAAGACGCATACCACATAGCCCCCATGGTTTGAATCCAGCCTGGGACCTGTGCTGCAGGTCATCCATCTTCCTCTCTCTTACACACAATATTTCCTCTCTTTCTCTACTGTGTGAAAATTTGTAAAAATGCCAAAAAATAATCTAAAACATTTTTACTGGATAGGTTGACCAATTGTTTAACGAAATTTTGTTGGGTGTTCATCACAGGAGTATAAAATGCAGCACAGAAGGAAATATTTTCCACTACTAAAGTACAACAAGCAAAAGTATAACATAAGTTTCATTTCTCATTTTATAATTCTTTACAGACATTCATAGAGAAACTTATCGTCTTACTGGAAATTTAGAAAAAGATAGGTACACATCATCAGTTTAAAGACCAAATTTAGGAGCATCCCTTTAAGATCCCTTGAAAGCAGTGTTGAATTAAGAGCAGCCTGAATTCTGGCTCTGGATCTTACAATGGTTTTCAAAGAGGTGTGTGTGTGTGTGTGTGTGTGTGTGTGTGTGTGTGTGTGTGTGTTTGCCCAACTTATTTTTCCAAGGGTGTATGTTAATATTTAAGGGGTACCAGGAGTCCAGAGGCCTCTACCAACACTGTGTGTGGGGGTGTGCGTGTGTGTGTGTGTGTGTGTGTGTGTACGTGTGAAAGTGGGGTTGGGTGGGCTAGGATATAGATTTTATCCAGGCCCACAGCAAGAACCCACTCTGTCTTGTATTATAGAAATATTAGGCCCCGACTGTTACATATCAGAGAAATATTCGTCATAGAGAGGACCCCCTCTGTCCCATATCTGAGTAATACTACATATTTCATGGAATGGACCCAACTGTCTAACAACAATATGCTTCATTGATTTTTTGATGTGAAATATTCTAATAGAGTAGGTCCTCTACAGATGAATATTAACATTCTTCACAGAAATGTTTCTGTGTTACATATCAGAGATATATTTGCTTTTAAGCAAACATATCCCAGTATTTCTGAAACAAAGGTAGATAAATTGTGTCTGTGCATTTTTGTTCTTGCATGTGCGTGTGTTATATATGGTTTCAAAAAGGGGGTGATGTGTGGGCTGTGGGCAGTAATGGAGGATCCAGTTTCACTTATGTGATGAACATGATATTCCTACACACACACGCAAACAGCATTCCTCCACAATCCTCCCTCCATACCTCCTGTTTTCATTGGTTGTAGGTGAGGATGTGATAAGAGCAGTGAGGCATCTCAGTGATACCCTAACAGCTAAAGCTCTACACAATTTGCGACTTTTCATTTAGACACGCGTTAAATGTGTCTCTATATACTAATTAGTGAGTCCAAAAGAGAGCGTTTTCCAGAGAATTTCAAAATATAAAGCTGACTGAAAAAAAATAGGGAAAAGTTAACTGCAATGCAATTTTTTTATTTTAAATTCTAAATTAAACGATCACTTTCTGTGAATGACAACAAAACTCACAAAGACAGATGAATCAAAGTCTAAGATTACAACTGTAATGTTGAAGGCTGATGTGAGGACAACCAAATCCAGTTCAACTACACACTCACCAAGTACCATGGTCTATTTGCAGAGGCACGACGTTACCTCTGATTTAAAGTTCAGTGGAAGATAATTTATTTTCCATTGCTTCAAAACGACACCAGGTTGTCTAAATCCCAAGGAAGAGCAAGTGCTAACATGCATGGCATTTTCTGCACAGTCATCAGACCTCAACACCACTGACCATCGTCGTTAACATTTAAAGAGTAATGTGACATACTGTAAAACCACAAGACACGCTTTGGGATGTTCTAAAAACTTTGGTTCTCAAATTCTGCAAGAGTTTGTGAAATTGAGGCCATCACAAAATATATGTGCAAGCAAGTGAGAAATTCATTCGTACTGAATTGAGTAAATTGCCAGACATGGATTATAAACTAGTCATAACAAAGGATACAACATTTGCCAACACAGGGTTAAGAATTCTGAAAAGCAGGAAAAATAGGAAAGCAGAGAATGATAAGTAGACTGATGAGGGGCATGAAAGAGGAATGCACAGCAGACTGGTAGTTTTATACCACATACTATCACCTACTTAGCTAAATGTAGGATATTTAATGAACAGATACAGCAGCCAAAATGTGTTGTGGACCACAGAGCAAAGCAAAACATTAAGACTTAACAAAAAAGTAGACTTATATAGTAATTTTCTCTTCCCCAGATTACATGTTCTACCTCCATTCCTACAAGTCCAGAAATGTATAGATATTGAATTAAATGTGATATTAAACTGTTTAAAGTGTCAAATTTTATAGTTAATTAGTATTAATTAGTTTATTCATATTAAAGCAATATGAAGCAAGCAGTTTAACTACCCTGAGTGACAGAACAAGACAGTTAAAATTGAAACACATATACAAATGACGTTTAAGAGATCCCCATTACAACAGCATTTGGGTATCTTACTGAGTTATGATAACAAACACAACTGAGAAAGAAAGACACGGAGTGAAAGAGAGAGAGAGAGCTGGATGGATGAATAAGAAAGAGAAAGGCAGTTTTCTAGGATCAGGGGTTTTAATGTACCTGGGTGGTGCATTATTAAAAGGCACACGCATTTTAAAAAAGTGTTACAACTAACCCCGTAATGACAACTAAACACATCAGATGAGGTGAGGCAGGGAAAGACAGTAAGGTCTGTCGGCAAAGAATACTCTATCTATGTGCCATGTGACATTGAGCAGATACTGCAAGAAATTCCAAAACCTCAGAGAACAAAAGTAAAACTTAACAGCAGTAGTGAGTGAATAGCGGCATGTGGGCCAAATCTGGTGAAAGATTACATTTTCCCTTTCATTGTTCAAAACATTTACATGATTTTCCATTAATCTACCATAGATAAGAATGTAAATACAAGGCTTGTATAAATCCCAATAAATAGGACCTCATTCAGTAACATCTAACACTGCCCCAATGTGCAGAGAGGCAGCACACTTTCTGAACAGTGTGTGGTGCTGAAATTAGGTCTAATAAATGTACCAGATGAATTACACATAATATAATTTAGCCTATTTGACCAGAACAAATTTGTGTCAACATCAGTACTTTTATCCAAACATAAATTAAGCAAAGTATCAGCAACAGCTCATTATTGTGGATTACAGTCATTCTTAAAGTGATTTAAAAGTCAGTGGTGAGTTCTTTTGGTTCTTGGCGAACCACAGGAAGATGTTTAAGTGTTGACACATGCACAATACATTTCTTCACATGCATATTTTGTGGTGTGGTCTCAATTTTAATTCTACATTCTTATTGTTACAACTTACCCCAGGTTGTATTACAACTTGTGGGGCAGGTTGTAACACTGGAACTCCTTGTATTTATCATTAATTGATTAATTCTGTGATATAGTTGGAGAAGTTGGAAACATTGCTATTTGTAGTAGACAAATAAGGGTACTTTGTGTTAAAATATGAGAGTGATAACACAAAAATTATAGTTATAGATGCTGAGACAAAAAAGGTTACAACCATTTTAGAACTAGAAAGCATTTCTTTCCCTTCAAAACTTAGGGGCATTGCTAAGAACCTTGAGCTGCACCGTAGTTAAAATAACATTACCTGACTATCTTCCTCCTCGACATCAGGCATCTTTCTCTTCTTAGAGAAATATTTTAACAAACTCATCTAAAAATACAAATCGGGAATACTTTAATACATAGCTTATATAAGCTAACATAGCTAACATCTCTTTAATAAACAAATGTACAATACAGTCTATATGCTGAACAAGACACATAAACTCACAAACACACATGGTTACTTAGTTGAAGTAGAAAAGATACGCAAAAACACAGTTTCATACAAGTGGCATCAATCTATGTTAACACACGTGCACATAGACACCCACCCACACACATGCACTGAGGCTATTAAAGGCGCATCAACATGAGGGGAGCGATGCTTAGAGCCACTAGTGTCAGAACTTATGTAGACTAAACACAGTTGAGTGACTACAGCTGTAGGAGAGAGGGACCTCCCTTTCTCTCTCTCTTTTACTCTCTCTCACACACACATATACACACACACAGGACATACAAGTCTTGGGCAGATGTTCAATGTGCTTTTGATATCAGCATCAACAGCGCTAACAATCATTTCTCACACAAGGACACACACACAGTCACAGACATACACACATACAAAGCCAACGCCTCCTCTCTTGTATCCCATGTCTGTGTAAATCAAATCAGAGTCCTCCACCACTATAACCAGCCCCATATGAGACGGTGTCAAAATCAACTCCATCTTAGCCAGAACATGCTTTGGCCAGTGGGGTAGGCTGCTGTACAAGTGTGTGTGTGAGTTTGAATGTTTGTGTGTACTGTACCTCTGTGCCACATGGTAGGACTCTGGGTGGATACAGGTCTGGTCCAGGGGGTTAAATGAGGTTGGTATGTTGACACAAGTCTTTCCTTTGCCCTTCTTAGCTGCTGGTTTCTCTGGCACTGCTGGTACAGAGTGAGGTGTGGATTTGGCACCGCTTTGACAAGAAAGAAAGGTGTTTTAAATTTATGAGGATGTCCAGGTCTTAGAAAGCCTCCATGTCAAAACAAAACTTTGCATCAAAGGGTCAATTGGCCAAATTTCATAAAAACTTATTTTCTCAATTACCTCTTGTGGTATCTAGCCATACAGGCACTTTAAATTTTATTTTCGGCCTCTGAGATTCTTGCTTCCACCCCAGTACAGTCGAGGTTAATTATTTTTGTTTGCACCACTCACAGCATTGAAAACTTACATTTAAAAATTTTAAAGCAAAGTGTCTTTCTAGAAACACACACATACACTGTCAACATTATTCAGTACTACTAACAGTGCCTTGAACTTGAGGTCTCAGTACCTGTTTCTGGAGATATTATAGATATATATATATATATATATGGAGAGAGAGAGAGAGAGAGAGAGAGAGAGAGAGAGAGAGAGAGAGAGAGAGAGAGAGAGAGAGAGAGAGAGAGAGAGAGAGAGAGAGAGATAGATAGATAGATAGATAGATAGATAGATAGATAGATAGATAGATAGATAGATAGATAGATAGATAGATAGATAGATAGATAGATAGATAGATAGATAGATAGATAGATAGATTCATATACATAATACGATTTTTGTGTTTGTAGGTGTGTGTGTAGCATGGACCGGGCTACAACTGCATTTCATTGCACAAGCTGAACCTTGAGTGACCACTTGAACGAGATGTTGCAGTTGAATTTGAATGCCATTTTTAATGCTTTGAGCACCACATACGAAATTCTACTGAAGAAAAGTCAGAGATATATATCTCAAAACGGGGAAATTAAACCAGAACTATGTGCTTAGCTATATACCACTGAATGTAAGTGAGAAAATGTGTTTTTCTGCAATTTGTGTAAACTGACCATTTAATGAGAAATAGGTAAGAAAACAATGAGAAACCGAATCTGAGTCAACTGTGTGTGCCTGTGCGTGTCTATGCATTTGTACATACAGTTACACATATGAGTGTGTACCTGGTTTGCGGGTTGATTCTAATGAAGCCGGTACACTGCTGGTAGGTCTTGGGCCCCATGCCTTTGACCAGTTTGAGTTGCTCCCTGTTAGTGAAGGGACCATTCTGCTCTCTCCACTCTGCAATATTCCGCGCCCTGAGAGCATTTAGGCCTGCTACATGCCTAGGAGAAAAAACAACAAATAAAAAGGGAAAATGTCACACAACACATCTATTTACTAAAATCATTTGTGGAAGTTTGTTGAGGTATGCATGTTTATTTCTAAGGTCTCTGTTCTATGTTGGGGAGGGGAAACCAGTTTAGTTTCAAAATAAGATATCTACAGTATAACTACACAAAACTATGTAGCATTTGCTTTACACACTGTTTGTATATTATAGAAATCTGGCATGGACAAACTGAGCAGATTGTGCAGACCCTGACCTGGCAAGAGTCACAAGAGACACACATAAGCCATATTGGCTATGTGAGTATTTTTGTCCAGTTTTGGTAGAGCAATTAAAAAAGAGGTGATTTGAAACTCAATTAGGTCTGCTTTGTTAATGTCCACGGTGACTCACTCGCGCTTCAAACACACAGCAATGTCAACACTCCACATAATACCTCAGCCATCAACACGTCGGTGTGTGTTTAATGTGTGTAGCATAACTTCTGGCAGGAATGGAAAAAGCTCACTTGCAGAGTAGACAGGTAAACAGATGACCTGATGCCTGCCCTGCAGCTAATGCCAGCTCATTTTATACTGTTTGTATCCACTGCAAGTGTGTGTATATATCAAATATGTGCACTTCCTGTACTTTTGAATCATGTGTATGTACTGTCGTAGTAAATAAGTGTATGCATACACAGTATTCTACCAAAGATATTTGCCACTTTATCCACACATGTACATTCATATGTGTGTGTGAGAGTGATGTGTGTATTTGCATGTGTGTGTGTGTGTCTACCTTGCCTAATCCCATGTTGATTATAGTCAGCCCAGTAAGTGAGGCCAGGGTGTGAAGCAGTCTCAACAGAAAGCTGGCTGGCAGGCCGTGTGTGTGTGTGTGTGTGTGTGTGTGTGTGTGTGTATGCATGTGAGTGTGAATGAAGCATTGCCATGTTGTGACTGCTAAGGGAAAGTATGTCAGTGGTCCAAGCCCTACTTCATCTCTGTTTCACAATTTGCAATGTGCGTCTGTGTGTGTGCTAGGGTTCACACATGCATTTGCTTGTTGCATGCATTTGTATATATGCGTCTTTATGTGTCGTCTACCTCATCAGTGTCTCGGAGCAGATGTTGATGTCCACCCCGACAAAGCTCACACATTCCTGCACCACACCGTCCAGTGATGCCTTCAGAGCTCCGGCTGACACATCATGCTAGAAACACACATTTAGCAAACACACACGCAAACACACACACACACACACACACACACACACACACACACACACACACACACACAATAAATGTCAGGCTGAAAACTGGATTAGCAGAGAAAACAACATTAAATTACTGCTTTCGGCAAAAGAGTTGCCCCCTGTTCTTAAACACACACAGACATACCGCATGTGAGCATGCACTCTTTAGGAACTTTAGTGGTTTAGGACTTTTATAATTTTTAAGAGATGGAATCACATTAAAAAGTAGTAGAAACTTTCATGTATCAAAATTATGTTTTATTCTACCGCTGTCATCATGTTATCATCCAAACAAGTCTACCCATTATGTTTTATTGCAGACATGGACTTTACATTACCATGTTCTGTTTACATAATCCCCATGCTGTATATTTATTTACTATTATATTCCAATTTTTGCTATATACTACTATTTGGTCCTGTGTAGGCACAATTTCCCCAATGGGATTATTAAAATGTCATCCTTAAAGAGATAAACAGCAGCAGAGAGTGTTAGCAATAAAATACTGACAAACTGAGAGAGAGAGACGTTTGATTGACACGTAGTACAGCAAGTAAGAGGCAGACAGACTCAGACACAGAGAGAGAAAGAGAGCGCACAGAATGGAAAAGAGAGAGAGAATGTTTAGTTTGGCTTGTCAACAATCTCTCTCTCCCGCTAACAGTGTTCTCATTAGTATAGCTCACTGTCAATAAAGATCCTCCAAATGAACTCTTCACACTTCTCAACTACCAGCCAATCAACCATTAATCAGGACAAGAATTTTCCAAAACGACTCGAATCTTTTTTCCTAATAAGAAGCAGGGAGGACAGCTAACAAAGCAAATAAAGGAACGGAAAGGAGAGGAGAGGAGAGAGGAGAGGGTGATAATGTAACATAAAGCAACATGTAAAAAAAAAAAAAAAAAAAAGGCTTTCAAACATTAAAAAATTACCAACAATAAACTTGATCAAAACAAAACACCAAATTGGGATTCAAGATATTCTAAAAGGCCTAGCAGGCGTCCCCAGACAAACAGAAGCCCTGGGCTGCGGGACAGGACCAAAAACCAAGAAGTTCAGCTGGAGACTGATGCCTCAGCAACTGCTCAAGGATTAGCTGACAGTCTAAACTAGACTACTGTTGGGCTGTGTGTGTGGGTGTGCGCGAGAGAACGTGACTGAGACTAGCATGGGTTGTCCTGTAACATGATCAAGATCTTAACAAACACTGGCTTGTAAACAGATAACAACAACGCTAGCTAGCAAACACACCCTTCTCTCTCAGCAATAACAGGACAGCAGGACAGATGAAGACAGAGAGGGAGTGTGAGACAGACAAAAAACACGTGACTCCTATGTTCAATTTACGAAACACTCACTAGTTTAAAAATAGAAAGTGTTCAAGTCAGTACAGTTCAGTACTAAACTATACTCAACTATTGGTATTTTGTTATTACTACCTAAAAAACACGAGATTAGCATACTATGTATACTTAAATAATCAATAACACAACTAAGATGAAGGCACAGCTGAGGAGGAGAAAACATTCCCAACTCTATTACTTGGAAAACTTCCAAGACTTCTTCTAATGATTTTGTTTTATTTAGGAAGATGGGATTGCATCATCAGGGGGGCACTATACAAGGCAGAAGTTTGTTATCTCCAAAGGAAGCACCCAGAGGGACAGTTGGAAACTATGTGGTTCAAGAATTCACTCAGGTATTCTTGAGAACTGTCAAAGCAAGCAATCTGCACTGCATTTAATAGCTGTCAACAACGTAATTCATCATAATTATGGGATGAGCAAGCATGGATGATTAAAATACTTGAAAACATTTTCCTCATATTCACATTGCCAAGATGTGTTGAGAAGACAAAGAGGAAGGACGCTGTGTCAACACTTAATCTTTGAAGTAATGCATTTCATATGTTAGAACTAGGCATTTTATTTTAAATTAAGCATTCCAAGTTTGTTTTTACAATTATTGAAACTTTAATTATAAGGGAAAGCACTTGCACGTTAATGACACTGACATTGTTGTAACAGGTGCATTTAAAAACATCTCAGATGAACATTTTTGTTTTTGATAGATTACATCATGATACATATTTTCCTCTGCACTCTGCTGTTATGCAACATACCTCTTTGTGACCTGGTTTCATATAATATAAGAGCTGTCAACATATTTGCAACTTAAAAAGCATAAACGAATGTGCAATCAAACGAGAATACTCATAATTTAAGAAGCACTTCATAACACTGTAAAAGAAACGCAAAAGCTGGTATGAGCCTAGAAATATTAATCCCCAAAGTGTTCAATATTAAAGAAATAAAAAAAGACATTATGAAATAAATAATATGAATATAATGTGTAAAATATATAAATGAACCAACAATTTGTGACATAATTGAAGAAATTATTAAAACTTAACTCAGTATTATGAAGTATTTCATCATTCATTTTCATGGTAACAGAGTTTTAGTGGATATAAAAATCTATAAAAGTGTTTTATTTCATAATTTCATTTTGCAAAATGACACTTATTTCATGTCAAGTTGTATTTCCTAATGTCACCTTTCATACTAACCCATTTTATTTCATTATGTCACTTTTTACTGTTTTACTGTTTACTGTTTTAACTGTGGTGTTGTCAAGAGGCACCGCCCCCTTACTTTTCAGCCAATCATGTAGCCTGCTCTAGCTAACAGGTGCTAACTAGATAAATCTGGTAGCCAGGGGGGTATGTGGTTTTCCTGAAAGGTGAGAGGGCGGTGACAACATCACAGTCATGAAAAGTGACATTGTGAAATATAAAGTGTCATGAAATAAAAGTGTTATTGGAAAAAATTAATTGAAAAAAGACTTTTGAAAAGGGCCATTTTGAAATAAATATTTTAATATGAAATTAAATGTTAATTAACTGTTATTATGAAAATAGAAGGTTGAAATAACATTTTATAATAATGAGTTACGTTTTAATCATTTCATAAATTATTTCACAAACAATTGCTTCATGTATATATTTTACACAATTTACTCATGTGACTATTTATGTCATAATTAATTATTGCTATTTTTAATATTCTACACTTTGGGGTTCCATATAGAAAAGGATGGTTCCAATCAAAACATAGCAATACTACCTAGTACATTTATTCATTATGTGCCAATAGCACAGCAAAAACAACTATGTTTGAGGCACTCCAACATTACAGCGAAATTAAACAAATAAGGTATTAGCACCCAGGACCCAAACTGGCTGTTTATACTGGAGGGTATAAAATATCTAGAGCCCAGTTCCTTCCAAAATGTAAGTACTATTTACATGATGTCAACAGCTCTACTTCAATAAAAAATAAAATGTGATATATCACCAAGCATTGGTTACCCCTCCCCTCTCTCTCAGCTGCAGTTTTAACTTTAAACACAATACTTTTATTTTTATATTGTGGTACTTGGTATGTTTAGACAAATAAAAGATCTGAATAAATTTCCCAGCTCTTTTTACCATTCCTTATGACTGGGTGTTGTTTCCTTTTGAAATAACATCCTGGTAATTAATTACTGTATTTCATTAATCTTAATTGTTGTATTGTTGAGCTCAGTTTTTCTTTTTTATTCGTCCTGTTGGCAAGATCATCCTTTAAAAGTGTTTAATGAATTACTCAAATTAGGGCTGCACCTAACGACTATTTTTTTATAGATTATTTCTTGATTACCCGATTAATCTATATCTAAAAGAATAAATAATTATATTACCCTATTTCTAGTAGGCTATTTCTTATGATACCATTTTAATTCTGCTTAATTCACCACCTTATTTTAGTGTTTACTCACAAACTACTTTAATCTGCTCACCTTGCTTTTCCCTTCAGTTCTCTTTTCCACACACACACACACACACACACACACACACACACACACACACACACACACACACCTGCACTGTTGACTTTCTTCGTCACCCAAAAAACACGACTCCCGTTTTGGATTTGTCACCCACTATTCTGTTTTCACAACAGCAGGTGAGCCGCGTGTGGAGGAGGCTTGTTGTTAATGACGCCGAATCAAATCCAATCCAATCAAAACCAACGTGGCACAGAATAACACAGCACCAACATGTGCACTTACAAGCTTTTACAAAACAATGGCATAAGTAGGCCTACATAAACAGAAGACTCTCTCTCTCTGTGTGTTTCTCCGGAGAGCATGTGCGACTGTCAGTAGAGGGAGGAGGAGGGGTAGAGCAAGGAGAGGTTATGGGCAGGGTTTTATGTTGCAGCTTGTTCTCTGGGGGAATCCATGCTTTGACCAGGTGCAGCCACATTTCATTGCGATGCACAAATGCACGATATGCAAATCAACATATTTCGATGAATCATCCCAGCCCTAACTGTAATATAATCAGCAACAAAACAGTTTGTTTAAACCTACCCTAAAATAAGCAGGATGATAAACACTGTTTGTTTCAGAAGAGAAGGGAAGACAGATGAAGTAGTACTAGAGAGACAGCACCCATACACATCACCCCTGGTGACTCCTCATGTGATCTGCAGTCTGATTCTTAGTGAGAATGCTGAGGCACTAGAAAGAGGAATTTTGGAGCCAATAAAAATGACCTTCCAAACAATAAGAAGTTCCCATAAAATGAGGACTGAAAGTTTTATGCTTTCCAGTGAGTGGATATAGAAAGAGGAGAGATAAAGACAGAGATAGTCAGAGAAGAGAAAGACAAAAACATCTGTAATGTCACACAGGAGAATGATTTTACCTGTGAAAGGTCAAGGTGTGCGAAGCAGTGTGAGTTTTAACCTGCAGTAAAACCCCAATGAATGTGTTCTCACATTCTTACTGAAACCTTATAGAGGTGGGAGCAGCACAAGAGGATCTAAGGTATTGTAACTGCTAACACAGAGGTGCACGTGCACCTCAGTACATAAATGTGCTCAATTAGGGGTGGGAAAAACTGAACTGAAACTGTAACTTAACTTTAATAAGTATTAATTTCATTCCAGTTAAAAAGAAAAGCAAAAGAGAAACAAACCCATAAAAACATGGTCACACAGGTAACAAACACCAGGCCAACTGACACAGTTTCAGGTTACAGCACAATCCTCGCTAATTTGGAAACAGGGTTTATGAAGCATGATTTTTTTAAGCAAAGCCTACCCAACACAAATATTCACACTTGTTGAACACTAGTTTAAACAACTACTTAGTTAAAAATGCCCATCCCTGTGCTCAATTGTGCATATACTTATTAACTATTAGCAGAGTATGTATTTATGTCAGAGAGTACAGTGTGTGTTTACAGTTTTAAAGGTATTCGTTTTCTGTGAAGCACACTATTTTCCATGAAATGTGCTCTAGTGTATAAATAAAGTTTTGCTTGCTTGAGTTGCTTGCTAATGAATCTATAATGATTTGCTAAAAGACAAGGAGTTCAGGATTTCCTTCTGTGGCATACAATACCATCATTCATTTTGCAAAAACAAATCACTCAAAGCACTTTACACTACATGTCAACATTCACCCATTCATGCACACATTCATACTCTGATGGCAATAGGCTGTCATGCAAGGTGCCAACTGCTAGGTGCGATAACACACACACACACACACACACACACACACACACACACACACACACACACACACACACACACACACACACACACACACACACACACACACACATACCAATGGCACAGCCTTCAGGAGCAATTTGGGGTTCAGTATCTTGCCCAAGGACACTTCGATGTGCAGCCTGGAGCTGGCGAGGGATTGAACCGCCAATCTTCCAATTAGTGGACAACCCGCTCTACCTCTAAGCCATTTTTTTCATTGATTATTGTATGTGAATATATGCTATTGGCTGGCCTGGTCAAAAACAGTCCAATGCTATCATTTCCCTAACCGTACATTGTACAGAAGCCCAAAGCCCTGTGATATGGCTTAGCAATAATAGGTACAGCTTAGCTGGTCAATGACTCACTCCTAACACAATCAAAATGTCATGCATGCAAACATATAGTAAAATCATCAACAGGTCACCCAAACACACTCACACAAGAAAGAAAGAAAAAGAAAGAAAGACAAGTATTTTTAAAGGCCAGCGTTTGAACAGAAAAACTCAGATGAACATAAAATTCAAATTGAGAAGACAACTGGGACAATCAAGCAAAGCAACAGACGTAAATTTAGAGAAATTCTTCAGCGGCAGTGATTTAATGTGCAAGAGTTGGAGTGGAAGACACTTTCTTACAGAAAACAAGTTCTGCTCTATTAAACACACATACACACAATCCAGTATGTGTTTGTCTGTCCTAACATCCAGACAGCAGAGGCCCTCATGGTGCTCTACTCAGTTTACAATACAACTAAACGCACCACTGGAGCATGTCGTCCTGTATCTTTCTATCTCTCAATCCATGTATCCCTTTTTCTCCCTCTCTCTTGCTTTCACTAATCTCATCTAGGGGTAAACTGGCTAGTGGGCGCCAGAAATCACAAAGGCAACATACAAAAATAAGAATTACCATCTTAGCCATGATAGTGTTGAGCATTTATTTTTTCAGATGACTGCATTCATCATTCAGCTCTACTCCACCTTCACTACACTTCCCTTAAATTACAGCTTCCTCTCAGATGTTTTATTTCCTACCTTACTGTCTCCTACTGCCTTTTCTATCTCTGTGGTTTACTCTGACAATTTCACCCTACCCTGTGTGGGGGCACAGAGATAGAGAGATTGAAAGAAATTATCAAGAAACGTTTTCACAAGAAAAGGTCAAAATGACACAGTGCCATTAGACTTTAAACAGATTTTCACACTATTATTAAATGTATCCCCAATCTTTACCTAAGGACAAGTACATCTTGCTACTCTATGGGCAGACCATTACAAACTCTAATTCCATCCACCCCATAGATACGCTACCATCCATTTTTAAAACCACCTCCCCTCCACCATTCCTTGGTCCCAACGCCCGGACCCCCAAACCTCAAAATCTCCCAGAGCCAATGGAGTGGATCCCTATGTGTGAAGGTCATGATTGGATTGGCTGGAAACCAGCTGAAGCCAGCCAACCAATACACATGAACAAAGTGCTTCTGTCTGCACCTTGAGTACTTAAATGCTGCTGAGTTACCACCTGCCAATCAGAGAGAGATAGAGAACGAGAGAGGGGTGAGAAAGAGCAGGGAAGAAAGACAGAAAACCAAAACAAGCTACTTTGTGAGTTATTTTACTGAGAACCCGAAAAACATTAATGTCCTTTTCTCTGATAAAGAAACACACATACAGGTTTCCTTTGTAACATGAGGCATATACATGATCTAAATCCACATTTGATAAATATAGAGAACCAGAGAGAAAAAAGGGAGGCGAAGCAACTGCTGAGAGTGGAGGTGGTGACTGACAAGGATGTCAGAGGTCTTTGGACTGACAGCAGATTGAAATACCGTTTATGAGTGATGCCACTAAGAGCTTGGCAACCGGAACCATGCTGGGGCCAAGAGCCTGAGGGCAGTAAATGATGGAAGTATAACTGTAAGATGATTACAGTGACTGAACTGTAGGGTCAAATGGCATTTGGCCTCTCTTCGGTCTTGTTCAGACTGCCAGTCCAAATTCGTTTTTTGGCATATCCAGATTGTATCGAGATTGATTTTTGAAAGTCTGGACAGCCAAAAACCACATGAAGGGCAATTTTTGCAAATCGGATCGAAGCGACATTAAGAGGTGGGTTGAAAGGCGATTCCAATCAGATTTCTACAGATGCATCTCAGTCCGGACGCTCTGGTCGCTCAAAGTGTGTTTCAAAGTGTCTTTTGCGTCACTCGCAACGCAATACACAACAACAACGTCAAATCCAGAGTGACGGAAGTGCATCAGAGCGGCTCATGGATGCTCTTATAATACATCCATGGCTGCGTAGAATCCATGCTGCGTGCTGTCAAGTCCCGGTGCAAAACCTGAGTTTGTCTGGTGCGACGGAGGAGTTCTGCACCGCAACTTGACAGCACGATTGTTTGGAAGGAGAGATGACGGATCTCCATAGCATCCTCTGTTGTTTTGTAAAAACAATCTACAACACTAACTCGCTAGTTTTTACTCCATTGTGTTTTGGATGCTGTTTGAGTGCTTGCATGTCATTCGTGTGACGTTTTATATTATAATGTTTGAAAAAACAGAAGGCAGTATTTGAAGTGTACTCTCTTCAAATGTGTGCTCCCTTGTGCATGTGTAAGACAATGCTGTGAAACTCCTACTTCACAACTTTCACTCTCAGATAATCAATGGACTATGTGTACAAACTAACAAGGTGCCTGAGGTAATCTGAAGGTCATGCACTCTTTGACTGACAGCTTCTATAAGACCTCTGAGAACTCCCTCTGAAATATATTGTATACTATTCCAGACAGGTAGGCTTGGCTTAGAGTCTGTGAATGTGTGTGTGTGTGTGTGTGTGTGTGTGTGCGCATGTGTGGATGTGTGAATACGTGCATAGTTAAATACCAGTCGTAAATCGTCAGCTGAAAGCGATATGACAGCAAGGAGATGGTTTTATGTTTTTCCAACACCCTTCATTAATGCCTAATGGCTATTTCTCTACTTCCTGCAAAACAATCACACACACACATATATATTACCTGAGGGACTGCAAAACAGAGCATGAGAAAATCAAAACAGAATAAGTTTCACAACAGGCACAGAAAGTCCAAATGACACACTGACTTGAGCAGGATTTTTGACTTAGAATAAAATCAGTTTAGAATATCTTTCCCAGTTGTGTAAGCTCAGATCATGATTCTAAATATCCAAAAACACACTGTTACTTCCTTTCCATAGTACTTCTCAGTTCCTGATTATAATGTGACTGATCTTATTTTACACTTTAAATTCGTTTTCTGATGTTTGTATGCTTTATCCTTCAACCACTGGTTTAATTTCCTTCCATATAAAGCATGTAACAACCTTGGTATTAGATGGTACCTATAAAAATAAAAGGTTTACTTACATTTACTTACATTCAAACTTTACCACTGAAACACAAACATCCTCACTCAGTGTAAACTGTACAGCGCTAGAATAAGTAGCCTGACATGACAACAGCCAGTTAATGTTTTATAAATTGTTGAATAAGTAGAGAATTGGCATGCGCCTGTTTAAATCCATTATACTAGCTTGACTCATCTCACAACCTCACTCAACACACAAACACATGCTGTGACAGACCTAAGGGAAATAATTAAAATAGTAGCAGATAAAGTTTGGCAGCTTCTGCCACTGATCAAATCTGTAAGATCCTGTTTTTTTCCCACGCCTCAAAACGCAGAGGCAGGAATTTTCAATCACTGTCAACCCTCCATTTTTCGTTCTCCTTCCTTCTCCAAGCTCTGTCTGCTCCTGTCTCCCCTGTAGGCACTACCATTCAAGAGTGAAAAATAGCATGCTCAAGTGCACACATACACATTTGCACGGCTGTACACACACAAAGCACTATATATCCATCCAACCGCCGTGGCTTATTAGAGCCATGGTGGTTGCACCTTCTTTGCCCAACCTCAGACCTATTCAGACTCTTAATTTCCTGACCACGTTTGGATTCTCTGGTTTAAACAGGTGACATTGTGACAACAAGCAGCAAATGTGTATGCCCACAATACATGTTCTACCACTTGAAAGAGAAGAAAATATGGCATGAAAGAAAGGCAGAGAAAAGGGAGTCGTTGGGACAAGAACTGTAAAAGTCTAGCAAAAAGATGGAGTGAGAGAAGGAGAACGGTTGAAAGAGGTGAGGTGGAAAATGACAGTTTCTTTAATATCCGGCCTGCAGACAATGTTTTCTTACACAGCAGTGTGTGTCTCTGTGTGTATTTTCCAGTAGCAGTTAGTTCCGCAGCCCTGGGAATTACCCAGCTGCCAACAGACCTTAGCAACATCAAGAGCTGATTGACAGATGAAGGAGCTGTCCAAAGGCCACACCCACTAAGTGTCTAATTATAAAGAACAAAAGACTCCTGAAATGTTTGTCCATTAAGTGTTCTGAACGATAAATACAATTTATCTCAAATCTATATGAGTATCACTTGCCTTTCAAAATGTATTATACTGTAGCTAACCACTAATATTAAAAAATACTAATAACATTGGTTCTCCATTCATACAGACATGTATCTGGCAAACTCAGTATCCAGAAAAACCTGTCAGCCAGTGGTGCTGTAGTGAAAACAGTGTTCCCACACCAATAGTTACGTCCAATCTGATTTTAATGGGCCTCACTTTTTTAGCCCTCAGCTCATTTCCTCCCTTCTCTCAGAGCTGTCACTCACTGGGTCAGCAGAGGGAGAGAGAAAGAGAGAGCATGCTGTGCCAGCTGTCTAGAGTTACATCTGCCCTTATGCTTTTTGGGTCTAATGGCAATAAACTTTCAGAAAGCTCAAAATGCCATGAATCACACAAAAGAACTTGCTAGAAAACACACATATGTATGAGTGCACTTTTCTAACATTCATTCTCCCACATATACTAATACAAATGTAAAATGTATACACATACACACACACGCAAGCACATACAGGGATGGGGAGGACAGTGTGTACGTGTGTGTGTATGTGTTTGTGTGAACTGACAGGCAGGTCAAAGTGATGCCCCATCTCATATCTGTCAGCACCCAGAGTTTATTTACCCGGTTATATTATCATTTGTTGACCTAGTCACATGATCTGAGAGCGAGAGGTGCAGAACCCCAGGCACCCCAGAGAGCCCAGTCAGGACGTGATGAGAGACACGGGCCTGTGACCTAACACACTCAACCCCACATACATAAGCACAAGCACTTGCACAATATGACCTCCTCCTTTCTCTTTCAAATCGCCATTTTTTCCCCCTCACCCTTAAATCTCCCCATCATTCCTTTGACTTTTGTCACCCTCTGCTGTCCTTTTTTATCCCCCTTTCCTTCTCTTCTCCCTCTCATTAAGAGTGGTTTTCAATTGGGATATTCTTTCTTTATACTTTTAAATGGATGCTTTGTCAGCCAACACCAACAAATGACAATAGTTTTAGCACCCTGAGTGTGAGCTGCTAAATGTTAAGAAAAAAAATGTGTTGACATTGAGGAAAGTATAAATAAATCTCCACCAGTGTATCTCTTAGCTACAGTATATGCTGTACATAATCCTCTCAGTAATCCTGATGTTTAGGGCTTCCCTCAATCCCTACGAAGACTGAACACTTCACTAGAGCTGAAACAATTAGTCAATTAATCCACTGGTTGATCATGATTCATTGACAACAATTTTGATAATTAATTAATTGCTAGTTATCAAACAAAACATTCTGATTCCAGCTTCTGAAATCGAAAGATTTGCTGCTTTTCTCTGTTTTAGATCATTGTGGATTGAAAAAAAATATGCCAGTTTGGTCAAACAGGACATTTTACTTTTGTTTTACATTTTACAAAATTAAATAAATAAATAAAAAATTATCAATAGATTAATCAATCAAGAAAATAATCATTTGTTGCAGCCCTACACAGCCTTACATTGACTTGTCTCCCTTATTGCTGCCCAATCATTGAATGACCTTCGCATCTCTATCAGCAAAACAGGAATTCTTCCAATTTAACACTAGAACCAAAAGATTAGTCTACTTAAGAAGAACTCTCCTCTATCTATCTCCTGATCATGCTCCTGTCTTTTAAATAAAAAATAAATCAAGATAACCTAAGACTATTTGTTAGATCTATCAATCATCTGGATGCTGTGAACACTGCATTGCTCACTATTGGTTGCCAGTCTGATAATCTGACCTTATTCTACTTGCCTTCAATTCTTTTTGTTTCGTTCCTATTTCCATCTTCTCATACCCTTTTTTTCCCCCACCACCTACCATATAAGGAGAACAATACTGCATTAATAACTGGTGTAAATAGTAAGCACACTGACCTAATGCTTGTCTTGCCGTTCTCATACAATTACACACACACTTGCAAAGAACAAAATCAACATTGAGCTAACTTGTTATATCATCTGCACACACACTTGGAACGCATATGGACAAGGAGCAGCAAGCACACAAGAAAAAGCAAATGTCCAAACATACGTCATGCCTGATCTCCATTAATTGAATTAGCTGTCACCCTTAGCATCATCTGTTGACACAGGCCTCAGCCAAGTTTATCTACTTCCCTGCTTGCCTCTCTTCTCTCATCATCTTTAGGTTTTTCACATTTTTCCTGTCACATCTTCAATCACTCACTCATATTTATGCCTCAAGTCCCAATTTCGGCTTTCTTTGTTTTGCCTGAAATACAAAAGTCACAACTAAAATCTGCAAGAAGTCTGAGTGAAAATAGTCAAATCAAGTCACACAGACTCGTCCACTCTGCTCTTTGCTTCAGTCTAACTCATAGCAGATGATCCACTGCCCAGGGACAAGAAGCTCTCACTCACAAGGAGCATCCCAACAGAATGAAATGAAAACACACTTACCTGGTATGTTCCAATGCCTATGTGTTTAGGATCAATCTTCACAAGCTCAGCCAGTGGATCTTGGACACGTCTTCCAATGGACACTGTCGACATGCACGCACACACACAGGAAACAAACATGAGATTCTATGTCTCATGAGATTCTATGGTTTGTGTTTTTCATGAACTTGCTATCTGAATCAAATTTATTGAATATGCAAATCCATATTATTTATAATTACTGAATATGCAAATTGTCTGCATATTACAGTGCTGGCCTGAGGGCAGGCAAAACCTAATTGTCATTCCTCCACCCCCAATAATAATAATTAAAGCTGGCTTTCAAATGGAGTCTGCACCTGTCATTTAGCTTCCTGATAGATGCTGGAGCCATGAACCCTTAAAACTACTAATTTAACCAGACCTGTGCATACTGCTACACACCACACATGCCAAATGTAGAACACCAATAAACACACACAGTCTGTATCAACCAAAGTAGGGTTGCTTTTAACGATGGAGTCTGTAAAGCTTCAGCCTGCTGCTGCACATGAAGCCAAATGTCTTTTCCATGAATATGCTGGCAGGGCCCAGTGACAAGGAGAAAAATTACAAACAACCTTACACACATACACACCGTAATACATGACATCACCCCCCAACCCACACACAGAGGCACACAGAGAGGGAGAGAATAACACAACAAAATAACTGTTCACATTCATGTCCCTGTAAAAGACAAAGGCAGCTCTGGGTGTAAACACCTTTCATTGTTACTTCTTGTTAATCTTTTCAAAGTTGGAACAACAGTTGTCCTAAAACAGTCATATATTTGAAAAAAGAAAGTAACAAATGCACTTCAAAAACTCATAAATAGTTATCTATCTATTTACTTAATGGTTTGAGTTCTATCAAGGAATAGAGATTGACCAAAGACAGACATCAAATTTAGGCTCCTAAAAACACACTATGATAAATAAAAAATGACACAACAGTTTGTCTCCTTCCCTGTCCTTCCTGTGCTGCTGCTTGCCAATGTTTTGTATGTGTGCATAGTTGAATTTCAGTGATCAGCGATGTAGTGTGCTGCATGAGATGCGTCAGACTTAGATCTTTAAGGCGTAACGGACAGACAAAGAGAAAGAGAGGGATGGGATGTAATAGAGGGAGTATGTCTGGAATCAATGGCTCTCCTCCTCTCTCTCTCTCCTCTGCTGTGGTGGGAGGCTGCTGCCTGAGATAATATTTAGACAGGGATGGAGTTTCAACCCTGGCCTTGCTCAGTGCACCACCGAAACTCTCCAATACGCTTTCATTCTGTTCTGTCTCTGACTCTCTCCCTCTCTCTGAGAGGAGCCGATTTGAAAATGGAGTCCAGCATAACTCTCCAGCACTTAGGCTATTGAAAGTTTATGAGCCAAATACAGTTCTAAAAAAATGGGAAGCAATGAAGAAAGCAACAAGAGAGGAAGGCCCCATTCAGACACATCGCTCAACTTTTGAGGAGCTGCAGTATGGACTGCCTGTCGTACTGCAACCAGCAATCGATGAGTGACAATAGTCCAGGAAAACTGATCTGCACTGATCTGTCTCGGATTGAAGAGGAGTACAGAAATAAGTTAAACACAAAAACAGTCCTCCTGGAGAATGGTTGAAATATTGCCTATTACCACTAGGTGTCCCTAGATCTCCCAACAATAGACGAGACAGATGGAAGGTGCCTATAACTCACAATTCCCTACATACATACTGGATATTCATATAGACAAAGGCAGAAAAATATGGAGTATGTCATTAAATGCACCAAAAATAATATTCCAATTAATTTATGCATTAAATAATTTATAAAATGTGACACAAATTGATATTTCTGTTTTAATTTGCTTCTGTATTTATTTACATTTGTATTAATTCCCATATTTATTTACTTTGCAAATTTAATTTTCCATTTATTAATTTGTTTATTTATTCATGCATTTATTCATTTATTTATTTATTTATTCATTTTTTAATGTATTTATTTATGTATGTATTATTTTCCCTTAGCATTTCCACCCATTTATTTCCCCAAACTTATTTATTTCTGTCTTTTCTTTTTACATTTCTTTATGCATTTCTGCTTCATTGTAAATTATTTTAAATGCCTAAATTAATTTTAATATAATTTTTGGTGCATGTAATGGGATATCAATTTATTTATTGAGTCATTTATTTATTAACTTTTGATTTTGGCAGTTCTGGTCCTCCATAGAAACACACATACCCCCCCCAAAAGTAAAACAGACAGACACAAACACTCTGTCGCCACATCCGACTCTGTAACCATTGTGTCCTGGCTCAGCAACCCCTTTTTTATATCCATCCAAAGTCAAACACTATAGATTTCTAATGGCTTTCATTAGGGGTATAAATATGGCTCTTCATGGCTCTCAGTGCTGCTGACCACAGGAAACTAGTGAAGAACAATCCAGCCTCGCTTGATTTATGGCTTTTATAGAGGAAGTCTGTTAGAAACATTTGTTCTCCAAAACTCTGTGTGATTCTTTTTTATTCTGCTGTGTTTTCAATGATGTAGTATGCGGAGTGAGTGAGGGAGAGAAAGGTGAAGGAGGAACTTTAAAAAAAAATCTGTGGGCATATTTTCTGACAGAAATTTAGTACCTGCTCACATTATACAATAAATTGTGATTTGTTAGTGTGTGAAAAACAGAAAATTAAGTGGTAGTTGTCAGCTATTATGCATTGTCCTCACCAGTATTATCATCACTTACTTTATCATACATCCAATAGTAGAGTATAACAATGGTTCATATTTTGTTAACTCTTTGCTCTTTAAACTCTTTCTTTGTCTCTTACAGTACTTCAGCTTACAAGCGAAGGGCCACAAGGTCACCTTGGGCTCTGTGAAATTGTGATGGGCATTGTTCACTATTTTCTGACATTTTATTGACAAAAAAATGTATCCAATTTAATAAGCTGCAATCGATAATTAAAATAATCGTTGGTTGCAGCCCTATACACAGTGTCTTCCACAACACCAATAACTTTGCCATAGACAAGAGCCCATTAAAAGCATGGCCAAGAAAAATAATAATGGCTAGCGTACCTGCACTCCTAAGGTTGGGGTCCAAGTCTGGCATCTCTTTGACCGCCTCAGGACTCACACTGTAGATGGATGCTCCTGCCTCACTGGTTATACTGAGGATAGAAAGGGAAGGGAAAAAAGTCAAAGAATGAGAGAAAGATCAAAAGGGAGAGATAATAGGAGAGAGATATGTAGGAAAAGAGAATAAGAGGCAGGTTGGCCAGTGAAGGAGAAAGAGGGGGGTGCAAAGGGAGGAAAGAAAAAACATAGTGAGCAGTTATCACTGCTTGAAAGACATAATGGCAAGGCTATTAAGGAAAATCACCACTGCCTTGCACCTTAAATAATAGAGCTGACAACTTCTCAAACTGGTTCCTCATTTGACTCTGCTTGACCCTTTATAGTCATAGCCTGACCATCATTACCGACATTATGGCCACAATAGCACAATCACCGGCCATCCTGCCTTAACGTTAACAGCACAATTACAATCTTTCAAATGCCTCCAGGAATTCTTATTCAACTGAGAGCAGGTAAAAATAACCACATTAATCTCAATTGCATGTATGAGCCATTGGCTTAGTATGTAACTATGAATACTAAACACAATAAGTCATTTAGTGAGTCAGATAGCTGAGTGAGATTATTTTTCCCACTTAAAGTATGGCACACACTTTGGGTAAGCATAGATTAACAATCATCTGTTTCTGCAAATATAGTTTAGAGTACGACCACCTTTTTACATTGAAAGGACTGACACTTTACTAACAGACAGTATGAGTGTTTGTGTATGTATTTGATAAAGTACAGGACATGGAGTCAGCGGACCTCTGCGGTGCACTTGTAATTTATGTGACACTACTGCCATCTAGAGGTCATTGGGATGTACTGCTATTTGTCAGTATCTATAAAACATTCTGTCATGAATGAGATTGAGAATTAGATGTACAATTCTTGCTCAGAAATCAAGAAGATGATGTTCTTTTGTTCATTCTTGTGTAGACCTGAAGACAAAAAAGACCAATAACATTCCAAACTGAATTCTTGTATATTAATTTCCCACAGTCAGATTGGTCCATAATTTGCGGTCAATTTCTGAATGGCAGTCAACAGCTTAAGCTAATTTATGAAAAGAACTAAGTGTGTGTCTAGTTTTGGAACTAAACTGTCTACTAAAATATATGAGGTAAAAAAAAAAAAGAAGCTGTGCAGTTATTTAATCTACAGGTCTGCCTCCACAGTGTGTTTCTGCAGACACCAGCTGCTGTCACAAACACATCACTGAAGTCCAACATTTCATGAACAAACATTTAAAATATGGTGTGTAAAAATGTAAAGATTCAGGCACGGTATGCCCTACTTCTACCTGAGAGACAGAGACAGAGTTTAGCGGAATGTTTAGGTGAAAAGAGACATTTCTGTCCGAGGTACAATAACAAAAAAAGAGGCACAGGCTTAATTAATTTAAGTGATTGGTTGTCTCAGCACAATCAAACAGTGACTTGGGGTTTGCAAGAATGACACTGTTATACCTTGCAGTCCTAATAAATATACATTTATGTATTGCTTAGTTTCATGTACATTTTAATGTTATATAATTGACCAAAACAGATATTATAGAAGCAATATTTAAATTAACACTGGAGACTGGATAAGACTGGATATTCTTGTGAAAAGATGACAGGTTGGAAATTACAATGAATAGCAAGTAATTACTACTAGATACAAAGGACTTATGGCATTTTAAAATGGCTTAAAGGCAGAATAAGTAGGATTTTCCTAAAAAAAAAAAAGTAGACTCAACTTGCAAAGATGCATTTAAATCAGCTAAAATTTCTTTATTACTGATTTTTTTTAAACATTTGAATAGGTTCTACATGACAATATTGGGTTTACATGGCAACAAATGATACCATTTCCCATGTTAATGTATTCAGTCTAAAGTAGGCCGCTTATCATCCATCACCACATAGACAGGATAGTGGTACAACAAAGCCACTGATACCCATGTTAATGTTACCGACATACAACTGAGGCTGTCATGTTGTTTAGTCCTTCTATTCTCTCGGGTGGATGGAGAGAGAGGGAGGGAGGATTGGAGGAAGAAAGGGGGGCTTTTTCCTCAGGGCTGACCAATATGACGAGGGGGTCAGCACCTCCCCATTGTCAAAAACTCAGAATGAGGCCTTCTGTGGTACACACTCACTCTCTCTCTCGCTCTCTCACACACACACACACACACACACACACACACACACACACACACACACAAGCTATCCCAGAGGCCAGGACCTTGCCACAACAACCTTGCCAATTACAAGTATCTTGTTAATGAGGAGTGGCAGAGGCCTTCTGATGAGAATCACATTTAAATGAACTTGTCCTCCCTCCCCCTTTTATCCTCTCTTTCCCATCCCCTCTATTCATCTAGTCCTCCCCCTACTGTTCTTTTTGTCAGCTCCCGACCCATCGTGCTGACAGCTGACATATCGCCATGGTGACACTACTAACGAGCACTGGCACATGACCTTCAAGGAGGTCAGGGAAGAGCTGGTCATTAACCTGACACACTCTGTCTCATGCAGATGCATGTACGCACACAAAGACACACAAATATTAATTCATGCTGAGTAAGACACAGCAGATAATATGAATATAATTCAAAAATATTCACTCAATCTCATGCAGCTCTCTCTAAAACAGAGTATGAAGATAGACAAGGCTTTCAATTATGCCACATGAGGGGAAAAAACAGAACGCACACCTCTAACCTCCCTTTCTGCCCTCATTCAGCGACAGTAGGACAATGGAGGTCAAGTAAAAGAGTGGTAGAGCCTTGTGTTGCCTTTTGTGTGAGAAAGAAAGGAAGAATGACAAAAAGAGAGAAACAGAGAGATTGGGCAGACAAAAGTAGAAAAAAGTGAAAAGATATCATTAAGAACACAGAAAAATAAAACACAAGAGGATATGAGAGAAAAGAAAGGGTCGCCACCAGCCCCTATCATGTCTAACTTAATTAAGGCTGCCGCTGGGGCAGCTGGGTATCAGCACTGTCATGGATACAGCTCTGAGCCCTCATCACCATAGCGTCCATGGCTGTCGCCATAGTGAGGGCATCATCCTGGCAGCCAGCAGAAGGTTGTCTGCTCTCCAGCTCTCTGGCCTAAGTGGGTGGATGGTCGAAGCACACGCACACACACACACTCAGACACAAAGTCAATGGTCGCCTCTTGGTGTAAAGCGATGACTCGGGGGCCCTGTAGGGTTATCGTTTATTCGCATTCTTTTGCTCTCTCAATTGTATACACACACACACACACACACACACACACACACACACACACACGTAAACACAGGCCTGCCTTTAGCCCTGTCCCATCCTGGGGCAAAGTCACAAACTGGCTCCACTATCTGTTCCCCTACTGGTCGTCTTTGAGACACACCCTTGGGCCTGACACACAAACACACACATCATGACTGGCCCCCTGCTGCCCCTCAAGAAACCTAACATTGGAAGAGATGGATACACACTTTGATACCTCATTACAGCCTTCTGGCTCACACAGCCCTAATCTAAATTAAAAACAGCTCATCAGATCAGTCAGAAAATTAGAGGGGCAATAATATCACCAACTAATCTGATACACAGGACAAAAAGGGGGGAAAGGGGGAAGCGAGTGAGCAGAGACAGACAGAATTTGTTGAAAAGAAGATTTTAAGACTAAATGCTAATGGTATAAAAGATATACAAAAGGCCTATATCTTAATATATCAATGGCACTACAGTGCAAATCAGTGCTAGCATATTGCAAGTGAAAATGACATTTTTAGAACTGCAAGTCCTCCTAAATTTAAAAAATATATACGTACAAAATTGCTTATGTGTGCCTTTTTTGACTGTAACAGCACTGTAGGTAAAAAAAATAATGCAAGATTGATGTTTGGTTTGAAGAAATTGATGTATTTCTAAGTATTCTAGGCCCATGGACACAGACAATACGTAAATATGTGCCCCAAAAAGATTCTTCAAAGGGTCCAAAACCTTAAGCTTGTCATATGGATCTGAAGCACCTCCACCACCTGGGTTGATTCCAGTGTAATTTGTAAAAAGCTCTAGGTTTGGTAAAAAAAAATGTTTTTTAAAAAAATCAAACAATGTATCAGGAGTCCATAAAGTCATAGTTCATTTAACTGTAGAATATATTTTTTTCCTTGAGATCATATATCCCCAAATTCAGTTCCAGGTTTATGGTTCTGCATGAAAGTTGCTAATATTCACAAATGAGGTGCAAGTAACATATTGCAAGCTATGTAATGTATTATTTATACACTTCTATACTATACAACATTATTGAACCTTCCCTCATTTATCTAGTAATACCTATGATATCTGAAGAAAACAGAACACAGTTGCACTGCTTTTTTTATAGGGCCTATATTAATGATATATCTGGTGGGCTTCTTAAAAAGTACACAGAAACTAGTGGGAGAAATCTTACTGAACCACAAATTCCATTCAATGCAAAGACACTAACAAGTGGAGTTACCTGAGCGATTAAAACAAAAAAATCTATAAGTAACCTGCTTTACCATGAAAGAATCAAGGCGCTCAGTGGGAAATGACTACTAGCCAGTTGAAGTACAAAATACTAGATGGCTTTCAATTCGGACACTTGAGAAAGCTGAGGATTGCATGTAAACACCTATAAAGTGTCATACTATAATGGCTCAATCTGGCACGTTCTTTGTCCACAACTCAGTTTGTTCAAGATACTTGGATTGGCCTCATTTTACTGTCTTAGAAGGAGCTGTTGTGTCACGTATTACCAGCCCAAAATATATTCATACAAAAAACACACACACACACACACTCACACATAAGTTTCTCTGTCCTGGTCGCTCAAACAGCTTTGGTCCATTGTTCAGTCAGCTGCAAAGCTTGACCTCAGGGAGACAAATTGAGGGATGCACCAGCTCTCTGTCTCACACAGACACACACACACACACACGTCGGGTCTGAAGACGATGACATTTTTCACAGAGAAAAGCGTCCAAATGGCAGGTGTCAGGGACCGTCAGTCTCTAGCGAGGCGCTAGAAGGCAGGCAGGCACACACACACACACATAAACTCCAACTGCCAGTGTGAGGCACGTCTGAAAAGAGCAAAGCCTCACAGACACTCATGTCAATCTGGTAGCAGGAAAGGCCTGCACTTGTGTCACGCACAAACACATACACACCAGAATGCACACACACACACCCGAAATCACAAATACACACGTGGCATGTCACACAGACTCATCACACATGTTTGTCACACGCAGGAAACACTGGCACCCTAGGGGAGGATGACATGGAGGGTGGGTGGAAGGAGGGGAAGAAGAAGGAACAGAGGCTGACCACCGGTGAGGCATGCTGGGAGGAGAGAGAGGGCTGTGGGTGATATGGATGAGGCTGGCAAATATTCACTGTCCACCACCTGCGAAAGCCAAAGGTCCTCAGCCCGATGCCACTTGTCTACCCATGATGAGCTACATACACAAGCACAAATATACCTTTTTCAAGAAACATTGGTTAGCTGTGGTACCATCTGCTGTAAAACAAAGGTGTATTAATACATCAAATTAAGGGTCTAAGGATAGAGGTTGTCGTATGCTGTTCAGATTGTGAAGCTCATTGAGGCAAATTTATGATTTGTGATAATGGGCTATATAAACAAAACTGACTTAACTTAACTTTTCAATTATCTGTCTGAAAGCTGGTTATACTAGTAATAAACCAAGCTATATATCTCCTGTAGCTCCTGGAGGGTTGGAAGAAGGAAGGATGGAAAGCAGGAAGGAATGAAGTAAAGAAGGGAGGAACAAAAAGTAAAGAGGAAATAAGGAAAAAGAAATTAAGGATAGTACAGAAGGGGGACACAGATGTCACGGCCATTTCATACCCTTTAGAGTGAACATTGCCACTTAAGGTAAGTAGGTAAGTGAGGAAGGAGAAGCATATACTAGAGATGGACAAAGGAACAGATTTCACAGCTTCCTGGGGCAACAACTCAAAGCAGAAGTACATCACACCGCTCCCTACCTTTTCTACCTAGTTCCCTCTCCCATCATCAGTTAACAAGTTAGTCATCCTGTGTAATGTTCAGTCTATAATCAAAATCAAATTCTTTTAAATTACAATTCTGTGCAAACTCATCTTGAGGGATGTCCATGTCCTCATCCATCGCTCTCGTTCTTTAAATCTCATCCTCCATTTCTAGTTTCAACCTCCAAAGTAATGTGGTTTCTCTGTGATGACGACAGTAATGATTTGACTAAAGGACAGCTCTGAATGTACCCATTCTTTCCTCTCCAATTGTAACCTTCCATCCAGCACTCTCTCCTTCCAAAAGTGGTCAGAGTCTTGAGAAGACTACATTTATCCATCAACTCATATATTTTAGTAACTCCTCCTTTTCCAATTCAATAAATGAATAAATATCTAAATATGCTTTTATGGTTGCACACTAAATTATGGAGGTGCTCTGTGACATACGTGTCTTGCTCAAATAAGAAAGGATTAAGAAAACAAATTAAAATTTATATTTTTGAAGGAGCTGTATTATTGCTATTATTTGCCTACTACAATTTGTGTTTAACATTTCCAAACTTTCTCTGTCTTCCTCTACCCATCCTGTATTAAGTCTAAGACATAACCTTTTCATGTACCCATGGGTTCATTTTCCTCTTCTTAAATGAAGATACACCCCACAGCCAGGCTGAGGCCTTTCCATGCCTCTAAATCCATCTGTCCCCCCTGCTCCTCCTTCTATGCAACCTTCAAACCTTTGGTGAGGCCTGAGTGCCTGGATCTCACTCAGTCATCGCTGGTCCTGCCACTGTATGTTCATCACTCACTCAGCCTGGCCCTGGGAGCATGCCTGGACACAGGACATGACAGGAGATACACACACCCGCACCCACACACAGTCATAAATACAGTCTACACCACTGTCCTCCAGGTCCATCAGCTAGCCAGTAATAATGATCTCATCCCACCAGGAGTGAGCTGGAGGGCAAGACGGTCAAGGACTTATTGTAAGCATGTCTGTGTGTCAGTGCAGGCGTACACTTATGGCTATAAGTTTCCTGCTGCAACTACTTGTATTGCTCTCGGACAACTCTAATATAGACCAGTCAAGGAGAGAACAATGACTACTACTAAAAAGAGATGGCCTACTACTCTTATCACCTACAGAGTACAAAATCAGGCAAAGACATAGCATAGACGTTACAATGCAGCAAATTAAAACAGACTGCGTAATTTCATGTTTCAAATGTGCGTAATTTAATTTTATATTATTTATTAAGTAATTCATTCAAGGCAAACAGGAACGCTGACTTGGAGACCCTCAAGGATGTGTCATCTCATTGCCTTCAGGAGTGACAGAGCAAGTGGTCAAAAAACTGGATGTTGTTTTTGTTTGCCTATCTGTGGTCCCTGTGTGTGTGTGTGTGTGTGTGTGTGTGTGTGTGTGTGTGTGTGTGTGTGTGTGTGTGTGTGTGTGTGTGTGTGTGTGATCACCATTGCCCAAAGATCTCCCTAACTTTACCCCACATATTCTTGCCCTCTGACATTAACATCAGCTTATTGCAGCCACACACCATGTCATTCTTCACGAACGCAGCCCCAAACACACATATTAAAATATTCAAATGTGTTATAGTTCAATCAACAACATTGAGTAAGCAAATAGAATTTAAGTTTAGTTGAACAAGCTACAGTAGCCACCACTTCCCTCAGACAAAAACGTTAAAGTCAAAAACTACACATGATGATAGTAATACTCTCTGGTTTCAATCACCTTTTTTCTCATCTGTACAACTCAGTCCAATTCAGTGTAAGAACCAGCTTCAACCATAAACCCATAAACATCAACCAGAGTTTTGCCTGTGACATGTTTCTGTTAAAAACTAGAAAACTAGAAGGAAAAAAAACTGTTTTCTCCTTCCCTCTAACAGATGGATATACAAACACAGAGCAGGCTTCCTTAGTATAGAACAGTAGTTGGCAGAGGTTGTCAACAGCTAATAAATACAGTCTGTATGACTTGGGAAAGGGTTTGATTAATGTGAAGCCAACCCATTTCAGGAATGCTATCTGTAGGGTGATTCCTGAAGATGGCAGTAAAGAAATGGGAGCCGATGACAGGGTGATCTCTGTGTGCTGCTACAATTTGTAAGATCTTCTAAAAAGTACAGGAGTTACCTCTTGAGTGTCGATAGATCAGGACTCACAGTGGTATGTGTGTGTGTGCGCCTTCCCTACCAATCAGCTCCTATCACAAAAATCCAGAAACACCAGCTGACGAGGGTGACACAGACCACTGCGCGTCACCAAGTAAAACACAGCAAACCACACACACACACACACGCACTCCCACGCAGACATCTGTCTGGCCGGTGCAGAGCACTCTTATGAGCTTTGACAAAGCCTGCATGCTCTACCAGTCAGTGCTAAAACACAATGACAGACACGGTCATGCTGCACTGACCTGTCAAGGAGCCAAAAAGAAAGAAACACACACACACACACACACACACACACACACACACACACAACAGTGGGCAGTATGCTAGCCATGAGCAGGTGTTAATTACAATAACCAAGCAGCCAATAATCAGAACACATATTTCCACATACATACTCACAACCGTATACATACAAGTTTAAGCCACCTACAACCTAGAAAATAATTTACTTAAGTCACAGTGGAGTTTGTTTTCTAAACTAATATGTCACAAACTGATGTCCTGCAGGAGGTCTTCATATTATTGGGACACAGCTGTATGGCAAATAGCCTAATGTGCATTCAGTGGGGGCCATCACAGGCACAGACAAACCTTGTCAGCTAAATAATACCTCATGCTGTATAATGTCCTACAGGATGCTGGTCATTCATAGAGGCACTGTTCAAGCTTAATCATGTAAGGTCACTTTGTTGTAAATCTAATGGGGTATGAAGAGTCGAATCTGGTAATTTATTACTCACTTAACAAAGACAACAGTAAAGGGAGATAAAGGACTATTACATCTGATCCAGTTCGAAAGCTGTCACATTTTATGATGTGGTTACACTGGTTATACTCACCCATCTCACTTTAAAAATGTATGTCTTATGTTATAAGTCATTATATTATACTGGACATGGAACTACTTTTTTGCCTGAAAATTGCCATATAAAATGTTTTGATTACATTTCTTTCTTGTTTGATTGACCTTTAAATTCTATGCTATGTGTATACTACATACCTTTTTGCACTTTGCATTAGTTCTTTGTTGATATAAAGGATTTAATGTAATTAGAGAAGAATTTTATTTTATTTTTTTGAGACAGATTTGGATAAACGATTCAGCTGGACACACAGTGGCAGGCCTTTTATACACATTCACACCTATTCCTATTCCTAAATGACACTACTTAGACATACACACAAAGATACACAAGTGTGTGTCCTTGTTTGGCTGTCTTTAGAAAAGCCCACACTCCTTATAAATTATGGAATAGGTGACTCAGTGAGTATGATGAGTCTACTCAAACAGGACTAAGGCACTGAAAAAAGCATACACACACACACACACACAAACACACATACACACACGGGAACAAATACAAGGAAGGATGTCCCGCAGGCTGCCATTTCTGGCTGTCATTCCAGCTGAGCACTGAGGCAGAAGGACACAGAGAGAGAGACAGGCAGGTGGAGAAGAAAGGATGGAGAAGGGTGGGGGTGGTGACACAATGAAGGCTCACAGGGAGACAGGAAGCAGATGGTGCAAATGAGGCTGAGGTCTTTAATGAACTACTGCACTGTCAAGGCTGAGAGGAAAGGAGAGGAGAGTCTGTATTACATACATATGTACTATACATGCTACATACTACACACATACACACACACACACAGAGTCATATAAACTACAGCCATATAATACCTCTAACAGTACTCCTGCCAAAAAAATAAAAAAATAAATAAAACATTTTCAACACTGGCAATGACACATTTTAATAGCCAATCCCACCAAACAAGGTAATGATGTTTAAAATTCGCATAAAATCAAAACTATTCTCCAGTCTGGTCAAATAACATAATGAAGACAAAATATAATCTCTCTCTTGCTCTCACTCTCTATTTCACACACACATTTTTGTGGATATTTGCTTGAGCCAGAATACATCTTTCTAAGTGCACAGCTGCTTCCAGTAGCTGAGGATGACAAAAAGAGAGCAGAAAAAACAAGGGAAGCCAAAGAAACACAGATGGTAAGGTAGAGATGGAAAGAATCAGTGACTTTGTAAATATACTGAAACAGAAAGGACAGTATTCAGCTCAGGAATAGTTTGTCTATGCAGTGTAAGGTTGCTATATGGGCTGGTGGTTTTCCACCACAATGACTGAGCCAAATTCCTGCCTCAAAGACTTTCTACACCTGTCGATCAAATACGGTTTGAACCTACTTGGATATCAGGTCAGCCGACAAATGGTCACACATATAGATACGCACAAAGTCACAAAGTATACCAGAAACTGGGTCAATTAATTACACTGGGGACATTCACAGCAAGCATTAGGACCCCTTGCTGTTCCTGATGCTACAGAGCTATTCTCCGTCATTGCCATCATCCTTGTTGCCGTGGTAATGAGGTTTCCCTAATGGCAGGTCAGGGTCAGCTATGGGTCAGTCAGCAGGGGAGTAAGAACCTCATAGTTAGCAACAACCGTCACTCCTTGAGGACAGTCATCTTTCCCTGCTCTCCCATAATCATCTATCAAGAAATATTTTGGTCAAAATTGCCTCATTAGAGACCAACATTCACCCAAATATCTTTAAAGGAGGCTTAAATAGAAACAATAAACATACATTACTAATTTAGTAGCAGTGCAGATATGTGTCACCCTTACTACATCCTTATGGAAGGCCCAGAATCATTACTACCTGGAAAGCTGCCAATGTATACTTGACAACACCATCTCTTTGTCTGACAAAAGAGAATGTCTGTGTCTGGATTAAGTGTTATTTGGGATATTAATAATTAAGCTGTGATTGATTAATCACCGTTACAAATCTCAATGATCAAGAATATATGAACCAACATGCAGGGTGCACTGTTTCCACATCCCTGGGATATCTGTTCCATTTGTGCATATAGGATAACTGCGCCATGAATACTGAGGGATTTTCCTTATGACATATTGGAAAGTGTCGTAGAAAAGGTTTCAGTCATAGTCATCGTGACACTGTTTTCATATTCAAGACGTTTCGGCTCCCATCCGGAAGTCATTCTCAATTGTGAAAACGGTTCGAGAATATTGGAAAGTGAAGTAATCGCCTGTCATGTTGAATGTTTAGTTTCATCTGGCGCTACAACAAAAACATGTCACTTATTTAAATAAAACTTGCTTTGAAGAAAATTATTTTATTAGCTTTAAATGATGATTCAATTACTGATCATTAAGGTGGTCAACAAATGATTGAGGAAAGTGTTTACACAGCTAAATGTCAAATTAATATTTGCTTTTCAACAAATACTGACCAAAGGATGTTATATTTGTATTTTAGCTACGTTGATGACTTGTTGAAATATCCAGTATACATGCGTCATCACAATGAAGTCTTTTTTAAGGTATAAATTAATAGGAAATTAATGGGATGTGATTTGTATACAAAATTTGGATGAGTTCTATGGCCTTACAATGAAGATGAAATTTAAATTGTGCTGAGAAATTTGAGATTAATCCCACCCAGGTATCACATATATCCCACAGTGTGTGTATTACTGATGTGCAAAGTGGGGTCATACCCCAGCGTCTTATATTTCAAAGACATCATCAGGGAGAACCCCACCTCAGAGGTTAAGACTGGGAGTAGTTATTTAAAGACCAGCATTTGGACTTTGCAGGGCATTTCAAAAGCACATTTACTTGATCAAGCTTTTATGAAGGAAATGTCTGAAGAGAACAGAAAATGGAAACAAAGAGAGTGGTGAGGAAGGAGGGAGAGAACAGAGAAGGGGAGTGAAGATAGGAATAAATAGAATGAGACAGAAGATGGAGAGAGAAGAAGGGCACAGAAAAGAAACGTGCAGCAAGAGTAGTGTGTATGTACATTTAAATACAGAGACACACAGATTCCGCTTTAACATCTATGTTTCTGAGCCTACATCAGCCACGGTCCAAAGAAACCAAAGTGAGGCATAAGACCAGATGACTCCAGGGCGATATTGTCTGGATAACAACAATCATACTTCTATGGCTAACGTCAAAATAACATCTTTCTGCTCTTCCAAAGTTCATGCACTTACAAAAGCCTTTATTCCACAAACCCTATTAAGGCAAAGGCAGACCATTTACACATGTGTTACGTGCTGCAAAAATATAGTTAATCATATCAGGTGATATAGGACATTCAGCCAGCACCACATCAAACAGAAGTACAACATTCTTACGTGTTGTGAAAAGCATGAATGCCATTAGCTCCAGTAAAAGAATGAACAAGAGAGACATTATATCAAGATGTGAAAATTTAACGCTCTGGACTGCTCTGCTCTGAAGTCTGCTCAAAAGGAAAAAATGTCTGTCATGAAAATAATCAAGTGAAAGTTAACTTAATAAACGCCCCACTTTGACAGTTTCTGTTCTTGCAAATAGACAGAAAATGGTACTTTAGAGAAAAAAAGTGGGCTATGACACCAAAGGTATGACCTCTGAAGGGTGCATGTGTGTATGAACTCAAAGATACAGAGAAAACTCTCATATGCAGACACACATACATCATGCACAGCTTAAAATCATTCTAGGCTGTGGTCCCAATGCTAACCTCAAGTCAACAAACACACATGGAACTCAGCAGAGAGAGAAAGAGACGGAGCAAGGAGAGGCCAGTGGTTATTATGCTTGGACCGAGGTTCTGGGCTGTTGTATTCTGAAGTGTGGAATGGGCCTGGTTACAGACACATCGTGGACCGCAAAACGTCCCTTTAATTGGCCCGAAGTGAAACAAAGTCCAGATGGCTTTAATAGACAATATTCGCTTGAGGAACACATTCCAATTAGTCTTTCTCTCCATCTGTGTCCCGCTCTCTCGCTCCCACACATTTTCCTCCTCTGTCCTCTACTCTTTCACATTGCTAACCTCCTTTATTTACTTGCCCTTTTCTTTCCACACACTTAACTTTCTCCACTTCTATACCAAGACCATAATTTCTTATTCATCATCTTCATTCCTGACCTCAATGACACCCCCCTTTGTCCCACTGTCTTTTCCATCCTTACAAATGACACTCAAGAATATTTTAGTGAACATTTAGTCTAAAAAGTTTTGAATATTCTTGAAACGTGCTTCAAACAGTGGAAATATGAAATACAGTTTGTTTTACTGAAATATACAAAATGTACTGTGGAATATTAATTAATGTCAACACAATACATAATGTGTGAATAATGTGGACCCAATAAATACCAAACTATGCCATGGAAGTCAGCCCTGTGGACAGTAGGGTTCATCCATCCATCCATTTTCTATACCCACTTGTTTCTATTCAGGGTAACTGGGGCCTATTTTAGCATGCACTGGATTAAAGACCTTACCAGTAGGACACGTCCAGGGGGTGAAAAAAGCGCCTAGAGATGAGGTCAGCGAAGAAGGACTCAGTCTCACGACATGCTGTCCCATTGCCAATGACGACCCTGGTACAGCTAGTATGGACAAGAGGAAGAGGAGAAGAACAATGCGGATTAAGAAAACAACCATAAGGGTTTAAAAAGGAGTTAAGGTTTACAATTCATTTTCCCTGTTTAGAATATTATGCTCAGTGATACATCAGAAAACAGACAAGATGTATGATTTTAGCACTGAGGAACAGGAAAGGTACAGCAATAAAAACACTAATTAACACAACACATACATCATCCATTAATGCTACATTTTCTGACACTGTATTTAATTCAGCTGAAAAAGTATACTTAAACAGTGACTATTTAAACACAAGCAACAGTACCTGTATCTGATCATAAGGTGGCGCAGTTTGTCTGCTTCTTTTTGCTGGCCTGACTTATGCAAGTACACAACATCAGTATGTAGAATCTGACCTGAGAGCAGAGATATGAAGATAAACAGAAGGAGAGAGAGAAAATACAATGTTGCTGATAAAGTATTATGGTGACAAGAGGGTGCTCAATAGATTCAATTCTATACTATCATCTAATGTCTCTCCAATGTATGCTGTCTAATGAGGCAGCAATGCCGTAAACACAAAAACACACATATGCATGCACACACATAATCCACCCACCAGGGCCATGCCAACTGGCACCTAGTCACTGACATGTACATGCACCTTGGTGGTGCCTGGTTACATGGCATCCTCGCAGACAGAATATTTGGCTTCATTACTGCTTAATCAAATAATCGGTGTAACATAATGATTCTTCAATATTTCTGTACAAAGTCTGAATCAGTAATAGCATAGTGTGTAAAGCATGTGCGTAGGTTTGACATAAGATTAGAGAGAGAGACAGACAGACAGACAGATAAGAAAGAGAGGAAGATATAGCCATGAATTTGCGGTGGCACTTTAGCTTGCAGTGTGACATAAGTAGATAATCCTTGAATATGTGACTACAATTACACAAAAATACTATTGGTGGAATACAATGGTCCTGTTCTTAAAAACGTCGCAATTCATGTTTATGCTTGTTGAATTTATCAAAATACAACCACCAACTGCATATATGAAGCCAACACTATTAGGAGAACATCTGTGACAATATACATGTTCTGATGTAGACCCTGATAAAGCATGTATGCAAAAGTAGAGCTTTAGTTCACGTTAGAGTAACATATCGGTAGCATATGAGCTATGCTTTAGATCAGCACAGTGGCACATAAACCTGTTTGTTAACAGCAAACACAGGTTTATCCTCTCATACACAGCTGTCCTCCTGAGGTTTTATGCACTACGGTGTCTAGAGCTTTCAAAAAGAGTGTAATAAAGAAGATACAAACTTGTAGATGTGTATGGACTTATAAATACAGAATTATAGCTCAAACTATTCTGGATGCAAAAGTAAGTGTCTAGTACACTATGTAGTCACTTACTAGTGGGGGAGAGAACTGCCAGTTTACAGCCATGTCTAAAGCCAGGGTCCACCCCCATGATGACACAGCCTCTGACTGGACACACCAACAGGCGCTGCCGGAGGTTCCGCACAAACATGGCGATTGACTCCTTCTCTGCTGTACTTGTCAGCTTAGTCCTGAACAGAGGGAATGCAAGAGACAGACAGGAAAGAGATGGGGAAAGAGGGAAAGATGGGCAGAGGAGTGGGTGACGATATGAATAAAAAGAGTGGAGAAAGAGAGAAGTAGAGGTTAGTTGTATGGTGAGGGTAAAATGAAATAAAGAGAAGAAAATAAAGAGGTGAGGTATGGGGAAAGAAGAAGAGGGAATAGGGGGACTGCAAATTAATAAGTGATTATCAAAAGATAAAAAAGCCCAGAGGGCACACACACACACATTAACAGTCACACTTGAAATACCTGTAACTCCTGGTAAGGAAAGGCAGAATAAGCCTTTTATAAGAGTCCTCTACTGCATTCCTGATGATTGCATAAAGCTCTTCTCTTGCAAATGTTCTTGGCCTCCACCTGCATTAAAACAGTTTTTTTTCTATAGGTCATTTCCGTTTATAAATACAATCTATAAAAGTAAATGTAATGCAACTTCCCTTGTTTGCCGCACATCCCAGACACATCAAAAACACCCAATTGGTGCAAGAAATTGTTTTTATTATATTTATAATCAGCAGCTGTTGCACATTGGGTGTTATATTAACAGCCCATTCCTGTCAAACAAATAAGACAGCCTAATGATTAAATATAAAGTGCAATTTTATTTCTTTAACCTTTATCTTTACACGATAAGTTGACAGCAAAGCCCTGCTTCAATTTCACGTGTTACTGAATTTTTCTCTAATCAAAAATTCAAAAGGATATTTGAGTGTGGTTAAAACTAAATGATGCAGTAGTACAAATTAATGCTAGAGTTCTAGCCAGAAAATCTTTTTTTAATCCACGCTTCTTTAAACTCTACTTGGTTCGACTCAATTATTTCTCAAGGTAAAATCTTCTATAAAGAAACCAAAAGAACAAACCTTGACCAATGAATGGATTGTATGACAGCCTTCAAATTTGTCTTGAAAGCAATTCAATGTTCAGTATTTCTGAACCAATCATTTTCCAATTCACTGTAAATCTTTAATATCAAATATATAATATGCGTGTGCGTATGTTTGTGTGTGTCTGCCTGCTTCTCAGTGTGTGTGTGTGTGTGTGTGTGTGTATTATTGCATTTCTGACCTGTTGTTGATGCACCACCTAGTGAAGTCATTCTTCACCCTGTCAGGAATGTTCACTTTCACTGTCAAAATCTTCAGACTCTCCCCTCGGTTAATAGCCAGGGTCTGTACACATACACATGCATCCATGCACGCAAGTGCACGCGGTCACACACACACACACACACACACACACACACAAATCCCCTGTTTAATGCAATACAATAAACTGTATAAAACAGCGCACACAGGTGTTCATGAACACTGACAGGAAAGACCCAGACCCTTCCCAAAAACTCACAACCTCTACAGGTCATACACTAAAAGCATTTCAAAACATTTTGAAAACCAACAGTCCAAATCCACACAGTAAATTACTCTGTATTGTTGGTGCTACATATTAATTAAGTGGTTTCTGTATCCTTTATATCTAGGTTTACATTTGTAGTCTGATAAGTTTGCTTGTGAAATTGTAAAACAGAGATACATTTTATTTCTTTACAGCTAATTGCTACAGTTTTGTTGATAAAATTTCAGTTGAATTTAAACAACAAAACTCTTGGTCATTTACACAACCGCAAGCATAAAAATCTAAATGTGATGATCTTCATTTTCAGAATGTCTTGCTGTTTCCATTTGGCAGCACCTTATAACTATGGGGGGAAAAAGGAAGCAAATATTTTGAATTAAAAACGTAATTTATACACATAGGGCCTAGCTTGGGCAACACAAGATTACTGCATACACAACATATATGCATAAAAAACACACGCACCCAAACCTCCACACATAAGCACAAAAAAACAAATCTTAACTCTCCACACGCAAGCGTGTAAAAGTGATGAGCCTAGGAGTATATCCTGTGGCCAGGCCTGTTGTGTTGTGTGCTAGTCCCCCCTCAGAGGAACTGTTACATGCTGTTAAGCAAACTGTAGTAAGTGTCTGACCTTTTCAGTGGGGAACCTTTAGCCCGCCACAGAACAGGGCCAAGAAACAAGACGTCAATCTGGAAACAAAGCGGAAGAAGCAAGCTGACAAATGCCACCACTACGCCACCATCAGCGCTGAGACCGCAAGGCCTACCCCCACCCCCACCCACACACATGGTGCCACAACCATTACCATTCAGCAGCACCCTCAGATGCAGTGCACCCATACAAAACACACACACACAAATAAAAACACAAGCACAGCTAATGGCATAGCAGATGCAAGAATTAATGCAGCAAGCTTGTTTGAATTATGATTAAAAGTTAGATTTCTCTTTTGTTGGCATGTTTCTGCCCTGGGCTGCCGCACGGACTGTGATGAGATTTCTCAAATAATCTTCATCAAAGTACTGAAGTTTAACATGCTGTCAAAGGAAGGAAGCAAAACATTTCTTTCTAAATTCTGTGAACGTATGTGAAAACCCATGAGTGAAATTAAAGTAGTAAATACAAAACTACCTTGGTCTCAGGGTTCAACGTTCACTCTTTTTAAGATCATTTTGTGTAATGAAGAATGACGTACAGTTTTTATATGATTGTCACGCATTACAGGCAGATTCCTACACTTCCTACACCTAACATGCTGACTGCTTGTTGAATGTGGGGATGAACAAGTATTTAAAAACTCAATACGAGTATCATCAACTAAAAATGAGAAATTATTGATAAATCAATATTGACTTTTCAGAAAATCTAGAAAAATGGCACTAGTTAAAGGTCTCACACCAAAAAAATTTCTGTCACACAGAAAATTGTGACTGTCTATACGCAACGCTTTGATGCATGGATAACAAACTATTTAAATCATCTTTGTATTTGTTATAATAATTATGTAGGTTCTATGAACCAGATTGTGAACATCTGAAATCAATAGAGAAAAAAATGTAAAAAATTTGGCTGTCTCCAACAATTGTGCGATCTGTGTCCTTGCTGTTTTTCTCTGTAGCTGGCCACTGTCCTCACTGATGATAAATAGCCTAGTGCCTGTCTGTACGTCTCTCAGTTTCTGCAAGGGTTGGGTAACTGGTGGGAGACAAAGGGTGATATGAAAGGAAGGGTGATGTGAGACAGGGTGAGAAGCGTGTGTTTTGTGTGTTAGATGGGCCAGGAGTGACATGTAGCCAAGTACTGGCCAAACTCTGACAAGACCAGACAGAATGTCTTTCCTAGATGCCCCTTCATCCTTCCACCAGCCCCCAGGGGAGGGCAGCCAGCCAACAACCGTCCTCTCTCTATCTGTCTCCATCTCTCTCTCACCCTTTCTTTAGAGGAATACTATGATCAACACATCTATCCACCCTACATATCAAGGATAACCAAACAGTTACACACATGCAGACGCACACGGATACACAGCAGACTTGCACACGTTTTGACCTGCCTGACACACATGGGACACACTCTACTGTATAAGAGCGGTAAATGTACTTGCATGAAAGCAGTTGAACAAAGCTGCCAGCAGATTGCCTTATATTCCTAAAATAAAAGTTAAGGCTTAGCTGTACTAGTGCAAGAGGGTTAAAAAACTGAGCATATAATGTTCTGAACAAACAATGAAATTATAATTGGCAAAGCATATGGAATGTAAGCTACATTTAGTGAATATTATTATTTGACTCTCTAAATATCAATGAGGATCAAGCACCAGAAGGGATAATGGTCCAATATGATACACTGATCATTTACACATACATACTGGCTCCTCAGTGAGAACTCTGTACTCCTTCTCTCCCTTTTACACTTTCTTATTCTATCCAGAAACAAACACAACACGGCACGTGTTCTGACAGACGTTAATGGAACAACAAACTTCAGATCAGAATGAAGAAGGACAGAGAGGAAAAGCATTTCAATTGGCACTTACTGTACTTCATAGTTTTGGCTTTACCAAATGTTTTATTATTTATTTCATTATCTCAGTTATAAATATTTAATATTACTAACAGTACAAAAAAGAAGGCAGAAGAGGATTACACAGTCCAGAAAGGACCAATTAGAATAGTTTTAACCAGGATACAAATATGTACATTTTTGGGTGGGGGCCTTATTCTTGAAATGGAAAAGAGGTCATTGTTAACATGATGTGTAAAAAAAATATAACTATTGTAAATTCTCTGGATATTTTTCATGTTACATGTTTACATTATCATTATTGACAAATTAATCATGTATTACACCAGTGTAAAGCGTACCACAGGAAGTAATACCGAGTTATCACATCCTTTGAGGACCTCTAAAGTATTAAGAACAATACACACACACACACACACACAAAAACTGAGTGTTTGAGTGTGTGACAGCGTGAATAAACTTGTTTTTCTCCACCTGTCCATCAAAAAGGAGTGTTTAATTGATGCAACAGTTCCATTTACCCAAGCTCCTCTGCAGGCGAGCCCCAGACTGGCGCGCTAAACTACCATTTGATCACAACGCAAATCGCATTAAAAATACCCCACTGCACATTCAACAAATCCACCCTGGCATACTCAAGAGCATACCGGCTGCTAATAGCTATAAGGTAAATGCGTACCCTTCCAAGAAGACCTCAAATCAAATCTGACGGAATTAAATCTGAACTAAGTATCTCAACGAGATATGTCAAACGGCTTATGCTTTAATACATACTGAATACCAGTGCTTTCTGTACACTAACTTTAAATTAATTTTTAAAACTGTTACATATTTCTTTAAAGGCATACATTGGAGGACTTCATATATTCCATAACTCTCCATAATAGAAAATACTTTTTTAGGGCTGAAATGATTAGTCGATTAATCGATTACTCGGTCGACAGAAACAATTTTGATAATGGTTTAATCGCAAAAATGCCAGACATTTCTTCGTCTTATGGCATTGTAAAATTAATTTTATAGACCAATTATTCAAATAATTGAGAAAATAATCGGCAGATTAATTGAAAATGAAAATTAGCATTAGTCGCAGCCCCATACTTTTTAATTCCAAAGTGCATTTGTGGCAGACAATTAACACTGAATGTTGATGTTTCATCCTTTATTTTTACTACTGGCTTTACATATTTGTCTTTGAATGTCTTAATCTAATCAATTAAAACTTTCCAATACCTATTTTATTTCATGTATCATTCTAAGAGGTATCCCTTTTGTAAACTACAAATATTAAGAATGTAATTTCTTTACTACTTCATTTTATCTGCCACCACAGGGTGTTATTTCCCATCTACACATGAACTTGCATGTTCACTGGACCAACTCTAACATCTTTCTGTCGCTCCCTTCATAAAATGCCCCGTCCTTTTCCTTTAACAAACCATCAGAGCTGGGGCTTAATAAAATGTGCTAAAGCAAACGGGCAAGTGTGTGCTCACACACATGCCTCCTGTCAAAACACATCTCCCACCTGCTCCCCCTTCCCGACGACTTGACGGATAGAAAAGGTTCATTTTAGCCGGAATCCGACAGCTAGCAGGGTCACAGCAGCCTGTGGATTAACGCTCCATGACAAAGACGAGTCATCGAATTAAAGGGCTCTCATACACTGGAGAGGAGAGGGGAAAAGGGGAGGTGTGGAGTGGATTGGAGGGCTGAGGTTTAGTCAGAAAGAGAGGGAGGGAGGGAGGCAGATCAGAGCAGAGCAAGAGAGATAACTGACGGACGCACCTCAACGTCGCTCATCTGTTCATTCTCTCCCTCCCTTTACCACAGCCATTCCCTCTCCCCATTCTTCTATCCGCCTCTGGGTCCAGCAGCAGTAGCTGTCACTACAGGAGAGCGCCTGTCAATCAAAGCTTCCTAATCCAATGGCATGTCAGCAGGGGACATGTCACATATGTTAAGAGGAGAGAATGAGGGGACTTGCAGGGTGTGCTTGTGTGTGTGCTAGTGTGTGAGCAAGTGTGTGCGCATGCATGTATGTGTACGTGATTGTATGACTGTAGGGCAAAGCGCAGTTTTCAGAGAGTGTGGTGTGGCACAGAGGCAGCGGGTGATGGAAGCTGTGGTGACACATGAGGCCTGGGACCAACTCTGAGTAACCCACTAGTCACTAGAGGGGCGGAGAAGGCAGATCAGGGCACAGGAGGGGTAAATATGGAGGCACAGACAAGGCTAACTGCGACTGACATGGCTAGCATTCAGAAGCGGCACACATGAAGCAGACAGAAATGACACAAACACAAACAGATGGTGTGCATTTATGTGTGCATATGTGTGTGTGTGTATCAGGCAAGTCAAAACACACGATACAGGTGTAAATGACCTTTAGTATGGTCCAGCATACTTAAATAATTTGTCGTTTTTCATGTTTATTCATTTCATATGTATTTTCTTAAGGCTGTGTTACTTATTATTTGTTCCCTTTAGTTACATTATAAAGGCTGGTGCTTTTATTTTGAAGGAGTAATGCCAATGCGTGTATGAATAAATATTTCATTCAAGTTAAATATGCTGACCCGTAGCACTCTGTCAGAGATTAAAAAGTGGTATTTCATGAGTAGTAATGTTAATTCATTTTCTGAGGTTTATAATAGAGATCATAAAGAGAATATAAAGATCTAGAATTGTGGTCTAATATTATCGGAAGATTGTAAGGCTATAGTGCTATACGGTTAGGATATAAAAGGATGGTAATATTTTGTTTTTCTTCTTAGCTCTTACGGTGTGTTCACGGCATGTTTATGGAGTTTGAGTACCATTTAGCATCAATAAAGCCTTTGTGAACCATCAGTTGAAGAGTCGGGGATGCTACACCAGAGCTATAAGAGTGAACACAGATTAGTAACGGAAACACACTAGTATGAAGTAAGGAGAGCTGTTATCTTTTACTGTTTTTCATGCCCTTCCCTTCCATTTTCAGTTGGCTGGTGTGCAAGTACAGCGAACCCTTCAAAACAAAAGCCAGAAATGACAAAAAAGAATCTCAAAGCAAAGTAAATGCGTGCATGTGTATGTCTTTTTCCGTGTTCATGCACTGGATGAAATCGCATGGACTTACAATGCTGTGTAAAACTTCACTTTTAAAGTCCTCTTTATATTCAGATTTTTCTATTTCACTAAGAAACTTCACTTAGTGGCTTGCAAGTACGCTACAAGTGTAAGATTTAGCTCTCTGTTTTAGCTGTTTGTTGTCGCTATATTTGTTCCAACTTGTGGTAACAGCTGTATTAAATAATCCATAAACACCATATCAGAAGTATAATAGCTTTACAGTTTTATGTAATGGGTTTTTAAATGTTCATTTTCCAGTGACTATAAAGGTAGCAACAGCCAAAGGATTGGGAGAAACATTTATGACAACAACACCAGGGCTAACCTTTAAGCTACACACTGAAGTCCAGACTCCAGTGCTACTACAAAATTTAAGTGGTATTGAGAAATTCCAACATATTAGTACCAAAAACTTCAACCTATCTTGCAGGCTACTGCTTAAAATTTAGTTTAGTACTTGGAAGGAAGGAAGGAAGGAAGGAAGGAAGGAAGGAAGGAAGGAAGGAAGGAAGGAAGGGATGGATATGCTATGATACTGATAAACTGGTCTGTCTTGCTACCTGATGGGGCTGGATGCGCTGGATGTTGTGGGTGAAGTCAAAGTAGAGGTGGAACTTGTCAATATCCTTGTTTTTGTTTTGCTGGGCCCCTGGTTTTTTGTGGCCTTGGACAGAATTCTCCTGCTCTTTTTCCTTTAGTGCCAACTTGGACACGGAGGACTGGATGGTCACAAAGCTGTTTTCACACCTGACACAACAAGAGAGAAATACAGGGGGAAAGAAAGAGGAGGAGGGCACTATATTATTATCAATGTATTGAGTAAAATATACTCTGGTCCCAATATTAATGAAACACAGACCACTGTTGAAATTAAACTCAAACATCACAAAAAATTCAACACAAAAAACATCTTCTCACAATGTTTTCACATAGGTGAGTGTCTCAGGGTCTTTGGCTATCATATCAGCCAAGATATGCTCCACACCTGTAGCCACTTCTTCCACTGATGACAGACCTGGCACACGCACAAACACACACGCACACTCTACTTAAAAACAGTACTCTTGTGGACCTTTAATGAGCATTATAAATCTGTAAGAGCAATATAACGGCTCAAAATCTGCACATATTAAATAACTAGTGTCAGTAATTTCTCCAAACGTGATCTTTTATGTAAAAAATCTTTTTTTCATGAGTATGACACAAGAAAAGCCCAACAGGTCCAGGGGGTTCCGGTCCAGGCATAATGTTAAACTTCAGTTCTACATTTCATTTAATGACTACAAAACTGTATTTATGTCTTACCTTCAGTACCAGGTTTTACCCATGCCCTTAAATCCAGAGTGTGAGGTGAGTCCATCAATGCAGAGGCGGTCACCTCAAGGCCGAGTGCTTTGGCCCTGCGAGCCTTCGTCAGCTTACTTCCTTTCTTATAGGGAGAATACTACAGACAAAGACAGAAGCACCGGTGCTGATTGGTAAGAGAGAGGAGAAAGAGCCACATTCAGGTGTGGATGAAAGTATGGATAAATATTATTTTATTATTATATTGCAACCAAGAATGAAATCTCCAAATCACTCTGATTCTGACCACATGATCAAGTTCATCAGCTGATCGGCAGCTCCTCAGGTTTTGTTCCAGCTCAGTTGTCAAAACCCCATTCTTCTTCAGGGTTTGAATCACAGACTGAGTCTTCTTGGCTAAAGAGCTGAAGAAACACACGCACATACACAAACATACAAAAAGAAAAACAGATTATATACACAGTGTAAAATGATAACACACACACACACACACACAGACAATAAAGTGATACACATGTAAAACAATCACAACTGATACTGTTTCAGGCCTCAAAGCTTAACCACTAGCACCATCTAGTGGCCAATGTCAAATTTGCCGTCTGGAATCAACCCCAATCCTGTTCAGCTCATATGAGAAAACATTTCATGGCTACAATTGTATATATGAAAGTCTATATCTAAATGTGCCTATGCATGCATTTAATGATTTAATGCTGGTCAGAGTATGAGTGGGTAATGTTGGGTTTTTTTGCGGTTTAAGGTGTTTCATATGCCTACCATAACTCCTCGTATACCAGCTGGACGTCTCGAATGGCATCGGCATCCATGTGATTAATCATGTCTTTGCGGTAGCGCACCATGAACGGCACCGTGTTCTCTTCACGAAGCAGTGTAATGACATTTACACATACCCATCGCTCCACACATGTCAAGGTGGACAGCAGCTGAGGGGAGGGACACACGCAGATATTCAAACAGTACATCTAAAGTATATACACAAATAGGCAAGTAGACAGTAAGACAATGCCCATATAACCACCAATTATTAATTTTTCAATAGACAAAAAAAAATGTCCATTGTATATATCTAACAGCTACTTTTTTTCTCTTTGAGTCTCTGGCATTAGCAATACAATGTACTGCATAATGTTGCAATATAAAAAAACTGCAATATAAAGAGTGCAAATATAAAAATATCAGTAAACAGATGTCCAAAATATACACAATGGAAAAAATATAAATAAGGTTAATGGTAAGATTGCTTCTTGGTAAGTTGCATATAGATATGTATGAGAAGTGGCATATAGCTATGTATGTACAACATCAAATCTCAAGTACAAGTAAGTGTATATGATTAATTCAAAATGTTCAATTAACATAATGTGCAATAATGTCCCATTATGTCCCCTTATGTACTGTAAATCAGAAGGTTGTAATGTTTTTAATCCACAGAGAGACAGTACTCCAGAGAGAATGGATGGAGAAAGCGTAATGCCCCCATCAACAGTTCATCAGCGTTATTGCTGTGTGGTTCATTGTCATGTTGGCAACAGTGTCCTAGTGTCCTCTTAATTTAGCTTGCTAACAGAGGTAGAAATGTGAATGTTAAAATAAACTCAAGTGTTGTTGTTTGGCCAACAACTGGTGGTGGCAGTTTCAGTGGTATCCCACTGGGTCACCTACAAACTGTCCACACATTTCAGCATTGTGTCTGCCAGTCAGTCAGTCAGTGAGGGGCAGCACTACCATATGCTGCACCGCTTCCACCATCTGACACAAATATAGACAAACACTTTCCCACACATCACACACCACCAAACCTTACAATACCTCTATCAAGTCCCAGTTCATACTGAGTTCATTCCTCAGAGATTGTGCTTCTGATGATGGTAAAGCAGCTGGTTGTCCCAATGAGGCAGCACTGGTCTTCTGTTTCTTTTGACAGGGCTCATCAAATGTGAAATCCTCCTCCTCCACTTCCTCTTTCTTTGTTCTAAACCCAGCTAGTGATGACCCCTCGCCTGTCCATCTGTCTGCCTGATGGGCTTCTGACACAATAAATGACACCCTCTACAAGAAAAAACAAGCGAGGAAAATGAGATTAGACAAAAAATAAAAGATAACAAAAATTATAGAGATTAGTGATGGGATATGTACATTGTTAGAAGGTAACATCAGCCATAGACAAAATAGAGCTTTGCTGTCTTTATAAAGTGTTGCAAAGAGAATGACTGTTCTACATGCAACAATTTTATTGTGCACAGTTCAGTAATACACAGATATTCTAAGTTCAGTCATAAACTAGCCGTAAATTATACTAACAGACATGTTTCTAAATGTTGCCAACTCTATATCATCGTCTTTTGTGTGTGTGTATGTATGTATGTATGTATATGCAGATATACTCTTACTAAAATGGCCATCAGTCTTACCTCCTCCTTCATTCTGATACTTGGCCCACTCTCTTCAGCCCTCTCTCCCTCTAGACAGTCTGTTTGTTCATCTCCTTTGTCTTCTCCAGCCTTATCATCCTTTTTGCCCTCATCAATTTTTTTCCTCTTTGTTCCAGCTATCCCAGGTGCACCAGAATCCTTCAGAACTTTTTTTGTTTTTCGCTCTGCTACAGGTTTGCGTGGTGCCCTTGGCTTCAGATCTTTAGGCACTTTGGGAGCTTTAGGTTGTTTGGGTGCTTTTGGTTCCTTTGGTTTAGCAGTTCTCTTGGCAGCTGCTTTCTTCTCCCCAACTGCAGGGGCTCTGGCAGTTCTGCTGGGGGCTTTTGGCTTTGACTCTGGTGGCCTCCATTCCTCACTGTCCTCATCGCTACTCATTGTCTGGGAAAAGGACCTGATAGGGAGTAGAGTACGAACAAAGTGGAAAATCAGTCTAATACTAAGATAGGATTTAGTTCTTGGTTTTCCTGGTCTCTCCCTACACTATAAACACAGGTTAGTGTCTCTAATGCATTTGATATTTTTGTTTGCTTAGTCTTAACAATGTGTAGGTTTGTCTCTACTATCCCTGTGATGAACTGGCGATCGGTTAACTGCATCCCTGAAAAAACTGTGAAGACAGACCCCAACCTGCCCCGTGACCCTGAAAACAAATATGCTCTTGTTGCAGAAAACGGATTGTCAGCGCAGAAAATGATTGCTATGAATGAATGAATGAAAATCACTTACAGGTCGGAGTCCATGTCTCTGTACTCCACAGCTTTGACAGTTGTTGCTCGGGGTCTTCGCATCATCTGTTAGAAAAGGTGTTTAGTTAGCTAGCGTTACATCAAAGCTGTACAGTCAAATAATTTAGCTAACTGACCAAATAACGGTAATAATAAACATTCAATTGTGGTCAGCAGCTCAGCTGGTGGAAATGTTATGGTTACCCACAGCTAGCTAAGCTAGCTAACGCTACCTTATATGTCATTACCCAGCAAACTACAGTTAAACAGAGAGTAACTTTGTGCTAACTTTAGCAGCAACACTGAATTTACTGAATCAGACAACGAACTTGCAAAAATTTGCTAGCTATCATAACCAAGTTAAGGTTAACGTAAATTTAGCTAGCTGTCATTCAAATTTGGCGCTTCACGCTAACGCTAACAAAGTTAGCCGGCTAAATGGCACCACAACGTGGCATATTCATTTATGTCACTATCTTCCCGAACGGCATTAAGCGCAACTAACTAGTTTTAATTTTATACCGTTGAAAATGCTCAAATTATTTGTGGGTATTCCGTTGGAAATCGTAACTTGTGGAGCAGCAATGCCTATTTCCTGCAACAGTAGCGATTCAACCAATGACAACATCCAAAAGTCTTAAAGGGCAAAAACCATGGCTGTATCTTCTTCTTCTTTGGTTGGCAAGTTAACTAGCTTACAGGCCGCTTACCGCCACCCACTGGACTGGAGTGTATTGCAGTAGACTGGCTATAAAAAATATCCATCTCATTTTGGTTTCACACTGATAATTCAAGAAGCTTTGAGACTATCCGAATAGGAATTTTAAAATCAGCATCCACTGCCCATTACATAAATCGCTATCTGTTCCGTTTGAAAATGATCTAACTTATTAAGAGGACAGGGACACTTTGTTATAACTTCAGCCAATCCCTATACATAACTGATACTATATATCTTTGCATTTGAACCTTATCATAAAGAAATTGTTTTTGACTTACTGTAACTGTTCAACTGTATCACCATATTCCTGAGTCCCCCCCACTGCACTCTCGCTTCCTTTAAGTAGCCACTCCTTCTCAAATGTCAGATTTCCATTGTATCTTCATTAAATGTAACTTTTTTTATTCCTCAAAATCACAGTCAAAACAAATAAAAACCTAAACACTTCCCTTCGTTCAATAATTATATGATACTTTGTTTTGTTTGTCCATATTGTGAGAAGCAGGGCAGTATCCATCAAATGCCTTGAACCAGTTTGGGTTAAATTTCCAAATATTTGGTTAATGGGAAATGCTATAATTGTGGAGCAGCTACAGCAAAAGCTTTGTTAGGATTGTTTTAATAAATTTACACCATTGAATTAATTCAGTAGACCTAATGACTCTGTAAGGACAACATGGGCACAAAATGTACACATATGCACATATGCATATTTAGAATAGATATACAGAGTGGTAAGAATACATGATCTCAGGAGATCTCTAAGCAGAATGTGTTGATATTTATTTTAAATGTGTATAAAAAATATTAATGATGCCTATAATTATTTCTGTATAATTTGTGGCACTTCCTCCATGGAAAAGACAAGATAATGACACCATAACAACTCAATAACTGTCTAAATGCTGGGGTCTGCTGGGGATTGTGGGACCTAAACACTGGGACAGGGACTATGATCAGAGGCAAGAAAAAGTTCAAGAGATTGTGATTTAAGGATTTATCAGTCCTGAACTGCAAGATAATGCATTTAGTTATATAGCAAACAGGGACCCATGGTGCAGAAATTTCAGTACAGGTGTAAGAAAGTCCCTCAACCCAGAAATAATGGTAATACTTGAAATACAATAAAAATATTACAAATACTAATAATAATACTAATAATACAAATAATAATAATACAAATAGTATGGCCTCAGTTATTTCTATTTTATCTGTTTCCTAATCATTACTGTATCATTATCAGGTTATTATCTGTCAACAAATATTTTATTAATTAATTACAAATTTAAACAATATAAAGATACTGTTTATAAAGAGATAATGAACCTCTCAACCAGCTGTTTCATGGTTGCTAAATATCTTTATGCTCTGCCCATGGTAACAGATGATGCATCAACATGAGGAAAATGAGGAACCAATCAGAAATTCAGTTCAAAATCCAGTCAGGGGAGAATTTGGTTGTTCAGGTTGTGAGTGTGGGTTTTTCCCTCCTTTTACTTTCTGTTCCTTCTGTCTGTCTACAGCCATAAAGGTAAAACCTTCACTGAATTCTGTCATTGATAGTTGTGAAACAGCTTGCAACCTGACCTGAAATAAGGTATCATCTCTGTCTGTGAGATCACTGTAAGTGTATGTAATCGTGTGTGTGCGTGTGTGTGTGTGTGTGTGTGTGTGTGGATGTTTTGTGTCAGTAGCATCATATTCTATGTCTTTAAACACTTATGTGGATATGTATGTGTGTGTTTACAGGTTTGTGTTTCTGTGAAGATGTCGGACCCCGAGACCCAAACCCAGCCACTCATCGGAGCTGCCAGCCAGCAGACAGCCATCTATATACCATCAACACAAGGGTAAGGATTGTGTATGTACGTGTTTTGCTATCTGTATGGGGTCCCAACACTAGGACCAAAAAGCTGGTCCCCTCAAAGTTAACCATCCATTTACTGTAAATTAGTTATAGAGACTTTCCTTGTGTGCGTGTGGGCTATTGTTAAAAATCCTCAAAGATAGAAAAAACAGTTCTGGTGTGTGTTTTATTTGTGTGTGTGTGTGTGTGTGTGTGAGAGAGAGAGAGAGAGAGAGAGAGAGAGAGAGAGAGAGAGAGAGAGAGAAACTTATGCTTTTTTTCCTCAGCTGTAGATTGATATTGCCCTAACTAAAGTTTGCATTGGTGGAACCAAACCATACCAGTGTTTATTTATGTTTTAATACAGACGGTGTATACTTTAATTTACAGGTAACCATTTTGTAAATCAGAGTGGTCTGCTTCAGATTTTTTATGTATATTTTTTGTCCTCCAAACAGCCATTGATTTCCATTAATCTCCATTCAAATCAATCAGCGGACAATCAACAAACGTTACCTATCTGTATCAAGTTTCAAGAGTCTGCTTATTGATTTTTTTTATTGTATTTTTATATTGTATAATTGAAATTAATGGAAACCAATGGCTGCGTGAAAAGCAAGGAAAATACATAAAAAAATATACAGAATTTGGAAACTGTTAACAGTTATGGAAAGTATACATGGATTTGTAGATTAGGAAATGAAATCCTCAAAAACTTGGGTATGGTCCTTTAAATGGTTTGTAATTCTATTAAAAGTCTATGGATGTCTTCATGGCTTTTTTAAATGATATTTCGTGTGTTTTGTTTTCATGAGTAAATACCACTTTGATTAAAAATATTTTCATTAGCACATTTTAAAACAATACTGCATTTAATTATTTTAGCATCAATTCATTACAGAATAAACACATCAATTAGTAGAGATTTAAAGGCAGTTTCAGAGAGGACATGTCATTTAAATTAATGGGAATTTCCAAAGGAGGCCATGGTGTGAGTTAGAAAGGGTAAAAGGCAGATACGAAAAATTCCTAAACTTTCTGCTTGGCAACAGCTGATCTCACACTCAGTTGGTGGTGACATATTGTACACAGTACATACCATGGCTACAGTTCCTGTTTTAGAGAATTTCCCCGATTCTCAGCCAAGCATCAGCCTCTATAATGTCCTCTCCTCCCACATCATCCTATCTACCTCTTCTTTTCTGTCTTTTTTCATCTCTTTCTCCCACCTAAGGGTTTAGTCCCTATGATCTCTTAGTCAGTGGTTGATATCAATTATCTATGTTTTCTTTTCCCTTTTTAAAATCTTCCAATCATTTATCAAGAAAGATACCAGAGGTCAACAACGTATGATCCTTGAACAGTTAAAATGGCTGATGATTATGCACAACAAGGCCCCTTCATATTAAAGACTTTTTCTTCATGTCTCTCCTTATTTTTCAGTGTCTCACTCGTTATTTCTCCTTCTGATTCCATTTCAATATGTAAATGTCCAACAAGTCCTCCAAATTTAACATGTTTTTCCTCTCCTTCTCCACTCCCCTCACCTCCTCCTTCCTTTCTCTTCTTGCTCTCCAGTGGCCGCTCCTCCCGGGCCTATAAGGTGGCAGGCTTAACCCTGTTGGCCTGTGTCCTGATTGCGGGCCAGGCGATGATCGCCTACTTCCTCCTCAGCCAGAGAAGTGACATCAAGTCTCTGGAGGAGCAGAGCAACAACCTGAAGGCAGAGCTGACGAAGGGAAGATCTGGTGAGGAGGCCAAATTCAGTTTAGATTAAGACGGATATACTGTACACTATTGGCATTCAGCAGAATGTCTTTTGTTGCTAAAGTAGGATAAGTTTCATTTGTCAACAACCTTGTGAGCAGCTAGAGAAAATGTAAAGTGTCTGCAGAATCCCCAGAGACCTGACCAGTGACTCATTAGATTTCTGATAAATCAATGCTGGGGAAAGGCAAACCAAATAATGACATTTCTTCCTCTTTTTTCTTAAGCTAAATGCCATTTGAACCATACGTGGCTCTGACAGTGATCTGATGGTACTTTCCAAAAGTTGCACGTACATCTGAAGGATAGATTAAAGGAAAAACATTCATTGTTATATACAATTTTACTTGCCAAATGAACCTGGTTTGTTGTTCTGGTCTTCTTTGGCTTTAAATTCAGAATAGACTGAATTCAGGCTTCCATTTATCTCTGTTATCTCAACCTTTCATTTTCTCAAACTATCTCGTTTTTTTCTACCACTCACACACACTGTTTCTCGTTCTGTCTGTAGATGCTGTGCATCCCATGCGGATGCACATACCCATGAACGCCCCCAAGCTAATGGATGACTTTGTGGATGAGGTAAAATGAGGCTGATGCTAATATCAATATTTGAGTTTCAAAAATATATATATAAATGATATATTGGTGGATTTTTTCACGACACTGAAAACAGACTTTTCAGTGCTCTTAGATGTTGTTCCTCTATTGCAATTTTTTGTTAGGTATCAGCCGACAAATATGCTAATACTCATAAGCTAATGTCATCCGGTATAGCAGCCAAGCCATTCTATCAGTCAGTCTCTAGTTTTGATGGAGGTGCAGGTATATTGTTTGAATTTAATGATATGATTAAAAAAAATAATCCAGCTTTAATACTGTGACACTAATGTTTTTGTCTTGTTCCTCTTCTGGAATGAATCCTGTCATGTTCTTGTAAAAAATCAAATTTAAGTTGTGGTCTTCATCTTTTTCCCCTACTGATTGTATTGCAGGAGGCTTCCACTGGAGTCCCAGAAAAAACTGGTATGTTGTATATATATTTACTGTATTCAAATATGTATATATACAGTATATACAATGTATCTTTATCTATCTACACATTAGAAGACATTTAATTACATGTTTCCTACAACGTTCAGTAGTCTTATGTTCACATAGTTTTTTTCTGTTATTTCTCTTCTCCAATTTTCTGCAAGACTAAGATGATTTAACTCCTCTCCTCTCCCAGCTCCTCCTCATATCACTGAGTGCCAGCTGGAGGCCGCTGGTATGAAGGCTCCGCAGGTGCCAGGTTTCCGCCCCGTCTGTGATGAGCGCGGCTTCTACCTGACCGAGCAGTGCTATATGAAGCACTGCTGGTGTGTGAACCCAGCCAACGGGCAAACAATCCCTGGATCACTCCACAATGGACCGGCCAGTTGCAATACATCTGTCACTGGTGAGACAAGATAACTGGTCACCAAGTCAGATTGAGAATAGATTTTGGTGGCCACCAGACCACACTTTGTTTTGCTTTCCATACTGCACAGTATAATTTAATGTTGTTTTTGTGTTTTAATGTAATTATCTCCGCCAAGGAGGTTCATTTTTCAGTCCTGCTCATTTGTTTGTATTTAACAGGATATCTAAAAAAACTGGTCATGGGCCAAGTAACAAGAATTTTTTTTTTAAATAATTTATTATTGCAAGTTTCTTTTACATTTTATGAAATGTTGTCTATCACTGTTTGTATTTTGATGCAGATCCGGATCCAGATGTAGATTTTATCTAAATCTAAAACATTTCTATTATTAAAATAATGATTATTTTAGAACCTTAATTTAAGCTACAATGTCGTTGACAATCGAAGTTTGTCTTTGTAGGCAGCCTGAGCAAAGTGATGACTCTGCCTGATGTCAGTGTCTGATACTGTGGTGAGTACACATATGGTGTTCCTCTGATTCACTATGTATGTATTCATATATAAATATCTGAGCAGTACTGTATGTTTCAATGCTGTTTAATTCAGTCCAATTAAGAAATGCATTTTTTTAGACTTTGAATATATTTAAATACATTTAGAATAGTTTTAAAGGCAAATTACTTTATATTGCGGCTAAAACTTGGAATTAACTGCATTTTTTGTATTTTTGTTTGTTTCTTGGGCAAAGCTGGTAAAATCTCCTCCAGAAACCAGCAACGGTTCAACTCCAAAGGATGACTTTGCTACAACTTTGTCAACTTATAATCATCATATTTGTAGTGCTTGGTAAGCTAATGGGGTTTTATATACTGCTGCTAAATTACCAAATTATAACCATTTATCTGCTTGCTATCATCTTATCAATTTATTGCAACTTATCTGCAACCAATATTATATGCACAGAGTTGACTTTTGCTATTGATTACATACCATCTTTCATTTGGTTTTATGATGGAAAGATTGTAAAGAGCACTGAATTGAATAATAACAGCATGGACTACGGGGCAATTAAATGGAGTGTGGGCAGATGGTAATTATTCATTAATTATTAATATATTTTTTGCAAAGAGTAAATGTTTGGCAAGATGTAAATGAAAACAGGATCTGTCCACTGCCCCTTTACATTATTATTTTTTTAATAAACAGTGTGGTCACTTGAATCTTGAATGTTTGGCTAACTTATGGAGATGAAACTGATTTAAAAAATATCGACATATTTGGGAACAATCAGGAACCAGGAATACTCCAGTTTTGAGACAACTGTAAACTGTATTTTCCCCCTTTATATGAAAAACACAAATAAAACTCTTAAAGGCAGTTTTTTTTTTTTGGTTTTATTTTACAATATCACAAACTGTTAAGTTGAATACTTCTGCATTAATGTGCAGGAGTGAAAACCTATGATGACGAGACAGTTACATTAGCCAGTGAATTAAAACACCATCAATGGACCCGTCATATTCTATATTCCGCAGAAAATCAAGTGTTTAAAGAAAGGAGAAAAAAAAACAAGAGAAAACATGCAAAAACATAATAGACAGGAAGTTAAGAAACTAAGAGCATGCAATACAAAGACAGCAACACAATGATTGTCAATAGGCACAAGTTGTTTCTGGTTTCCAGTTACCAAACATACAGTACACATAGTTTTCTAATACACTTTTCAGTTAAAGTAAAAACTAAATGAGCACAATCTCAATCTGATGTCAAATACGTTTCTCTTTTATGGCTTTTTGGTCTAATACCTGTTAATAGCCTGAGTGTGTACATAAGCACTGTGTGGTAATTTCAATGGCAGCAATACAGTACCTGGGGTAACTAATGTTGCTGTCATGTGAAAACCATCTTAGTGAAGTTTTACATTTAAACCCTATTTGTGGGTTTAAATCATAAGTTAACAAAGTTAAAGTCATGTGTACATTTCCAGGTTATCCACCTAAGTGAAATAGTTGCCCAGCAAAATAAAAAATTCATACTAACATATTATCAAGTTTGCTACTGTTCAGGTATTTTTCTGTGCAAACAAAATCACTGCTTGCTTTTTTATTTGCATGACAAAGTAACAGCTTTAAATCCTTAAAATTATACAAGTGCAAAACATCCACTAGTCTCCAGCATATGAAAGAGGCAGCCAAATCCCATCAGGAAAGGCTATTGCACACATGGCATGAGATGATAATATCAAGTCCAGAGCAGGCACTCTTAATATATATTTTACATAAAATACTTTAACACACACTTCCCTGTTTTATTAAAACTCCCAAGTGCAATTAAAACTACATCTTTAAATAAAAATGTTACTTTGGCGTACATTTTCATTTGATAGTCTACTGCAGGCCTATTCAATTGGTGGCCCGCGGGCAAGATCCGGCCCAGAAGCAACCTCCGAGTGGCCCAGCATACATAAATCTGATATATGGCAAAATAAGTAAACTACATATATAGTGTATGAAAGTAGCGAGTGAGCCATCTCGCTTCCTTCTCATCTCTGTTGAGTTCCACATGCGCAGTAACGATCGGGCAGGACGTTTACGGATGTAGCGACGCTGCCAGTCATATCTTTCACAAATCAACGTTTTCTCATGTGAGTTCTGACCACGCGTAGTAGCTTTTCAAAACATCTGGCTATTGACAGTCACAAGTAGGGAAGTGCTCTACTGAAAATATGTCTGTCCTGTCAACCCTGAAATTTGACAGTGAAAACTATCAGTTTAACCCTGTCTGGACTGGCAAGTATTTGTTTATTTTACCGCCATCGCCAAACGCCTGCTATTTCTTTTACTACATTCCTTTGCATTTGTTTAAAATTTGAAAAAAAAAAAAGAAAAGAAAAAAAAAGCTTTTAAATAGGGTGCTGAAAATGTCTTGCCCATCTACATTACAAGGTTTTAAAAACTGGCCCAATTGAATTTGTAATTGAATAGCCCTGGTCTGTGTTATCCAGCTCTTGCAGACTGAAGTCTGAATAACTTTTTTAGCAGTGTGAGGTGGAATATATAGAGAAATATTACATACATTTCCTTATTTTTGAATGAGTGTGTCATTTTTTTAGTAAATTTTACAACTATAAACATGAGGTCTCTGAAAAGTGTTCCTTAAGTTATTTTTCATGACTACATATATTTATATGACTATAATTTAAAAACAGAAATGTTTTACCAAGTGAAAAACATACATATAATCACATGAGGGGGCAAAGACACATCACACCACAGACTTTGCTCTGCCACTTGCCGACAATGTGAAAACTAATAAGACCAATGAAAGGTTTTGACAGGTTTTACACTAAAGAGCACCATAAGATGTGAGGTGAAACAAATTTTACATGCGCTAGCAACCCCTGAGCTAAAGAATGCATATTCGTTAAAGCTGCTATAATTGATTTCTGATTACTAGAGGGCAGAAGACTCACATGCCTTTACATATACACGCAAAACCTCTAAACCACTGCACACTGTGTGCAGAGTTCCTCTTGTAAAAAAACTCAATATTCTCTATCTGTCTGAACAGCAAAAGAGATGTGGTGTGTTTCTCTGTAGAGACTCTCCTTAAGAAAGGAGGTGAAATAGCCAACACAACTGGCCTGCACATGTGGATATTGGTTGGTCTCATTATGTATCAATAAATCTTCAGAAAGCACATATTGAGGTTTCAGGTGGCCTATGGTTGAGGTCAGAAATAAATTATATCAGCTATAATGATTTATATTATATATAGCAGTTTGTCTAAATTTCAAACATTGACCATATTGGAAAGAAAAATTGGGTCTCCTGTGTTTAAATTAACTGAATTGTAATTGTTTCCACATGCATGTTAATGTGCCCAATTTATTACAAAATGTATTTCAGTTACCCAATCTAAACACTCATATAGTTCAGATGAATACGCTTCAACTGAAAAAAAAAATAATAACGAAAAGACACTGTTTCACCTTACTCCATAAGTTGGCTTTCTATTTCATTTCCCGATTTACTCATCTATGTGGAAAGTGAAAATAATAACCACTGAAAAGTTTTTAACTTTTGAAATACATATCTGTTCCTGTATGCAACAGTTTTCGCACCCTCTTCTTGTAGATGTCTCTCTTCCTCCTCCCTCCTTTCTTGTCTTCTTACTTTTCCTCCGCTCTTTTCATTTGCGTCCTCCTCTCAGGCTGCGTATGTAGTCTTTGACAGTATTTTCAATGTTGGGAACAGCATAATTTTGTGCTGCATAGATTCCTGTACATGTTCCTACAGCAACACCCATCAACGCTGAAGAGCGTAGCCTTGCAACAATGTACCCCGCCAGGAAACCCTTCAGGAAAGGAGAAGCCAGTAGACTGCCTCCCTAAAGATGAAAGAAGAGGAGAGATTAGACCTGGTACATGCAAGTCTGACCACTGGTTTTATTATCTGCATGCTAGCAGTTTTCGTATGTTTTTATAACTACCTGGCCTGTGAACATAATTCAAGGCAGAGTAACCTGAGCATGTACATATTAGAGACTGTTTGAGCCTTACTGGAGGAACCCCAGCCTGTATTTCATCCTCCACCCGTTTCTGAATGTCTTCCAGCTGGTCCTTCAGCTCCACCAGGTCCTTGAGCTGGCTCAGAGGACTCTGCACACACACATGCATGAATGAATACACACAGAGACAAACAAACAACAGGTCAGTGTCACTGACCAGGGTTTCCTAAAACATACAGTGCATCTAGCAATGGTAAAACACTAACTTATGTATTATGACAATAATGACAAAATTATAAAAATATACATGAAAACTGTGTATGCTAGTAATTCTCATGAATTAGAACACAGTAGATCAAGTAAAGAACGAATTATTTACATTAACAGAAGGTAAAAATGGTTGCAAATATGGACCATTTATCAGCAAGTTGCTTCTATCGCCCCAATTTTCCCATCTCTTAGTGGAAAAAAAACAAACAATAACTCACTTCTAGAGCAACTTGTTCATATTCGGCATGAACCTGACTTTATCATTAAGCACATGTTTATCAAAACTAGTTCACTTGGTTAAGTGATAAACATAAACACACAAGAACGCGCAGTGTATGGTGCTTCACACACTTATTCTGACACGATACGTAATGTTTTTCTCAGTCAGCTAGGCTAATGTTATGCCTCTTTACATTTTCTGTTGTTACCAGTATGATGTTATTTTACATTTTGAGATAACGTTAGTCCAACTGAATTAAGCACAAACTGGTTGTCTCGGTATCAAGGTAATCAAACGTTACCGTTGGTCTCATTAGCAGACAGACTTTTCAGTTTTTCTTACTAAGTTAGCTAACGTTAGCCATCTATTAAGTAAGCTAATTTAGCGTTACATTAGCAGTTAGCCATCAGTTGACTCTTCTTTTAACAGCTTATGTTTAATTATTTCACAGCACTTTAAATCTGTTTAAAACACCCCCAGTAAATCTAGCGTAATTAAGATAGTTAGTCAACTAGTCGACAGTTAGCTTAACGTTAAACAACACCAGATTGCTACGTTACGATAGCCTGCAAACTCGTTGGCAGCTAACGCTAATTGATGGCTGTTGAATGACACTGTAAGTTAGGCGGGTTTTCATAATAATAAAGTAACGCCAAATATCTACAATATAGCATAGAAAGCTGGGGGCACCGACCTTGTCATTAGCCATAGTTTCAATGTTAAGGAAACCTCTCTCTTCTTCTTGTTTCTTGTGGCTTCGTTGAAAATTAACCTTACTGCCCTCCACTGGTTTCTCACGGACCCTACCTATGGTTTTAGAGTTTCTTCATAATTAGCTGTAGCCTACTAACTTTAATTATGGCAGAGTAAAGATGAAGAAACTTTCCAAAGAACGCATAATTACTATCTTGCTTGAGTACAAAGTGATATATTGTATGTGTGGATGTTTCAGGGTTATGATAATTGAATGAGCCTTCAAAGCCTTCATTTCCCACAACCAAAACCAGCAGACAGCTCAAATACTCACAGTGACCTCATTAGTTTCTCATCCTTAAATCTCCTCTCATGTTGAAGGTCCTTAAGTTCCAATTCAGTGATATAGTGATAGCAAACATAGCCGGTTACATAAGTGACATTAGAAATGTATTGCCACTGTCAGTATTCTTGTCATATTGCAAAATGTCTCAGAGCACTTTATCCTGCTATTATTGAAGAGGTCATATGCTGCATCAAAATGTTAGTGTATACCTCAGAAGCATTTATTTCCAAACATTAAATTCACAGGGTAGTTTATACAAACCTCTTAGATGACTGAGAGGAAGCTGAGAGGTATCAATCCAATTAACTTCTTCCTACAGACTGTGCAGTCTGAGCTTTTACTGATGCTAGAGAGTCTTCATGAGAGAGCACAGCTGATGAGACACTGAGAGAGGAAAAGAAGAGTGAGAAAGAATTGGATTGAATAATAAGAGAGACAGAAGGATGGAGTGTCATGGAAGAAATGAGATGCTCATTAATCAGAGCTGTTCAATTTGCACTGTTTTGTAACCATCACTGCAAAAACTCACAGCCTGAAGAAAGCAGAACAATAGATCAAAGAGCAGTAAGTTTTAGCGTTTTCCCCCAGAAATACCATAACACAATTTTAGTGTTTCCTTGGACTGAGTTGCATTTAAAACATGTGCAACATGTGCTGTTAAAATTAACAGATCACTTGGGTGGCTGTGGCTTGGAGGTAGAGTGGGTTGTCCACTAATCGGAAGGTCGGTGGTTCGATCCTAGCTTCCCCCTGTAAAAGTGTCAAAGTGTCCTTGGGCAAGATACTGAACCTCAAATTGTTTCTGAGAGCTGTGCCTTTGGTGTGTTAGTTTCTTTGTACTCAATGTGTGAAGTGCTTTGAGTGGTCAGAAGAGTAGAAAGGCGCTATCTTGAGGATGACAGGTCACAAGTGTGATTTGCAGAGACTTTGAGAGTGAATGGCAGAGCTTGGAGTCACAGAAGGCAAGAAAGAGATTGAGAAAGACTTAACAGAGAACAAGAGAGATAGGAAGAGACAGACAGAAACTGCAAGAGAAAACAGCATGCAAAGGTCTCTATACTTCTGGCAAATTTAATCTTTTGAAATTAGTCTGAACATAAATGATTACTACTTGGTGGTTTCTTCTGCAGCACTTTGTCACTCTAGAGGGCCTGAACGTATTTAATCCTCACACTCGGCAGGACAGATAGTCCATTAACCTTTCCTTATTGAGGGTTATCCCAGCACCAACCTGATATGGACCACGGTATTAAATAGTCTGTTCAAGCTGGAATAAAACAGTCTTTTGCATTTGCTTTTGCATGAGATGAAACACTGCTCACACTCTCCCCTGAACAGCAGGCATTTAAGAGCTGGGTGGAGCGATGGAGGTAAGGTTGTCTCTGATCTTCAAAGCTGTTGATGATTTTGGGGGGTTATTGATTTTGGCTGAGGCATAATTGGCTGACTAATCTTTGGATGCCACTGTAAAGGAAAGGTCATTGAAGCTTATGGTGCATTTATCTCAGTGATGTGTATTCATATGCCTTAAACATCAGGGGCAGACAATGGATTTATGTTAGGACTGTCCGCTTGAGTTGAGAGGAAGGATAACAATCTGTCGTAATGTCATAAGACACAACGTGCTTGAAATAAGCAGTGAAATAAACATACAATTTTTTATATTCAGTGGAGAGCAAAACAATACATAACTTTGACTTTTATAGCTTTGTGACTAAAGCTATATCTATTATTCAACATGCCTAGCTAAATGTTTACTCTTATATAATGAAAGGGATTCGTATTAATACACTCAATAGTAATTTCAAGGGTTGTTTGTGCAGATATAGCTATTATATTTCAAATAGTGAGAAAAGAAAGCCCTATGCACATCAGTTTCAGAACATATAGGCAGTTTTTAAGTCTGTTTTGCAGAAGGCTTTTAGGAATAATTCAAAATGTACTTTATGATAAGTGCACTCGGTACATCTCACTGTCTACTAAATATGATTTACTTTGTAAAGCAGAAAAGCAGGTGTCACAGGACACACTCGTTCAACTGAGACTTTACTAAAAATGGGAGAAGCAAGTTGTTTTAATAAGCAACCTTGAGTACAATAAGAGTTTCAGCGATAAGCACATAAACTCTATCATGTCAGCTTAATCTATAGTAGCTAGACTTTAACTACTTACAAATACTGTACGGAAGGTATGTTGATTGATCATTTCCGGTTGATATGTTATATTTGTCAACCTCTGACAAAACAGGTGACAAGCTTAAAGCTCACTTGTTTCTTAGAGGAAAGGAGGCACACTGTAAAAAGCAACTTATTCTTTGGCAGGGAAATAATATTGAATGTTTTTATCACTGAATGTGTGAACAAATTGTCCCCTGCTGCCCCTTGTGTCAAAAACATTATAGTTTCATAACCTGTGCCCTGCTTCAGGAGTGTTGCATCTTTAACAGTGTGCTGTAGGCTCTGTACTATGCTGAGTTTGGCTGCACTGCATTGTGTTAGTTGTTGTGTTGTTAAAGATCCCTGCGTATAAATTACGCCACTTATTGTGTTGTGCTGCACTGTACATGCTTTCTTGACTGTTGAAAGTGTTGTGATGTCTTTTTGTAGTGTATTTTTGTGCTGTATTGTCTTGTTGCTGGTTGAACCTGTTAATGGTAATTTGTGGAAAGATTCTATTCATTCACTCTGATTCCATATAGTGTAATGAAAGCTTTTCATCAGTAAGACACCTTTGAAGTCTGCCAGAAAATGTGATGCATTTCTCCATAGCTTAAAAGCTGAAAGCCTTTTAGTGTGGCTCAATGTTTTTGTGGGTTGAGTTGGCCCGTGTTCAATTAACTTCCCTTATTAACCTCAGTGTTCAGTATTCAGCCAGTGTTTCCACTGATGGCTACTGATAAAGTACACTCTGCTAGCAGAGAGAAATGTGATTGGCATACAACAGGATTGAATAAGAGGGAACAGGACTTTGAAGAAGGACCTAGATTGTTTGAGATGTGAGCTTCCTCACGAATGTTCATGTCTCTTGAAAAAATGAGAAGGAGCACAGCATTAACTTAAAATATGGATTAGTTGTCTTATTTAACAGACAAATACCTCCCACATATGGTCAAAGTTTTTCTCAACCTTTAAAATAATAGGAGAGTCACATTTTATTGACTGTGGAAAAACTGATCTGATATACACCAATTTGTTTGGACTCTGCAGTGACTATTTAGTAAACAACCAACAAACAAAACAAAATATGCTAGTGTGAAGGAAATTCATGTGAGCTGGTCAACTCTTATTGATGAAGAAGGTTTCAGGAGACTCAGGATGTCTTACATAGCATTGTAGCTTGGCAGAGGAGATTGGTAACAACAGTACAAAGTGAGAATCACAGTGCAGTGCCAAAACCAATTCGGAAGTTTAAAATTAGATATCCAATGCAGTCTTACTCCCAACTCATCACATATGGACGCTTGGTCAAAACCCCTTGGCATCTCTTTTTAACGCACTGGGTACCCCTTTTCCCTTGCCAAACTTTAGCCTACCTTTGGAGTGTTATTTAGCCCCCTTTAGCACCACCCCTGAGCCCACCTGATCCAAGTGCACAAGCGTTGCGAGAAGCTTTGCAAATAATTAATAATTTATTTGCCATATTTTTGGTTCTCTATTAGCTTGTTGTAAAGCATAACAAGGAAAGGAGACAACATATCCTGATTATGAAACTATGATAAACATCACCCCCTGGAGATTTCCCATTTCATAGTTTTTTAATAGCAGATTTTATTTTCGACTCCAGGGCAGGTGTCTTAATTTCTTGTCTGAACATTACTACTGTATTATTGAGTAAAAATGTCGCAAAGACATTTCAAAATCTATGTCTTTTACTCTCTAAATGTAGAAAAATCTGTCCAGCTGTCCTCCAACTCTCAAGATGCCATCTTGCAAAATGGGGTCAAGCTTGTACAGCTGACTACTTCTCTCGATAGACAGATTACTACGGGGAGCCTTCACTTCTTCAGGAAATCATTGATCTTGACTGTATTGGATGATTTCTGTCTCTGCAGCCATCAGTTGTTCCAAGGTAAGTGTTTTCTTTTCCATAGCTGATTTGTACTTTTCCATGTGCTGTTGCATAAGTACCTTCTGTCTCTCTGGATCTTTTTCTAACTGACCGATGGAGCGTTGTAACTCTTTTCTTTTATCTTTCAGGTGGATCAGTGTTTTCTTGGCTATCAAAATCCATGCAACCGTTTTTTTAGTCGGTCCCAACTTGAGTAGTACTGAAGTAATTTGTTCAGAGGGTCTCACTTTTCTTCAGCTGTGATGGTATTCACTATGATGTTCTTGACCTCTGGATCATTTTGCGGATTTTGAGTCACATTATCTGGTCTCTGTGGCCATTCACTTTCTGGCTGTAACAGAAATTGGTCAGTTTATCCATGTTTCACCTTGCATCAAGCTCTTAACTTTCATGCCTCTGGTGGTCTGATCAACAGGATTTGTGATGATACCTCCACTGTAGTGGTTTGGTAGCCTCTTGCAAGAGAGTAAGCCTGTTTACCACAAAGGTTTTGAAGCGAGCTGTCTCACTGTCGATGTATCTGAGAACCATTGTACTGTCAGTCCAGAAAATAGACTGCTAAAGTGGGACTTGCATTTCTTCTCACAGCATCTTGTCGACTTTCACTGCGACAACTGCTGCAGTTAACTCGAGTCTTGGAGTCTTGGAACCTGTTTAAAGGGGACCACTCTAGACTTCCCCATCACGAGGAACAATGGGTTCTGCCTTGCTCATTCACCAACACAAGGTAAGATGCTGTGCCACATGCGTTCTCACTTGCGTCAGAAAAATTATGCAACTGTGCTCCTAGTGTGTGTCCAAATCCCTTAGGCTTAACGCATCTGTTTATGCTGAAGTCAAAGAGGTGAGTGATATCTTCCAGCCTCTTACACCATTGATTGGCTTGCCAGCCACTGATTTATTCAACCATCCTTGCTTTTCCTTGCACAGGTCCCTCAAAAGAAGCTTGGCAGGATTTACAACTGGTGCCAGGAAGCCAAGAGGGTTGTAGATGGAGTTCACAACAGAAACAGATACTTTTCCAGTCATTGGCTTGTCCTGCAGCTTGATGCTGTATGCGGATGCATCATCTTCTGTGCACCACTATACACCAAGGGCTCGTTCAGTGAGTTGGGCATCATGAGTGAGATCAAGCTCTTTTAGTTTGCTGGCTTGGTGTTCAGCAGGGATGGATGACAGGACTTTCCTGCTGTTGCTTACCCATTTTGAGAACTGTTTCAACAACTTTCCATCTGCTGACGTTCTCAGTAAAGCATAAGAAGCAACGCTAGGAGACGAAGTCAATCCAAAAAGGTGCACTGCCATCCGGTACTCTTTAATCAGTGCACTTAGGTTGCCGTCTGGCTATCACTAAAATCGCAATAGGTCGCATCTGCTTTTGGAACTCTCACCTAGTAGAACATTGATTCAATGTCTGCCATCATCGCTATTGGATCTACACAAAACCTCACTAAGGCACCAATGAGTATACTGGTGAGGTCAGGTCCCTGCAGTAACTGTCCATTCAGCAACACATCCTAAAATGAAGGCATGCAGTCAAAGACCACACGGATTGACTTTTTCGAGTGGTACACCCCGTGGTGTGGGACGTACCAGACCCTGTCCTCTTAGTCAAGCTGTTCTTGAGGAGCTTCAGCAGCGTAGCCTTTATCAAGTATGCTCTCCATGAAGGCTTTGTAGTCTTCCAAGAAATACTTCATTCTTTCTCAGTTTTCTCTTCAGACTAGCAGCTTGCTGTTCTGCCACACATATGAGCATGAGAGCATATAACTGCTTATCAGCTTCTGTCCACCAGGTTCCTCTTGGCACATTTTGTTCAACAAGATCTGAGTCAGCTTTCCTTTCATGTTCAGTTTCTTTCAGCGCTTCTCCGTTCAGAATGTGGCTGTACTTTCAGCGTTCATAAATGCATACGCTTACGGGATCTCACTTTCACCAGCACAATTGATTATATACACTCTGTCTCTCTGGCCCCAGTGTAGCCAACTATTTCATGGGCAACAGACTTCTGAGCGCCTGAGACCTTCAATTAAAATGAATTTATCTCAAATAAATATTCCATCTGATGTTTTAACATAGGGTATACTAAATGATGTCATCCGATGATTTGCATGTAATCCAAATGTATGTAATGAGCAATTATTAAACATGAGAAGGCAAGCATAACAGGTGCTTATTCATAACATGAAAGAATAGGCACAGTAAGAGCACATGTAGTCTGAAAAAAAATTATTCTCACATCGAAGAGATTGTCAAAGGCTTATACCACCCCTCTCAAACAAAATTCATACTGGTTGGGCTAGTCTATTCAGATCAAGGTGGTCAGTTGATGCATTAGTAGTCAGATATGGCTATAAGTCCAATTATTAGTGGAATACTAGAATCTGTGTAAACACAGCTAATGTATGGTTAATGTAATCAGCACTTATTTCTCACAACTGTTTTCATAGAGATTGCCTAGCCCTGTTATGAGTTGTTTCTTCAGTGTATGTTGTATTTTTGGTTGGTTTTGTCTATTTTGTGTATAATCCATTATTTACTATTTTGTGGTTGTCTTGCTTACCTAAATATTGTGAAGTTGTCCAAGCATGAGGCTTTGGGTGTGGAAATGGCCGTTTTGTCATCTGACCGCCAAAGGAGCCACTGACTTCTTGACTCAACACACAGTGAACTTCACACTGCATTTCAAAGGTGATGTTGGTTATATGAAAAGCCCCACTAATGGACTCAGGCCTGTAATAGTGCAAAGATACATAATACAATTTTATGAAGTGAATAGTTGTTTGTTATTATATTTGCTGACAGCTCCTCAGTAGTAACACCAAATATCAAGGCGATGTTCTGTTTAAAAAAATAAAAATCACTGGATCTATTCAACCCTATTCAATCAATAATATAGTAACACTTTTTTTAGACCAATGTAAAGAAATGGCTTAGACTTTTATCTAGACTTTAATCAGTGGCATTATTATCAAATGAATAAATTATTTATCTAATGAGCCCATCAACCATGAGATTATGACCTTGACAAAATGACATGTTTGTAGCCTGTACACTGGCTATCAACGGAAGGGAAATGTAAAATTGTGTAACGAGTGCATGCATGTGTGTGCCCGTTTCTTTCAAAGCAGGCTGGAGGTCCTGGAAGGTTCCCCTACTAGTTCCTGGTTAATAATGGGTATCACATTACATGGTAGATTAATCATTTTACAACACAGGGTTGTATAAATGACATTATGTTGTAGTGGCTTTTATGCTACTAACAAAACAAACATACACAAAAATATACAGTTGATGGGTGCTGAGAATGACTTAAGTTAGTGATGGTTCCTTACTTTACTTTGACAGTTTGTCACAATTTTTATCAACTTTTAAATAGGATAGTTTTTGCCAAATGAAGGGGGAAGACTGTTCAAGCCCGCGACATCAATACAGGCAACATTTGAGGCGAGAAATAAGCCATGTAGCTGCTGAATCTGTTGGAGTTGCAAAGTCACGCTGGACGCCCATGATTTGCATAAAGTAGCCTTACGTTTTTTTGTGAAGGCCTGCCCGTGTGCCTATTGAGAACATTTAACAACTATAAAGCAGTTCAGGTGGCCAGTGCAGGTTGGCCAAGTTACGGCAAAAATAAATAAATGCTGGACGTTCAGAGAAGAACTCAGTTGGTCAGAAGGACTTGTTTTTAAAGAACTCCAGACTTGCAAGCATGTCATCATAGCTCTTAAATCTATGTTTGACATGGGATCCCATATGAGATAAACTCAGGAAACACAAGGCAGAGCTGGTGAGGTTCAATGATTTAATAAAGAGCAAAAGGTTTACATGGATAATCAGGGAGGCAGTGGTCAAAACCAGGGGCGCAGTCCAAACAGGTAAACGTAAACCTAGGGAACAGGCAAAATAATCCAAGTCTAAAACGATCAGGCAGAAAGTCCAAACTCAAAAACCACTAGACCGCATCAGACTGGAAAGCTTGACATCAAAGACAAAGATGAACTGGCAACAACACAAGCGAAACACACCAACTAAATACTCTAGTGAAGGGAAGATAACAAGACACTGGTGAAACTAATCAGGGCAGGGCAAACAATCAAAACTGTAGGGAAAAACACAAAAAAGGAAGGAAGTGAAGCTACACAACACATGAGGAGAGGTGAGTATACAAAATGAAACAGGAAATGACTAAACTCAAAACCCTCAAACCATGACATGTACTGAGTTGAAAGCAACATTGCATAAATGTTTGTGTTGAATAGAAAATAATAGCCAATTAAAATAATAGAGGACCTGAAAGCTAATGGTTTAAGTTAAGAAGAAGCATCTCTAAGCTGAAGAAGAGAAATGCTTTAACAATGTTTAGATTATCATTTGTTAAGATTCAGGTATATTTGCATTGGTTATATATTCGGATGTTCTGCTTGAAAGAAGGGAGATATGATGTGAAGTAACTAGTGCTTAACTTGTGGGGGCGCTGTTAAGCTAGTGGTACAGTGTTAACAATGTTACTTAACCTAGTTTCTCAGCCCTGGAATTCAAACCATTTTCTGATGCCCCAAAAATATATGTTTAAATAATTAAATTAATATCAAAAACGTGCAACGGTTGGTCGACTAATGGCTTGAACTATTTACTATTAGTCAACTAGGAAAATATTTAGTCGGGGGCAGCCCTAACTGTTACTGTATATGGCTGACAGTGAAAGAAATCTCCGTACAGAAGTAATTCATAATAAAGATGACATCTTCTTCTACGAGTTATTTATTTATCGTTCACTTAATTACACATTAAAGTGTTTAAGCTATAAATACAAACTAGACTGTAACTGTAACTTCAGGTAACATTAGAACCTAGCTAGCTATCATGAAGCAGGCTTAATTTGGACACGGGAAGTAGGTTTGCTGAGGGGGCTGCAGCACCACCTAAAATCAGGCCTAGCACTTTTATTTATGACAACCTTACATGTCTTTAACTAAGTGTCTCTGGCTGTTTCTGTAGCCCAGAATGAAACTAAATACCCACATGGCATTATATTTTCGTCTTATATTTTTAAAAATGTGATTGGCTCACCGATTATATTTTTCATATAACAGGCAGAGAATCTTTGCATTGGTATTTTATTGCTGACTTAAAGCATCTCAACAGCAGTGGCTGAGAGTCAAGGCATGCAATTAAAATGGATTGTTTCCATTTCAGAGAGTTATGGTTCACTGGCTGTTTGCCACTAATGATTTCATTGTCTAGATTGTTTGTGTGTGTGTGTGTGTGTGTGTGTGTGTGTGTGTGTGTGTGTGTGTGTGTACAGCATGGGTTTGCTTAGATGCCAGTTATAAGCCAATTTAAGTTTTTAAGCTCTGTTGCATCTCTGGCAAGCCAAAGTAGGGGAAGAGAGGTACTGCAGCCTCACTGCACCAATCTGCTGTGATGTGCCAAGGTGTGTGTGTGTGTGTGTGTGTGTGTGTGTGTGTGTGTGTGTGTGTTGGGAGTGGTGGGAAGAAAGATAGAACATGACTGTACATGTAGGCAGACTGTGAAAGAGGGAGAGAGTTGGCAACCCAAAGAGGCAGGAAAAATGTGACATAGTGAGAGGGAAGGATGTCCCGAAAGAGTTTGGGAGAGATATAGGTATGGGTGTGTCCATTTACTCCACTGGTTCAGCTGGTGTCTGTTTTAGACAGGGGTATTTCCTTCCTCTATTACGCTGCATCAGCATCACCACAACTCTCTCTGTCCCCTCTCTCTTTCTACCTCTTTCTCTGTGTTCCTCTACCCCTCCCTTCCCCTCTCTCCTCTTCCTCACACATATGCTCCCATGCCTGAATCGGTGGAAATCCTGATCAGAGTCGTCGCAGTCCGTGGTCTGCTGAGAGCTGAGCCTAACAGGTCTGTGCTTAGCTAAACCCAGTCCAGTCTTGCTCAGCAAATATTGAAGATCTCATCATGAGAAGGTGAAACCCTGCTTTCTGGAGGAACAATGGAAAAGGATTTCCTACAGCCTGTGGACATTTGCCAATAGTGGTGAAGACAGGGATGCTCCTACTTGATGAACAGACGTATGATGACAATGAAAGCTATTTGGTGATGCATTTGTGGAATGTAAAGCTTCAATGTCAGATATCCTGTGTTTAAGTTAATGTTTGGTAAAAGGAGGTAAGGACAAGGCTAATACTGAAAGCTTTGTGATATTTTTTACATATTCTCAACATCCTGTCAGAATACAACCCACTGGAGCTGAACGTTTGCAGCAAATTGTTTTGGATAAAAAATGTCACCTTTTGCTGGACAGTTATATGAGTGTATTCATTTTTTCACTATATACAAAGGAAGTAAGAGGTGCAGTCAAGTTGAATGTACACAATGCATCCCAAAAAGGAAGAGTTTTCTTCAGCTATTAACAGGAGATCAACAAGTGTATTGATTCTTTTACCAAGACTGAGAGACCATTGCACCATCCACCCAATCATCTAGCCATATGGAGCTACGAGAGAACCGCGGGTCAATGGGTGGCCAGGGGTTAGGGTTCAGCATCTCAGGCACCGGGATGCCAGCCAGTTCCATAATAATGGCAGTGCGGCAGCAGGAGTACTCAGCCAGCGTCTGGCTTCGAAGGAGAGAAAAACTGGAACATGTAAGTTCTGAACACTAGAGCTGGGGTCTGAGGAGCAGATTGAAGGAGGCTGAAATGCTGAGACAAAAAGCAGGAAGCTAAAATGTTGGGCCCTGAGTCATTCAGTCAAAATATATTCAAGAAATGCTTGTTTGTTTGTGAGAAAACATTAAATCCTTTAATTAAAAGGTAGTGCAATAGGAACAACTGAAAAAGCCCACACTATTCGACTAATATGCTGTAGATGTTAAGTTGTTTTAGCCAAAATATGTTAGTGTGTTGTAATACTTTGTCATATACAAAAGTATGTAAGTGTTTCTCAACTAAAACACTTATAAAATACTTATTTGTGAGTATCTATTGAGGCACGTTCTTCCACACTGATCACTGCTTAATTAAGGGTTTCAGAAATTGAAAGTTTAAATGTTTGGAAAAAGCAGGAAATAAGTATGTTGGTACAAGAATGTTTGGCTTTGGGTGTCAATAATAATATCTGAGAGGAAATTAGTTCTGGTGACTGCAATGTTTGAATATTGGATTTAAGGCTGGATTTGTATTAGAAGAAGAAGTATGCAAGAAGTATGTACTCTTTAGTAACCTGAAGTGTATTAAGTGCTGGAAATCAGATCTTGGTTTGCAGGCACTAGTGGACAAAATAAATTTTTTGACATAAAATGTTGGAACTATGGACTATATTGGGTTCATAATGCAGAAATAATATTCAGAATTGTATGAAAAGATGAGACAATTAGCAGATAAATCAATTAATTAACTGACAAATTTAACTGGCAACTATTTCAGTCATTTTTCAAGCTAAAAATTGCTGGTTCCAGCATCTCCAATGTGAGGATTTGCTGCTTCTCTCTGTTTATGTCATTGTGAATTAAATATATTTGATATTTGACAGTTGAAGACATTTGAATTTATCACCTTGAGCTCTGGGAAATTATAATTGTAAATCTTCATTATGGACATTTAATTGAGAAAATAATCAAATGAATCGATAATAAAATTAGTTAGTTGCAGACCTAATTGTATGCTTATAAGAAAGTTGGCAGACCATGGAGTATATTTGTTGTGTCCCATTCAGACTGTGTTGAGGAACTTCAACTGTACAGAAACCCTTGTTTGAATACGACATACAGTGTAACTTTCTAAATTTTGCATGTTGTGGGAGATCTCCTGTTATTGCTGGAGGAAAAAGCTGTTTTTCACTTAAACTTCACACTTTAAACTGTGCCTTTCTTTTGCGTCTTTGTGATATTCAACACTTTCAGTCACTTTTGTTTTCTATTACAAAGGAGTTGTAAGGTCCTTAGGAGACTCGCTGCTTGCAGGTAAACAGTATCAGCATTCTACAGAGAGCCTCTAAGTGTAGAGATTCAGCGTCGGGGAAAGGAATGGAAAAGGTGTGTGTTGAATATTTGATGCTGGAGGGGAACAGTGCCACGTCCAGAGAGTTGCTTTCTAAGCCTGTCTGCATAACCAACTAGGATGATGAATCAGCCTGTCCCCTTCCTGCAGACATACACACACACATAACAGTGCACACAGCCACTGAAACGCACACACATACTGTGTGTTTTTGCAGGCAACAGACCACACACACAGACACGTTACTTTTTAGACAAGCCTGCAGCAGTCGCTTAACAGACAAGGAATTTTTTTTACAGTTTAACTCTACACAAAACTGACCCCCAGACGCACACAGTCTATGTAATATTTAGCATAAATTATTAAGGACAAATGCAAACCCTACGGTCTCTCTGCAATTAGGTAACAACACTAAAATTATTTTCAGAAATGTTGCCATTAAGTCTGTGTCTTGGTTCTTAAAAGATGCCCAGGATGTGTTTGCAACATCTGACTGATTAGACTTATCTTTCTAGTCATGAAAAATCTCATTATTACTTAATGGAATTTTCTTTAAACAGATTCAGCTTGGACATTCATTTAACGAAAGAGCATGAGTTACCCTGCTGACATAGATGATAAATGGGGAGTAAGTAGGAGGAGAATGAGATAAGAAGTTGGATACAGAGTGCTTCAGATACACTCAGTACCGCTGTCAATGACAGTTCAGCATCAACTTGTCAAACTCTGAGTCACGAATGACTAGAATTTGAATTATAGGCATCGATAAATAAAACGTGATAGCTCATTTTGCTCATAAGGAGCGGGACTATTGACAGACTGACTGATGAGATACACCAATCAGTTCAAGCATGAGCCAATCAAAAATGGTGGTCTTAGATCATACTGTGAGACAAGAGAAAGGCTGCGCCAAAAGAAATTTAGGACTTAAGTACCACAATGTGACTTTTGCTACATCATATGCTTTACAAACTAACCAATCAGAATATGACATGAAACAATGCAGAATACACTGCAGAGCTAGCGTAATGCTACTGTAAAAAACACATTTACCACAAACTCATTCAATATGCATTTCATGTTTGGCCATGTTTTCCTGGCCATAACCAGCCTCACAATCTCCTCCTCCTCCTCTTTTGAGGTGTTTTGATGCATAGAAGTGCCAGAACTGTGCCCAAAGCTTGTTTATTGGTTTTGCCACATTTTCAAAACATGAGAGCGGTGCAGATGGATGACACGAGTTGATGACACATCTCTGCTTGCATCTGTTTCTTTCTCTATCGTAGAGCTACCAGGCTTTCATCACACCATCTGAAATGCCTCAGAATTTACTTTATTAGACTCATCTCACACAGTGTGACATGCAATGAACTTGTAAGATTGTTGTTATTGCATATCTGTAGTTCTGTAAACAGTCAGCATAGCACCAGCGTTCTGGTGGGACATGCTTTTAGAGTTGTTAGCCAGTAGCTTCCAATGTGTATTTTCTTTTACTCACCTCTCTTTCCTGTTACATGAATCTTTGCTGAGTGATTCATTTGAGCTCATGTGCATTGTGGTTATTACGGTTGCTTTCTAAAAGTATGTAAGTGCATCTTAGTGGATTTAAAACCATTAAGAGTCTGTGGTTAATGGTTATATGGATACCTCATTATTTTAAGTCACTAATGATCATTTATATTTCACATGCTTGGTTTCAAATGCACATTGCACTGAGGTAAGTAAATTACCATTTCAAGTTTCTACTGAGGCAAGTACTGGATACAAAGTGTGTACACTATATGCTCTTAAGATGGACTTAAAGTAGATGAGGCAGCTGCTTACAGCCAGGTTGGGAGGCTAACTCCGGATCAAAGACGGTGAAATGTCCCAGGTGAATTTTAAGGGTTGACAGCTCCAAGTAGGGCTGGCTCCCCACACTGATTGCACTTTCAATTTCATGGTGACTGTGCTGATGTATAGACCCAAGTCTGTGGAAATGTTGGTCAAACTATTTAGGGCCCTTCTGAGGCTTTCTCTCCTGCATACAAACTGGTCTAAGAGGTGAATTTAATTTTCATCTCATGCAGTTGGAGATTGAGGATCATGATGATGAAAATTGTAAAGAAGAGAGTTAAGGACATTTGGAAGTTTTACTCAGCTCAAACTGAAACAAAAATGATTATTCTATTGCTGCAGATTAGCTATTGTATGAATTATTAGTATTGATTATATGCTGTGAAAAGTTCTACACATACCCTTATGATGAGATTTGTCCTCTGGAATTGATAAATGGGTTCCCAGTGACTTGGTTGAAGAGCGAGAGATGTTTTACAGTGCATGATGATGATTACAAAAAGACATATTTTCTTACCCTTAGTGGTATAACTATGCATATAGTTTTGGTTTTTACCAGCTCAGGTTTTGAGATATCCATCTCTGAGATTTCTGTTGCCACCCAAGTACAATGGTTAGGCTTTGAAGTGGGTGATATGGATAAAATCCTCTATCACAGTATAAGTAATTTTATATTGCAATATCAACATCACAATATATAACATAATCTGGAAAAATCAATTGAGGAACTGTTTATAGATCAAATAACCACACAGGGATATCTCTTTTTGGCTAAACCAGCAAATTAAAAACCTGACAAATCAAGGTACTTCCTCACATATGAAAAAAAAAAAATTAAAATCAAATATTTTGTAAAACAGTCTTCAGACACATCGATTTGCAACATTGCCCTCAATGGCCTATAGTACCCAGACATACTAACTGGGTGGATACCACTTTAAAAACCAGTGGTTCCAAACAACCATCAAGGAGGCGGATCCCACTAAGATAGCCATTGCAGGGCATGCATGACCAGGGGAAAAATGAGGAGTGGAACTAAACTTGAATGAATCTGATTAATTTGTAAGAAATAGTCATCTGATGGCGCAAGGCTGTCAAGATTCAGGTTAGCGAGATCAAATGACAAAATAGTTTTCAAACAGGTAATGCTCATTGATCAAACACAACCAATCAAATCTTAAATATGATAGAGCCTTGACTTGACTTGTTTTTGATAATGTGAATTTAATAAAATTCTCCTTGACTCCTTTTGTAACTAGTTCCCAAGGTATTGATATCAGTTGATAAAAACTAAATTAAGTTAAGTGTTGGGAAGGGGCTGGTGCCTAAATTCTTTTTCAGCTTCCATAGGGGGGGCTTGACAGAAAAAGTCAAGAAGAAGCACTGGTAGTAACGGTATGGCAGAATCTCCAATGGTTGACAATTTTTTATCTTCTCATGGTATATACTGTATTATCATATCGCCCAACCCTAATGGAGGTGAATGGGATTTAATTTGTAATGCTCACAGAATTTAAATTTTACATTTAAACATCTCTTTCCAGAAACAGTGTCCCAGTTATGGATGATGTACAGAACGCACTATCAACAGTTTTCATAGGAACTACTTTGTAGTAAAGAAATAGTCCTTTAAAATTAAAGACTCACTATAAGTAATGACAGATTTACAGGCATTAACAGATTCACAAAAACACAGTGATGAGTTTTTAGGGAGAGTTAAACTCTGTTACATATCTGTTCCCTAGATGATTTTAAAAGATTTCCTATCATCACATTTAATCCCTACAAATCCCTTTGATAAAGGGCGGTTACAATTATCTGTCAGTTATTTAGCAGAAGGAAATGCTCACCTTAAGCTCTGTGCTTTAACTGTCTCAACACTTCAACCCAGGCATAAAGCAGCTTCCCCATAATGCTGTTAGATGGCTTTGATCTTTCAACAAGACGCTCCAGTGTCATCGTTTGCTCTTGCACATAAAAGAAATACATCACTGTCTCACTTTCTCCTGTTAAGCAGACACGTTATCTGTTGCAGGGAAAATGTTTCTATGAAGAGTGATTGGTTAATTAAGGGTGTTTTCTCATACCCCTTGGACAGGATACTGTCTCTGTGTGGTAGATGGAAGACAGCCAGTGAAGGGAAGCCAGTAAAATGAAAGAGCACACTCTTTGGTGCCCGTAGGGGCTGATTGAAGTTAGCCGAGCTTTCACATAGTAGAATTTTCTTCCTACCCAAGTTAAAAGGGTCCTTTTGCAGAAAGGGAGACCAGGGGAGAACGATGTCTTTATTTTAGTGAGAGGGATATATTGTTGGTGTGAATGCAGTAAAATTTTATAGTCAGAAAAAAATCTAGATATGTATATGTAGGTGCCTTTGGCTAGAAGCTTACTATCATCAATCACCCAACCAATTAAACTGATGCTTGGGTGTTTGGCTCCCTATTAAAAAGCTTGGCTCAACTTCAGCAGCAACTTTACGTTGTGTCCAGGCTTCTGGCTGTAATTAAAGTTTTCCTCCCTCCCGTCTGTTTGTTGCTAAAAATGTGTCATGCTGCAGCTGTTGAAGACACATCAAATTGTTAATCCTCACTGTCCATCTGTACAGTTGCATCAGCTGAACCAAATCACTGAGTCGATCACATGGATCAACACTCTAACCATTCAGCTTTTCAATCATCTTGTGGTTATCTAATTGCCGCCCACTACTGCTAATAAGACATAATCATCTGTGAATCATTGTGTTTTGATCTTTCTTGCTGCAATCAGCTTCGGCATAAATCCATCTGCAGTGAAGAAGTGTTTGTGCAAAATGACTTGCTCAGAGAATATGGCATGCTGACATACGGTTCTCAGATCTTTTACTAAATTAAAAGTAGCAATACCATAATGAAAAAATACTCATACAACTCCTATAAGCAGTATATACACATTTAATAAAATGTAGTTGTATGCAGCTATAAGAACAAGTGTTTATTAATGACGACTTTTACATGACTATTACAACTGAGTTTTACTATATTGTCATTCATGTATTGTCATTCTGTTTATACATCAGCCTCCACTTACATGTGCACACAAGAGGAGTCATAGTTGTTGACATATACATTAATTAACACATCTGCTTACAGCTACATCATACTGTGATATGATGCATTTATTCAATGCTTACATACTGCTTATAAATGCTAAACATGTGGGGTTAAAGGAAAATGTTACTGCTATTTTATATAGGTCAGCTGCTGAGTAGCTTAACATATAGCAATATGTCGCATTTGTATTAGCGCATCATATGTTTCATTTAAATCTGCAAAGCATCTAAGAACTACAGCATTCAGATAAATGTAGAGGTATAAAGTAGCATACTGTAAAATGGAAATAATCAAGTATAAGTACATTAAACCTGTCCTTAGGTACTGTTGACTTTTCTCCACTGCACATAAAATACAGAGACAGGTGAGGGAGTTAATGAATTACTACTGTACTATATACAGAAGTATAGCATGTTGTGTGTTGTCTATTCTCATCATGTTGACACTATGATGACCTACAGTAAACAGAGTGGCATTAGATAAAATCGTCTCCTCATGTATAAGCAATTTGTTTAGTTAAATTCAGATTATAATATGTTATTGTTAATAGTGTTATCCACAGAGGCTTTATGAAAGATCAGTGTATAAATGGTTGTGTACTGTATACTGTATATCCAACCAATCATTCATAGTGCAGTGATTGGGTTCATACCATTTAGACCTTTAGAACAGTAGAGGGAGCTACTGCCTAATAGGAAAAATAGAGGAAGACTTTCATTTAAAAAGATTGTGACTGCATTTTGTGCATGAACACGTTTTTGTGTGACTGTTGCGTGCAGGTGTGTGTTGTACATACAGTACCATGATAATTGACAATTTCAACACTAACTAACTGAATGTCTCTCCAGGATCCGAGGGGTTTGAAGTATGCCGGCTGTCAGTTTCCCATATGAGAGCATTCAAATCTCCCTCGTCTCATTTACTTTAATTGGCTGTTTATTTTCTTCTCTTTTTTCTTTGATGGGTTTCTTTACCGTGTGGCATCTCAGACTCCAAACATGTTACCCCTCTCTCTTTGCACACACATACACATACACACTCAACCACATGCCGAGACAGATTAATAGTGACAATCCACTGGAAGCCATACCCATGCCTTTTCATCAGGTGAACTAATCAGGCAATTAGTTAAAACTCATTAGAGTCAGTCTCTGACTTTGGGAAAGACAAGTTATTTTTACTGAAAAAGTATTACATGAGTGATTGTGGGATGCTCACTGCTTTGTGAAATCCATATCCCATTGAAATGTTAGAGGGATTTAAACCTGGCATAAATGTCTGTGTGGTAGAATCTCTATATCTTCTTATAAAGAAGCTCTCTGGCTCTTTAAATTCTTGCAGCACTGAACTCAGAACAGAGGTTAAAGAGGATTTTTTTCATGTTGGCATTTCATAATCCAATTTAATGTTTCCTTCAGCCCTCTGTCGTATCTTGATTTGTAGAAATGTTTTGTACTGAATTTCCCAGGCTAACAGTTCACTGCTAATAGTTGTAATATTGGAAGCTTAGTACACTCTCACTGTTCAGAAATCTTTAATAAAGCGGATGAAGCAGAGCTGCAGAGGACACTATTGAAGTGCAATATCTTTGTGCTGGGAGGGATCTCCTCTGTGTGGTTGTATATGTCTGGTTTCAAAGTGTGTGCTGACTGTGGGATGCAGCTCTGCCGACATCGATGTGTAAGTGTATTGATGGATGCCAGGCAAATTTTAAAGCGCTTTGGATAAAAGTGCTGTATAATTGCAGTCCATTTACCATTTGTTTCTTTAAAGGATGAATTTAGTGACTTCCTCAGGCTGTGTGTCTCCATTGGTTTACTCCAATCCATGGGCAGCTGAGGATTATTTTAAATATTGATGTGTTTCATGTACCGATACAGTATGTGCATGAAAAAGAGAGCAAGCGAGAGCGTGAAAATTAAAAAATCTGCCCCATCACTCCAATTAGAGTCTGTATCTTGTCGTCACACTCCTAAGATCCTGCAGTAAAATGATTTTAAAGCCACCGGTGTATTTCCTGTGACAAATCACCATCTGTTGTGTTTGGACAAAGAGGTGAAATCACATCAAGCAGCTGATGTTGTTTGTTGGTGCAACTCTTTTCTAGGCTGTCACTTTCTGACAGTAAATCCCACAGGACTGGTGTAACTACTCTAAACACACACACACACACACACACACATACACACACACAAACACACACACTGACTGATTTGTTCATGTCCAACGTAATGAGTTTTTCTAACTCTTTGTAATTCCTCTTTTTTGTTTCAGCCTAAACTGTAAATAGGAAGAAATGTATATAACCTTGTTTATAACCTTTCCAATAATATTGTAACCTTGTGAGCTATCATCATGCTCAAGATGGAAACTATACCCAAAAAACTGACATACAAAACCAGCATCACCTCAAAATAAAGACTAGCTTCTAGCTACTAGCTTTCTACTTGGACTGCCTTTTTGCAGTGAGTGCCAAAAGTGTGACTTTAGGGCAAAGTAAACCCTGAAAATAACCGTAAAACTGTATGAGGTAGAGGTGCCCCTTTTTTGCCCATAACCTTTAGAGAGTCTGTATACGCCAATGTTCTTTATATAAAACGGAAATGATGACATGTTCAGGACTCTAACCATTTAAAGCGATAAGAGGATAGACAGTCACAAACATCGTGCCAGAGGGGTTAACTAAGATGGCGTTAGAGTGACCCTATCCTGTCCGGAGTGTGATGTGTTAGTGCTGCAGCAATACTGCAGAGATTCATGTTGTAGTGACAGGAAGATATAGTCAATGAGGCTCTGACTTGGTTGGTTGTAATTTTAACAACCTATGAAAGCAGCAATACATTTATTAATCTAAAATTTATTGCAAGCAGTTCTGGAGCTTCACAGCTTCAGTTATCCAAAATTGTAAAGATGTAGATTTGGTGTATATTGCACAAAAACATCCAAATAGAGTACAGCAGGTAGTAGCACATCAGCATGCTGCCTTGCTTCTAACAGTGCTAGCTGACACTGACCAGAGGGAGGCAGCAGCTTGACCTTTCATGAAGCCCAGCATCTGACGGCTCCCCACCACCTGCCTGAGGACATGGCAAAGAAACACTGGAGCTGATACCTGAAGACTGGCTGTGAAATGACCTGAGCCAGTTGTTATACTTCATCAGTAACACCTGTGACAAATACAAACCACAGTCTTGTCTTTTTGGTGTTTAGAAAAACTGACACATGGAAATATCAGAATGTCTTACATGTAACATGGATCATTATCAAATCCATCATATTAGCCACATATATTTGTTCATACTGTGTATCTGTAAAATAGGCACCATAGTGAGAGCTCCTACTTCTAAAGTTTGCATGAAGATGTTCTTGTGTCTTAAATGCATCTTATTTGTTGGATCTTTATTTATAGCCAGTTCTTTGCTACTGTAATGAATCAGTATCCCTTCAGGGATGAAAACTCCTCTGATGTGGAGCACAAAGACACACCCAGAGAGATATTTCAGAATTCAGCGGCAGTCACAGCAGGTAGAAGTGCTTTTGAACAAATTAATCAGCCTCAGAGAAGTGATCGACTATTTATCTGGCCTACAGCTTATATAGATCCCTTAGAGGTACTAAATGAGACATGCAGATACATATTATACATTAGACAAGCACGGATGAGATTAATGCTCTAGGACTGAAAGCTTCTTAGATTCACGTTTCGGCATTTCTGTACTGTTAAAGAGTCGGGATGATTTACATGGAGATAGGATACAAGTTAGGATAATCTAAGTGGATGTTTTCGCTGACAATGTCCCTGCGAAATACTGATGAAACAAAGGAGAAGAAAATCAGACAATACAGATGCGCAGTTCCACTAATGAGCAAGTACAACAATCTTAAACTTAAGCTCATGGTCATCCTTGTAGTCTTGCAAGTGATTTGGGAAAGTTGGCTGAGTAAAGTGTATGTTACAGTAATGGTGTTTGTTTAGGGGCTTTTATGGCCAGTGCAGTAAAGTCGTACTAAGCTAGAAGGTAGTAAGCTGCAGGTGGGTACTCCATAAAAGACATAAAGACATTGTATTTATAAGGGCTTTAACAATGAACAAAACACAGTATCTTCTATTCTGTACCATTCTCTGCTCTGATCTATGATGTTTTTTCCTCATTATATATATTGCTGCCTTCATAGCAATAAGAGTAAGCATTCTTATAGAGACCCTCTATTTATTCAATCCAGGTCTGTTTCTATTTACTTCTCTTCTCTTCCCTCCTTTATACCTACTGCGTCATAATGAGCTCTGACATGTGAAGTTTAATAGCACCCACTGTTGGCCATTTTGTGTCACTACACAGCTGCAGGGCAGACTGACTTTAAAAGATTTACTATCCCTACTCTGCAAGTGAACAGGAGCTGCATTGCATTTCAATGTGCTGCCAATATTGCCACTGCATACTAAAACGTGTAAAGTTAACCTCCGAGAATTACTTTATGATATCTGCGCTTGGTGTCACACTGAGATTCACTCTTGAACACTATGTAGCATCTCTTTCTGTACCCTACAGCTTTCTGTCTCAGTCACAAATAGGAACAGGAAATAGGATGCATTAGTGTGTGTGTGTGTGTGTGTGTGTGTGTGTGTGTGTGTGTGTGTGTGTGTGTGTGTGCCCTGAGTTATTACACACTTGCTGACTGCATTGCATGTGATCAAACAGAGTACAGGAGAATAAAACAAAATGGTGAATAAGGATGTAGATGTATGGTGATATAATACTTTGTAATACTTTATAACAGTATGAATGTTTGCAAGTGGTTCACATTGGTTTTTACCTGTGCCTCTGCATCAATAAGACATTTTCCTGTACATTTATTGTATTTCTGATTCAATATGTGAACAAAATCAAAAAAGAGTATAGAAATGAATAGGTGTGTATAATGTGTGGTTTTAATCACATGGAGATTAATTAAGCAAGCGCAAGGACATGGCAGCTCTCTACTACCATACTCATGCACAGTATAGGGTGAGAGGAGACGGGCAGGACAGGCGAATGGATGGACAGTGAAAAAAGAGGAAATCCGGACCATCTATTTATTCTCTCTTTCTGCGTCTATATGAGAGAACAGAGAAATGTGAGCTTTCTATTAGAGGGAGAGGGTGGGGAGATAGAGGGAGGGAGGGAGAGTTAGAAGGAGGTGGATGAACACATGATACAGTGAGATGAGAGGAGAGGAGGAAAGTGAGACTGATAGGAAAAGGGAGGACAGGAAACGTAGAGAAGAGAGGAGAGCCAGATGATAGAAAAAGTGTGAGTGGAGGCTTGATAGCTAGATAGATAGCTAGATAGATAGATAGTTAGATAGATACAGATAGATGCCGATAGCATCATGTTAGGATTTAGGTGTGTCCTTTTGTGTTAGAGTTTTCATTCATATAACAGACAGAAGAGGCAGGGAAGAGCAACACTTTTCCTCTCCGACACATACACACACACACACACACACACACACACTCATCTTACGCACATACATGTGCATTTACAAACACCAACACATATATTTTCACTGCGGAGAGAGAGCGACTCCCCTCCTCTGTGACTCCAGGGAAAAGAGGGGAAGCGACAGATTTTACAGCTCACACACATAGACACACACACACACACAGACTCTTTGTGTTTCTCTCATCACACACACCCAGAAGAGCACGTGTTTGTTTTAGAGTGGACTAACGACAGAGGGATGCATCATGAAGGTGAGCTCTCTTTACTATAAATTTATTTATTTTTTGTGTGAGTGTGTGATGTTACTGGGCTCTCATCCATAAGCATGTTCATGAATTGGTTTCATTATTTTTTTCTGTCTTACTTTCATTACTTTGACTATCCATCTGCCTATCTATTATCTATTATCTATCTGTCTGTGTATCTTCTTACCTAATGGTCTTGAACTGAAAATAATATTGTGCTCTCGACCTGTGTGCTGAAGATGTGAAAGTGATAATGTTTCTCTCTGGAAGTGTCAGGTGTTCTGACTGTTCTTTGGCTGCAAGTGCTTCACACCCAAGTGGCTTTTTACAGCAAGTGTGTGTGTGCAGAGAGGGAGTGTTGATTATAGTGTAGGACTCGAGGACAGTTGTGTTGGTGGTGTTCTTGCACATTGTGCTTTGTTTGTAAGAATCAGAATGAATCATTTTCAAATGTTGGTGTCTTTTATCTGTTACACTGATGTTTATATGATAAGAAGTAGCTCAGAACTATCTTCATGTGTGTATCCCTGTAGGGGAGTCCATGCACGCTTACAATGCTGCGCATGCTCATGCAGACTTGAGTAAATCTTGAAAAAGGTGCTGATATTGACTTGGTTGTGTGAATATTTCATTCAGTGGCTAACATAGTTTGCTGTGCGGCCAACCTTCTAGCAACACTGTCTCAGTGTAGCATCACAGCTCCTTTAATACTTGTGGAACCTGTGAAGTCTGCGTCTCTGATGCTGCACAGAGCCAGCAAGAACTTTAATGAGAGATATGATTTTTTTTTCTTTTTGTTTATTTGGCAGTGGATAGAAATTGGTTCAGAGCTGTCTTTCATTTATCTGTCTATTCATAATGTAATTTCTGTGTAATGTAAAAATAAGGTGGTAAGTGTTTATATGTGGTTATACTATATTGTTTTGCTGCAATTAAAACCTTAAAGGATGTAGTAAAAGCAATAAATGTTTGGGGGCTGTGTATCACACACTCTGGATATGACTTTGATTATGTCAAAGGGATATTTTTTAGCTGTAGCACTTGGTGTCTTGGGTTTCAAATATTAACTCCACTCAAATATAGAGGAATACATCCACCTCTGAATTTCTTCAAAGAAGTCAAACTTCTAGTTTGTCTACCAGAGATCACTGACAATGAGTTTATTTTTCAACTGTAAAATGTCACGTTCAGGACATATTTTGGTCACAGTTCTTTGAAAAAATAAATTTAAGGGATCCTTATCATAAATTATTTTTTATATTGAGTTTTACAGTTAAAAAAAAAAGACTATCAGCCGATATATTCTAATCATTCAAATATCAACCTTAAAAAGGCTTGTCTTACATGTCAGCATGCCTTACAAATTGCATCCGGAAACACACAAAAAGGTATCCATGAATTTTTGTCACTTTGGGTAAATGGTACATAATAACATAATTCCCCAAAAAGCGAAATATCCCTTTAACTGAACACTGGAGTTTTAATTTCATAGCACACTTCATCATAACACAAATCAAATCAAAGAATGCTGGAGGAGGACAACCAGACTAAGCTTGCCCAGTCTTACCTCACTGTGAACTGACCAGCTCTCATTGGCTGTTTTAGAATTAATCACTGATCGGTGCACGATACAGGACTCAGGCCCATGCAGTAAATATTACTGTAATCGCGTTTTACTGTCATTTTATCCACTGCGTGTCCAAGATAAACTTGGACAACTATAAATCAGCCCAAGACTTTTACAGCTAGATTTTCCCTTTATCATTACTCCTTCTTTCCCTCTGTCTTCTTCTCTATTTTTTCCCCTTTGTCTCTGTCTCTCTCTGTCTCCTGGTCCCATCAGTCTTTCACCCTGTTTGCACAGAGGACTACCTGACAAGTGGGCTGCTGGGCCAAAATGGGCTGGCCAAGTCTATACTACACTCAGACTGTCTATCTGTGGGGAGTAGGGGAGAAAAGAGATGGGCAGTATATTGATGGGAATGAAGAGAGATAAAAAGGCAGTGTAATGAAAGAATGGAAGGGGTGGCACTGTGAAGAAGAGAAGAGAAGGACATGAGGGAAGATAGATACAGATACAGATAAGATGACATGGCAGAGAGTCTTTCATAATTCTGCCCACAGACAGCATCAATATGCTGGGTACACAGACACACACTGCCACACATGCAGACACACACACACACACACACACACACACACACACACACACACACACTTCTGCACACACACAAGCATGCAGACACACACACACAAACAGACCCAGAAGCCATCAGACCATGGTGCTAAGCCCAGCAGACAGTAGAGCACAAAACACCTGAAATGGTATCCATGACAACCAAACTACTGACTCCAGCATGTTAGTCAAAAACAGTGGGATAGATCTAGAGTCAGTACATTCACTGTGCATGATATTTCTTCAAAGATGGGTCATTCTGGCCAGACCTCACTTCTTGAAGAGGCTTGTTCACATTGAAGGTTAGAGTTTGGGTTAGCTCAGTTCAGGGTTAAAGCAGTCTGACTCAGTGCACGTTGTCTGCAGAAACTGTTGTATTAGACTTCTTTCTACTCTCCCTCTGTAGCATTATCTGGTGCCATTCTCAATGAGAAACAACAAGTGGTAGACTCAGCTAACAAGCTGTATTCTAATGATGGAAAACTTCCAACCAAAAAATATTTGACTTGTTCCTGGTGTGCCTCCATGCGCCATTTAAGCACTTAACATTCAGGTATAGAAGCAACAAAGCCCTAATATTCCAGCACAGGATTTCTTCCTAAAATCATGACTGCGTTCAGCCAATCAGCTTTATTATCGTTTACACTTGCTGTGCCAGTTTATTTTGATCCAAATCCAGAATCGGATGCAAATGTTCTGTTATTAAAATACATAATTTAGGAGGATTGTGCAGTGTGTTCTCTCTGAGCACTTAGCAGTATTGCTGCATTACTGCATTTAATTCAGTGTTGTTTCTAATGTATATAATAATGTGGGGTGATGTAGACATTTATTACTACACTTTAGTGGCATATGTGTGGAGTGTGTGGTACCTGTTATATCTGTGAATGTATGATTATAATGGACTTTTCAAAATTAATTACACATATAGACTTTTTTTTTTTCGCACAGACTGCTACCTGTATGCTGAGTGTTTCAGAAACTTGGCTGGCTCTCCGCATTGCTGCACTGTGGAAGAATGTCTCTCATTATCACATGAGCTCTGCTGGAAGAAAAGTCTGAAAAAATGAAAATGCACTGTGCAGTTGATGCCTATGGAACATTTGTTTGTGCTCACTCTGAGAGCTGCTCAAAGTTTGATATTCTGTCAAAGTAATATTTCAGCAGTATGATGCAGAACAGGATGATTTATTTGTTCTCTAGCCAGAGCCAAGCTATTGACAAGCTTTACAAAGGAATAATATAAAATCCTTGAACCAAATTGAACTCTGATCTAGACTTGTTCCGGCATTAAAATTAGACTTTTGTGAACTTTTGTGACATTCATTTTCTGCATCTCTTTTGATCTCAAACTGATGAAAGTGATGAAATATTTCAGCTGATAGGCCTATATGAATTTGTAGTCTTTAAGTCTGGGATATACTAAAAAACTGCAAAGTTGTACAATGCAATATGGAGCTTGCTTCAACCATTGCAAGCTATCAAATCAAAAACTACAGATAAGAAATCCCAAAAATTGTCAGTCAAAATATTGATATTGGTAAGACTCTGGATTAACATTAGATGACAATGTTTTGGATGATCACTGCATAACAATTTTAATCAATATACCTTTTTCACAGCAGACATTTTGACATTTTGACTTAGGAGAAGCACAGTTGGAAGTAACAACATTAATGATAGCTGTCTTTCATGTAAGTGTCCAAGTAAGCCATGGCAGTGACCGATTATACATAATAACAGTGCCCTGGAGCTGACAAAACTATTAATGTTATTAATTACACTAGTGCTTTCCTGCTTTGTCAAAATGTCTGCTGTGAAAAAGGTCTATTATTGAAACCACCAGAGTGTGGTTAGGTTTAGTGAACTAAAACCACTTGGCTAAGTTTAGGATTTTTTTTTTCCTAATGTTGAATATTTTTTAAAAAGCCATCACACAAACTGGGCCTCTAGTGTCAATGGCTAATGCATTGTACACTCATCCACCACCTCAACCACATCATTACTTTTTGCTGTGCTATAAAAACATTACACTCCTGTTAGTTAGAAATTTCTGCAGCACTCTCGTCTCTGTGTTGTCTGAGAGCAGACCATTGAACATCACTGCCACTTGAACAACTGGAACACTGACACGAAATGTCCTCAGAGACAAAGAAAGAGTCAGAATTCAGTCCAGTGTACAAAAATACATGGTGGTTTGATGCCTCATGCCACAAGCCGCCTTGACATATCTCTGGAACCAGCAGCTCCGCCTTCCTCTCTACTGATCGGACACACTCAAACGGACACACACACACTCTTCCTGAAGCCACTGATTCTGCACTGTGGACAGACACATTATCCATGATCCTGTGCTAACAAGGATTTAACCAGGCAAAACAAATGACACCTCTCAGAACATTACAAGATCTTAGCAGAGAACACAGTCTGATTTATAAAAGCATTAATTATGGATGGACCTTTATTACATCAGATGCGTAGGAGAGGAGAGGAGAGGATGTTGACTCTTTTTGGTCAGTGCTCATCAGGGATTCACTCTTTGTGCTTTTTTTTTGATTAAATTAGTTTTTACAGAGCATAATATATTTACATCTCTACTCCATACACATTTTTATACACTTTTGTTTTATTAAATTTGTGTATTGAAATGCATTAACTTGATCGTTTTGAGTCCAGGGTGAGCAAGATTAAATTTCACTACAGTAATAATACATCAGTATAATTTTACAGTTTTATAGCTGTTGTCTGTGTGACAGATGGCATTGTTGTGAAACCAGTGCTATACATTTTTCACAGCAGTAAACCCAGCACCTACTTAGAGTCTGGGATGTGCATGTTTGTCCTTGATTTTCAGACTGTACAGGCTATTCAGCAGCATTCATGTCTCTGATAGTTCAGTGTTTTGTACAACAGAAGTGTGAGCTCATCTATTTCATGACTGCGACAGCTCCACTCTGCATCAATTCTCATTAAGCTGCTGTCGCTATGCAATTAACAGCTACATTAATTTTGCTTAAATTAACTAGGGGAGAAAACATGCAGAGGGATTATCAATTTGTCAAAAAAGACGTATTGTTATCTTGAAGAAAATTATTAATATGAACAGTGGCTTTGCACTTAGAGGTCAAAAGTCAGTATTTTAAACCTCTTACACAGAACTACTGGCAGAACTACATGGGATGCAGCCATTATTAAAAATAGGTACTGTCTTAAAACAGTAAAAGGTGCATATATGTACATTGAAATTATATGTACAGTTTTTGGTTGCTGTAATAATTCCTTCTGTTCATACTGGCCAATAGAAATCCCTTCCTAATGCGATTCCAATTTAAGAGATGGGGGACAAAATCCACAGTCCTTGTTCTGTGTTTAAAAAATTATTTAAAGCTAACAAGGCTTTAGTAGTCTGAGTTAGACAAATCAAGTGAGTGTCCTCAAAAGCTAAAGACAGAACATAAAGACAACAAACTAGCAAAGACTTGCAGGGGTGTCCTCTGTAAATGCTGACTGAGGCTGATTGCTGATGAGAAACAGCTGGGTAGACAGGTGATGATGTCACAGGTGATGTAAAGAGGAGGGGAAACCCCAAATTGGAGGCAATCAGTGGACCGGTGAGGAATGAATGACAGAAACTGGAAGGAGAGAAACTAGGGAGAGTTTGTGGGCAACTGTGTCTGAACCTGACGTTGAAAGAGAGGGAAATGATGCAGGAGGCACTGCACTCTTGTTACTATATTTTTAATGCTGTTTCATGTACATTTTCGATACATTCTAAAATGATCAATTCTTTCATGTAAGTACCTTTTTTGATGATGTATTTTCAGAAAAGCAAAAGTAGATCATTCTCACAGTGGACATATTGACTGTTGTCACCTTAAACAGGTGTAACTAATAACATCAATGCAGGTGATCCAGTTTCATGGCCCTGGTATTATGCATGCTGGTCCAATGGCATAGGTTACTGGGCCACTTGAATGGAATTGAACCATTGTTACTGGTAACAATGGCTCTATTAGTAGCTTTTCCTGCTATGACAAGTCAAAATGTCCACTGTGAGAAAGGTCTATAACCTCCAGTTGTGTTTCAATAGTTTTTTAATCTGTTTTATCTCATGCAGTAATCTGTAAGAAAGCTTTTCTTATAAAAAGGATCACTTTGGACAAGCGTTACTGAATTGGAGAAGGACTAATTGGTACAGTAGCGTATCTTCATAGTACAGTGGTTACAGTCAGGATGACACATTTGCTTATTCATTGTGACAGTATGTAACTAAGAAACTGTTACTCATAGTAGTGGTAAAAAGAGCAATTTTCACCCTTTAAATTCAACATGAGTAGTCTTTTCCTAAAGTTTGATTTTCTAATGTTTGTACCACCACTGCCAGATTCTTCCTTGTACAGGTAATGTAAAAAACAAATAAAAAAATTAAAAGAAATGAATGACCTTAACTTTGTCTCTCAGGGGCAGAGCAATTTTACATACCATTAAAAAACAAACTCGTACTTTTTAATGGCCACATCTGGATGGGGCTCAGCAGGACTGCAGATGATGTGCAGGAAGTTTTTTGTGGCAGTGTTATTATCAGTGCAGAAAAGTCTAGCCTCAGTGATTTTTAAAGTTATCTCCATGTCCTGGTGCTAACTCTGCCACTAAATTTCTTGACGTGCTAGCATTACTGTGAGCTTCAGCATCCCTGGTGTCTGCATGAGGGAAAGAAGGCACAGAAGGCTGACAGACTGTCAGGGTCATACACACAATAAAATTTATACACTCTGCTCAAGGTAAAACGCAGCGTCAAGCAAAAGCAACTGTATCAATGACAACAGTACAGACTGTTCTTCATTGAGGGATACAAGTGCCAAATGCCTCGTCAGTTGTTTATTTCAAGGTAACAGATTAACAAGACTAAGAGTCTATAGCCATGCTAGCAGCTCTGTGAGGCTGTACTTCATAGCTTTGAGCTAAATGCTAACATCAGCATGCTAACGTGCTCACAATGACAATACTAACATGCTGATGTTTAGTATGTTTACCATATTCTCCATCATAGTTTAATGTGTCAGCATGCTAACATTTGCTAATTAGCACTAAACACAAAGTACAGCTGAAGCTATTGGGGATGTCATTAGTTTTACAGGTACTTAGTTATAAAACAAAAGTATTGGACAAATTGAAATTTTAACCTGATGATGGCACTAGATGAAAAGTTAAGGGATCACCAAAGTTTATTTCAATTCATCCTGAGTCAAACATATGGTGACGGAAGAGGAAAAGTCAGTAGTCTTCATCCTCTTAAGTCCATATATGTCTGTACAAATTTTCATGAAATCGATGGACTGACTGACCAACCGCCATTGTAATTCCTAGAGCCATGCTGCGTTCATTTGGAACTTCTTAATCCTTTCACAGACACACACACACACACTTCAATTCACACACACACAAATGGACAGCACTACACAGACACCCAGACATACTGTAAGCCACTCATACCAAGACCAATAAACAGCTGACACATTGTCAAAGAGCTGCTGCAGGGTTTAAGTTTGGATAAGAAAGACACGCACTTATTACTGCATTGTAATTGCACACACACAAGCACCCAAAGCACCGATGCACTGACAAAAAAAGCTGCCATACTTCACAAAGTCCTGCATCGTGAAAAGTTGTAGGCGCTACAAGTCTCTGAAAAAGGTCACAGTGAAGAGTTGTTGCTCAGCTTTATTTTAGCTGCACTGCAGATATTGTGCCGAAGCCCCTTCTGGAGAACAGTTCTTCTCTCTGTCCCCAAGGTGATAACCTTATTCGGCTATAAAAAAACAACTCTGACTTTGACACAGGCAAAAAGAAAATCAAGTTTTTTTCCTGAATTAAGTTTACACAACTGAGTTGTGTGGGGTATGCTTGTTTTCATGTTTATTTGTGAATGCACCTGTTTGGAGAATTTTTGTTGCCACACAAACATGATGATGATGATGATGATGTTGGCTGATATCCTGTTTTTGAAGCTGCTGATAATGTCCTCACTTGGCCATCAAAAGTCTGGTCAAATTAAACAGGAGGAGACAGGGAACTGAGCCCTTATTATGAATCAATTCATGACAGTCTTCCTCTCTCACTCTCTCTCTCTGTCTTTCTTTGCTCCCTGCCATCGTGGTAATTTAGCAGAGGGCTGTGGCTTGTCAAGGGATCAAGCCCAAGCAGCTCTACTGGCAGAGCTTTAATGAAACACTTTTGGCCCACAAAGGATGTGTGTGCTTGAGTGGGTATGTGTGTGTTTGTGTGTGTGTGTGTGTGTGTGTGTGTGTGTGTGTGTGTGTGTGAGTGAGTGTGAGGGTACTCAGTAAACCATCTTCTCTGTCTATATACACTAGCTGAGCCAGTGTAATTGAACATCCTGCTGATTCCACCACAAACACATGGCATCACACACACACACAACACATGCACAAGCAGTGAAGTGTAGTTTTGTAGTGACATGACCGATGGCAATAGGACACACTAGCTACTAGGGATATGCAGAGGAGAGCAGTGGCAGGACATGCCATCGGATGGTTGGAAGTGTGGAGAAAAATGCAGGGGTCTGCAACAGCATCTACTTTTTAGTAAAATGAGAACGCAGTGTTAGCTAGAGTACTGTAGTCAACAAAAAACACATATCTCATGTATCGCTACACCAGCAGGGGCATATTGTAAGAGTGATATCCTGATTATAGTTTGGAGTATCAGTTCTGTTTAGAAAGTATAGAAATTGTAAAGAAGGAGGGTTAAGAGGGTCAGAGGGTTGTGTGTTTGTAGGAGTTTATGTTTGTGTTTTTGTGTGTATGCGTGTGTGTTTGTGGTGGAAGGAATAGGGTGGGCGGAGCCGACTCTGCAGAATAGTAATAATAATAATCATAATAAACTTAATTTGTATAGAAGATACAAAGTGCTCTCCAAGGAAAAGATAACAGAATAGAGTGAGTAGAATCATCAAACACAGAGACAATAAAATATTGTTAAAAGTAGATAAAAAACATAAAATGGCAGAAGGATTTAGATCAAATCAGATTAAACATACAAAATATTTACAAAGGCTGTCTTATTATGAAAGAATGTGTGTTTTTGTGTGTATGTGTGGGTGGTGAAGTGAATAGGGTGGACACGGTCAACTCTGCAGAAAACTAATAGTACAACTGTGCAATCAGATAGACAGTGGTGGAAGAAGTATTCAGATCCTTTACTTAAGTAAAAGTACTGATACGACACTGTGAAAATACTTCACTACAAGTAAAAATCCTGCATTCGAAACCTCACTTAAGTAAAAGTATGGAAGTATTGTCAACACAAATTACTTAAAGTATCAAAAGTAAAAGTATTCATTGTGCAGTAAAATGGTCCCTGTCAGTGTTTTACTGTATATGATGTTTTTGGATTAATATTCCTGCTGCGTTGATGTGTATGTTGCATTTTACTGCTGTAGGCGTTTAAGGTTAATTTACTACTTTATATACTGTTGAGTAGTTTATACAGCAATGCATCATATTCTATAAGATCATCATGTGTTTTTAGCATCGCTGTCCTGTGAAAACCACTTTTCATGAGCTCAGTCGTTTTCAGCTTTGTGACCATGCATTTAAAGGGTCGGTTCACCCAAATTGCAAATAATGTTGATTTGTTTCCAAATTTAGGGCAAACCTGTCTCAATTCCTTGCATCTCTTTAACATACAGGAAAACGTAGAATAGAGAGGATGCTATTCAGATACACTTAAACTCTACTCTGAACAGTGCAGACTCTAAAAGGGACAAAAGAAGCATATTTTCCTCATTCTTATTGCTGAACCAGCAAAAAAATAAGTCTTTCCACTGTTTTCAAACCACTCAATGCTGTGCATATATCTAAATACTTATAGTATCAGAGCTGACAGACATTCTTTGCCTTAGACAATGCATGCAGTGCGCTGTGTGCTCCTAGCTTAAAGGCTGAACCAAGATAGACAGGGCTGACCGAATCGACCAGAGGGTTGATTGGGTGTGTTAACGCTGGGCTCAGGTCTCATCATGGTCAGCTGGTCTGTCATGTCATTTTAATGGGACTATAATTGACTTATTGATTTTGAGAGCCTGGCTGGGATCAATAGGAACAGCTGCTTTGCATGGGGGGGGGGGAGTACATAATAGTGGCTGACATATTGTTGTAACCGATGTAAAAGGGATAGCAATGACGTTTTATTAATTATCAAAACACAACATGATGATCTTGAGATTTTACTGCAGAATCTCCACAATGTCAATGTTGAGTTTCAGAGTATCTACTGCTAGAATGTTATCAGGTAGAGTCACACATACTCCTTGTTACAAAAGATAATACGTAACAAGTGGTCACAGTTCACATAGACATCTTCGAGTCCTTGGTGCATAGAAGGAAGCTGAGTTTTAGTAATAACGAAGGTACAAGGACTTCTTGTGAAAGAAGTAACAGCCTTAGTCAGATTGTACAACACTTTCATGGCAAAGTAAAGGTCACTCAGATTCAGTGGGTCTGTTCTGCAAAAAACTGTTGTAGCACAAGAGTAAAGTGTCATCGTTGGAGATTTAAAGGGTCGGTTCACCCAAATTGGAAAAAAGCATATTTTCTCACTTACTCCCATTGGTGTTGAGCCATGCAGATACCCAAAGTGCATGGCTATACCACTATGCCTGTAAGGATAAGTGAGAAAATATGCTGGTTTCTTTTTGTTGGTAATTAAGGTTGAATCAGTTTTAAAGCAATAGCTCAAAATTTTGGGAAATAAGCTACTCTTCACCATGAGGTTGCCACGCAAGATGCCAAGAAATAGTCCCGCACAATACAGCAACCTATCATTTTCCTCTTCTGACTTTGCGTTACTGGTGGAAGTGTGGACCTGATGCAGAAAACGAGACTAAACTGGTAGTGTAACAGGACATTTAAGAAGTTCAAAAATCAAATAAACAGCTTTACAATTGGCAGTGGGCAGGCAGTCAGACAAAACATGACAACTAGCAAACTTAGAGTCCAAAGCCTCTGTCATCCAACTACACATTTACTTCAATGTCACATCTCAACTTTCTCTCTCCCCTTAACCACTGTTGGCACTTGCAGGTTGAAGGTTGGGCCCTTGCTGGAGAGTGCCCAAAAAACATTCCCCTTACAGTTATTTTACCCAGAGTTCTTAGTTATGCCCCTGCCCACAAACATTTCTCATTTCAACTCAGGTGCTTAAAAGACAGCACACTTTGGCACAAGTACGAACACACCTATAAATCCTGAATAGCCTCCACCGTGTCTTAAAATGTCACAAAGGTGATAACACATGAACTGACCGAAAACCCACATGGCTGTAATTTTTTTCACAGGATTTAAGAATCAATAATCTGGTTTTCACACGAGTCTTTTTCTTTCTATGAGATGTAACCTTAAATTCATCATCTTGTCATGCTTTGATTCTTTCTTCATAAATCACTATCATGATTTCTCCCTCTCTTTCTCTCTGACCTCTGTCTGTCTTCCTGCCTGCACACACACAAACACTTGCAGCATTTTAGGAGTGTATACCATCCTTTGCAGGTCAGCTTCAAGCCCAGTGCTGGCGTTTGTCTTCAGAAGTAGACGCTGACCTTTCTCTGATAAGTCAGTAATTGAAAAGGTCAACCAAAAGCTACAGTGAGGGAGAACAGACTGAATTGCCTCACCTGACTGGCCTTCAAAAGATGATGCATAAGTGTCTGTCATTGGTGTTTGAATGTTATTAGTTTTGCTTTTTAAAATGCAGGAAATGTTGTCTTATTTGACACACATGAAGATAAAATGTAAGCTGTAAGTAGGCCATCACTGAGTTTGTAAATCACTCATCACACCCATTGTGCAACCATTAATCAGTCTGATTGGCTGGGACACACAAGTATCCACATCCAACCAGAGGCAGTAGATACATTCTCACTAGATCACAGAAACCAATCCGTTCTAGTGTTCTCTGTCTCTCTCTCAGTCACAGTCCCTGTTGTCAGGCCTTCAGACATCAATTACTCTGTGGTCCAAACTGAATGTCAGCCAGGATGCATCCTGAGACCAGTGAGCTGCAATTGAAATCATAAACAGTTTACAGTTTTCATTGCTACAGAGAGTTTTCTGCACAAATTACACACAGCTTCTGTATCCCAGTATCCCTTGTGAAAACATGACATAGTAGATTAAACTGGATGATGCATAATTTCAGCAGGCCTCTGAACAGTCTAGTGTGCTAACCTTCAGTGCCGACGAGCCCCAAGCGGGAACCGGGGAATAGATCCAGGGATGCAGGGTGCGGATAGAGAGATGAGAGATAGAGAGATAGAGAGAACAGACTGAGAGACGGGAGCACAGTTCCATGCACAGTGATGGAGTTTGATTAGAAATTCTTCCCTAATTGCTTTTAATAAAATGGCACATTGTTTTACCAATTTCAGGTTCACTTAAAGGTTCAGTAGGTAACTTTTATTAAAAAAAAGAACTTTTTGGCATATTTGCTGAAACTGTCACTATATCCTGACAATAGTACATGAGACAGATAATTTGAAAAATTCAGGTTCGGGGCACCTCGGTAGCTCACCTGGCAGAGCACGTACCATTCCAACTCGGGGCCCTTTGCTGCATGACTTCCCCCTTTCTCTCTCCCGCCTTTCCTGTCTCTATCTACAGCTGTCACCGTCCAACAAAGGCAAAGAGAAAAGCCCCAAAAAATTGATCTTGAAAAAAATAAGTTGTTTCCTCTTTCTCCTCCTATTGCTCCTAATCCTCTAATCTTAATAGCATTTGCAAGAATCCACCGCGCCTGAACAAAAACAACCAATCAGAGTCAGGAGGAGTCTCTAAGACAGTGTCAATCACTGCTTGGGTACACGCTGCAATACCTTAAAGCTGCTCTAATGAATATTTTTATATTAACAATGGATATGACTTTGTGTAATGTGAAAAGAGTTGCTCATAGGGACGATCCCACAGAGAATTATCACCTGACTCTATACATTTCCCAGCAGGCAGTTGCTTCAGCAAGTTTCAGCTCATTGTTTAGCTGTCCGGTCTGCAAATTGTACTGTTTTGGTTCACTCTTGTTTTCGGCCGCAGGCAGCTGTTATCAGCAAAAAAGCTCTAAAAACCCACTGTACACTACCTGCTTAGCACCAAAAGTTAGCAGCTTGCTGGTGAACATAGTGGAACATTTAGCAGCGAAAGAGCCAGGTATTTCCCTCAGGAGTTGGTGGAGACCAAAACAGAGATAAAAGAGAGTAAATACTGGACTTACATTCGTCAGGACACAAATCTGAAAAGAATGCTAGTGTTGCTCGATGTGTAAGTGTTTGCTTACACATTTGCAATATCAATTTTATAATGTGATAATATGTCAATGTTGTGTTTACAGCTTGTTGTGGTGCCCCCAAGTGGCCATAAAATCAGTTAATGCATGTTTACGCATTAGGTATTTGTTTGTAGTACCACTGGACAAAAGTTTTCTCTACGCTTAAACATTTAATATTCAAGGACCACTTGAAAGCACCACAATTTCCCTTGATAAAGAATATTCAGTGCAGAGTTCATCTGGTGGTGAATGCTAGCCGAGAGCAGCAGCTGATTGTACAACATTGTCGAGGAGAGTGATGAAAGCAAAGGGGTACTACTCAGATGTGATTGCATTCTCACAGATTCATAACTGTACTTTAATGGGATCATTAGCATCATTATATGCCACCTTGGAAACAAGAACATTTGCAGTGAGAATGGAAGAAATGACGGGGCCATTTTAAGAATTAGTAGAAATGTTGTGATTTTTGTCTTATTACAAACATGTTTAAACTCATAGAATCGTGTCACTTACAATAATACACTGCCTGCCTTTATCTGACACTCTTCATAATGTGAGATCGTTTGTGCCTATACAGAGAAGAGTTTTGTAAAAATTTTGTAAAATACTCTTGTGGCCCTTTTGGTTTAGCTGAAGGGTATCAAAGTGTTGGCTCTTCACCTTCAGTATTCCAGATCATACCCTTGTTCCTGTGTGTGTACCTGTCTTAATGATGGATGATGTTCCTGCTCTGTTGATTCACTCCAGTGATGTTGTATGGATTCAGACTGAAAGTGAAAAAGACAGAAGTTGTCATTAAGCCAGCCAGCAAAAAGATTTTGACTACATGTGGCTGTGTAGCGGCAGACAGGCAGATTAAGAGGAGAAAAGTGAATAGTGAGTTTGTTTATTTTGTATAGATTTACTATGAGCAAGTCCTAAAAGACTTTATAAAGAAAGTTTAATGACGCCATCAGCCTTTAATCATCAAAGCATGCATAGAAAATCTCCCAAAGAAAATCTATAGGCAAAAAAGGAATCCTTGCACAATTTTTGTCCATAACAAACATCCCATCATTCATTTGTATGCCTTGTAAGCAGTAGGCCATCTGGACCCTTGGGTGCATCACAATGGTTTTTAATCACATCTGAGCCTGCAAGATCAAAAAGCATCAATATACCCTGACACAGTCTGTATTAACATAAAGCAAAGCTGAGCAATAATAAAGGCGTAATGAAGGGACGTGTGACATATTACAGGAAAAACCATCCCATACCTTACTAAGACACTTATGTTTTTTCCTTTAATATATCATCCATTTGACTCACTCATTAAGTGAAGCACAGAGTAAAATACATTCACCTGCAAGAAGCTATATAGTGGCCTCGTGCCAGACCTCTGAATCGATATAGATCGAAATAGATTGAAATTTTGGGAAATACACATATTCATCTTGCTGAGAGTAAGATGATAAAATACCACTTTAATGTCTGTATGCTAAATACTGTATGAAGCCACAGCCAGCAGTGGGTTAGCTTAGCTTAGCACAAAGACTGGAAACATGGGGAAACAGCTAGCTATCAACTCTAGCAGCCGTCCACACCAAGAACGATAACTATAACAATAACTATAACGATAACTATGTGGGCATCCACACTGATGAACAATAATGTTCAGTAAACAGTGGCCCGAGCATGCGCTGTGTGCTCCAGCTGTGTCACTGACTGGGCAGCTTAGAAAAATGGATATTGATGACCTGTTACTGCTATATGTTGCGCAGAGAAACAAAAAGAAAACCATAAGGATATGGATTTACAAAAGCATATATATATATGTAGTGTTTAATAAGTTGAATACCACAATAGCCAAGTGATTAGAGTAGCCCATCAAAAAAGAGGTAGGCTACAGTTAGAAACCAATATTATAAGCACTCCTGCAACATTATTTTGTAGAAAAATGTCCCTGACTCCCTGTAAATTCATCTACCGTTCATCAAATCACTCTGAAAGTGATCCCAATGATATCATTCACCACTGTCATTGTTGTCACAGTTGTGGTGTGGACTCCACCATCCACTTGAGTTTTTTTTTTTAACGATTTATTTATAGTTATTGTTATAGTTATGGTTCTTTGTGTGGACGGCCCTTAAAACTCACTAATTTTATACATTATATCTTGTTTGTTTAATCCATACAAAAACCAAAGTGTAAAAACAAGGTGTGAGCAGTGACTTGGCAACTTGCTGTCACCGTGAGGTTAACAGAGCCAGGATAGCTGTTTCCCTCTGTTTCCTTTCTTTTAGTTAAGCTAAGCTAATGGTCTCCTGGCTCTGCCTTCATATTTAGCATACAGACATGAGAGTAGTATTGATCTTCTTGTCTAACTCGCAGCAGGAAAGCAAATAAGCATATTTCCCAAAATGTCAAAATATTTAAAAGGAAATTGTTGGGATGGATACGTCACTTGTACTGATCTGAAGTCAAAACAAAATAACTCCAAAACAGAAATTGGCTCTGTCCAGTAACACGTCAGGCTGAATGAATGAAGTGAAAGAAAATGGCAGTTCAGTTTTATTAACAGGCTAGCTACTGAGAGTAATAATTCTAATAATGATAGTGATATTTTTGGATATGACATTAAATGTGCTCACTTTGTTTTGTTACCCAGAATAGTGGCAGTTCAGTGGCTGTCACTTTTCTTGTCAACATGAGATTTCATAGAATTACACTGGGGACATTGTTATATATACAAGTAGAATATATTTATGACTTAAGATTTAAGTCATAAATATATTCTTACTTGGTTAAATGAATTATGGCTACAAAGGTTTCTAGTAACAGTTCCTGTTCCAGTCATCAACACAAAAGTGAGCACATCCACAGATACACAAGACTTGACAGAGCTGTCAAACAGACTGATAGTGGAAAATCTTCAAAGACATGTAGGTCTGGGCTTCCAGCCACTACAGATCCAGCGCCAAGAATCTGGTCATCCATTTCTATCTTTTATTTGACCAGTGGCGTCAAGCTGAGATGATCACTTCTTTTTCAAATTAACCAGAGATGGAAAAAGGGCCCTCAGCCAACTAGCTACTGCACTTTGTAATTCAAAGTCAACTGGATTTGGAGTCTTAAAGACATTTGTTACTCATCCAAGAGGCTTTATCATCAGTTGTTCTTCATCCACAATTCTGTTAAACTTTGCACAACATGGCCAGTTGTGTTTATCTTACTAGAAATCCCATGACCTGGACAATAGAGAATCTTCATAAACATAGCACTCTTTCTCTGTGAAGGCGAGTCCTATTATGATGAAGTCATATCCTTATAAAGCTGCTGTGATTGTGCTTGAGTAAGCGCAGATTCGTTTGACTGCCCATCCGGCTGGCAGAGCACTTGGAGCCAGAAGGCCAGAACAGACAGTCAGAGATGAACTAAGAGCACACTGTCTCTCTGGAGAGGAGGACTCGATGTCGCTTTCCATAAGGCAGGAGCAGGCAGCAGCTCAACGGTGACAAGCTGTGACAGCAGGAGTAGAGCAGCGCACTGTCATTTCTTAGATAGAGAGAACCAGGTAAATGATTTTGCTCCTCTGTCTTTCTCCCCAGTATTTATTAGGTTTTCAGAGTGAAAAATGTAAAAGTCCAATAAAGTAGCCACTGCACTGACACTGACTAATCTTGGCTAACAAAGGGCCTTGATAAGACATCAGAAGACCCAAATTTAATTAAATAAATTCTGCAAGCAACAAATCAAACAGACATAAACTGCCTTTGGTATCATGTGACAGCAGATGACCATCTTGCTCCCTGTAGGCAATATCATGAAGCAATGATGGATGGTGAATTGACTTGGCCATGGTATGCATAATAAAGTGCAGTTTTGCCTAAAATACTGTACTGAAGGAAGGCACAAAAGAAAAATTATTCTCTTCAGAGCTCACAGGCTCAGAATGAAATGCTATGTCCAAACTAGTGCAACACATTAACAGAAGTTACCTGTGCAAAACATATTTAAGACAATATCAGATCCCAAATACATACAACACTGTTCATAGGTCACAGTAAAAAGCTGTAAAATAACACCAAACAAACTGCTAGGGTTGGTCTACCTTAACCAAACACTTTACCAGGATTAATTGACTAAATGACCATTAATGCTAACACTTTTATTCACCTGTGAATTGCCAATGCTAATCACTAATGGTGTATTCATACAGAGAGCAAAGTGAGTTTTTACCTTGCATCATTTGCGCAAATTTGACCACTGGACTGTTTGTGCAGTCTGTGTTTATTCACCTCAAACATCCAATGTACCCACTGTACAGACGTTAGTTGTTGTCTAGCAAGCAACAGACGCATCGACCGTGTCCATGGTAGTGAGCCTGTGTGTGCGTTTGTGTTCAGCTCAGCCTCTAATTGAACTCAGACCTCAACAGAAACTCCACAGATCTAATCGCATCTCTAAATTTACCTTGTATGCAGTCGCGCAGCCTCTAAAATTTGCCTCACGGTCCGCCCTGAACACACAATGCTTATTATCCCGAAAAGCCCTAATGCTAATCAATAATACTTCCAGCACATACACATATCCCAGCCTTGCAAGTAAACTCAAATTCATAATATTATCTGCAACCCAAACAAATGAATTCAGTGTTTACAAGACACACAACTCTCACTTTCTTATGCTCAGTTTATAACGTGTTCCTTACAACACAAGCTTTACAAAAGCTGTATAAAAGTGTGGCCATAACTCATATACGTACTCATACATTGCACATGTAAAAACAGTATGCACACAGAAATTCACAAATGCATTTTCTATTGTGCACCTGTGTCTTTTCAGCTGCCACTCCCCTGTCAGTCTGCTTTGCTTTCTATGTCCATCACCTGTGTGCATACTCAGCAATTCAAAAACAGAGTGACCAACATGTTTTGTCCTTTCTGTTGCTCAGTCTTTCATTTTGAAACCCCTACATCTTCTATATATGTAAACATTAAGACCATGTCTATACAGAATGCTTACTAATGAAAATGGCAGACTTAATGTCTTTCAACATCCCTTCAACATCCTGCATTTCAGCTTTGATGAATTTCCCAAGGACAATCCTCTCCCCGCCACCTGGAGTGAAACATCAGTGTCACCTTGATCACAGACAGCAAAAAGGACTTATGACACTTATGACACCTGATGAAGATGAGTCTAATTTTTTCTTTCAGCAGGACATGCATAAATCCACGCCTCCACTGAAGTTGTCCAGTCGCCACTAACAGAGGACTTAAAAACTGAACAGGAACACATCACTGTTTTTGCTGAGCGTATACTCTGGTTGTATTTGTAATACTTGGAATGATAAGGATAGAATGAATACTTTGAAAAGAGAGAGAAGAAACAGAAACAGAAATAGACAGTAGAGACGGGACACAGACACCGACTCAGCCAGTAAACACAGTACTATAACGAGCATAACTTGAAATGAAATCTGACTCAGCTCATTACACAGAGCTAGAGAGATGGCAAGTGAGAGAGAACAACCAGACAGTTTATTGGAAATGAACTGCCTTCCCAGCATTTTGCTCCAAGCATAAAGATACACACACACACACACACACACACACACACACACACGTACACACACAGTCACTTGCACCTCAAAGCTGCCTGGTGCAATTCTTGGCTTCTGCACCATAGTTTAACATCAGCTTTATCACAATCAAGTAACACTCATATGAAGTTAAATGAATCTAATACAACTAAGCCAAGTGAATCTGAACAAGAAAAGCATTGCAGCAAAGCAGATAAATGCAGAATATTTGAAGCTTATTCAGCTTTGGCTGGCATTTTTGACCATAAAAAACTGATATTAATTTCTATTATTGAAATGCTGGTCTGGCATTGTAGTGTGGAAAAGGAATTTTATTTTTATTTTTATCATTCTATATAGTATGATTGTCATATGATCTGGCATTACACTGCTAGCTCATGTGACATGTGCATAGAGAATAAGTTTGTGTTTTTGTAACTGCTTTGGTGTTTCAATGTAGACAGTGAACTTTGAAAACACAATTTGTAAATGTTAGGACAGAAAACTGAACATCTTAAAGGTGTAAAGGTGGACATGGCCTGAGAAGAGTTCAATCAAACCTTATCTTCAGACTTTCTCACCGCTCACAGCTGTACAACCTCTGCAGCTGAGCTCACATCTCTAAAGTTTAAAGCCACTGCTACCACAACAGCATTCACCACCACCGATTGGTTGAAATCAATCAGTTTGTCCTTCAATGACGTGGTACATCCTGGGTTTGAGCCTGGTCTGGAATCTTTATTAAATGTCATTCTCCGCTCTATCATTTCTCTGTCTCACAGAATGTTAAATGTTTAATAAAGATAACATCACAGCAATAAACAAAGCTTGGAGTTACACAGTGTTACCCTAATATGGCTGCTATTAGGTTCTATAATTTACATCTATACACGCATATAGATAATCAGTAGCTCTATGTGTTTGTGTGTCCTTGCGTGCAGTTAATTTATGTGCAGTAGCTTTTGAATGCTGGAGGTGCAGAATGAGTGACAGTAATAGAGCAATATCAGACAGTGTGCTCTCATGCTCTCCAAGTAAGTGCTGAGGAAGGCAAGTTTCTTTATGTGTATATACTGTATATATGTATGTGTGTGTGTGTGTGTGTGTGTGTGTGTGTGTGTGTGTGTGTGTGTGTGTGTGTGTGTGTGTGTGTGTGTGTACTTACTACATAGTGAGGACCGAAACACATTTTTTACCTACAGAGTGAGGACATATTTGGAAAGTGAGGACATTTTTGCCAGTCCAAAGGGCTGTTTGAAGGTTAAGACTTGGTTTAAGGGTTAGGTTAGAATTAGGTTATGGTTAGTGTGAGGGTGAGGATTAGGGTTAGGCATTTAGGTGCGATGGTTAAGGTCAGGGGCTAGGGAATGCATTATCTCAATGACGGTCCTCAAAGATAGAAGTGGAAGGATTTGTGTGTGTGTGTGTGTGTGTGTGTGTTTCATCATCCTTTTCCTCTGCAACTGCTCCTCCAGATCCCTGCTGTGAAGAATAGACATGTTGAAAAGAATCACGACAACTTCAGATGAATAACCATAAAAGTGCTTTGCTTGTGTGGAGGAGACAGTGTGCAGCTGTTCAAGATCAGCAGCAGTGTGAACATTGTATATCACCTGAAAGTACAAACTCTACAGTCTTAAACCATAGATACACACAACAGTATGCACTACAGTGTCCAGATGATAAGAAGTGAAAATAACACTTTGTGAGCTACAACTCAGTCCCTCTTTTCCCATATGTATCATTACTTTTTTGGTATGATGGGGTAATTTTAACTTTTTATTTTAGTTTAGTGTTATATTGTGGCTGGTGACATATCGCTAAAATAATAATTTCTCCATTTCCAAACACTGCATCAGTGTTTCTATCAGCAGACCTTGTACATCCACACTGTCAGAGTTGAATGCAGGTGAACTCTGACCTGAGTCTCCGCCGGAGTTGTCTGGAATATTCATATGGATGAAGTGTAATGTGACTGTACCTATGGGCTATGCCATAGTCAATGTGCACCACATAAGGAATGGAACTACACATCAGGGCTAATCAAGACTAATTAAGAACACTGATTGGTCAGCATGGGCTGCTTGTGGTTTCTAATTGTTGATAGTGAAGACAACATGAAACAAGTTTAGGAAAGACTCAGTAATCTTCCCCTTTTCAGAAATACACATCTAGCAAAGCCATCTCCACTGCAAACCTTTTGCTCACCGTTATTGCCGCTCTCTGTCACAATGAATGAACGTAAATACACCAATGGCACAGAAAAAGTCTCCTATTGAGTCATGAGATGAGGCTAAATAGAAGTTACCTGGATGAATTTCCAGTTGAGTAACAGCCCACTGTCACTCAACTGTATTATGGCCTGGTCATGTATGATACATCTGTCTAGTGTTGCGGTGGTGCTAGCAACAGGTGAACTTCGATGATGAACTATTAATCAAAACCTATGATGTAGGTATCTATGGTGGGACTGACATTTAACCCCTTGCATCAAGTACAAACCCAGCTTGACTTGGCCTCATCTGAAAATGATATGGGTTAACCATTGTTTTGTCGAGCATTTACCTTATGACTGAGGTTGCCAGTAGGTATTGCTTTGTTTGTTTGTTTGTTTTGTAAGACTACTTTTGGGCATTTTTGCCTTAATTTGATAGTTGACAGTGAAGAGACACAAGAAATGTGGATAGTATGCAACAAGGGTCCTGAGCCAGTGTCAAACCGAAGATATTGAGATGCTAGTCTTCAGTGAGACCTCTTTAAGGGTAATTTTTAGGACTTAAATCGGACAGGAGTTATTATTTATTAATTAAACAGTGCACATATTTAACTTGTCCAATTAGGCAACATTATCTGAAACAATCAAAATCAAATTGTTTTCATTCATCCAACCATTTGTAGGGTATAGAATAAGTGTGTCCTTCTCTGTCACATCATGATAACACTGAAATGTTCAGGTCACTATACCATGTGTTTGTGTGTGAGAACCAATACACTTACAGATGTATTGTGTGCATAGTGTCCCTATTAGTTGCCATCTGCTTTTGCCTGCAGGATGAGCCAAAAATGGAACATATAGTTTTTCACTTAGGACATTTTGCTAATCACAAATGTGATTAAACCACCAATGCAGGTGCAGGTGAGGGAGGTGTGGGTGGAGGTGAACAGTCCTTCTGCTCCATATTTTTCCACAGCTCTGTGTATCGTGCTTGTTCAAGTCAGTTGCCATGGTGGAGATGGGTGATCCCATGACTTGTTAAAAATTCCTTTGTGCATGAAGGAAGTGGTGTCAAGGCACAGCTTGAGCACCCAGACGATCTGTTCAAAGTAGGTTGGTTTTATCAGCCAGCCGAGGCTGTGTTACCCGCTGTCTAATGATTTTCATCTCTTCCGCATTGGGAATGCTGGTTGACAGGGCACTGACATCAAAGGATACTAGATATCCTTGATCTTCTGGACAAAATCACCAGCATCCTTAACATGATGGTCTGTGTATCCCAACTCAAACTTCCACTTACTAAATTTTTCTTAGCTTTAACTGCATCTCACAGTCTTCATCAGTGTATGGAGCTGGCTAAGGTGCCATCATGTGACATAAGCGTGGAACACTGATCACCTGATAACAATTAAAATTGCCATCACATTTACGTGAAGAGGTGCATATCTGAAAGGGACATCAGTGATGTTGAGCTGCAGGAAGTTCAGCCCACAACACTGGACAAACTTGTCCACATCACGTCTGGATTCAGCCTCTTGGCACGAGCTACACCCCACAATATCCAGGACTCTGTAAAGCCTGAAGTCATCAGCAGTGAACGAACATATCACTTAAAAACGGTCTTGGAGCAACATCAGCTCCAAAGTTTGATTATCCAATCTGACAATGTGATGAAAGAGCACTAGCTCAATGTCAGTTTGTAGATGTATAGCTATTCAATTTCCTGTGCACCTGCTGCTATGACTCAGTGTTTGATTATCAGTCAGTCCTGACCCAATCAGTGTCATGCTACACTCTCCATCCAATACATTGACAAAAGCCTCAACTGCCTCTTCTCTCCCTCTTTCTCTTCTTCTTTCCCTTTCTTTTTCACTGTCTTTTCTTCTCCACACAAACATCAGTGTGCTTGGATGGAAACTGGCTCCACTAAAAACAAGACTGTCTGTTGAAATGCCAGCAAAACTCACCCTGCCACCAGTCTTGTGGTGATCTTGTGCTCTACCCGTCCTCCTAGCATCCACACAACATCAGCAGTGCTCCAAGCACTCATAAGACAAACTAGCCCAGGATATGTTGTTCATAGTTCTCCCAGACTTCTGTTGTGACATTGGTATGGTGTAAACTTCTCTTTCCCTCTGAGCAGCATGGCTCCTTGTTCTGCCTTGACAGAGGAAACACTCATAAGAGGATAATTGGGCCCCTGACACTTTTTTCAGGCTGTACTGTGGAGAAACTCATTCTTCTTCTCTGTAGGCACACTTACAATTTCCTTAAATGTGCTTCCAAAGCTGCAGGGGCCATATGACTTCTGCATCGTGTTCACAAACCATCAGCTCACTGCAATATTTCTTGGGTCCTTCTGCTTTGCTTCAGCACACTATATGGTGACATAGCAGCACATAGTGGTACAGAAGAAAAATATAACCTACTTTAGACAATCTGCACACTGTCTATTTTCAAACACTGTAAAGATGAAATAAGTAGAATTTGCCAATCCTTCAACAGAGAGCAAAGGGCAGACTTAAAACAACTTAGAGGTTTGGCAGAGAGTCGCAGAGAGAAGGGCAGACAGCCTCTGTTCTGCCTCTGATCTGAGGATATAAACACCCCCGGGCTGGCCTTCACCTCTGCCTGCATGTGTTTGTGGGCAGAGAAAGTGAAAGACAAGGGGAGAGAGACAGAAACAATGCCTGTGTATTTGTTTGTGTGTGTGTGTGAGCTTTTTAAAACAGCCGGCAAGCAATCTCACTAAATCATGTTATTTATGACTCTTTTTTTGCAAGTCACTCAGGGCTATCTTCACTTTTGGTAGACGATTGGAATTTTCTAGCAAATGTCACTGTAATTAAATATAACTGTAAACAGCCTCTTGAAAGCACAGACACATAAAAAGAGCACAAAGGTTTATATATGTTAGCTGAGAAAAAGTGTCGAGTGGGATTCATATGTTTAGAGTTATTGCTGTAGTGATGATACTGACTGGCTGTTTCAGTGCTCAGTTTGCAGTGAGGCAGTAATATGGGAAGGGTAGGCAGGAGTGTTTTACCATCAACTACTCCAGAAATGCATTGTTAAAATTCCAGTTCACCCAAATTACAAAAAGACATTAGAGGTGAATTAATTTTTGCTTGTGGTGCTCACTGCATTTAAAAATTACAACCTAGCAGCCTGTGCTTTTTTCTTCTTTTTGTGACTATTACATTTAAACAGATTCTTTGTACTTTTAAATGGTTACTGTGAGGGAGGCTACTTCCTGTAATTGAAGGTGTATTTATCCCTTGCAGTGCTCCATTTAACACAGTTCACTATTTGAGTCTGACCTCTTCGTATATATGCCACATGTGAATGCAGCAGCTGGTAAACAAGCACTGTAAAATATGAGACGCATGCAGTGCTTGAGTCTCTTGCAGGTAGACCTTCCTCCACACTCGTTTTTATTGCAGTACGCCCGGTATAAGGTCCAGCAGATGAGTGACATATTGGATTTAACCTCCAGTTACCCAATGAGTGTTTGCTGAGTATGCTTTTGTGCCTGGGGTTCTTCAACAGCAGATGTTCAGAGGTAGAGATGCATGTTTCTTTTTTCCAATCAGGTCTGCAGATGTGAACCAATTGCTTTCAGGAGGTCATTCCTTTAACATTCATGCTGCTGTCACCCTTTCGGATAGCTTTTGCAATCAGTATGAGACACAGAGGATTGAGCGTGAACAAATTGGTTGAGCAGACTGTGGCTGCACATAGAAAATAGGTATAATATTCCACCCACCAGCGCTGCCAGGAAATATAAAACACAATTCCCATGTCAGACATCAGCTCAGACAGATGGTTGTGTGAGGATGAGAGTGTGACACTGATTATCCCTGCCAGTGTCTCTTTAGTCTACTAGGGGCACTCTATTGACTGGCTGGTAGATGCATTTGATTCCCACATGAGAACCTATGGGCATGAATGTGCTTAGTTACAATAAACACAATAAAATAACCAAGGCTTTGTGCTTGTGTGGCTCACAGAGGTCGATGGTGTATGATATGAGATTTGTCCCTGAGGATAATGAGCAGAGTCTGGCTGACTGTGCTAATGATCTGGTGTGTTCAAGCATAATTAGTTCTGTCTCTTCTGGTGGGTTTCAAAGGGATCAGGATACATTTGTTATTGTTTTACAAATAGTTGGGGCGTTTCCCAGTAACTGGGTCAAATCTGCTGTACATCAACATCTCAGTATATTAAAAACATGAGTGAGGATACCCTGAGGCTGCAATAGATACACTTACTGCACTGTGTTGTTGACTTTCGGTCAAGGTTTGATTGGTTTGATTGATTAAAAATGTAAATGTAATATAATTAAATAAATGTAGCACCCATACAACCACTCTACATAAATACTACAGAATTGTATGATAAGGATAGATACAATGTTTACATTCTTAAAATGGGAACAAGAGGTTGTGTTATGACCTAAACAATGTGAAAGCTTATATCTTTACACCACTGACTAGTGTAGTATAATAATGTCTACAGTATCAAGCAGTAATCTATACATAGGTCTCAATTCTCCAGCAGAGATGTTTCATAACCTTTTTCACTGCAGACATTTTGACATGTAGGAAAAACACAGGTGTATCTAATAACATTAATAACGATTGCATTCCATTTATGTGTGCCTGTTTCAGGGTCTTGGTACCACACATGCTGGCTCCCTAGCATGGCTTTGTGGGACAAATAAATAGATTAGAGGCCATAATTACTGTTATTAGTTACAGCTGTATCTTTCCTTTTATGACAAGTCAAAATGTACAGTATGCTTTGAAAACAACCCTCTCTCACAGAAATGTATATAAACCTACTTTGCAACAACAAATACATTTTTAGGATCATATAATGTATCTGCAATGTCGTATATTGTTCATACAGAACATATCTGCAAAACGCCCTACAATATCTCCGCACAGCAACTACAGTACAGCATAAGAGCTGAGCTTGGCTCAGGTTAGAGAAAGATTGTGGTCAACATTGACTCGAAGCACAAGACATGACTTGTTTACTTTATTAACATTTAACCAAAATCACAATATTCCCATAAACTTAACCAAAGTGTCCCACAACTTTTGTGTGGTACAAGAATATAGCACTTTCTTGAATGACAAAATGTTGCCAGTGGGCATATTTGCTAGAAGCCATTACACTGCCTTAGGCAAAACAAATTAGCTGTAATTTCCAGGAGACGGGGTTGGTGAAAAAGGTCTGTTCAAATCAGTTTTCAAGCTTGTGTGATACAGAAAATGAAATCCCTCTCACTGAGCCCTCTCATCACCACCAGAGCACCACAAACATGTAAATGACCTGATCTGACGCTGCAGGTTAAACAATACCACACACAGACAATGACATGAAGGTGAGACAAAATGAACATGCTTAAGGCACAGGTGTTACAGTATTAGAGATCATACAGTGGTTATGTCTTCAAACATAAAGCATAGCTTTATGAAAGCAGTAATGAAGGAAGGACATGCAAAATAACCTTTCTATGGTCAAACGTTTACCAGATATAGTAAAGAAATCCTTCAACTGGTAATACTTAATATCCTGCAGCTTCTGAAGCTCATATATTTTTACAGTTGGTAAATGTAAAACTGCTGTAAATGAAAAAAATGCCTGTTTCATTTATTTGCTGTAGCCTACAGTTGTGATATTTTTATCACACAATGTAACCTTTGCACAATTCGTTGCTGTTTTCCCACCAGGTCCTCTAAAGGTCCACAAATCCCGCAGGAAATAGTCGTAGTAGGAAGCAGGAACACTTTCTCACCTCCTGTCATAATGTATATTGGTCTTTTTTCAACAGAGTAATTTTGCACCCAGAGATAATGTTTTTTCTTTCATATAAAAGGTCGCCAGTACATGAGCCACACAGGCCCCACAGGGGATGCAGACTGACATACAAACAAAATTACAAAGCAGTTCTGATACCAATTTAAATCTGACTTTTTATTGACAAAAACCTAATTATAGTAACATTTACCTCCTGTATAATCTCACAAAAAATCTCTCTTTTGAATCTATTTATTTTCCGCACTATCCTATAAACAGCCACTGTTATTGACCAAATATACAATACATAAATATATTAAACAGGCTACAATATAGTATATTATATTAGAGGTGGACAATAATAATTTGGTGATTTTCTTTTCTCAATAAAAGCTAATTACAGCTTAATAATTCACCCTTAATGATAAAACTAAAAAGTCTGATGGTATTATTAGTGAAAACCTTTTTGTCATCTTGTGGGCCACATACTCTGTAAGCTGTGAATTAGTCTTCTTCACATCCTCACTGCCTTTATAGAACATGGTGACCCTTACATCCTTCTCAACCACATGGGATCATTTTTACTTTATCCAAATATCCAATGTTAAAGGTTAACAATAAGCCTAGAATTGTCTTTTTTTAAGTTTGTTTTTATGGATCACTTTGTTTTCTTTTTTTATTTTTCTGTCTCTCTGCTTGCTCTCTACTCTTTTTTTTCCCTCTTCCCTTTCTTCTCATCTTTCCTGCCTCATGTTCTTTATATGAAAGCCTGAACTTGAGAGGTCATACGCAGACCCTTTACATGTTTGCGTTAAATTCCCCTCTATATCATCTTATGACCTGCTGAGCTGTGCATTAAATCAGCCAGAGCAACCAGCTAGTGGGAACCAAGGTTCAGGCACTTTGGCCTTGTTATTACAGTAGTGTCAAAAACACACCTTGGAAATCAATGTTGTTCTCCTTCTCTCTCTTGCAGTCTCAGCAGAAGTGCATTATGATCTTTGCCTTGGTGTGCTGCTTCGCAGTACTGATGGCGTTGATTTTCTCAGCTGTGGACATTTGGGGCGAAGATGAAGACGGGATCACAGAGGATAACTGTAGCAAGAACTGCAGGTGAGCACTACAGAACCACAAACGCACAATTCATTGTCAGTGGTTCCCAATGTTTTTGGCTTGTGACCCCTCGTTACAAGCTCTGGCCTCAGCGGGCTTTCAGACCGAAATCAGCCCTGCGTTAAAACAATGCTGGGGACTGCGTTGGTGGGGGTGTGTTGCTTCAGGTAACAGTGAGACATGAAATTCGATCCAGGAAGTCCAGTTGGAGTAACAGATCTGTGAATCTGAAGGCCTTTCAGACGCCAAAACACAGAGCTGTTTATAATAGTGACATAGGATTTTACACTGGAAAATTTGCATGCATAATTATTTTATCTAAACAGTAGCAATACAGCATTCATGTTCCAAAGTAATCCACCAGGAATGTGTGTGATTGGCTAACACAGCACCTTGCCAGACGACTTTGTATTGTGTTGTTGAACCTGGTTCAACGGTTTTGCCGGACGACCTTGCATTTTTTTCTGGAGCCGTCTGCATTGGTATCTTAGTACCCCTGCTGCGACGCAGTGTGTCTTTTTTTCAGTACATACAGTTTTTTGTGACATTTCCCATGACCCAAATTATTTATGGGAAGTTTGGTTTGAATTCATAGAAAATACCACTTAACATTAGGATATGAAAGTCACATCTTAACAGTCTTAACCAATTTGCTCTGTGTGCAGTTTTAAATGTTTTAGCTGTTTACTCATTCCAAAAGCTTCCATTGCTAGAAACTCTGGTTGTTTTAGCTCAGTTTAAAACAATCCCAGTCTGTGCCAATTTGTAATCCAGCAGGTCTAACCCACTGGCACAAGATGTAAACTGAAGTGTAGAGGCTGCAGACCCCACGTCATTGCTTGCATTATTCCCTCAACCTGATTGACCTATTGTGGCTTCCCCCACTGTTCTGAAATGATTACCAGGCTCTTCTGAAAGGTACTTTTTACCAAACTTTAGTTTTAAGAATATGGATCCCCAGACAAAAATCCTGAAAAGCACTGCAGTATGTCCTGCTGGTCCAGAGTGAAACTGGCTGATCAGCAGTCATTTTCTCTAATACAGTAGTCCCTGTTCTCTCTGCTCTCCACTTCCCACTGGTTCCCCTCCATTAGACTCTTATCATGCAATTTACCATTCATCCTTGAATTACTTCCCTCTGTGTCTTTCTTTATGCCTGTGTCCATCTACTCTCTCTCTCCTCTTCCCCAAATCATCTATTTAACAACCTTTCTGAAAACTCTATTAGGCATCCCTCTCTTCCACTCAAGGCTGTAATCCCAATTTGTAAAGCTGAATTGGACTCCTCTCCCACTCTGACGGACCCCTAAAGCTTGGGGGTAAAATGAGAGATAAATACGAGGTTGAGGGAGGGATGATGGGAAATGAGGGTGAACCAGATGGAAGGAGAAGAAGAAGAGGATATCAGGGTAGATTTGGGGTTGGAATGAGTGAGAGATGAATAGATTCATCAGCTGTTATTGGCTTGCTGTCTGTGATGACGGGGGGGCTTGTCAGTTCAAGACTTAACAAATTTCAGAAATATGTGCTGTCATTTTTCGCAAGTGTGCACAGTTATTTATATCCCATAAGCCTAATGATGAAGTTTTACTGTGGCATGAATCATTTGAAAGATCTCTGAGGTGTGCAAGTGTAACATAATTCATGATTTCATTTCAAGTATTTTGCTCAGAGCAAGTTGCAGTACAAAATAGCAAAAATGATAGATTACTATGAGACAGACATATATATAGTGAGCTGCACTGAAGCTGCTCATGCTCACTTTAATTCATTAAGGTACTTGTAATTCATAAAAGGAAATGCATGTAAAGCCCCCTTCAGGCATAGTCATATCTTACACCAAGAGTGTTCACACTTGATTGAAAAAATGATCCAGTGATCCAATGAAAATGATCCAGTGATTAACTTACAAATGAAATCCAAGACTATTTCTAGACGGATCCCCTTTCTTGCCTTGATGTGCAGCCATTAGTCTCCTTTCTGAGCCTTTTAGCAGCCCGAATAAATTTTTGTTTGTGGTGTTGTAATTTAGACATGTCACACGCAGCTGGTTGTTTTGTTATGTAGATTTCCCTTTAAAATTGTTTTTGCATGCATAATGAATAATGCTGCTTAATGCTTGCATCTCAGGGACAGGAGACCTAAGATGGGTTGCTGTTACTGTGTATCTGTGTAGAAAAAGAAAGAAGCACTGATGCAGATAGATGGTTCATGTATTTGTCTGGCAGTACAACCAAACACATAATTAATTTTATTGATTTATATTTTTCCCTCTGAGGACAAACAACTACAGCTATGATTGCAGTAAAACATGATTCTTCTTAGGCTTACTATGTGTTGCTTGGTTGTTGGAACAGAGTGGTAGCAGTTTGTACCCTCTCATATGATTGTATCCAAATGATGTATCCCTGATGTACATGTGTAATTGCCTGACGTCAAACAGCTGATAAGCAGGTTAGTATTGATTCACAGCTTCCTTGTGGAAGGGCAGAAACAATGCTTGGAAAACCAGACTTGCTGCATCCCCAGATTTTGTGTAGCTTTTAGCAACTCCTGAACAGTCTGCTTAATAAAGATACAACATTTTAAAATATTTTTGAATGCAAATGTTCCTTCCTTCCATCAGGTTTTTAAAAAAATAGTGGGAAGGTTCCTATAGCTTAGGGGTGTCACTTTTTCAGAAAGTTGAGTTCAAACGAATTTGAACAAACAAGTAATTTGTTAGAATTTGAACACAATGTATATAAGCGTAATGTGTGAGTCTGAGATACAGTGTTGTGGTTGTCCCATAAGCATGTGTGGCCACTTTACTCTAAAATCTAAACGAGTCGTGTATTAGCAAGCTAACGTTAGTTTTGTCAATTCAGCTAGCTAGTTCTGTTAGCTATGTTACGCTTGGCAATTAGTTCAGTTAGGTTAGTATTTAGTAACAACTAATCTCTATGTAAGAACTAGTTTGTGTGGTGCAACTTAATTCAGTAATGTGTAAATCTCCACTTAGTAAACACCTACGTTATAACTAAACTAAGTTTAAACTTATAAAGAGCCAGTGCAACCTGCTCCAGGACTCAAGTGCAGAGAACACACCACACATGCAATTGTGGACTTCAAAAACCTCATATAGATTTCTGCTGAAGCCAACACAAAACAAGAACAGCTACTGCCAGAATGGGCAGAGAAAAACAACTGAACAAGCCACAGAAATTAGGCTACTGAACTAACCAAATAACTCTTTTAAACAAGGCAGAACTGACTGGAGTGAAAGTAGCTTGGCATCAGCGTCGCTGAGACTCAGCAACCAGTATCTGGAACAACAAGGTGCCTATGGTGAGCTTAACAGGTCTAGCAAACAATGAGGCTGATTAGTCAAGGCAAACTGTTAGCCATCAGTCAAAATGTCAGGGAACACCCAATACAGCAGTATTGCATTATGTTGCAGAATATGCATTCTACATTCATTTGCTTAAAACACAGAGGATCCTTTTAAAATAAATATCTCAAAGTGGCTCAAGTTTCACATAATGGATTGAAATCTACATAGTGTGTTTACCATGACAACATTGTTTTGGTTGTACCTGATGAAACATTGGACTTAACATTTACCTTTAAAATGAACCGCATGCAGGGAGCTGAACAGCAGCAGCTCCTGCGACACCCATATTAATGTCCTCGCTGCTGTACACCCAGAGCTCAGGGCAGCTCATGAGAGGAGTAGATCATTTATAACAGATGTCAGGGGCTGACTCTGGCACACTGAGATTTTTCAGCATGATCCCATGGGCTACAGCAGGCACACAGTAACAGAAGCATTTGCATGTAATTGGCATTATTACATGCATTATCCTAACATGCTGCAGTGATTTATTTGTTTAACACATAAACTTGCCTCAGCCCTGACCGCTCTGTAGTGCTTATGTTCTGCTTTTTGGAATAAAACATCAGGAGGGAGAGAGAGAGCCTACATCTGAGTGATCCAACTGTGCTCACCTACTGCACTGTCAGGAAGGGAATCTATTATCATTCAGAGAGTGTGGGATTTACATTCAGACACACACACTCTCTCTCTCGCTGTTTCATGTATGCACACACACACACACACACACACCGTGAAGTTTACACCACTTAGGTATTGGCTGCTGGGGCTGAATCACACCCATGAGTGCACAGATTGGTTACAATGGAGGGGACCAGCAGTCGACACCACAGGCTGCATAAATCGATGAATCCTTTGCAGGCAGAAAAAAATACCTAGCTTTCTCCACTTTAAATACCAAAGCCTGTCTGGCTGTTTAAACGACTCAGAATCACTATTCATCATACCTCACAGCCATTAGAGTGGACTGAGAGGATTTCTTTCAGAATAAGATTACCTCTCCTCCTCTTCCATCTGTTTTCCATCCATCCTTGTTTTTCCTCATTGTGATGTGTTTACTGTAGCTGGCCTAGTTTTTGCTGTCTTTTCAGAACAAAGAAGGAGACTCTCCGCTGTGTGATGTAAACGTTAATCTTCTCCATAAGTGTCCACAGCTTCTTCTCTCTTCTTTTCATTTTACTTTCTAAGTCTTCAAACTCTGTGACTGACAAATGGAAGAATATCCACTGAAATAAATCCCTCAGTAACATATGAGCCAACTTTACATGTGATTCTCCCAAGCTGCTTCACTAAACATATTCATTGCCATTTCCATGAGGAGAAATCAGCATGTTGTGATCACAGAGGGTGTGAGTCCTACAGCTTGACCCTTGGCCACGTTCCAAAACCTGACATAGCTTTACTTTAGCCAGGAATACATTTTCAAGCTGTGAGCTGGCAACTGGCCTCTCAGTGTGGTGCCAGTACATTATCACCTGCAGCACATGCTCTTGCCAGTGTGCCCTTGAGTGAAGCCCTGCTAGACCCTGAGCGGTCACACTTTGGCTGACCCTGTGCTCTAACTGGTCTGAGTGCTAAGATCTGTTTGGTATCACAGAGCCTTCGCCAGGGAGTCTGCCAGCACAGACTCGACTGAGTTTTACAGTGTAAAATAAGTCTTTAATGCGATAAAATGATAAATCAAAAAGAGGAAAAAAGATAATTTGACCAAAAACATGATAAAAGCTTTACCCACTACATTCCAATAAAATGCAACTGCTGTATATATGAAAAGAAGCTGTTTTTCACTCCTGCCTCAACATTTTTTAATATACATATATTAGATATTTTGCTACAGTTTTAAACCTCACATGCAATTCGATAATAATAGATTTTATCAGCTGACTAAGAGGAACAATCAATACACAACCACAACAACAATACCCTACACTACAACACATGCTAATTTTAAGTCTGCACTAATCAACAGTGTTATGTTAATAATGGATAAAATGACTTTGTAATGTGAAAGGTGTCGCTCGTAGTGATGAACCCACAGAGAATTATGACCCGACTCAAGTGCTCCCCTCAGCTCATTGCTTTAGTTTTTCGGCCCACAACTTTGCTGTTTTAGTTCAGTCTCGTTGCTCTTATCAGCATCGTTTCCAGCAGCAGCAGACAACAATTTTCAAGTAAACCCACTGTACCCTAAATGTCCAGCACCAAACCATCTGACACCAATACCAACAAAGTTAGCTGGTGAACATAGTGAAGCATTTAGCAGCTAAAGGGCCAAATATTTCCCTCAGGAGTTGGTGGAGACCAAAACAGAACTTAAATGAGAGTGAATATTCGACTTACATTCGTGAGGTGGCCAGAATATTAAGTATATTAACTTTATACGGTAATAATATGTCAATGTTATGTTTACAGCTTGTTCCGCTGCCCCAGAACAGCCAAACAAAAATCTATTAATACTGCTTGAAGATTATATTGATGTTAGCTGAACTTTGACTGAGATTACAGCTCACCTTTCAATAGGCCTCCTATTAAATTTAACAGTATATAATTTATGAGGTGTGGATGAAGTAACAGGAACATACAATCCAATACAAGCTAATAAAATAGCCCAGAACTGATAAGGTTTATCATTTTCAGTTTCTGTTTAGGCTTAAGTATTCTGATGCATCACTATTTAGAGATGAAATAAATCAGGTATTTCTTTTACCATGTTTTATGGGTTTTATCAGGTTTGCAGCACATGACTTATTCATGTGACCAACCAGCAAAATTAATTGGACATACCGTCCATGTCTGCACTGACACATTAATGGTTGTGCAAGTATTGTGCTGATTAGATTAAATACGATTGTTTAATACGATTCCTAAATTGTAAGACTGTGGTTTAAAGACACAATTTGACACATTCCGTGCTTTACTTCTAACATGCACACTTTCACAATGCCTTAGTTATGAGCACAGTACAGACTGTTTGTCATACTAGAGGCACCTTTTAACTCCATGCACCACCTATTGAGCCACCAAACTAATATGCAGTATATTTACCATAACATTTCTTAAAATCCATTCCCTCACATGGAATTGAGTAAATTCGCGTGCAGGCTTAATCAACCATGGAGGTGAAGCAGAATTTCTATCTGTGCTGTTCACCCTCACTGAACACCCACCCCCCAATAATATTTCTCTCTTAAAATCCAGTTGGCAGAAATCAATGTCGAAGACAGATACAGAGAAATTGTGGTGAGCGTTGGAGCTTGGTAATAGCCTGGTTCTGTGTGGCTGCAGATCTAGGGCTGCCACGGCTAATTCAATTTGTTGACTCCGGTGCTAATGCTTTTGTCATTTTCAGGCATCCTGTTGGGGTAAAATGGGAACTGGAGATACATTAGGAAGAGCTCAGTCATGGTTAGCCAGATAACTTGACATTACAGCCTGGAAGAAAGTGTAGGGATATTCACAGTGATATATACAAAACATTATAGTGCAAAACAACTATCACTGAGAAGATGTTCCCCATCATTTAACAGTTTAAGTGACTGCACTGAATCTTAAGCAGATAATCTCAAGGATACAGCTATTCTGTACTTCATGCAATCCACTGAATCTGACAGACAGTAGACTGGTATTGCCTCTGTATATGATTTCATTATACGCTGCACACTGCAAACACAGTATATTACCCTAGACTGCTGATGATAACATTAAAATGCACCATGTGATAGTGTAGGGAGTAGTGTATATGAGAAACCAACAAGAATACAGCCAAAATGAGTCCCTTTTTGCTGACTAGGTGTAATTTAATCTGCTTTGCTGACAGCCTCTGCACCTTCAATTATTCTCAGCCCCTGCCAGAGGCAACCTGTACAAGACCAAATGATGCTTGATAGACTCTATGTAGTCTCGAAATATTGATAACTCTCATTACACTAACGATCCAGAGAAAGAGGAAGAAGGGTGCTGTTAGCTAATTTGTCACGGAGTAGCAAGACAGAAGTAATATAACCTCACATCAGTGGCACCCAAGCTCCTAATAACTCTGCCACTAATGCAAACAGATAATTGCTTTGTAAAAGACCATGAACCTCACATTAATTTCTTCAGCATTTTTCCATTAACAGGGCTCTATGGCTTAGCCTAATGATGCTTTTATGGCTTTTTGCCGCTTTTTTAATGCAGGTTTCCTACATCATTATGTTTCCTCTTTACTCAGTTTTTCTCTCATTGATTTCCACAGAGCAGTGCTTGTGGAGAACATCCCAGAAGACATCTCCTTCTTAGACAATGCTACATCTCACCTCCCTCTCTCAGCGGGGCTGTACAACTTACTGGATCAAGCTATCCGGGTCGTAGAGATAGTTTCCCCGCTGTGGCTCCTCAACTCCTCCGATTATGAATCCAGCTTCCAACCTGCTGCCAGACAGGTAAAACCAGAGCAAGCCAACAGAGACTTGACTGTGCAGAAGTTGTGGCGTTTATTTAGATTATGTGTCTGATTTACCTTCTCTCTGTCTCCTCTTCTGTGTCTTTTTGGCTGAACTGGCCTCTTTGCCTCCTCTACATAATAATCAGTTATGAAAGAAAAAGTACTCAGATCCTTTACTTAAGTAAAAGTACCGATACAACAATATAAAAACACTCCATTGCAAGAAAAGGTCCTGCATTTAGTGTAGTAAAACTGCAAGTAAAAGTGCATTGTAAAAGTATTACAAGCAAAATGGTATGAAAGTATCAAATTAAATGCACTCGCTCTGCAGAGAAATGGCACCTGCAAGTGATAGTGAAGTGATATTATTAATATGATAATAATGACAATCTCATTATTAGATTGTATATTGTTGTAGCGGATCGAGGTGAAGCTAGTTCCAGCTAGTCCAGTGGTCCTCAACATTGGGGATGGACCCCCTCCAAAGTGTCACAAGATAAATCTGGGGGGTCATGAGATGATTAATGGGGTAAGAAAGATGAACAAGAGATTATGATATTGTGACGTCCCAGAAGGGTAGGTGTAGTGAAAGCCTCCCAGTATTACTGGTATTATTGACACTTTATTCTACAGTGTTCCCACTGTTCCTACAGTTCATCTGTAGTATTAGGAGCAAATATGGTTGGACCGTGAGTGTTGAGGTGTGTAGGTCTCTTAAACTCGCTGAGATCTACTGAGAGAAAACCCTAGCTTGCTGCAATATGGTTTTGATAAAAGCTTAATCAGATTCAAAAGTGCAATCTATCTTCCTATGAAATTTAGTGGAGTAGAAGTATACATTAGCACAAAATGGACATATGCAAGTAAAATACAGGTACCTGAAAATTGTATATGAGTAAATGTACTTAGTAACTTCCCTCCACTGATAATAATACATGTAATGTGTGACAGAAAAATTATGTGATTTGCATCTGATTTTATCCATATCCCCAAGTCATTAAGCAGACTACAGAGCTGCCACATCTCATATTTATCTTGAAAGGACAATAAAGAAGAGATGGTTTTCTGCTTCAGCCAAATCAGACAATAAAGTCAAAGTAGACCAAATAATAGTATGAAATAAATTATCACCAGAGTTGAAAATCAATAACTGTCCTTTTAGAATTGCACTTGCTGGTAAAATACTCAATCTGAACTATTTTCAGGCTGGTTGAAGTGAGCTATTCATTTTGGATTTGAAAGTGTGTTATTGAAAGTTGCTTGGAGGGTTGGCTAGGCTGTGCACACACACACAGTTCTGTTAAAATAGAGTATGTCAGGACTATTGAAAGCCTGAGGCTGTTGATTGGAAAGTAACATCTCCTCTCAGAGGCCTCGGGGCAGAGAAGAGCTAATGGCCTTTAAGCCTGCAGCTGCCAAAAAAGACACGTCATCAGGAGGGAGGCTGGACCGGAAAATGTAATATACTGTAAAGACAAAGTTACAAGAGGTGGAGGTTGAGATGCTCTCATAGTAGGCATGTGCACTGCATGTGTGTTTGTGTCTTGAATATTGTGATCATCAGTTAAGTTTTAAAAAAAAATGAAGAGAAGAGTCGCTGTCAGTTCTGCAGACTTATTTTAAAGTGTGATAACTCAATTGTGTGACACCGAAAGGTTTAGCTGTACTTAACTTTTTTTCACATACAAATGTTTAAAGAAACGCAATATCAGCTATATCACCTCAAATCATAAAAAATGGAAGGAATTCAAGGGATTCAAGAGTTCGCTGAAGTGTTCTCTCCGAGACATTGAGCTTCCTTCACATGTCACTGCTACATGAATGGTGATGTGGTTGCTGACTATCTGCAAAGACATTAAATGGTGTTCGGCTTCACTTTTGCTCAGACTTCTTTGACTCATCTCTAATTTGCAGTTTAGTTTTCTGTGTAAAAGTCTGAAAGCAAACTTGCCAATATCACCAAATGTAAGAATTTCACTTGGAATAATTACAACATAGGTAAGATTATATTGCACACTTTAAAGGGGCACTTCACTGATTTAGTATTGCATATACATAAAATTGAGGGACTTGCAAGAGATTGATTTAAAGGAGAATCATCAAAATTGAGGTAGCAGAACCTGCTATATTCTGACTATAGGTAGAAGTATGGTTAAAGCCTCAGAAACACTGGATCCTACATTTCCCATAATGCAAATTAATAGTATATTTCAGACTGTGCTCACCAGAAAAACATCCATAAGGGTCGTCTGTGCAAGCAGCTTATTACAACCCATGTTTACATTTATTGTAGGATACAACCTCTAGTGGTCATTGTAATTGTGACAGGAGCAAACCAGGAAGTCAGGTGATGTAGTATTAAGAGCTAGAAAGTCTGCTTATAGATGTGGTGGGGTGGATGGATTGAACAAACAAACAAAGGGCTTTCACCCAGGGGCCTGGGGTATGGTCCCATGTGAAACCAAAAGTAACGCTGACTTATTTACAGTTACATAACGTTATGTACTTAACTTACGTTAGTTGCGTAACTTACGTAACATATTTATTTTAACCCAAACCATGATCTTTTCCTAAGCCAAGTCATTTTTTTTGCCTAAACCTAACCAAACTGCAACCGTTTCACAGCGTTAACCACGTGTTTAACGTCACGTGACTTATGTAACATGATTTATGTAACGTGTGCTTGCAGCCCATCCTCACATTACAGCTGTCCTCAACTGCCATTGGTAGGGGCGCTATTTTAGGAAACACACCTGTGGGTCATATTAGAGGGTAAGAACAAACGACCTATGTGGTCGTATGGGTTGGAGGACTTGTTGGCATATTTCATTAGAGACTCCCTGCATGTCTTTTAATCTCTACATCCCTAGTTTGTAACACAGGCTTTCTGCTAAAAAGCCGAAATAGCCCTGATGACATCATCTGGGTTATTTTTTCAGACTTTGGAAAGCTCTCTCCAGAGTCACAGAAGACATTATAAAACTGTTTTCACAGGCTGAATAGTATTGACGAGTAAACTGAACTTGATGAGTAAAATTGGTAGAGTGCCCCTTTATTCAAATTTTGGTATTTTAAAAGAGCTGTAAAAGTCATTCTATAAAAGTTCAATGTGTTATGAAACAACAAACTTCCCAATGTCAACAGCGTCTCTTCTGGTAGGTTGGGTGTAAAACGATCTATACTGACGGAACAAAATATTAGACACTTAATATTAGACACATCTTCCGGATATTGAAATAAAGCCCATTTTATCAAATTCACATCTCAATTGCCTCAGTCCTTCTCTAACTCTGCTTCTCTTCATCTACATCCCATTTGTAATTGGTATGTATTTAAGAGAAATCAATATGGGATGATTGGTTTTACTAACCTTATTTATACCATATATTGTATTCTCAGTTTATTTTGTTTTGTGGAAAAAAACACCTTCAAAACTGGAAAGTCTTTGGATTCATTTTTTATTATTTGTATGTATTTGGGTACTTAGAATGAGCAGAGGTAGCTTTCACAACTGATTAAACAAAGAAAAAGTGTAACCCACAAATATGAATACTTGATCAAAACAAAAAAAGAAACTAGACATCACAGTTGCTGGCTGCAGACAAAGAAACTCTGGGAAATGTAGCACAAAAATAGCACATAAACGGCTGCTGATGGTGCCACAATATTAGGAGAAAATCTAAACAATACACAAGAATCGTGTCTGAATACACAGTGCATGAAATTCATGTGACAGCAGAGGTTTTATGTTGTGTTTCCCTCAGGGCAGGGCTCTGCTGTCCAGGCTGCAGGGGCTGAAAGCTAAAGGAATCCAGTTGAAGATCTCCAGCGGGATGATTGACTCGACCGAGCTCAGTACACTCGCCAGACACAGTTAGCTCTCACTCTCACTGTATTATACATTCTGTGTGTCTCTGTTCAAACATGCCGCAGCTAAGCTCTGACTGTTTAGTCTGTTGACTGTTCCTATTTGTCCTGCTCAGTCCTTTCTATCTCTAACTCTTTTTCAATCTTTCCCTTCATCTGTCTTTGTGTTTCATTTTCTTGTTGTTCCTGTTTCTGTCTGTGACCAGATCTCTCCTTATCCTTCTCCTTGTCTCACATGCAACTTCCTTTATTTCTGCCTTTCTTTTTCTTGCTGCCTTTTGTGTATTACTTGATCTCTGTTTCAGTTTCTGTCTCTCACTCTCTGTTTCTAGATGCTGAGGTCCACTATGTGAACATGACAGCGCTGACCAAAGGCCACCTCCTCTCCTCCTTCTGGGTGGTCGACAGGAGACATTTCTACATCGGCAGCGCTAGCATGGACTGGAGATCTCTGGCCACAGTATCTAAGATCCACTATGCATAACAGCGCACACAGAAACACACATCCATACTTAAACAAAGGCATACTCAATATGTACACAAAAACAGAGGCTGTGGCAGAGACATCTGAGAAAATGCAACATCATGATCTCAGTCCTGTAAATTCTGAAGCTGCATTGTAACACAAATTATGCAAATTTAGACCCTCTGTTGTCATTTTGTGTCCAACAGGTTTACATGAGATTTGCTTACATAACAAATTATGTTCCCTAATGTAAAGTGCTTTGATAATGTTCTACTGTTCTAAAATATTTGAAGTTCCCAGTCCTCTTATGCAAAAGGGTGTCTCTTGAAAACTGCATAATCTGAAATAACTTACAGTGGTATCATGACCACGGGTTAATTAATTTGGCAAATTAGCCAGATTTGATATGTTAACTACCATCGGTATACGTAAGTCCTTTACTTTGAATAATGACTCAAAATAGATGTTTACAGGTGCCTAAAGGTTGCATTATTTCAGATGACGTGATTTTTTAAAAATATATAGAGGATAGAAGATTCAGTTGATATGTTTACTGACACATACTACATAAGCATTGCATATGTGTACAAGTTATGAACCTTATCAAAGCACATTTGAAGAGATAGTGAGATTATATTTGTGCATAAATTACATGTCAGTGTCTTCTTCTTCAAAAAGTTGTGGATGTGGGGAGTGGGCTGAGTGGGGGCATGCAAGGCATCCAAAAATAGACAGTGGCCATTCTTTCATCTTCTTCTTCAAAGCTGAGTTTCTTGCATGGTTCATTAAAGTGCGGAGCCATTTGTTAGGCAGCTTCATCTATCTTTAGACATCCAGTGATACAAAGGGCCTTGATTTAGGAAGATGAATTGCAAAGAGCTCAAGGTGGCTACCCAATGCATCCTGACATGAATTCTTAAAATTCTTAAAAGTTATACATTCACAATCCAGTATTAGCTGTTGAAACATTTACATGATAAGTCAAATTATGGACTGTATTTTATTTCGTGCATTTTTGTGTGTTTTGAGGGAGATAGAATAGGTTGCAAATAAGAGTCTGGCGAGTGGGATCTAAGCTTTATTGAGGAATACTGTGTTCATGTAAACACTGCATAGGGGGAATGAATGTGCGGAGTGAAAGAGAGAAAAAGAGGGCAATTTAGAAGGTACAATCTGAGAACCTGACATTGAGAAGTGCCACTTTGGAATGAAAATGCAGCAGAGAGCAAACATTCATTCCCTTCTGTTGCTGTGATGATGGCTGAAGGCCTGTAATTGGATAAGGCTTGTGGACAATATAATCTAAAAGTAAAATATAGTATAAACGTGTTGAAAGAGTAGGTTAAAGATTACTTGAAAAGGAAATCTGACTGACAGCATTTTTGTTGATCTTGGAAGTAATGATGATAATGTTTAGGATAGGTACAAAGATGTTGATAATAGATAAATGTTGGCTGTCTCCATGCTTATGGTGATCTAACAGAGATTTTGTTTGTTCTCCAGAGGAAGGAGCTGGGTGTGTTGGTGTACAACTGCAGCTGTCTGGCTCTGGACCTCCACAGAGTGTTCAGCCTCTACTGGGGGCTCCAGTATAAAGACTTCATCCCCTCCTTCTGGTCCAAGCGCCTCTTTGCCCTCTTCAACAGAGATACACCACTGAACCTTACTCTCAACAGCACAAAGGCTCAGGCCTACGTCTCTGTAAGTGACGGTTATAGCATTAGTTTGTATTGTACATTAGCCCAGGGAAAGCTCGTGTTTTAACATAGCAATGCTTTCACTATGTGGCAATTTCTGGTGGATATGTCAAAGACAAGGTTAACATGCCAACCCATAATTTAGGAGGCATTTTGTATTGATGGCACAAGTAAAGGGGGAGGCTTGTATAAAATAATTTAATTCCAAAAGCCAAAACATGTATTTAAAGTAACACTTACAATAATCATTTGAGACATCTGTCAATTTCTTGACTCTCCTTCATGACTCTGCAACCAATGGGTAGTATTTGTTGTCTAAAGTTATAATTTACAGGCTCACATACATTAGATAATAGCATTCAATTGCCTTCCATTACTTACACTCAAAATGGATGTTAAAACAGACTGTTCAAAAATGAGCTTCGGTGTTTGGTTCAATTTGCCTGATTGGGATTTTGGGACAAGTCTATATGTCAGTTGTGAAAAACGCTACTTTTTTGTCATTTTTCACAGCATTTTGACATCTTAAATCAGGAAATGCACAGGTGTAATTATTAACATTAACAGCTTCATTCCATTTAGATGTTCCACTTCCCTGCTCCCTTTTCACAGTGGACATTTTGACACGTCGTAGCAGGAAAAGCACAGGTGTAATTAATAACGACTGCATGCTATTTAGATGAGAGAGTTTCAGAGCTTTAGTACTGTGCATGCTGGCTCACTGGCATGACTTACTGAGACACCTAATGGAACTGAGCCATCGATAATGAAATTTGTTTCACCTGTACGTTTCCTGTAAACACAATTCAAAATGTCTGCAGTGAAAAAGGTACATTTTCTTGATGGCTCATTGGCATGGCTTACCAAAGCTGTGTCTGAACTCACTAATTCACTATTACCTATATAACAGACACTCAACAGTTTACTCTATAGTGAGCAGTAAATGGAGATTTCGGACACTTATGTATCATTTTTCCTCATCAGTGTAGTGTAGTGTGACTTTAATTTTTTCATCCATAAAATGTGACAAATTGCATTGTGGGATTGTTAGTGGAAGTAGTGAACATGTCATGGACACTACTTTTTTGTTCTATTATGTGAATGATTGAGGGCACTATGTGTAACATGGGTGTGTAGGGTCTTCAAATGGAGCAGAACCATTGTTAATGTGATCAGTTCCACCTGTGCTTTTCCTGTTATGACAAGTCAAAATGGCTGCTCAGAATCAGTTTACATACAGTTTACATATGTGTGTACAGCACACAAGTGTAGCAGTCATCTCCAGTGGAGGTGACAGTTAGTTGGGAGAGTCCATTTTTGACACAGAGTGTCTCTGCAGGACACCTGTGTCTTTCAGTGTCATCTTCTTCCCGGAGATGAGTGATGGTGATGTCGTCCTACCTGCGGCAGAGAACAGTTGATTTGGCTGGGCTGTCCATCTCTAGAAAATTAATTTCAACACAAAAATCACACACTCTCGGTTAAACTTTCACAGGTACCTGTCAGCAAGAAGTGAAATGAAAACTTTTAAGGCTTTTCCAAATGACAGCTATGTAACAAGACATGCACACAGACATAAAAAAGGAAGACAATCAAATCCTAATGGTCATTTAGGTGAACAATAATGATGGTGAGAGCTGAGTTGGTTGTTGTGATAACAGTGTTAAGAATCATGATGGTAATTCTGAATGTTGTTAAGATTCCTTTCTGAGTCACTGTGGTAGTAAACATCTGCTCTGACCATCTTTTAATGTGTGTACACAGAGAGGAGTTCACAGCCACCGGTTGTGCATCCTCTCGTTACCCAACACCAGCACTTCCTAATTGTCTTTACCGCCTTTCCTCCTCTGATGACAGAGTTCCCCAGATGTTTTTATCCCTAAAGATCGTAGCAATGATCTTGAAGCCATTTCCAGGGTCATCCAGGAGGCCCGCCATTATATATATATCTCCATCATCGACTACCTGCCCCTCCTCAGCAGCAACGCTCACAGGTTAGAACCACTGAGTTGCTTTCTTTGGGATGAGTTGACAGGCATTCATCATCAACAACTTGGATGCCTTGCTTTGATTCAAGTGATTAAACTCTGTGTATGCCTGCGTGTCCATCTGGCCATGTGCCCACATTTGTGTATGTGTTTTTATCTGTGCCAAGGTACTGGTCTCGTATTGACGGTCTTATCCGGGAAGCTCTGATCCTGAGGAAGGTCCGGGTTCGTCTGCTAGTAAGTTGCTGGGAAAAGACTGATCCACTTACTTTCAACTTTATCTGGTCCCTGAGGAGTCTGTGCATGGAGCAGGCCAACTGCTCACTGGAAGCTGTAAGTACAACGCCACTATGTACTATTTTTAGCTCTACAGATACAGTTTATCAGTGCTTACCGCATGTGTGTGTGTGTGTGTGTGTAGAAGTTTTTCAACCCCAGAGTGCAGAGGGACGGCAGTCTCCAGGGGATAAACCACAACAGGTTTATGGTGACAGACCAAGCCATTTATTTAGGTGAGTTCATCAACTAGACTTTATGACTGTGTCCTATATGCTTCTGCTCACTTCCTACAGATCTCATTTTCAGTTGGCTTAAAAGAAAAGTACGGTTATTTGTTTTCTTTCTGAGAGTGAGCTGAGAAGATCGATACCACTCTTATGTTAAGTAGGGAGCTAGAGCCAAGAGAAGATTAGCCTATTTTAGGATAAAGACTGGAGGAAGGGGGAAACAGCTAGCCTGGCTATCTCCAAAGGTCAAAAATACACCTCAGAAGTGTTAATTTTCACCAATTAACATGAATCTCATTTGTTTAATCCCTACACAAATAGTAATGTAAAAATGGCAATTTGTGGTTTTAGAGGGAATTACATGGTGCAACTATTTCTTGACGAACAACAGTTTATTCATCCGCCCAGTACTCAGTACACAAAGTCTTGCAAGGCTGTTCACAAAGAAATAATGACAACACTTATCTCCAGCTCTTTACTTAACGCACAGACATGAAAGTGGCATTGATTCTCTCATGTTCTCATTATGTAACACTCAGAAAGACAGGAAAGCATTTCCCAAAATGGTCAACGATTCCTGCAAGAATTTATATTTCCTGGAAGTTGAACACAGGGCACTTTCCAGAGCAGAATGGTCTTTGATTCAATACATTACATGGCAATATTTGAAAATTCTGCTTGTTATTTTGTCTTTTTGACACGGTGTTATTGTCTGATTTGTTGTGCTGCAAGATATTTTTGACATTAAACTGTGGTCACGTGTTTGTTTCTTCCTCTGTGTCCTGACAGGTAACCTTGACTGGGTGGGGAATGAGTTTAGCTTTAATGCAGGAGTAGGCCTGGTGATCAGTCAGCCAGAGGGCATCGAGGACAGGAACTCTACAGTGGTGGAGCAGCTACGGGCTGCGTTTGAGAGGGACTGGTTTTCACATTACACCCGCTCACTGCAGGCCAATAAGATCCCCTGCAACAAGCACCAGATCAACAGGCTGGTGCCAGTCAAAACTAGCCACCTAGACAATGGACCAGTGCCTATCAGAACAGGCCATCCTGATAACGGACCTGCACCAATGAGAAACAGTCACAAAGACGATGAACAGACACCAGTTAAAACAAGGCACCATAACGACAGACTAAGCAAAATTAATCGCCAAGGCATGGCCAGTGGACATGTGCCAATTATAGACACTTACCAAGAGAACGGACAAGTCAAAATGAGTCACCTTGACAACGGACAGGTACAAATCAAAGATAATCACCATGACAATCCAATGGATCCACCCAGTCAGTCAGCTGAGAGCAGTGGCAGCAGAGAGATCTCCAACAGGTTCCTGTGACCACAAAGCATAATAGGTTCCTTTTTTACTGATGTTTGGAGAACTGCTTTTTTCCAGTAACAACAGACTTAACACACTGGGTCTTTGTAGCATTTTATTATTGCCATTTTGAAGAAAACTTTGAAGATTTAAGTAATATCTGGTTTGCAGGAATTGATAATGTGCACGGAAGAACTCAGGAAGGAAAGTCTGGCACTTTTGATGGATTTTTTTTTTTTTTTTAAAGAATGCAACCAAAACATTTTGGTTTAGAAGAAATACTGGTTAATAATTAAAACACTGTAATAAAAACTTAGAATATTGCTACTTAATCTTTTTTTCTCACAGAAGAAATCGTATTGATTCCCCAATTATTGTATGTCACTGTTTGTGGCAGTCATAATTTATCACCCCTTAAAATGGGGAATGACACCTGCATGGCTATGCAGAGATGGGAGGCAGTGCAACACGTGTAGCTACATTAAGCATTACAAATACACTCTAAAGTAGCGAAAGTAGCGACTACACAGCTTTACATGTTGTGGATTTCTTATTGCCTCTGTACTAAGATTGGTAGTGGGTATTTTGGCCTCCTGCAAATAGTTTTGTGCATCTCCAGCAGTATACTGACAATGTTACTGTGCATTCAAATAATTACTTAAAACTGTAAACTTATTTATTACCATTGATAACTTCAGATCTTCATCTCAAACCAAATCAACCTGAAACCATCTGTTTAATAAACTCTTACATCAGGTCAAACATCATTAACAGAAACCGATAACCTCATGTGGCCCTTCCACTAATGGCAAAACATTGCCATTAGTCCTGTAATGGAAAAAACCACATAACTCATTTTGAGTGCTCACCCACAGTTGAGGAACTGGGGCTATAAAGGGATTGATCAAACCGTGTCCACCATGTTTTAATCTCAATACCACAAGCACTAAACACTGTACAGAGAGCAGTTACCTAATCCAGGACACGATGCGTCATAAATCTCTCCACAGCAGGATGGTGTATATCAAAATGTTTTGTTTTATGGAGGTCATAATTGAATTAGATGATGCACCTATTCTACTGTGTTTATTACATACCAAATGTGCTATGGCCTGGAATTTTCAATCAGACGCCACCATTGAAAAACAACCACCACATCATTAGTTTAAGTCAAAGACGGGTATTTTTCCCTGGAGGAAGAAGGGGCTATTGATCTGAAAGGGCTCTTATAGATAATCATTCCTGTTCCCATATACAAATCCTAAGAGTGATAGGTTGTCTATAGTATTCTTTCAAATGCAATGTTGTGACTTGCTGAATAAATACTAAAGGACCAGTTAAAAGAAGGGGCCAGAGGGTCTGTGCTGTCTGCCAAATCAATACAATGAATTTTTAACAGAGCTTGACAGTTGCTGCAGTTTAACCTCAAGGACATGGTTGTCTGTAATGTCATGCCTGTGACTGAATAGCTTTACCATGTGGAGGTAGAGCTAAAAATACATGATTGTTGGTTTAAAAAAAAATGTACCCTTGATTGAAACCTTGTAGCAATTTGCGTTTGCATTTTGAATGATTGCATGTCAGTTTAAGACCTTTAAACACTCTTTGCTGTGAGTGCAACTTTTTGCAACCATACTTGTAATGTAGAAACATTTTTTAACTTCCAAAGCCATTAATCAAGGAGACAGGAAAACATTTCCAGAGAGAGCTACAGTGATTTTTTTTTTCATCAACAATATGCAGGTTGTTGTGGCCAGGGCTTTAATGTGAAAGCAGCACCAGTGAATACTTTAATTCTGATGGAAAACTAGTTACAGTCAGAATGCATTGAAGGTTTAGCTGTAATCAGAATTTATCACATGTTTGGTGGATATCGCTAGTATTCTGTATACAGTATTTGTCCCTGCTCTGTTTGTGCTACAGGTCAAATGTAAGCCACTACACAGTCTCAGTTCTGTCATACAGTGAGTCATACAGACAGGACACATGTAGTTGAACCACTGATGCCAGTGGAAAACATTTGTCAGTCAAAAACACAACACTGGACAATTGTAATCTGGTCATGATGGATAACTTCTGCCATCTAGAGGATGTCATGAGAAAGTATATTTCTTTTCACTTATCTGCTGCAATATGAAATGATTTTTTTTTTTAAATCAGCGTTGAACAAGAATACATGTTGGTTCACAACTACTTTTTATATGTCAATTCTTATAAAATGTATAAAAGGCAGCAACGTAGGAATGTAAATTATTTTCCTGCTGAAGTTGGCACTGAAATAGTTTTTTGGTACGAGGTCAAAAAAACAACACATATTGTACTTACAGTATAGTATGGGAAGTAAATATATAAAACATTAAAGTATAAAACAAGAATAATGTAATAAAAATAACTGTTACATGTTTAATTCTAACAAAACCTAAAAATTATTTTGCTACTGTATGTGTGCCCTAACACTTTCTCTCTTCCTGTTTGAGACACAACCATTAATTCATCCATAAACTGATTTATAACTCTTATGTGACATTTACACTAATGTGTGTAAGTAGAACTTGAAGAGCATTATCTCTCATAATAATGTCCACATATTTTCTTGCAAAGCACTATGTCACCACACTGTATTGCTTGAAATCTGACAGCTGGTCTGGAGTCAGATCCACTAATTTACGCTGCTATTATCTATGATTGTCACACTAGGGAGCAGTACTTTTACATTACTCGTTTATTTGTTTTGAAACTATTTTGAGAATCAAAAACCGTTAATATTTTCCAGTTAGCAGGGACCAGGACTGCGCCTTTAATGGCATATTTTCAATGGAGACTTATTGTAGCTCTGGAACACAGAACACACAGTACACAGATGCCAAGGTTTGAAATCAGCAAGGGTTTACAATCTGCTACATGCAAATTTACAAAATCCAAGCAAAAAACCCAGGAATGTTTCTGTATCACCTGTTGTGCACTGTCTGTCTGTCCATCCCTCCAGTGAGATTCAAGAAAATTGAGCAATTTTCACTGAATACTCTGTGAAAGATACTGTTTTTCTTGAAGTCAGAAGGTTAGATGGATATGAGGTAGCTGCAAAGTTAAACAGAATGAAGCACTATTACTGACTGGCTTGATTTAAATGCTCACTGTAAAAGCTTTTTAATGTCGCCTACCTTTATTTTTCGGCATGACTGCTACTTGCATGCCCTGCCTTTATGAACTGTGCACAGTAGCTATAGGCCTTTCTAGAGATAATGACAATAGTGCAATCTTATATACCTTTAAAAAATACGGAAGGAATGTATATTTATTGAATATTCTTGTTAATGCACACTACCGAATGATCCTGATTGCTAAGTTTTTACTCTTAATAAAAAACTCTTAGCTTATTGTGTCTGTGTGTGGGTGTGTTTGTGTGTGTGTGTGTGTTTAAGTATAAATGACTTGTGTTTCCTTAACACAAAGGCTGTTAATTAAAGTAAGGTGGCTTAAGTTAATCCTTAGTACATTGCTGCACTGTGGCTGTCAGTCAGGCCCTAAATGCAGACCGAAAGGACTTGCCACTGCCTAAGCAGGGGACTATTCAGGTTGCTGCTGGTTATATTCACCTGATTCACCACACTAGAGAACCCAATTTACTGTAAGGTTAAAGTGGCACCACTGGTAACTCACAGCCTCCTTCATATAAAAACATGCTGTGAATGTATGAAAAACCACACAGAGGTCTTCCAGTACAAACATTTTTATTCCTGAACATGTTCCTACAGTCAGTCTATCAAAGATGTGCAGACTATGCGTTACAGATAACAAATGGCCTCTAACACACACACACACACACACACACACACACACACACACACACATTTAAATGCTTTATTTCAATCCACCAATACAATACAGGATTCAAACATGTATAGCCAGGCTACATGTTACTATTTTGGTAAGCATGTTATTGCAACTCACTAACAGTTTGTAAACATGCTCAGTGCTGGCAAATAATAGTATAAGTAGCCTTATCTACATTAATATCCTAGCTCACTGATATTTGTAACCAGGTACTGGTGTATGATTAGTATTATCAGAAAAAACTTAATCCATTTACAGGTCAAAAACACACCCATCTCTAGAATTAAAACTTCTCCTCGGACTTTATCCACAAAAACAAAATCAGGAGTGTTACAGAACAGATCATGAAGGATATTAAACCATCCTGGTATCACACAGGCATGTTTGTGTATGATTACATCTCTTGGTAACTCCTCTCTGACTAGTCTGTTCAATTGATGACAATTGGCAAAATATTGTACTTTTTACTTCACTACATTTATCTGACAGTTTTAGTTACTAGGGACTTTACAAATTAAGATTTTTGCATACAAAACATACAAAGAGCTTATAAAACCGTTGGGTAGTTGTAAATTCAACTACCCAACAGTTTATACAAGTACAGCTGAAATGATTAGTTGATTAATCAATTAATCAATTAGTAACTATTTTGATAATATTTTTAATGCACATTTCATGGTTCCAGCTTCTTGGATGTGAAGATTTGCTGCTTTTCTTTTTAATTATTTTAGCAATTTTAATTATCATTTAATTATTCATTTTTAATAATTTTGAGGTTTGCACTATTGGTTGGACAAAACAAAGCATTGTGAAGATGTCCCTTTGGGCTCTGGGTAATTGTGAAGGAATTTTGCACTATTTTCACAGTTTTCACAAACCAAACAATCAATGATTAATGGAAAAAATAATCAGCAGATTAATCCATAATGAAAATAATCATAAGTTGCATTCCTAGACAAAAGTAATGTGAGTAATAATAATCGAATGATATCATATATAATAGTCATAGGGGCCATTTTTTGCATTAAGTACTTTTATTTTTAATACTTGAAAAACATTTTCCAGATTATTCTTACATACTTTTACTTAAGTAACACTTTCAATTTAGGACTTTTACTCGTAACAGAGTATTTTTACAGTGGGGTGTTAGTGCTTAAGTAAATGATTTATTTACTATTGCTGCATCAATGGATTACATAATTTCAAACTTGTAAAATACTAAAATGTTGCATAAATGTTTACAAGCTGCGACAGTATTTCTTTGGTATTGTATACAGCTGAAACATAGGAAAATGTGGTATGAAATGAGGTGAAACTAAGACTGCTGCAGAGATTCCTGTGTCTGATACCTGTCTGGGCTCGAGCAGCAGCGGACTGACGTAACGGTTACCTTAGCAACCGATTAGGCGTCATCACTCTCGACTGCAAATTCATGAGTGCGCTTTTCTTCTCGGAGACGGTCCCGTCCCGTCAAGAGAGGAAAAACAGCCACCGTGACAGGCTATGGGGACCCGTTTTTGAAGGACAAAAAAACAGATGTCTTTTTCCATCTGTTTGAGTTGGTGTAGAGGAGCTGGACGCCCCGACCTGAAGAACATCGCTGTTTGTGCGGGTGCTGTTATTAACGTTACCCAGCAACAGCCAACATGGCTGAGGATGACTCTGAATGGGTTGTGGAGAGCATCGTTGGCTACCTGGGAAGTCCCGAATGGCTCATTCCTGTCACGGACTTCATGGAAAACAAATGCACAGGTAAAAACAGGTTATCCGCCATGTTCAGTCTTGGACATCTGGCTACACAGTAAAGCCTCTCTGGGCTGTGCACCGTTAGCGCGGTAGCTAAGCTAACGGTAACGAACTGTTACTGCGTTGTTTTTGTTGACATATATTTGTAGTCTGTGTTTGTTTACCGCCTGATAACTGCACTTTACTCCACACGCGTCCTTGTTACGATTTAATCAGACTTTCAGAACATTTGCCTCGACATTAATGCCACAAACGACACAGGTGAAGATAAAGCTAACAAGTACCACAGTAAAGGTAACTGTTAACGACGTCGCCAAGATAGCTAGCTAGGTATAAGCTACCAAAAAGGACACGTACTGTTACGTTATGTTAACAATTTTTCTACAGTTAACGCTGCAAAACACTGTGTACATGTGTGTTTTAAATGTATCCTGTGGGCACGGTATAAATGCTGAATTACTAACATTTCCGTGTTATTAATTTGGCCTTTTTTTAGTTTTTGATGACGAAGATGAAAATAAGTTATCATACACAGAAATCCATCTGCAGTATAAGAAATTGGTGAGTACAGCCTTTGGTCCAGATGTGTCATACATGTTAACTGAAAGTAAATGAATGTACATTTTCCAAAGTGCCCTATTTGCATGCATTGCTTAGTGGTTTTATGTTGCTGACTCATCAAACTGCACTGATGTAAGCTGCTTTGTTTTTGTAGGTGGAGAAGCTGTTAGATAATTACATGCAGGAGGTTGGCATCAACGAGCAGCAGTTTCTGGATGCATGCACCTCTCCTTTTGCCAAGTCCAAAACTCTGCAGGTACGTTAAGCTGCCTTCTTGCACACCACTGTCAGCATGCCAGTTACCCTGAATGGAGAATCAAGGTTGGGATTTGCTTACACAACCCCAGTTATGCTGCTTTTTACCTGGTGCCAAACATAGCTGATCTCTGTATCCTCCTTCAAGGCAGATGTGTGTTTTCCGGATGAATCAGCAAATTGAGAATCCAGTTTGTGATATAATCTACAACTACATTTATCTTTTTATCCTAAACTAAATGTAGAAATGTCCTATTTATGTGCCATGACTTTGTCAGGCTGAAGTGTGTTATCCAAACAGTGTCCTGAATATATATTATACTAAGCAGAGTGCATACCTCCATCATAGCTATGCAATTGTCAAGACAGGTCATTTCCAAGCAACAGATTTTCATCAAATGTTATTCATTCTTTGCCTGTAGCCTGGCTATGATGAATGTCTCATGTTTTCATGACTGTACCTAAAACTTGACTTGACACAGATACTCCTGTTCATGTTGTTGCCACTTTTAACATTTGTGTCTTTACATTTAGTCTTTTGACTTGCCAAATAACATGAGGTTTTAAAAGTGTATTATATTGGTTGAATAAGAATTTAAAGATAATATTTGTTGCAGTTTACAATTTTACAGTGTATCGTTAGATTTTACTTGGCACTGATCAATAGGTGTAATGTGGCTGTGCCAGATTGGCAGAGATAGGGATCTGGATTTCATTGCTGTCCTCAGGAGACTTGGATCTCATTAATTATCACTGAGATAAATACTTAATGTCTGTAAAGTAGGTCAAATTCTCCTAAAAACAAAGGTTAACAGTAGCAGAAGTTGCAGTTTGCAGTATGCAGAGGTTTTGTCATCTATTTGAGTTCACCCATGCAGAACCTTTGTATAAAATGAGAAAACAATCTCCTACAGTCATACAGTACCACAAAAGAGTAGTACAAAGGCCTTATTATAGTTGCGTTTTAGTTGCTTTTTGGGTTCAACTATGAGAGATTGCTTGCTTCAGTTTTGTGTCCAGGATAGCAGGGCTCCGAGAAAACTGAGGCTTTGTCAAGCTCTGCAGTAAAATCAGTGAAACATAATTTACCTTAATTAATTGTCCTGATGGAAAAAGCTAGAAAAATAAAGAATAAGGCCCAGGTTTAAAATAACTTAATAATGAATAAGTTCCTTAAATTTCTTTAAATAGTTTAATTTCTTTATTTGAGACTACATCTACACTCAGACCACATCTATGAGCACATGCTTCTCATGGGGCTTGGGCTGGTTTAGTAATGGCCTTCTCTCTCGTGTTTTTTTGTAGCAGAGGCCAATTGCTGCAAAATAGTTGATATTCTGATAATAATGTCATCAAAAGACTGTTGTTGAACTGTTTCAAACCAAACCTACAGGATAGGTTTGGGCTTCAGGCAGAAACAATGTGGGATAAGAGAGACTGACAAAGGGAGGAAGGAAATAGTGAGGAGGAGAAAGAGAGAAGCTGAGCATTGAGACTGAGAAGCTGGTGACCTGGTTGAATTGTACTAAGAACACTGATCTTGTATTTAAGGTTGGTCAGAAAGATTTGCTTTGCATTAGCCTAGATAGGGGACAGACTTTTGACTACACAGGAAGCTAATGTGAAAGATTAGGCCTAAGTACCACTCGGTTTACAAACATAACTTGATTTTGGTAGTGACCTGGGTGACCATGCTGGAAGTACTATACATCCTGTCCTGATTTATAAAGGGCTAATAGGGCAAAACTACCCTAATAGGAACATTGACTATTTTATTATTTATTGTTTAGGGTTAGCTAATCTCTTGTAGCTAGACATCTGTTTCTGGAAAAATTCAAGCACAAAATTTGGTCCGAGCACTGTTGCTACACTTCAAGCCAAAAAAAGTTCCATAATGGAGAACTTTTTTTGAAATACTGAACCAAAATCAAGCAGATTGTAATTTTCAAATTCATAGCCAGTCGATTGGGTGCCAAAAAAAAAGCCCAAAAACCCCACAAATTATGTTCAGAGTATGTCAGCACTCACATGTACTGTGTTTCTATTGCTGTGTATACTGACCCAATCTCTACAGTCACAGATGCTTATCTCTGCGTAGTTGCAATGTATTATTTGCATTAGATGCATTCATTCATTATTATCTTGTGGGTAGAGTGACTTTTCATATATGTGGTTGTTGTTTTTCAGTCTGTGTTCCAGCCAGTTCTGGCTACAGATGATTTCCAGATGTTTCGCTCACTGATGGTCCAGAAGAACATGGAGCTGCAGCTTCAAGCTCTCAGGGTCATTAAAGAAAGGAACGGTAGGCTGGATTAACACACATGCATACACTCAGACATACACTCACAAACAGGGAAACACTGCTGATATAGCTGCAAGTAATATGCTTTTGTGTTTAGGGGCCCTCCCAGAGTGTCTGACTGATGGTATGGATGTGATGACAGAGCTGCAGCAGCAAGAGATGAAAATCCTGCAGGAAGTTCTCAGGTAAGTCACTTGTTCTCTCTCTATCCTACTCTCTGTCTCACTCTCTGAATTATTTCCAGTGAAGTTGAAATCGAGTGTTCGTGAACAACAAAGAAATATTATGATCTCTGAATTGTGGAGTTGTGATGTTATGGGTGCAATGATGAGTTTGCTAATATTTTATCCTCATGTTGCTTGACTTTTTACTATACCAGTGCTGGCAAAAAGCACAAAAATCAGTTGTGTTAGATTGCAGTTATTGACAATGTTTATATAAAATGTATGCGTAATTTGATCTTTCAATCCTCATCCTTTTATGAAGCTCATAAATATGTCATTTATATGTCATATAAATAAATATATGTCACACTGAATTGAATAGATTTTTTTCTCTTTATGTATTTAGGGTGAAATGTCACAATTGACATGGAAACGTATTCCTTAAGACATCTTATAGTTGAAGTCCGAAGATGTGTTTTTATTTAATTTCTTGTTTTTTACTTATTAACTACTTTAGTCATCATTTAATTAGATCTGAGTTTTTTCCTCATTATACTGTTCTGATATTTCCTCATTTCTCCATATGTCCATTGCCCATATGTGCCCAGGTTTCTAGAAGCTCCTGCTCTCTAATGGGATTTTGCTAGTGGCAGCCTGGCCAAGTAGAACACAGAGTCTAATGTTGCCACAGTTAAGCTCCTTGGGGTCCAGCTAAGTTAGATTTGAGGGATTGACACTAAACAAGCAACTGATAATACCTTACTAATACTAAATTAATACTAAATTTTAAGGAAACTAAATGTTTACTGTGATGGATTTGGATTACCAATCTCAAGCTTCTCAAGTTTCAAGTCTGCAAGTTGACTTTCATTCTATACTGACATGACTTAAACCCAGTGTTTTGGGAGTTTGTGTGAAAACTTAATGCACTGAAAGAAGATTCTTAGGTTAGGTTAAATCTTTAAATAATGAAGATTTAGATCCTTTTGTTAAATAGATATTACTAAATCAACAGCATTATTTATAGAAATGCTTTTCTCAAGTGCTGTAAATTATGTTAGAGTATACAGCAGTCTCTGGTCTGGTTGACTGAATTGAATTTGTCTCTTGATGCCCACTGCATTGTGGTTATAATGCCATTGGATTAAGACAGTTCAGCAACGGTTTTAGGCTTGATTGACAGTCCAAATGTATTGCTGTGCTAACAATATCTCAGTCTCTCGTTTGGATGCTATACAAACAGGATTTCTAACAAGGCACAGTCACAGTAACACCTGGAATGACTATGATCAAAATGCTGAAATGTAACTATACTGTCATTCAATTTTAGACAAATTCTGAATATACATACATATAGGTTTACATGACACTACTCTTATGCAATATATTTTCAATAGTCACATATGACTCTAGTGAAACTATGAAAAGACTGTCATAAAGCCACCATCACTGAGAATAATCATCCTGCTGGTGTAACTTTTATTTTTTGGTATAATCTTTGTTTAATTTTGTTATCAGTTTCATCAAACACCTATCATGATGACCTATCATGATCTTGTACAGCTTTTTGTGGAAAAATGAAATAATAGACCATCCTCTTCTTGCTCTTTTACATGATCTCTCTCTATCTGTATACCTACTTGTAAATGCTTTTCAAAATCCTCCTCTAAGGCAATTTAAGTTGTTAAATAAATCAAATTAAAGGATCTGTGTGTGGTGCCCTGGTGAGCTCTGTGACCAAGCCAGGGCATGGAGTGGTTATCATGTGGAAATCCCTGACGTTGGTGTCTTATTCCAGTTTCTTGTCCATTTGCGCCGTTAGCCAAAGGTTAAATGAACAATGGAACCTGCTTAACTGTATATTAACTATGCTCTTATCACACCTGAGCTACTAAACATACTCTGAAACAGTTCAAGTAGCCTCTTGAATGCTCTGTAGCAGGACCAGTTCAGATATTTTAGGCTTTGAAAGAAAGAAGAAATTAGCTTTGCTTGGGCTAATTAGCTAATTAACAGTTAGCCCTGGATCAAATCTAACTGACATTGAACTGTAGTAAAACCAGACACTTTCATTTTTCTCTCTTGCTACTTTGTCCTCAGAAAGTCAAAAGAGGAGTATGATGAGGAAATGTCTAGGAGGCTGCTATCAGAGGAAGAGGTTGGTTCCACCTCCAGCAGCTGCTCTGATAAGCCAATGGCAGAAAGCAGTGAAGCCCAGAATACCATCTCTGCTCCCAGCCAACAAAGCAACACTGCCAAGGTGAGGCATCATGAGCTGTATGAGACAAATAAGACCTGTGAGGCTTTTTGTGCAAGCCCCACCAACATGAAACCTCTGATGCTACCAATGCTTAATGGTTATTGCCAACATCCCTTTTCCCCTTAAAGCCCCATCTCTCCTTTATAACGTGACAGTCTCCAATGTGTTATTTATTCCATACAAAGGCCAAAGCTGAGGGGAATGGTGATAACAGCAGCAGTAATGGTCACCACGCCCCACTAGTGAACGGAAGCACTGAATTTAATCTGGTAACTGAACCATCCATGTAGTAACATTTTAATCAGTGACCTAATAATAAGTACACCACAGTTTACTGCCCAATCTAAGGATGCATTAATACCATTTTGACTGTATCTGTAATGGCTAACACAGATCAGGTTCCTTTTGTTAGATTTTTGGCATGGCAGGCCTGCTCTTGTTAACAGGTAAGCATCAGGGAAACTCTCTGATACCAAAATGTAATGTATGGTACACTAGTATTGGCATGATATTCAAAATCTAGGTATCAATGCATCCTGAGGGCAGATAGAAACATTTCAGTTTCATAGCCTGCGTAGTAGGTTGGTCATGTAGTAGCTTTGTAGTTTTAAAGCCTGTAAATTTGGTTGCTCATGTAGTATCAATAGATTAAAAACATTTGCTGACTGTAGGGTGACTGGGAAGCATTTTTTGCATTTTACACCCTATTAACAATTTGATGTGAAACATTGTCTTTAGATATTTAAAGCCATTTAAATGCATACACTGAGTTATTAACTGTCTGGCTATTCCACTTTTTTACCAATCAGAGCTTAACTATCAGAGGCTGAGTTGACCAGAAGTGTAAAGTAAAAGAGAGAAAGAGAATCAGGTCAATGGGAAAATGTGGCTTATGTTTTTCAGTGTCCAGAAAGTTTCCACAGTGATGTGATTTGTAAGACACACTAGTGTCTACAGGTCTACAATCTGAGGACTGTATGCGGTGGTGGTGTATGCGGTGTTGTAGCTGCTGCTTTCCAGCATTAGTATGTTGCATTAGTGGGCTGAATATGATGCAGTGTCATCTCTACAACATGCAGTAATGGTTGTGGGTCCCTCCAGGTCAAGAGCAAACCTGTCAGAAAGGAAGAGAGCAAGACGGCTGCCGCAGGAGGTGGAGATCAGAAAAGTGCAGCTAAGAGCAGCTCAATGTCTAAACCCACACCAGGTAAATCAGAACTGCTTCAAACTCTTCACCATCAACTCTCCAACTCCAAACTCGTCTTCTTTTTGTCTTATTGAAACTCCCCACCACACGTAGCTCCTTTACTGGTTTTCTTTTAATCTTTTACATTTTTTAACACACAACCAACCTGAGAAAAGTTCTCAAACTGATTTGAATATGTGTGTGCAGATTGTGGCAGTAACGGTGTGGAGTCCAGAGTCCTTCCAGCAGTGAGAGCTCCAGTAAAGTCCGGTGAACCCTTCGTCAGCCTCAGTCCGGTTACCAAGGATCAGAGCAGCAGCAGCCAGACTGCAGCCGAGGCGATGCTGGAGGAGGCACACAGGGAGGCTGGTTTCTCTAAGCCATATACTGTGAGTCTGTGAGCCTGTACACACATCATCTGTGAGATGCAGAATGCTTCATGTGATTTATTTGGAATACAGCATTCCGTGACTGTGATACACATTTCTATTATAAATTAGCAAGATTGGTCAAAAAACATCAACCAAAATATCTTCGCAAAGGCAGGGCTTAGCAGGAGAATGGCCATAACTTATTAACGATTTGTCCAATCATCGAAAATTTTGGTGGATATGTTCAGTCTGACTTTGGGAATAGGCGTACCAAAGCATTTTGAGCCCGACCCATAGGGGTCGCCACAAATGCCAAAAAATTGTACCTCAACACCCAGTGCACAGAATTTCACCAAATGTGGCGTGCATGCTCTGGGGGATAGTATTAAGTATTAAAAATGCAAAAAATGGGCGTGGGATAACACAAATCATACTATAAATCAGAATCACAAAACTTCAAGGATATATCCACATAGGTAACTGAAACATACCCTGAAAATTTCATTCAAATGGATCGCTAGGGGGGCGCTACAAATGCAAACAAAACTGGGCGTGGCATAACACAAATCAACTATAAATCAATGTGATTGGTCTCACTCCTTCTTTAAGCAGAATTAAAGTAGCTGAAATGAATTTGCTTGGCTTTGTGAAGCCTGAAACCCACTTGTTGCTGCTCGCGGCTTTAGTTTTGGCCAACTGAGCTGCTTCCTTCTGTTGAGCGAAAAAGGGTTTGAACCTGTGACCTGCCGCTTGCTTCTTATACTATATCTGAGTGTCATGCACATGCTAAATCTTGCTGTCCCGGTAAGGTGTTTGTCATCAGAGACAAAATCTGGGAGCCAACCAAATTATTTTCCTAGTTCAGTCTCTAGCCCTCTTTTTGTGTTTTTTATGGACAAATTAATACACATACAAAATACATGCAGCAGATTGTTCCTCCTTCCCTGTATTTAATTTACCACAGTTGTGTGAAAAACAAGGTCTGTTTTGTTTAACAGTAGGATATTGAATTCCCTCATGAAACTTTTTAATGTGTCTGACAGTTTCATATTTTGTTAGTGTGCACACCACCACGTCAGAGATGAACATGTAGAAGGTAAAGATACTTAATCTGGATGGTACAGGAATCTGGGGTTTTTATCAGCTGTAGTTTGTGCTCAGCAAAGATCACCTTCTGACATTGTCAAACCTGTGTTGTGTCAGAAATACTCCACTGAAACAACATGGTTTGATTCAAAAACTGCACTGCATCAACTCTGGTGTTAAATCATGTTTATCATAACTAATAAAAACATCTCATCAAATCATGGCGTTTGAATTAACAAATACATTCAGTACAAGTCAGAGTTTTTAGAAAACACAATGCAAAATGGCAGTAGAATTATTTAATGTATAACTTTGAGAAACATTGTATTTATATACAATTAAATACACTTTTGTTGTTGTTTTGTTCTTTTCTTGTGCCCAATAGTGCCCCAAAAACCTAAATTTCCTCCTACATCACTGTTATATTTTAAAAAACAGAAGAAAAAGAACTATATATATATATATATACAGTTATGAACTAAAACATCAACAATAAGCTGGGAGGAAACCCCACCAATACCTTAACTTTTAGCATTTTAAAATGGTCAGAAAAGAATTAACTGCGTAAAATTCATAATGTTTGCTTGTGCATGGTTTGAGTTGTACTTGTACTCCTGTTTCACCTTCACCTCCACTTCCCTCCAGGAGTTGTCAGCATCTCAGCAGGAGCAGCTCCAGCAGAGGGCAGCATATCTGCGTCAGCAGCGAGACAAGCTGCATGCAATGAAAAAAGAACCACAGAAAACCAAGCCAACGACCACACCAGAGGAAGCACCCACCACCACGTCGGTAACTACAGCCTGCTCCTCTCCTTCCTTATACCTCCCTTCACAAAGAGGTCAGAGGTCAGGATCAGCCACTTGACTGCTGGAGCACACTTTGGCCAGTGGAAGAAGAACATGGCTTGATGTGGAAAAAATATTTTATTTTGTAGGCCTGATTACATTTTACTTGATGTTAGTTGTAATTAGCTATTCACTATTTCCTCATATTGGCCCATTAGTTACTCTAATGTTGTAAATACAGACTACAGATCATTTCATTTTAACACTGACTTGACGACGTGACTCACAGTAAAAAAGTGTGCCAGGACCTAATCATTTTGACTTAACATCCACACTTTTCATTTTGGTCATATTTTTTTATGTTTTAATTCCAAAACTACCTTCTTGATTTCACCAGATTTTCTTTAACCCACCTTTTTCCTCCTGAGTTTTCTTTTATTTCTTCGAATCATCCTTCTGACTTATTTATTGGGTTCTTGTTCTTCATTTCCCTCTGCCTGTATCTGACCTGGTCTGGCCTGTCAGGAGGCAGTGGGGCAGTCCCAGAAGAATGGGGCATGTAGCCCTCCTCCTCCTCTTCCTCCTCCAGCACAACACTCTAACTCCACCAAACAGAAGGTGATCCATCAGCTGGCTCTGCCTGATGTGAACACGTGTACTCATTCATGCCTAGTATGTTTCTAAGGTTTTGCTGTGTAGGACTTTTTTCCCTCAACTTCTCAAACTTACTGAACGTCCTCAGTCTCCGTCCCTCAAGCACATAAAAAGAATAGACTGCAGTCTGAGCTCTTTTACTCCAATTAATTGCTTATTAGAGCCACAATTTAACCTTATTAATTTACACTGTGGATTGAAATTGCACCTCTTGAAAAGCTATTTGTATGCTTTAGGTTTTGAATAGAAAGTTAGCATTTTAATGTATCAACATCTCTTTAGATATATAAAGCTTTATAAATATTAAACACACACAAACCCTGAAAATATGCAGCATAGCCATACTCCAAACACCAGCTGTTTTCGTTTAGTTTTCTAGCTAATACATGTATTCATGTGTGCTTGGTTGTATTTTAGTCATCTTTCCCACTGCTTTTTCACTCCCTCAACATTTTGTTTTTAGCCGGTGGTGATTATTATCTTATCTATCCCGGTTGTTAACTCTACTGCCTGGTCTGGTCTCGTTACGCAGGAGATATCTGCTGAGGAGAGGAAGAAGCTACAGAAGAGAAAACATCTGGCCGACAAGCTGAAAGAGGAAGTAATCAAGAAATGACTTCCCCTCCGAATGCAGTATACTCATTTATACCTGTTTACTTTGTTAATCAAACACATGGCTTCCTTTAGCCAGATAATTCATTTTACGTAACACTGAGTTTTTCCAAAGAAACAAAAAGTATGAGGTCTTCCTTTCTCAGTTCTTTTCATTGCTGTCTACAGAGGAAGTAAGTACATCTCCTTTTATAATTTGGATGTGCCAGAATGTGGCAGTCTCCATACATAAGAGAGCACTCAAGTATTCTACAGTCTGACAGTCACATCTGTGTGGTTGAGCAAGGTCATAAAATGTCAGGTGAACTGAATCACACGGACCACTCAGGCTATACACTGCCAGTGTTACTAGACTTCCTGATGACTTTTACCTGATTTTTACTTATCACTACACACACCTGGGCTATATCCAAAGCACTCCTGCTTTGCCCCTGAGTGCACTACATTTACTTTAATAACATTTTGGAGTGCCCTCAAAAAAATCCCACATTGGAAAGAAAAATATGTTCACAGTATGTACTTGCCACAAATCTTACAATGCAGTGCTTCATCGATAGATGTGTAAATGTTTATTATGCAACACTACAATGGTCAGTAATGGTGCAAAATCATGATTAATAACACATTTTTCTGCTCACTATAGAGTAAACTATTGACTATTATGTTGGGAACAGTAACTGAAGGAGTGATTTTGGACACATCCCTGGGCTTGTTTCTCTGTAGACAACCGTCAAAAAGGTCATGATTGGGCCATGTGGGGAAACACAGACTCAATGTTAGGCACATCTGGCCTGGAGTTGTATCACTGAGTTAAGGGTTAATGCTGGTGAAAGACTTGATTGGGAGAGTCCTATGTTGAGGTGATGGCAACATTAGCTAAGTGTACAGTCTTGTTTTCCACTGTTTTTAGCATTCAGAAGGAAGAGTCAGCTGGTACATTGTATAGCTAGTAACACTGTAGCAGCTCATCCTAGTTAAGTACCACTGTGGAACACACGGTCATGTGTTCATAAAAGGGCCAAGAGAACAGTATGTTGCTTTCTACGAGGAATGCAGTATTTCATGTATGCCGTTTAATAAATCACATTTTATAGAAACAAGCTGGACTCCAGACTGAGTGTATAAAAACTGTAAAGCTACAGATCAGTACTTTGTGGTCAGTTGGTAGGTACCTGGTCTCAGACTGGTCTTTTGTTCTAATCTGGGAAAAAAAAGGGCTGTGGTGTTTGCAGAGCCAAATGGGATTTATTACCATATGTTCTCATTTGTATTTGGAACACTTTCCTGAGTACAGAATACGGTGCATGAGTCATTTTCCTGGTACAAAAACATGTCATGACATACTGTTAATTCCTTGCTGTAAAATATTTTCTCAGAGCAAGAAAAAAAAAAAAAAACATGGGACTATTTAAAAAAAGAATATTTTTTTAAAAATCGCAATATCCTAAAATTTGCGCAAATAGCATTCAGTTACAATTCCACTAAGCAATATCTAATATCAAAAATTACTGAAGAGTCTAGTTTGGGAGATTTGATCAAATACCACCATCTAGACTCCAACGAATAGTTGAGAACCAATAAGAAATTTTGCAGCTCCAATTGCCAAATCAGTAAATTATTAAAACAAAGCTAGATTCACAAGTTCAATGTCAGGGTCACATTTAATTTCAAAACTTATCAAATAAATTCATACAAATGTTAAGAATGGATAGTGGTAGTAAATGCACTTGGTACAAATTCATCAAGGGAGAGCAAAAACATTTCATGTCATTTTTGGGTGATGCTAACACAGGAGGAAAGACAATTCGCTGCTCATGTACTGCTGAACTCCTGAAAAGCACATTGGCAATAATAATTTTACTTGTGCTCCTACCCTGCTGCTTGTGGGTTTAACTCAGAAGTTGCTGACAAAATCATGTGTGATCTAGCATTTTAGCAAATTTTGATTCCCATCATCTGCCTCTCAGTGTGCTTGTGGTGAGACCAGGAGAGAAGACAACACGAGAAATGTTTCATTGCCTTCTGACATAGTCAGACCTGTGTGTTGTGTCAGAAATACTCCACCAAAACCGCACTGCATCAACTCTGGGGTTAAATCATCTTTATCATAACTAATAAAAACATTCCAATTGTGGCGTTTGAATTCAACTGTAAAAAAATGTTTTCTGTCAACATATTTTTGATCTGCAGAGTTGTTTTTCTGGACTGGCCAAAGAAAACTTGACATTAGACGTAGACTGTGGAACAAAGCTGAATACTTGTGACCTGGATCAACATTCTGGACCGTCAAACTGGGATAACATCCCCTAGCACCTCAAGCCCCTTATAACTCACTGGAATCTTTCTCTTATTCAGTAATAAATGTGAGATGTTTCACCAGCTAGCCGTGTTACAGTGCACAGACAAGGTGGGTAGCTTTTTGTTTGTGATGCAAATTGAACTCTGAACCTGAGATCTGTCTGAGAGAAGGGTGCCAAGAGTTGAACCTCCTGAAACAAGAGTGTGCACTAAATCTAGTCTAAGCACACCAACAGCTCAGGTTTGTCACCCAGTCAAAACAAAAACTGGGATACGTGCGCATTGTATTGAGGCCACTAAATTCTTAAATCCAATAAAATACAAAACTCCAGACATCCTCAAAATGTTGGCTGCAAAAATGACTTTACTGCAGTTTTAATACGTTATTTTTAAAACCAGCATTTGCAACTTCTCTGCATTTTACATTGAATCAAATGAACTGGACTGAAAGGGTGAACAGTGACCCCACCTTTTGTGCAACAACAACAAAAATACACAGGTAGGTAGGTATCTCTCTCCCCTTTGAAAATCAGATCAGGGGCAAATGATTAAAAAGAAGAAAAACATCTGTACAGTACTTTAACAAAGTCATGAAATACAGGATTTCTGGCTAACGCAGTCCTGTGTGTGAGACGTTGTGTGTGTTTTGTGTGTGCCTTGGCCAAACTGACACCATGGCTTTTGAAGGTTTGAGTCCTGCTCCTCTGGATCCAAGCCTCATTACTGCTGAGTTTTCATCCTGGTACATTTTGTCATTTGTCAACTCCCTTGTCTCTCAACATTTTGTTTAATTCTTCTATGTTGCCTAGATCCCTCTATCCCCGACAAAAGTGAACAGTTCTGTGGCAGGGCAGCACACACTACTTCAGCCAGTCAAGCTTTCTATAACTATGACGGCTAGTCCTGCTAGCCTGACTGGCCTGCTGAACAGTTCATACACTGGCTGGGTGTGTTCTGGTTTCCTCTGTCTCTGGAGCTCACTGGTTCGGGTTCGAGAAGGATGGAAGGGAGAGTTCAAATGAGGACATGTGAGGGTTCCTGTGGGGTTGCAGTAGTACCGCAGCTTCCTTGCTGCTGTTGCTATAGCAACAGAGCAGAGTTGGGAACTGCCTTGGCACTGTTACTTCCACCGCAGCCTCTGGTCGGTACGTAGGATGGTGGATGAGAAGGATAAAGTTGTTCAGAAGGAGGTCAGAGCTGGGAGAGCAGGAGAGTGTTATGAGAGAGAGGAGGGATGAGTTTGCAAAGGGTCAATGAGTTTCTCCTCAGGAGAAAGAAAGGAGATAGTTGGTAAAAGGAAGAGGTAAAATCAACGGGCTGAAGGAACAGACTGATCTATCACTTTCCAAAAGAGAAGCTCTCCATCTCCTTCCACTGAGGGAGAAAAGAGGAGCAGAGATCAGGAGGGACTGAGTGGGGTGGGAGCTCGTCTTTGCCCGTCTCCTCAGTCAGACTGACAGGTGGCACAGGCAGGCCAAGGACCAATGAGACGACCAGAGGAGGGAGGATGGGAGGGACTCAGTGTCCGTCCACGATGACCAAACAGAGGACAATTAGCCTTAAGAGCTCAGACGGGGCCGCTTCCTTGGAGACTGCTCTTCCTCCTCATCTTCTTCCTCTTCATCCTCATCGTCAGGGTAGTCCACCAAACCGACCAGAGCAGTCTAAGAGGAAACAGAAACAAAAATGTCTATATACCAAGCACAAGCAAGGCAAAATAAAACTATTTAAAAAAACGTTTCTCAACAATGATTTCTGCGGGTGCTGTCTGTCCATCATGGTGAGTTTTCATTTGTTTGCTGCTCATGGTGTAATAAAAGTATACATAAAAGTTAACCTATGTTGTAGACATTAGCTTCACTCAAATTCTGGACTCAATGTACAGCATGATTAAGAAGATGAATGACATGACAAAGAGAAAATAACGTCTTTGTCTGGGTGCTTTTGAAGCGTGTATTACTACCCTTCTGTCTGCAGTGTTGAAGGACAGATTTGCCTACGAGATAACACTAGAAACATGCTGTGGAACAAATTGGAAACTTTTGTTTATGGCATATGATAAAAGGTTGTCTTTCAGTCGTCACAGTCCTCAAACACGGAACAGTTTTACCAAACTTTTTCTACAGTTTGACAGTAAATAAAACAAGGTGATCCTGGACTCCGATCTCAACTTCACAGCACTATTTGTAGAGATGCATTACCTTAACGACTGGTGTGGCAGGAAGAGCAACTGTTTTGACAGAGGAAGTTGAACTGTTGTTTGGAGTGACGGCTGGCGAGGCAGGTGGGATTACAGCAGCTTTCCCATTGTTGTTGGCACCATTAGATCCGTTGGCAGCTCCTGCAGTAACAGAGACTGTAAATATCAAACGTATGGGGCTGATGCAATCTGGGGGGAAAAAGTTACATACATACAGTAATACCAGAGCAGCTTACCTTTTTTGGCTTCCATGTACTTGCCATAGCTGTCAGAGAAGTCATCCTCCATTCGGCTCTTCTCCACAGCCTCTCCATCGTCATCATCGTCGTCGTCATTGAACCATAACTCCTCATCCTCGTCCAACGACCGTGCATCTCTGCGATATCTACAGGGGGAAATTGCTTCATGAAGTACAGTTAACTACAGAAAAAAAATCCTTCATGTATGGGGAAGCAGTGGGAACAGGGAATATTTTTTTTTTTTTTTATAAAAAGGCACGATAACATCTGTAAGATGAAGATCACAGCACTGATTTGTGTCCAATCAGTCTACTGACCTGTTGAGTCTCTGACTCTGCCTATCTTTTTCCTGCTCGTACCGGCCTTTCAGGCCCTTGAAAGTCTGGACGTACTCAATGGATTCAAGTGCTTTGTAGAAGTTATCCACAATGTGAGCTATGAGAGACTTGATGTCCTCCTGGAAAGAGAAGACATGGTGGAAAATCATAAACAACCCACTTTCAGTGTCACGTGCACACACTCTATAATGATGAACACTTTTTAAAAAAGGTAAGCTTTGTCTATCTACACACCACTTTAATGAACTCAAAGAGCTCTATGATGGCTGAGTTGAGGAGGTTGTATCGGGTGCCGTTGTCCAGCAGGGCATTAATGACAGGCTCAAACAGGTTCCCTTTGATGATGTAGCGGTTGTAGTACTCATCCTTCAGACCAATGATTCTGCGCATGAAACGCAGGGCACCTTGGACAAAAACCGACAATAACTTAACATATAATAAAAATGAAGCTATTTTCTTTTGCGAGGGTGTTCATTGGTGTGAGCTCGAATGCATATAGCAGATCCACAGCTCTGGTATGGTTAAAACCCACGACTGTGTACTTGGTAGAAGTTCATTCAGAAAGTAGGATAACCACTGACAGAACATTTAGAGAAGGAAAGACAGAAGCAGAAAGGTGTGTGCATGTGTGTGTGAACCATTTGTGTATATGGAGACTTACAAAGAGCAAGGAAGGTATGTTTTGAGTTCATGAGCACCAGCACTCTCCTGAGCAGGTCTTTGTTCATAATGTAGGTCTTGATGTGATAGGTGTGGTGCTCCACACAGAAGGTCAGAAGCTCCAGGATCAGTGCCAGCAGCTGAGCAGTCTGGAAGTTGTCTACACAAAATAAACAACAAAGCTACTTTCACGCCAGGTCTTTATAAATATGTAATGCAACATTTCCAAAATTTACCTGAAGCCGCAGACTATACCTTACATTCCTGCCATATAATTTTTGTTATTCAATTTAAAAAGGTGGGGTATGCCATTGTAATCCAATACACGTTTTGTCAAATTCAGTGACTATCTCCTCATGGTCCGCTAGCTGTCCGTTCAGTGTGTGCGCTGAAAAAAAACCTCTGGTGTTTGTACACAGACCTGGCTCTGTAAATAGGAAATAAACAAAGTGTCTCGGACCGGTCCACACAATACACATTCCAGCCATGATTTGTGTGTCAGGTAACGTTAAATGACTTTCCAGCGGACATTCAGCTTACTTTCTAGTTTGCCAAGATATGCTGTTTTTGTGATGTTAGCTAACATTACAGTAGCAGGAGAGTTGTGAGAATCACTGTCTGAAGCTGGTTTGCTGGCTCTGGGAAGCATCTCGTCCTCTCTGGCTGCAGCAACTGTATAGACAGTTTGCTAACCCACAACCTAGCTAACGTTAGTTATATTACTTGCTGTGACGTTGTTCGCTCTATATCATAGTTTTTGTCGTGGTATTGGATTTCTCCAGAATCACATACCCCACCTTTAAAGCAAGTGTACAATCCTATAATATACAATTATATCTGATAGTCTAGTAGTTGTTTTGTTTTTCAAACAAAACAAAGTTGGTTATAATACTTTGCAGCTCTGGAACAGTTCTTCATATGGAGGAAGAAAATCACAACTGCTGCATCATTTAAGCCATTATGAAGAGATAGTGGTCATTTATTTCACCCTTTTCTCATTGGTGCAGGTGAAAGAAATGTGAGACTGAAATGAACTGAAACTCAGACATTCACAAGTTTTGGACTTTTGGGATGTTCATGGTTGACATTGAGTTGCATAACACCCACCTGGACAGACCGGGTTGATCTTAGTTGATCCCTCCTGCAGATCTGAAAGGCCATGACACAGAATAATCAGTCAAATTCTCTATTTATCTTACAGTCTGAAACACTCCAGTTCAGTTTAGTTTATGTGAGGACTCTGTCCTCAGCTCACCTTTTGAGTTTTTGTCATGTGCAGTGTTGGCCAGCAGAGGAGCAGTCAGGACATGCATGCAGTACTTGTAGAAGAAACTCAAAAATTCTGTCTTCTCAGTTTTCTAAAAAGGAAAAAAAAAATGGCAAGAAGCTTTGATAAATCCTGTTGATGTTTTAGTGTTGGATGAAGCAAACAGGGGCTTACAATTTACCAGCTGGCCAGTGTGTCTGGGAGGCATCATGATTTAGGTGGGAAAATAGATATCCTACTCAGGCTCAACAGCAATTAAGCTTTTGCTATGTAAGCTTTTGTGCTTACAAGTTAGACAGGAGTTAGACAAATTATCCTGGCCATCAATACATAATTTTATAGCCAGTCTCCATTAAAATTCTTGTGTGTGTTGGTTCTGCTTACATTGGTGGAAGCCAGCATGTTCTCGGGGTCGATGAGTGTTCTGAGCAGACCCATCAGCTGGACAGCCCCTCCTAACTCTGGGTCAGAGTCACAAATCATCTGCTTGATCACAACATTTATCAGCAGAACATCCTGTAAACAAACAAAAACAAACAAACACACAGTAGAAGATACAGTGAAAATTATGCCATTTCAGTCTAATGGTGTATTCAGATTAAAAGAGAAATTCAACAAAAACTTTACATGTCACAGTAAAGCAACCCTAATCCTACTGGAAGGAAATTTATTTCAAAGCAAGATCGTGGATTCCCTGAACTATACAGGCTCCACTTTTTTTATGTATAGAGGTGAAAGTAAAGAAAGGGAGCCTTATCGATAAACGGTAGATCAACTGCAATCAATTCAATATATAGTTTGTTTCTCTGCCAGTTGAAGGCCGCTTGTCTATCCACTTTTTATTTTACTCCATTGTATACCTCATAGACTGGAGTAAGACAAAGTGTTCACAATGACACAGGATAAAAATGTCCATTTGATATTCCTTCTGTCACAACAATACTATGCTACACAGATTTTTTTTAAATATGTAGAATTTTGTAAATGCAATCCTGGACTGAACCAAACTACTCATCTAAAAAGTGCAAGAACGCTTGTTGACAGGGATGTTTAGATGCTTACGTCGTCTGTCTGCTGTGGTTCCTGCATGACAAACTCCCTGACCATGGAGGGGCTGAATTCCACCAGGTAAGAGAAGATGTCTGTAGCTGCTGCCCTCACCTGCAGGTCATCCATTCCCTGAAGAGGAGAAAAATAGCTGAAGTTAAAGTATGACTTGTAAAGTGTAACTTAAAGACCAGAACAAAGAGAATTTTACACATAAAATGTTTTCCCAGTTGATCCTTCATAGGCAAAAAAAATATGGAGTATGTTCAACTAAAGAACAGTTTTATTAACAACTTAGACATTCACATTCATGCAATGCCCAGAACATACCATGACTATTTCAAGAGCAGGTAAAATGCCTAGATTTGCCAGAGTTTTGAAGAAAGCATCCCTGTTTTGTGGCTGCAACGTTTGTGAAAAAGCACAGAATTCCTTGACAAAGTTCACCTGAGGAGTAGAGGGGAAAAAACAGATGTAATAGGTGATCGGCATTCAACACATTAAAGCAAACAGTTAAAGATCACCGACAAAAACACTATTCCCAAGCATTAATTCGTTTGTGATATTGTACAGCAGTGGGAAAATTCATTTCTGGTTCATTGTCAAGCTGTCATTTTCTCCATTCCAGGATGTGAAGCTTTTCCAAAGTTGAGTTAAGTGAAAACTACGTGGACCAATAGAATAATTATTGAATGGAATAATATAATTAATTATTGCCCCACATTACAATACTGTCCAACCTATAGGTTTCTACATTTCCCCACAAAAAAAAACAAACATTATCACAACATCTGGCCTGGAGACTTGACAAATGTTACTTACAAGTTCTCTCCGTTTACTGTCATCTGTCGCTTCATCTGTGAGCTGTGCAAATACCTCTGTTAGGAACTTCTCATCCTCCTGTGACACAGGAAAAACAGTGTTAAGAAATCAAGACACTAAAGAAATAAAAAGAGGAGGGGAAAAAAGGAGGAATACAAAACTTAATCCAGGACAGTTTGTATTCAAGTTTTGCTGCAACATGAATAAAAAAGTGAACAATTCCTACAACAGTGAGAGAAACCCATGATTCCTAGAGACAGCCTTCACTTCTTGTTAGCCCTGAAATACAATCAATGTATGTTGAACACTTGAATATGAAATGGATGGACTGTATGGTACTGTTTGAAATCATAAAAATGATGTACAAATTATTTTCAATTAACACACACACCCCTCATATAAGCTCCATATTGAAATGTACTTACAAGCAATATAACGGACATTAACTCATTCCCTGAATGACCTTTCAAAATGTTTAATTATTATACATTTTTAATGGGTCAATCGTCACATTACAAAACTTGATACAGACACATCTTTCACTTGTGGACAAAACTACCATAAATTGAAAAGTCTCCGGAGTGCATTGTTTGATCACAACATGTACAGGTAGATTATCACAATTCTTATCAATCTCAATCTATTTAAGATTCAAATTATTGCAAATAAGTCTTGCTTTATTATTTATTTGATATTTCATATTTACCATAAGAAATCAATACATTCAATGATGGAAATTCAATTATTCTTTTATCATCAGGTATGAGCTTTGTTATTGTCTGGATTTAATCACAGGGAGGGCAGGTTCTCTTGCACTTTTCAAACAAATTCAGTCACTGGCAACTGATTGCAGATTTAGGAAACAATTGTACATGCAAAAATGTTCAATTGAAACCTCTTGAACTGGCAAGTAGATTTGGTACAGAAAACCCCATTATACAATTGCTTGTTGATAGTCTCTGCCTTAAAGAATAATACAAGTTACCTGGTTTGGATCCTTACCTGCAACATACTGACAATCTCCACCTTGTTGAAGAAGATGAAGGAGGTGAGTGTGGACAGGAAGTTCTCCTCAAAGACAGATGGTGTGGGCAGGATGATGTCCTGGATGTACTGCACCCGGTAGGTCTGGTGGATCTTCTGCCGCAGCTCAGAGTCCGTGATAGGGATCACCTCCTTAAATTTAGCTGTCTTGGTCAAGAATTCCCGGTGCCGTTTAGGCTGAACCAGCGCTGGATCATACTCTAGGCAGCCCACCACATCCATGATACAGTCGTCAGAGAACATCACTTCAAAGAGGGCCGCTTTATTGAGGAACAAGACACCCCGGACAATCTCATAGAGGTGATGTAGGCCTTCCCTGTTGTCCAGGTCCTCACATACTCTGAAGAGACCCAGGAGTTTCTTGATATAGCCCTCACTCATCAGGGCCAGGGCCAGTTTTTCCCTCCGGATGGGCGAAGACAGGACAGAGGTAACCAGGTCAGCGATCTCCTCCAGTCGACTTAGCTCGCAAGGAGGGAGCTCCACCAGGTGGCTTGTCTCTGGAATCTCCTCAAAGCGCTCCTCCTCAGACTCATCAATGGGGTCCTGGGTGATGTCCAGGGCAGGGTCCTTCCCTTGAACCTGGGCAATAAATAGTTGATAGATATGAAGTCGATAATTAAACTAGAAGTATCGATGTCCTGCATCTTCCCCTTTGTGGTAGCGTCAATAAAATTTCTCATCCTGCATACTGTTTGTGTACTCCCCAGTAAACAAATATTTTAAAACAATGGACAAAACTTGGTAAGACAGGATTGACTTTACCTGGCAAATCTTCTCCCAGATCTCATCACAGCCAGCCTTTTCCTGGAAGCTTAGGGCAAGGTCATAATTATCTGCTTCCGACCAGACAATCAGTGTGTCCTGGAAAGAGGAGAAAGAAACATCGAACTGTACAAAAAGAATCATATTCATGGGACACACTCAAACATGGTTGCATGCATTCACACACACAAGAGGTCACATACTCAAACACTCCTCAAAAAGAGTGAGATGTCACATATTAGTTTAACACATACACACTCTTTCATGCCAGTAAATGTATAAACCTGGAAACAAGTCCTTTATAATTATGAATTATCACTTTGTCTACAATATGCAAGGGAAACATTTGGCTCAAATCTATTATATCAAACCAAGTTTGTTTTTTTTAACGTTTGCTGTCATTGTATTTACTAATGTAACCTGGCTATTACTTGTTTGCAGGTTTACAATCGGACCAGACACTTAAATTGCCATTGTCTACACTGCATCATAGTAGCAGCAGTTGTCCAGCAAGAAGTCTGAATGTTGAAATTATTAAAATGTAACACTAATTTGAAATGACATAATTTGAAGCTAACGGCTACGTGAGAGGCTGTAGCTGATCCTGACTCGGATGATTTATTCTTACCTGTTGTTTCTGATATGCAGTATTCGGGCTTATCTTCGACTCCAATAGAAGTGATCCTAAAACACAAAGACTTAGGTAACTTTTCACTTTCTAGCTAGTGCGAATGATCACAACAAATATTACGAAATGATAATTTATCCAATTCTTCAAGGTTAAGGTCAATTAATCTGTCCGGCAGAGAGCATTTAACGCAAACTTTAAGTAGACAACGTGAAACGCTGAATAAAACAATGTTGGAACAATAAAAACTAAAAACAGAAGGGCTTATTACCCACCGCTAGCATTTTAGTGTTATTTATTATTTTATGATCTGTACATGAACACATAATTGTTTACTATCCTAAGCAATAACAAGTTTGTACGTTTAAGACTAACGTTAGACTTTGAAGGCCCCCATGCTACTAGGATCACGTCGTCTGCTAAACCAACGAGCTTGCTAGCACCAGCCATTCAATAAATTATTGCCTTTTATCTAGAGGCAGTGCTGCTGTTGTTCACAGTCTGAAGCCATTGGTTCCAAATACTGCAGCAAATTCAAAGAAGCAAGCCCAATAAGTTACCCAAGTATATATAGTGGCCAAATGAAGCATTCTATCCAAACAACTTGGAGTTAGCATACTATCGCTAGCCAACGTAACGTCAATGCGGCTATGCTAACCGGGAACTTACCGTCTGATTCGGCCCGAACTAATAATGATATTCCCTTCAGCCGTTCAACAAAGGTAGACGAAACGTGTCCGGTACCCCGATCGTCCCACTGCCTGTCTTCATTCAGCGTATATACTTTCACTCGCCGCCGAGTGTCCGACATGGTTAACCGAGACGGAGCTAGCAGGCTAGCTGGCTGCTAACAAGCTATCACCTCACCCGTCTGGTGTTTTCCTACCCTCGACCTGTTAACTTTGTTTCCACCCGCATGTTATAAAACATGCACGTCTAAATACAGTTCTCAATAGCAGTTAAATTTATCAGTAGCTATTTCATAAACATATTACGTTCACGATGTGAAACAACTCAACAGAAGGCCTAATATCAAACAGTAAAATTCACAGAGAACACAACAACTCTAACGGCCTTCTTGCTAACGTCCACAGACCGCCATCTTGTAATCCGATCTTGTGTTCTTTTTCTTCTTCGACGTCAATCAAGCGCTAACTGCCGCGGGGTCTCCTCCTCCGAGCTACATCATCCAATGGCAAAACCGCAGCACCAGAAGTTCAACGCGCCACCTGTAGGTGAGAAATGTAACAGCAGCAGCAGTTACCTGCAGATGACATGATGTAGACAAAACAATAACTGCCATTTCTGTTAGATGCTTTTTAATTAATAGCTATTAAAATACGGTACTAAAATTAATTTAAACAAAGAGGGAGGGAGGTGCAGCCAGAAAACAATAGGCCTGATTACTGATTACTGGGCCATCATGGAAACAATTAGATCAGTTTCAGGTGAAACTAGGCAGAGTAATCAACAGATACTAAGGTAGACTCCTTCCTGAGGGCAGGGCTTATGTAACACAGAGTAGCTTAAATTTCTGAGTTCCCGGTCCATTTTTCACAATTGAGAATGACTTCCGGATGGGAGCCGAAACGTCTTGATTCTGAAAACAGTGTCCAGATGACTACGACTGAAACCTTTTCTACGATAGAACACTCCTGGACGAATGAGGGACTACACCGTCTTAAACAAAGACATTATTTATAATAACCAGTGGGTGTTAAAACAGAAAAATAACAGTTTTTCACACTTTTTAATTCATTTATGGATTAATTACTTTCTAAACATCTAGGACCAGATAGCTTGACATTAATCTTCTTCCAGCACTTGCCAATCGGACCAATAAGCCAAACCTACACACAAATGATTTCAATACCACCTCAGTTTATTAGTACAGATATTGAGCAAATGTCCTCCAGCCTAGAAAAAAATACTCCATGCTGCAGTAAGTACTGTACTTTCCCTACCCAAAGGGGGACAGTTCTTATAAAAATGATAATGCTCCAAGCAGTATTGGACAGTGCAAAGGACTCTTTCTGTTCTTTGTATTATTCATAAAACAGTTTCCAGTTCACAACATGTTAAATGGAAGAGCGTATGCACTGACAGAGTTCAATTAATTGTATTAAAATTGTCAACATTTTTACCCAATGGAGATGACATCTTAATTTGCTGCTTATTTCTGCCACAGGGTTAGGGGTTAGGGTTGAGAGCTATAATTCTGCCAGAGATCAGATAAATTACCATGGGGGCAACCAGATCCAGGCAGAGTGTGATCCAGCAGTTCCATACATGGGTATTTTCCCATTTCCTGAGCCACAGGGCTGTACATCTCTTGGGTGTAGAAAACTCTCTCTTCACCATCAGATTACTTGGGAGCCCAGCGGCTGAACCCTGCACATATCAAGCTGTTGTCTTTATGGGACTTACTATTTGTGACAAGGTCCTTGTGTATGTCCCCATTTGAACCACCAAGACAGGAATTACAGCAGCTGTGTATAAAGACAGCCTTTTTACTACTAGGCATGCTCCAGGGTGGGTGGAAGATGTCTTCAAACAAATCAAAAAAATAGTGTGGACCACTGCCTGGTCACTGGTTGCTAAAAGGTTGCAACACAAGATCAGGTACAATTGAGAACAATTTATCATGTCTTTAATTATTCTTTTTTTTCTTTGAATTTAACACTACAAAGCAACCAGTGACTGTTTTATTTACAGATTACTCACATATACTGTGAATGCAACACAACATAAAGGGAATATTTAAAAAAAAAAATAATCGTACACTTCTCCCACTGTGCTTTCTTTGTCCATATCTTGATCCTGGCAGCTTAGAGGACACACTGCCACAGTAGACACCAAATATGGAAGTCCCATACCGCAAGAGGCAGTAATATCACACATGAATAAGAAACCCATTGTTAGATTGTGTCTGTTAGGTAAAAACTGCTAGGTGACTGTTGGGGGAAACCCTCTTACTGCTTGATTCTGTCAATGCTACTTGAGTTGGCAAATCTGAAAACAAGACAACATGAAAGGGGATATTTAAAAATAAAAACATATAGAATTTTTTGCTTATTATAATCTAAGGGTTCTTCTCAGTTTGTGCATATCCACTGAAGCACAATGACAGCAGGACACTGTATTTGAAGAGCTGCAGTTCACTCCAGTGCAGTTTAATCACATCCATACCCACAACAGCAGGGTAAGCCTCTTTATGTACAGCACTGGTTCAGTTTGTGACAATATCTGATGCTCTTGGCTTGGTAGATTTCTCACAAGGACTATTGTGTAGCAAAATCTTCTTTAAATCCACTTTGGTGGCTAACAGAAGTTAGCCTGTTGGGTTGGTGTGTCACAAATCGGTGCTGGTTGTGTGGCTGTTGCTTGAACCCATGGAGATGCTCTGTTTCTCACTTAATGTCTTGACGACAGTTGCAGCAGGAGATTGAAGCACCTTCCGTGAAAGTCTCATTCTGCCGTCTGTTGGGTCCCGTCCAAAGTACTTGACCTGTTAGCATAAGTTCAGTCAGAGACAATGAGCCCAGTATGTAAACACACTACTTTTGACAATACAGTGTGTAGTTATTGACACATACCTGTATCTGCTGTCCCACTTCTAAACCCAAAGCACTTGGATGTTTGATCTAAAAGAGGAAAATACAAAAGAAATTGCCTTTAAGTAGTGATTTCATTCTCAAACACTCATAGAAACATGGACACACAGGAAAATAGTATGCAGAGGCAAATTTACTGACCCGTTTGTGGTCCAGTTGTGAGTTGTGCAGCAGGACAGCACTCATGTTGGGATAAAGTTTCACCATCACACCAATGTCCCTGAAGTAGAGCAGGAAAAGGCTTCAGAAGCTGTGTGAATGCTAAAAGGTTTGATTTATCCATAGTTTGATCCCAGTGGGATTTTCTTGACTATTGAGAACATGAATATAATTCTCCCAGATAGCATGTTTAAACTGAGTACTAATGACTGGCATCAAATTCTGTTTTACAGTAAACATCACAATGTATAACCTTATCTCAGTGATGGTGGCAGTGTAGATGGCACCAAACTCCAACTGCTGTTCTTGCTGCAACACAAAACAGAAATACACATATATGTTCATGTACAGCCATGAATTTACATACACAAATGCAAACAGCCTCATGCTCACGTCAATGTCAGGCACTTTTTCAGCACTGTGATATTTTTCAAATTTTTCTAAAATAAGCAGTTTTTAAAAAGGCCCCTACAAGTGGTGGAGACTCACATCATCTTTGCAGATGTCACTGATGAAGTCTTGGGCTTCGTTCATGGCTCCTGGCGTTGGAGCGAACACAGAGAAAGTTTCCTCGTCCACCTGACTTATTGTCACACCTTAAGAAGAAAAACCAAATCTCCAGTTTCAACATTCTGTTAAAAAGTCTGTATTGTGTTGCAGACTGAAAAAAAAAACAACAACTGTACTTCATTCACAAAGATCGTTTATGGTTGGTTTTCTGATTCAGTTAAATATTAACATTAGATTACATGTTACCTGTTTGAGCTTGTAGCCTGCGAAGGTTATAGCCCCCTGGACCAACGAAACGTGCTCGTCTGGAAACTGGCACCCGGACATTTTCTGAAGACAGAATGAAACTCTCACACATCAGCTATCAATACACAGTACTGCTTGATAGGCAATATAATCTTAATGCTCAGTAGTCCAGCCGTCATCCCTACTTATCTAGCTCCACCAGTCTTACAGATCGTTACTAGTTATATCAGAAAACTTTTCACACCATTCTCTGACGTAGTGCACCTTTAAAGCGTCTGAAAAAGAACATGTTCAACTTTAACCAAGCGTGTCCCTCTTCCTTTAAAATGTACACAATTTTATGTTCAAACACAAAACTTACCAACAACAGGTCCATTCTCCTTCCTAGTCTCTCTGGGTTTTGCTATACATTTGTTCATGATGCCCAAGATTTCCTTCTTTGCCACTGGAACATAATAATATTGAAAGAAAGGCCATCAAACCACCAAACACTTTATTCTTTCGTTTGAAATGTTCAGTTTCACTGCCATTTGAGCTTACCTGTGGCCTGTTGGATAGCCTCCATGACCACCTTCAGAGGCAATCCTGGGATCTTCACGTCAGCCTGGAGGTTAAATAAGGGTGTGTAAAATATGGGGCAAAGGACGAAACTCCAAGAGCATAGCTGTGATTTTGTTGAGTTACTGTATGGGCAGGGTGCAAATCTAGCACATGCAAAGTGTTAAATACCACCAAAACTCAACAACATTATAGTTACAGTCATCAAACCAAAGCAATGGTTCTTTTTCTAAACAAGATCCTGCTTGGCTGGCTGTGACAATGATTCAACACAGTGTGGCAGTATCTTTACTATATGACAAACAAATCCTAAATTAAAATCTGCCCTCGTCTCTTCTTTAATGTTTCACACAGCGCCAAATTATATTTACATGACACTGGAATTGGGCCAAGTTAAATATTTCTTTTCAGGTAAATCTGTTTAGTTTTCCTGCCCTTTTCAGCTACCAAGTGAGCCAAAAAGTTTATTTTAGACACTTGCTATGAGTTATCAAACACAGTACCTGTAAAGCAGTGATGCCCTTGTTTGTTCCTGCCAATTTGAAGTCCATGTCTCCAAGGTAATCCTCTATTCCCTGTTTAGAAAATAATAATTAGCTCATATTCAACATCTCCAATATAATTAAGCTGAGACATTAGCTGTAACTTTTTGAGGATTTGTATTGCTTAACTACACTTTCTCTTCCATTTGGTAGTGATAAATGGTTGGTCACATACTAGCTACAGTTGTAATGTATGTACCAGAATATCAGTTAGTAATCTGTAGTCTTGGATCTCAGCAGGTTTCTCTGGGTTAGCCTTGGAGATGAGGCCAATTGCTACACCTGCCACAGCAGAAGAGATCGGCACCCCTGGGAAACACAGATTTGGACATATTAGCTACGTATTACACAATTGCACTTTACTAAATGTGTATAGAAAAACTGAAGCAAAACACAATATAGCTATCCTATCCTATGTATCCATCTTTAAATAGTGGTGTCTATTTGCTTTTAGTAGCATTATAAGAATTGGTCAAAAAAAGCCTCTATCATGGAACATATAAATATTCATATTTCATTGTATTGTTGAGTTAATTATTGTCTTTTAATTAATACATTTCATGCATTCCCACTCCAGTACCTGCATCCATTAGAGCAAGGCTGCCTCCACATGCTGAAGCCATTGAGGAGGATCCTGAGAGGCGATAGAGATGGAAATAGGGAGAGGAAGAAAAAAGAAACAAGTCTGAGACACCCTGGCAGACAATTAACACATTTTCTGTGACGACTGTATTGTTTTTACACTTTCAAAAACTGTGTCACCACACTCACCGTTTGACTCAAGCACCTCAGCAGTGACCCTGATAGTGAAAGGGAAGTCTTTAGGAATGACTGGTCTCAGAGCTTTCTCAGCCAGGGCACCTGGGAATACACAAACATGAACAAATACATCCACATCCACACAGTCTTTGGTAGTGGTTACACTGAAAACAAGTAGAACACACAAACCATGTCCAAGCTCTCTCCTGTTGATGCCTCCCATCTTTCCAATCTCATTGGTTGCATATGGAGGGAACTGAAATTAAAGGCAAGGTTGATTTTAAGTTCACCTTTAAAACTAAAGAACTAAAACTAAAAAGAGTCATACATCTAATAATGACTTTAAAAATGAAAACGCGATTTCACTCACTTCATAGTGAAGCATGAAGTTTTTGTCTTTAATGCCACTGCAGAAAGAAAATGAATGAGAGACCTTGGTAAAATTGTCTTTTCAAATACTTTTAATGGTTTATTTTAGACAGTGTGGATAGTTTAGGCTGCCACATAGGCAGGTTTGCCACATACACTGTGTGCCAAGCATTCAGATGTAGACAGGAAAGTACTAAAAAGGTGGTTTAATGATCTTGAGAAGTAAGAAGCCAAACTATCTTGACTGTCCTGATAATGTAAACAGCATGAATATGTAGTTTCATGTGTGAAAATGAGTGATCATTTTACCTCAAAGCTGTGGTGATAATATCTGCTTTGATACTGGATTCCAGGGAATCAAATGTGACACTGCTCAGCACCTACAGGAAAAGGAAGAGGACGAGGACCAGAGCGGCCTTTTCATAGTAAAAGTCTATTTTTCAGAACAAAGAACCTCAAGCCCAACAAACATCAGTCTTCTATCTCTTCCATCTAATTTGGGCACAATGGTGTTATTCTCGCCCAAAATATACCTTTCAAATGAAGGTTCTGTGGCCTTCCTGCTCTGTACCTACCTGTGTTTGTCCTCTCTGGAACAAAGCTGAGCCATGCAGCGGTTTGAAGAGGTCAACATCACAAGAAATGTTCCTTAAAGCAGTCAACTCCCTCCCATCACACCTACAACACGCAAAATCAGTTTTTGAATCAATTACAAAGGCTCATCATGTGTCATGAGAATATAAATTAATTTCGCTATGGATGGTGCTTACCTCTTGTACTCATTAAGCACTAAATTGCGAAAGATTTCTTTGCTCACAGTGTTGAAGGATTCAATGACTTCAAACTGCTCAGCCTGAGGGAATTTTTCTACACATGGAAGACATCAATTGACACTGTTCAGCTGACAGATAGGAACAGAAATTAAGTATACAGACTCAACTGAATTGAAACATAATAAATATAAATATAATATAATATATGATTGTGTGAAGGGAGTTGCAACAATATTTGAAACAGCTACCTTAAAGTTCTTTCCCTGCAACATAAATACTAAAGATGATCTACCTTTTAGGTCCTCTTCGGTTTCTAGTCGAACTTTGTTGATAGCTTCATCTCTTGAAATCTAAGACAAGATTGTGATAAGATATTACTGTTATTGATCAAGAGATAAGGTAATCTTCTGAATTCATAAACACTGTCATATCACTGAGAAGAGAAACTTCACTGATTTAAATTACTTTAATCCACAACAGAAACAGAACTGAACACTCATTGGGTTCAAAATGACCCATGAGGCAGTAAGAGAAAGCTAACACAGAGAGATAACTTCGAGTCAACATATGGGGAACAGACATCAGACTTTACCTTATCGTGAGTGGAATCAGTGAAAACAAGATAGATCTTCTCGGAAGCTAATCTGCAAGGAAGAAAAGGAAATTACTAACATCTAAAACAACATTAATCCTATTTTTGTCACTCAGTTTTGAGAAATCAAGCTCAGATACTGCTTCATCAAGGTCCCCAGTACTACAGGTAAACCCATTGCTGAATAATGTCTGCCTTTGTCTAATTTAAAGACAATTTAATTCAGGAACAAAATCCCTCACGGTGATTTTGTTTTATTCTGGAAATGATATCTAAATACAGTCCTAGTGCTATAGTGATGTTTTAGCACTACATACACAATTCCTACTAAGATGAAACACTCCTTGTATAGCATGTGCACAACCATCAGCTGTCACCTATGGAAAACAGTTTCATCACAGGTCTTACTGGCGAACATGTTCCACCATGTCAGTCGGGGCTGAGAAGACCTTGACCGGGGTGCGCTTGGTGACCTTCTGTTCTCGCGCCAGCTGCTGGATGGCGTGTATGATCTGCTGGGTGTGTTTGACTCCCACCTTTACTGCATGACAAAAGTCTTGCTGCAGCACGTTCTCAGCTGACGCCTCAATCATCACTGGCAGACAGAGAGTCACATTAAGGAAGTGTTGTATGATGCTATCATCAGACAGAAAGAAGAGAGGCTAAATAATAACCTGAGCAGAACATCGCAGATGCTGAGCATATTTGTGGTGATGACATATACACCTAAGTAAGCTATATTTGAGGGTGATAGCTCTCTGCTACGTAGCTGATCATCCCACATGATATTGTGAGGTAAAGTAACTAGATTGGGGAGAGAGAGGGGATGGACTCAGCCTTGATAAATGATACACGCTCTACTAGGTGAGTAGCCTAGTAGTACTAGGCTGAGCTTCTACTGGGAATTTTATAGTGTTTGCCAACTTACTGACTTGACTGCTGGGGGCTCCAGCCACAATCAGGTTAAGACTGCTGGAAGCCATCTCTGCCCTAGTGGGGTTGATCAGCAACTCGCCATCTACCATGCCCACACGCACAGCACCTGTAAAAACACAAACACACAAGCAGTCCCAGGTTAGATCTAAACAAGTGTACAATAATATCCCAGGAATTGTAATTTAATTTAAATGAAAACCAGGATAAAATAGAGCAAAATATGTGAATAGGCCCAAATCTGTTGTGTGCTCCTCACCTATGGGTCCATGCCAGGGGATGTCAGACAGGGCCAGAGCAGCAGAAGCTTTAATGAAAGAAAATATTGTTTTGGTTAAGGATCTAAAAAAATATACTCTGTGGAACACATGGATGGCTGAGATTTAACTCACCTGCATTAATAGCCAGCACATCTGGATCATTGACACCATCAACTGCCAGCAGGTTACAAAGGATCTTCAGGAGAACATTAACATACACGCACACAGAAACAAAAAGTTGGCGAGAGATACACATTAATATTATCTTTGCTCAAAAAGCAAAGGAGGGCAAAACTATTAACACATAATGGTGAAAACAGTTTCAAACTGAACTGACCTGAGTATCATAAAAGTAACCAGGAGGGAACAGTGGCCTAATCGACCTGTCTGAGCAACAGAAACATGAGGAACTGTCAGTCAAAGCACTCAAGTCAAAGGTATTCACATTACAACATCAGCACACAGACCTGCTATATCAAAAGGTATACATATAACAAGACACATTTTTATCAACTCACCTATGAGTCTGCTGGTGAGGATCTCATTGTCGGTGGTGCCCAGCTCTCGCCGCAAATAATTAGTGGGGATTCGACCAGCAGCAGCTGCTTTCTGTCTGTAGTCAACCTGTCAATCAAAATGGACGTTCATTCACTAGAAACCCAGAAATATGTTGCTCTAATGCAGTTCTGTACTGAGGTCATCTGACTCATACGGTCATCTTTCTAGTTCTGGTGCACTGAGTCACAAACGACTGATGACGACGGGATGGATAATACTTTCTATCTACTTAATGATTCTTCTACCAAACCCATTCATGTTACACATAGATGTAACAAGACTAGAGAAAAATTATCCTGAATGAGTATGATACACTGATACACAATCACAGTCTAAAAACAATGACAGGTTGGGAATTTTACTGTGATGTTAAGAGAACATACCACAAGAGGCATGAACTGAGATGGAGAAGGTTTGGTTTTGCTCACAGCAGTCACCATCACAGAGGTCTCTCCCAGCTTCAAATAGAGAAAGAAATGGAACGGTTTACAAAAAAAATATATAAAAATCACATATATCGTCAAACATCTGGGACTGCCCAGCTTAGCCCTACAGCACACTTTATTTCTTCTTCATTATATCTATTACACTAGGACTGGATAACCAACTGGGCAAAGTGGGCTAACTGCCTAAGGGCCCCTTTGGCCACATGTTCCCATATCATGTATCAAGTGGTTTGTGTTCATTTGATTAACTAGCAAATTAGCATATTAGTTTGCCAATACACACCACTAAAGCACAATATCAATTAAAATGATAACAACCTCAGTGTAGGTTCTGCGTTATTACCTGTCTTGTCTACCTGTTTTTGGATGTGCTCAAAAAAGGGTCAGTAGTCATTTTTGCATGAGGCTCCTGAGTGGGTTAATCTAGCCATTTTTTACACAAGCCTTATGAATGTACAGCATACTCTATAACAAAAACATCCTCATCTGAAAACTCAGAAAAGTCAGGGTAAAAGTTACATCAGATAATGTGTTTAAACATAACATTTCTTAATCTGCGAGATTTAACTATTAACTGCTTATATTTATAGTTGGTGAAATATGTGAGTCGATTCAAGTCAAGCCATGTCAATTTTACTTTTAAAGCCCAAAATCACAAATCACAGGGCTTTACAATCTGTACAACATATGATACCCTCTATCCTCCCCTCAATTCAAGGAAAAACAGAATATCAAAATAACTCTTTAACAGGGATAAAAGGGGAGGAACCTCAGGAAGAGCAACAGAGGAGGGATCCTTTTTCCAGGATGGACAGACACGCAATAGATGGTGTATAGCTATACAGAGTAGACAGTGACAGCAACAGTAAAATTACAACATGGAGATGTTATGGAAATATAAATATAAAGTACAAACATATAGGAAGAATATGGATAAGGTAGGACATTGAGCAACTTCCAGGTGCTGCCATGCACCTGTCTGGTGCAACTGTTACCTGTACCACAGCAGATCCATCAGCAAATCTAGCAAACCTCCCTGAGGAGATCTCAAGTTTCCTACAAAAACAACAAGACCACAACACATCAAAATGTTTGAGAAACTAAAGCCACTGTCATATTTAGATGCAGTAATGTTACTTAGGCAATTCTGTGTTCTGGATACCAACACACCCAGTTGTCTGTTCTGGGTCTGGTTAAGAGCTGTATGTGTAAAAGTGAGGATACCAAAGCAACAGATATGCTATGACAGCGGGTAAGTTACAGAAACCCATTATAAGTACAAAAGCATGGCTTGCTAGTTAACAGTTATTGGAACTGAATGTAAGCTTGGAAAGTCAACTCACTTCTCCCCAAGGTCCACTCCCAGTCTTCGTGGATTTGCATGGTTGCTGTAAACACTGTGGTGACATAAACGGACATGAAGGCGGGCAAACGAATGCCCCAGTTGGAGCAAATACCTCATATCTAAAGACCAAAAAAAAAACAAGAAAAATATTAGGGGACAGGCAGTGACTTCACAGTTTAGATGTGCGCGTGGGGGCTTCCATGTCAGTTCGTCACATGTATGTACGGAATTACGTTGTAGAGCCGCGTCTTCTGATTGGACCGACTGTGTGTAACATCAAAAGTGTCCGTACCATCCGATACACAACAATTCCGCTTTAGTTGTCTTTAAAATACCAGAGGGCTTGCCTCCAGTTAACAGCGTTAACATAACATAAGACAGAACTTTATTTATGCCGAGGGAAATTGTTGAATTATTGTAGTAGTAGGCGAAAAAAGGTACGGGTTTTTGTTTTGTGGTCCGGTTAGGGAGAAGGAGCCCCAGTTTGTGCCTCTCATAAATACATGAGCATGATTTAAAGCTTCATAGAGGTGCCCAACATTATAAGTATAATTCCCTTAAATTAGCATCCACATTATATTATATCTTCCATTTGTCCTTTAAACGCTCTTGTTAAAGCAGTTTTTATGCCACATTTGATGTTTTTCAGCTTCTGTTTATGCAGTCTTTGAGTACAGAATGACGCCATGCAACGTTACGTGGATAAACTTCTGGTTTTGACTGTTAAAGTGTTACGTTTTCTAATTTTATAACATCTTTTTGGACGAAACAAATGGTTGATACAAGTCAATCATAATTGTCATAGGCTCATACTGTATTTTTCAAAGGTAGAACAATTTCAGTAACTTGTACGTATAGGCAATATGACTCAATTGCCCATTTAATGGATATGTCTTTGAAAGTAGACTGACATGAGAGAGAAGGTAGCAGCAGCTCGTAAGCCTCAAATATGCAATTTGAAATCTTCACCGCTAGGTGTCACGATTGCCTCTCAAAGATCATCTTTCAGCCTGTAAGAACATTCATAAATAAATTGATCGGCCACCTCCATGTCATAATACATACATCACTGATACTGTACATTTTAAAGATTAAGTAAATGTTTAAATAATTTGTGCTCCTATTTTCATTAGTTTGATCAACCACCTCCCCACCTTTCATATATAGGCTACATCACAAAAACATCAAGTACCTTTTAATTTTAGTTTACAGTAAGTCAGAAAAAATGCTGAGTGTGTTGTCATTGTCAAAAGGCTCCTTTGCTCAAGCCAGCTGTTCCAACAGTTAAACTGTTAACTGTGAAATGTTTCTGATAAAATGGACTTGCTTCAAACAGCCAGTTTGTTCATCTCTTTCAGTACATCAGACAGTCGGTAAATCAGTGACCTTGCTTGCTGATCGTACAGTCACTCTGGAAGTTAGCTTACCAGCCAGAACACCCTCCAGTCAGTCAGTGAGCCAGCTCACAGTGGGACTGCAGCAGTTGTTATGGCAACAGATGAATGTTAACAGCATCTCTAACCGTCTCTGCTTTCGAACATCCACACACTTGCACACGCACAAACATATGCATGCACTCCAGCTAATTGCAGGGAGGAATAGCAGGATTTCACACAAGCACACACACACACACTAAAACAACACAAGCACACATTCCCATTATTACGAAGGTTTTCTTTCTACTAGTATTGTCTTGTTTCCATGGCTCCGGGACACATTGAGATCTCATTATTACCAAGCAGAGCCAGGGACTATTAGTGCGTAATGGACCAGACAGTGTTTTGTGGTAGACTACAAGGATCATAAACAGCTCAGTGGAGGACGCTGTGTTGGTTTGTCTTGATGAGGCTTTACTTTTCAGCGAATCTTCTCATGTAAATGTCCACCGACCAACGTAGAAATCAATTGGTCTTTCTGTCAATCTATATATCAATCCATTATTAAATCATCATGTAGTCATCTTATCGAGATCTCTCTGACCCTTAAATTTATTTGGACCACGCTGTGTAATGGGTGTTGATGATGAGAAGTGATATTCAAACATTTCGAGATTGACAACCAAGACAAAGTGTAGAACCCTAAATTAAATGATACTAGTCCACCAGAATGTGCATTTCCTTGTTTGTGAATGTTTCAGTGATAACATTTTTGGAGAACATTAGCAAAACAATTTGAGCCATAGCTGTAACTGAGGGAAGGTTACCTCCTTGGTCTTCAAAGTAATGGACCAAACAGGTTACTTGTTCCTTGCTGTAATTTTCTTTGCCCAGGTTTAGGAATAATGTCCAAGGGAAAATCGGCTTTGGTGTTTGTGTGTGTGTGTGTGTGTGTGTGTGTGTTTTTGCCTCAGTCACTTCAGGACTCAAGAGGTTTAAGTGCTTTTCTGATTTTCATGCTGCAGTGTTTCAGGAGGTGACAACATGACAGCCTGCGTGAGCTCTGCACTGATCTCTGTTACACACAAATGAACACACACACATGCAGATTTCACAAGACTTTCAACAGGGGTGAAAACTGAGCTTTTTCTCTCTCCTTGTCAACCAGATGTGGCTGTCTTTAAAGGGAGATTATCTATCATCCTAAACATGCAGTGGCAGCTTCACTGACCAGATCTTTTTTGTGTGGAAACCTGTGACATATTTTTTGTAACTAATTTTACAACTTTTCTTGCAGAATTGCGTGTTCCCAACTCTCCGTCAACAGTGTTATTGATATTGCCTGCATTCATCCTTTTCTGTGGTTGAAAGACACTTCTCCTGTCTGTCACAGAAAAGCCACTAATTGGATCCACCCTCCACTGACTAATATGGACATGCATAAGCACGAGGGAACCAGCGTTTAGACAGTTCATAGCGACTTGAATAGGCGAGGCATGATTTCCTTTGTCACAAGCGTGGTAATTACATTATGGCACATGGCAAGGTTCCATGTAATAAGGTTCCACACTCTCATAACAAAGTAGAGCAGAACTGTAGCCTTTGGATACATTAAAGTACCCTTTCTTGCATGACAATTTTTTTTTTACAATTTTGGGGGATTGAACTCTGGTCTCTGCAGTGGTAGGCAAATGCTTTATTCTCCCATAACTGACTTTGAACTGTTATAAACTACTTCACCTTGTGGTAGATCAAGAAGTATTTCTCCAGAGGCCATTACATCTCCATTCACAAAGTTGAATGGCAGGTTAGCTCTGTCAGTATGAATAATAAATTAACCTCACAGGATCAGCCTAATGATTGGATGCAGATCAGAAAACCCCCATTGTGTGTGTGTGTAGACTATCTGGATATGATTGATGATTCATAGATGAGTGGGTCAGTGTCTCAGCCCCCTGCATGATACATGTACAATAAACAACAAGCTGATGCAGTGCTAAACAATCAAATCAGAGGGAGATTCAATGAATAATGAAGAATGTAAAAAAATACAACAAAGACACAGAAAAGGCACTGAGTGTCTTGATAATACCATTGTGGGTCATGTTTGATGGCATACAATAAGTAACGATTATGATAAAACCAAAATTATTAGTTTTAAACAGTTACAGGGTGCAGTTAGCAGATACCAAGTGTGTACTCTTATGAAAACATGAAAAAAGATTTCAGCAGGGAGAATAATCTTCACAGCACTGATTAAACAATCTGTGCCTAAAAAGAAAATCGATGTTTATTTGATTTTTGTCAATTACAATAAATATTTTCATGAAACATACCGAGTAACAAAAATTTGTTTCATTACGACTCTGACCCCTGCATTCCTAAATATTGGCTCCCTGCAATGTTGTTGATCTTAAAAGCCTCTCAGACAGAAGGTAGATAGAATGATTTAAAGCCTTGAGGCCTGGACTTCAAAGAGCTGATTATTTTTTGGTCTCAAGCCTTGAATGCAAAGCGATCATTAAGGCCCCTCTCAAGAACATCAGACTCTGCTGTGGCTCATGATGGCTCAATCTTGATGAAGCAATTAAACAATAAAACAGACCAAGACAAACCTGAAATGTGATGTGCAAAATATTAAATAATATACAAATTTAGAGCTGGTAAAATATGATTAATAGACAAGTCTTCATCAATATGCATCAGGCAGTTAAAGTCTTGACCACAAAAAACTTGACCACAGCTTGATGTTTGAGATGGGAAAAAAGAGGATTACATTGCATATCATGTATCTGTATCTCAATGAAAGAAAACACTTTAACCTCTCTGAGTTATGGGATGCATCAGAATTCTATAACAGATTTACAGGATGCAAAGGGACACACACACACACACACATCTTTATTGCCCTGTAATATTATGCAATTAGTCTTTGAGTATATGCCACATGGGTCTCAATCATTTGAACTGTTGATTTGAATGTTGGGCATTGATTTCCTATAGCAGCACTACAGGATGGAGGCAAACAGAGGCAGAGTGGATGGTCGGAGTGACCTCCACTGCAAAGATAGAGGTCAGACCTTTAAAATATTAAAGGCAGGAGTAATATTTGATATGTCTATGTGAAAGGTATGATTTTGTATGCTGTTGCTGAAGATATGTTCTTATTTATATTATTATATACAGTATGTCTGTGCACAACCCTAGGTCTGGAGGGAAACTAACCACAGGTTCAGATACATACCCAGAATGTCTATTTTTACTCAGCATATTCCAAAAAAGTCCACTCGGCCATGATCGTCAGTCCACCAAGGAGACTTTTCCATCTTGGTCCAAAGCAAGGTATCTCTACAACTACTGACCAGATTACCATTACATTTATCATGAAAAATAGTGATACCTAGAGTATAATTCATAATGATTTTGGTCCCCTCCGGACATTTTGTCAAGCTCGATCATCAGGTCAGTGTGACAAGGAATCTCAGTAAATATTGGCCGGACTGCCATAAAATTTGGTATAAATATTCATTGTCTCCACCGGATGAATCCCAATGTTTGTAATGTCATATTTTTGACCTTGTAATTCTAATTGTGGTCAACAGAATTTCCTTAAAATGTGTTAAACATGTCCTTTTACTCAGAATATGCTGTTTAGTAGTAGTAGTAAAATATATATATATATGTATACTGTGAGAAACTTATACGGAGATGTAAAGTAGTTTTAGTCATATTACCTTGTTAGGGACGATCAATACAGGATATGTGTTACTTGAAAAAAGAGAAAATGGTAACAATTCTATCCAGCATTAGTCAGCCCTGCATTCAAGGCCACATGAGATCAGCACAGCTCCAAATGAAAATATTTGTGGTGACTTGTAAATTCCAGTGAAATAACTAACAGGAAACTGCATCTAAAGAGGACAGAAAGAGACATTTATCTGAGAGGCGCTGCAAGATCATGCAGTTGTTAGGAGAGAAAATTTAGTTTTTCTGTTGTGGATTTCAGAGCAGCGCTTCTTCATGGTTGGTGGATTTTTTATCCCTGGGCTAGATTAATACAAACTAGAGGAAACATTTTCATGTGTTTCCATGTGTACACTGGTTCTGTAGAGTTTGCGCCAAAAGAGGCGGCCGATTGGGTTTCCTCTGGGTAGTTTTGCCTGGTTTCATAGCTGAGTGTGTGTGTGAGGAATGCTGCTGTGGGTCTGTACAATCACTGAGTCATTAGGAGGACGTGGATGCTGCTGTGTGACAAAACTTCTTAAAAGCATCATGAATAATAGATTTTGATTAAACAGGCAGGAGCCCCCTGTTCAGTCCAAGGTTAATGAATCCCACACTAACGCAAATAAATGCTAACACACAAACACAATCACAAACACTGAGCTATACAAAATATCCATCTAATCCTCCACAGTAATTGAGCAGAACATAATTGTGTTCAGGCTGCTATGCGGGTAACAGGCACTGCATGAGCCATGAAAGGTTTTCATTATCTGCGTCAGTGTTTAATCGTCTGCTTGGGTCATAGGGTTAGTAGAGATATGTGTGGGCGGCCTCAGAAAAGGACTAAATTTGATTTGAAAAGATTTGATTTGAGCAGATTCTTTTATTTTACATCATTAAGATAAGATAAGCTTTATTGCTTAGAGAACATTCAATCGTTGTGGGAGTAATGGGCAGAGGTATGATTGGAGAACAAAGTGTAAAAGGTATTAAAAGCTCTGAAAACCAATTTTCTCAATTAGCTTCTTACTCTGAACAGCGGGGTCCTACATGCAGCTTTGGTTATTTTACATGAGAGATTTTCTGTATTTGTTTAGTTTTATCTATGCTCTTCTCACAGGTTTAAAGTGGGACTCGGTTGGAAAAAAGTTATGTCAACTATATGTATCTCTACCAATCCAGATTTAGCCACATTTCAGTCAAATTATGACAGATGTGGGGCTGTTTGCTTATGTTGCCAGACCACTATCTATTAAATCTGACGAAACCACAGCCACACAGTCCTGATGAAGCAGATGAGCTGAGTTTTTAAAGGTGAAACCATTAATAAATATAAACATAAATATAAGGATCTTTTACTTTGATTGTTGCACATTTAGAAATGCATATTAAATGTATAGCAGAATATTTAAAGTGAGAATATGTAACTTTTGAAAGAAGAAACAACACATTCTTCTTCCTACAAAGTTTCATTTGTGAGAAAAAAAAACCCCACACACTCTTGCTCAATTCAATACACTCAGGGGTTTTGCTGCAGTAGCCTCACTCTGGTATGCTGGCTAAAGCTGGTAAACTTTGGATAGATATTGCTGTATAAAGCATATTACTGAGTCAGTTTCCAGACTTCATGACTCTCTGCTTGTGCTACTGTTACACTACGCTTTGGCACCATTCTCCTGTAATTGTCACTTGTGGCCATAATTGCCACTGTTCAGCAAAAGTTAGGCTCACTTTAAGATTTGAAAGTACATTTTCAGAGTCTTTACAGTAAATTAATTTATGGTAAGTAAATGAATGCATAAGCGCTGGTATTGAGTACGCAAGATATGTGATATAATGGCATTTCTACAAAAACAAGTATCTTGGTAGACTTAACCCACATTTGGTTTTGAATAAAATAGTCTCCAAACGGCACTTTTGCAGTGCAAACAAGCCAGATCTTACCCCAAACCAGTTTTCTATCTGTTGAAACAGGTGGCTTAAGATACAGTCATGTTGTAATGCACGATCTAAGGACCCAAAAGCAGAACAAAGCGAGGTGAAGAGCTGGATAGTAGTTTTAACAGTCTTTATCGTAACACAGTAAACAATCAGTGGTCGATGGACGAGTCGGGCGTAGTCCACTGGAGCCGGTAGTGAGGTTTGCCGACACGGTCCGTGGAGAACCGACTGGGCTCAGGGGCAGAGACGGTGAGAGTGGGAATTGATTGGGTGATGAATGTCAGGTGTGCCGGTGATACACACACACACACACACATACACCAAGAGATGAACAGAGGACTGAAGGATTACACAAAGATAGGAGGAGAGATGTAACTAACTATGACAAGTCAGACATAATATTTTAAAACATTTGTGACTTTGACCAAGCTTCTCCTTGATACTAGATCTAATGAGCATTTTTGCTGTGTCCTGAACACAGAGCCTATCTGTTAAAAGCAGAGCTTGTATTTAATGTCTAGATAAAGATGTAGACTTCAGCGTAAGTGACAGACAAATAGAAAAAATAAAATCCCTTTTTTGATGGTTTGGTAGTTTCTGGTAGGCTGTTTTGGCATACATTGGATTTTCAAGATGCTGCACTTCATACTGTAACCTCCTGATGTGCACTCACTGAGCTTACATCCCTCCAGTCAAACACGTTTTGCAGCAAACAAGACACAACAGGTCTAGTCAGGATCTCATACTGTATAGCCTCAAGCTGAGGCACCAACCACAGCGACCGTTATTCTAAATGCAAATTATAACCTCTGCTTATTCAAGAGAGGTGCTGCTGCTCAAATGTGCTTATTCAAAATTATAGGGGAACATACAAAAATCCATTCAAACTAACTGGGGTCCTGAGAGTTGACCCAGGTCCCCGGTTCCCAAATCAGTGATTGTGTTTTAATTGGCTATTTGGCCACACGGCCTCTGCTCCCTTTTCATACCAACAGAGCCATTCATCAATTGTTGATTAGGTGTCACCTACCTCTACAGTGAATGACTGTGGGACTGGACTTATCATTCAGTCAATACCTTGCTGCTGATACAGCTAAAAGAAATACTGTATGTTTAAAATAACTAGTTGCTGGTATAACTGAAGTTCAGCAAATTGGAAACAAGAAATGCATTCTTGTTTCCAATTTGCGGTCAGTACCTGCATAGCAAGTCCCCTACACAGCAAGTCCCCTATACAGAACTTCATTCAGCAAGAGCCTATTACACACTTTGAGTTAAGTTTGATTTAACATATTTATTTCAGTCAAGTGCTTTAATCTTTGCAAAATTCTTAACTTGGCTTTTATTTAGATGGTATATCTTTGGTATCTTGGCACAGTTACAAAACATCCACAGTCACTTTGTTTGGGTGAGAACTAGGGCTGCAACTGATTATTTTCATACGATAAATCTGCCAGTTATTTTCTTGATTAACTGTTTGGTCCATAAAATGTCAGAAAATAGTGAAAACAATTCCTAAAGCCCAAGGTAACGTCTTAAAATGTCTTGTTTTGTCCAACCTACACTCCAAAAACATTCATTTTACAATGATATATAATAGAGAACAGCGGGATCTAGGTAATGTTTGCCATTTTTGTTTGAAAATTACTTAATGACTTAGCGATTATCAAAACACCCTAAATTGTCTGTCGATTGATTAATCGACTATTGGTTTCCGCCCTAGTGTCAACTCAATACATTGTGTGTCCCAAATTACCCTATAAATACTCAGAAATTGATTAATTTAGTATTTCCTTTAGATCCTGCATGACATACTGTTGAAGAATGATTTTTCAACCTCCTCTAGGCTATATATTTGGATAAAACTCACAGATTAATCATTTACTGTACATTTACAGTAGTGTCTTTGTACATAACCCACCAGGTGTCAGTAGCCTACTTGCCGTGCTGCTCTAATGAACTGTATGCTGTAAGTGCAGACAAATGGTATGCATAGATCCCCAGTATTTCTACTTGCCTAGGAATTAAATAAGAAAAATATTTTCCCATAGCCATAGCATATAAATTACAGCACTAGGGCTGCAACCAAACTTATTCCCATCTTATCTGCATCACTCCTTAAAAATCTTCTTTCCAACACAGCTCTTCAAATACTTTAATTGTACTAGATGACCAAATGTTTTCTCAGACCCATTACTGACACTACGACCTTAGAAAGAAATCTAAATATAAAGGGATGCGTTCGTCAATGCCCTATTTTCTTTTAGAGCAGAGGAGGCGGAGGGAGATGCACAGGACAGACAGAGAGGGAGGCGGTACTAAGTGTCCTCCAGTCATCCTCTCAGTTGCCTCTGTTCATTAGTATGCAGCAACTGAACGGAGGCAGACAGGGCAGTATAAGGAACCCGTCAGAAATCACTTAACAATTAATATGAGGAGTAAACCGACGATCTGAAGGACCTTAAAGCTCTGGATTTTTCCCGCACTGGATATTTTCTCTCATTTATTCGCGCCGGAGGAATATGTACCCTTATTAACGTTATATCTTTTGCCATTAACGGTCCTTCTTTTTTTCTTCCAGAGTAGCTAGCATAAAACCATACCTGGCACAGGTCTCATGTAGTCTGTTTTTACTCGCTTCTGTAGATAGCAAGCTAAGCCAGCGGGCGCTTAAATAGAGAATACATTTAGCTTTCTTTTTTTTTTTTAAACAAAAAAAAATCTGATTCCTTGTTCTTCCCAGGAGGTAGCCAAGCCCAGTCGCTGACATCTGAAACAGCTGGGTCGTGTCGAGAAGATTGTGGATTAAGGTCCCCCCCCCTCCCATAGACCCGAATACCTCCAAGAAACCCCGGACGTCTTTTACAGTGGCCGTTAGCCAAAATGAGCGTCGGTTTAATTGAATCAGCTACATGAGTGGAGCCTAAACAAACACACATTTCTCCCAAGGAGTGCACATTTTATTTCCATATCTGCTGAAATAAACGACGCCATCTCCCCTTGGAAAATATGGAAAGCGAGGTTTTCACCCCTTTGCTGGAGCAGTTTATGCTCACGCCTCTGGTCTGCTGGGTAAGCTCCCCCATTTAACTATTCAAATGTGTCTTAAGATCACTAACGTTAATTTAACAACGCTGCCCTGTGAAAGCAGTTCTTTTAAGTGTTTATTGATTACCTTAACACCTATTTGCATTGTCCCATTTATTTTCAGGTGAAGACAGTCGGGCAGCCGACAGTGACCGATGGCACCAAATTATCGGAATATATTGAATTAGTCGATGGGATTTACCTGAACGAGATAATGCTTGAGATGTAAGTTATTTGACACAGATTCAGAAATGTTACGGACCAATACATATGTTCCCTGCACCACCTTAGTGTAAAAGGATTGGCCAAATGACGGCATGCAGACCTTTGCTTGGGACCCCAAACGCACCATGTCAATAGATGTATTTATTCCTCAAAACGTGCTCAATATAGCAGACTCTTTCAATAGTTACATAAATAGATGTGCAGTTTGTTCCCCAGCCTCTGTTCAGCACTTGAAATTGTCTGAAGTGCATGTAGGCTAAGCACAAAGGGACCTTGTATTGGGGGCAATGATGGGTCACACTGTCAGAAACCTTGGCAGACAGTTATTGTTAGGATCGCTTGGAGCTTTGTCGGCCGCCCACAAGCATCTCTGGTGCAAGGAGGCAGCAAGCAGCTCCACAAGTTCCAGTTGCTCTGTTTTTTTTCAGTCACCCTAGTGGACTGTCATCTGCAGCCGACTGTAAGACACCCCGCCCCTGGAAGCTCCTGTGCTCACGTTTCCTGCTGTGCTGCAGATTAAACTAGAAATAGTAGCCTTAAGCGAAGAAACACTGGTAGCAGTGCACAGTCTGAATGCAGATTACACAGCAATGCAGATCCTTCTTTAATGTAGCAGGCCAGCACAGACACATTTATTTGTTTTTATTCAATTAAAAGGGAAGTAGGTGCTCTTGGCAGATCTCTTGATTATGAGAGAGGGTGGATGCTGGAGAAGATGAGACATTAGATGTCAAATCTGTCTTTCCAGTCACCTCCTAACATATAGCATGACAGCTTTCCATTCCTTTGTCTGGCTTAAGGCTGCTACGTCCTGCTCGCAGGGCAATTTTTCATAGTTTCCGCTAATGCCACACTCTATGCTGTCAGCATTTACTCCTCCTGTCAAAGGAACATTCAACCAAATTGCTCCCAGTGGAATTGATTTTCACTTCGCAAGAGATTATAATGTGTTGCAGTTTCATAGGGCAATGTTTTGTCACCTCGCTTCGGTATCTCTCATATTCTAAGGTTAGATTGGCAGAATTGTCTAGGTAAGGGGAAGCTTGTCTTATGCACAAGTCTCTCTCTGTATTTCTAAATGTGCAGATTATACCTCAGTACTCCGTGTGAATTGTTTTTAGAAGGGTTAAGCTGTAGCTGTGTTGCATGAGGAGCTGATTAACCCGGAATGGCCATTTCCTGTCTGAAGTTGGTGTCCTCTTCCTCCTGCCCTGCCTTCTTCCACTGTCCTCGACCTCCTGCTGCTCATCTGCATCAGTCTACTAAGCTGCCTACCGTCAGGTTTCAACTCCCTCTTCCACCTCTCTTTCCCATGCTTGTTTTTCCTCCTCCTACTCCTCCAGGCTGCATCTACACTCTCAGAGCAATCCTTTAAAACAGGAAGGCGTTTAGGGAGGCCATTGCAGGTTCAGTTGGACAAGGGCGTCTTTGCTCTTCCACACGCAGCCTCTTCAAAACCGTGAACAAGTCAGCAGTATTTTTAGAGCATTTTCCCTTATGGGACATTTTATAGTGGAAAGTAACCGGAAGGATATGAGTGGGGGAGGGCCGGAGGAGTGAGCGGGACAGAAAACGATTTGCCAAAATGGTTAAAAACCTTAAACATGACATGCGAGGTATGCAAAAAAAGAGCATGAGGGTGAAATGCCAAAGACAAATTCAAGCCCCGGTTTGCCGAGCCACATGACAACTCCACAGCTTTACATGTTAAGACTGAGATGTTTGATCGGATTCTCAGTAGGATTGCTGTCTGCAAATAAATGAAATGAGCTGGATGGGAATTTTCTGTGGTTGGTTGAGTACTCCTGTAGAGAACGGCCAGTGTAGAGCTGAAATGAACTGTGACTGGCTTAGTGATCGCCTGACAGGATGTTGGGGATTGCCAGTCACAGCCAGCTCTGTGCATTTATGTTTGTGTGTGCTTTTCTGCAGGGCTTCTGTGTCTGCGTGGGAGTATGTGTATCTGTGGGTTTTTTTCCCCTCTGCATTTGGTTTTGGACTGAGGCAGCTGTTGGTAGTCGTCTTGCCCAGCCACCCTCCCACACAGAAGGCCTACAGTATTGGTCAGATGTTCTGTTTGTGAGGCAGCTCTTTGTCTGCCTCTCCCACTTTACCAGCACTACGTGGTCACCTCCAGTATGCTGAGCTAACTAAAATAGACTGTATCATAAGCTAAAATGTATGTCACAGCTCATGCATCTAAACTTTGCAGCTATTGCAGGGAGTTTTGGATGATGGTACCCATCAAAGACTTAACTTAACATGAGTCAATTCAGTATTAAAAGACAGAAATTTAGTTGACACAGGATACATGATCCAAAGTTTGTTCACATTTGAAGCTGTAATTTGACTGGAAAAACTATATGGGTGTTAAGTAATGCCACCTTCCCTCTCTTCATCTCTGTCTTATACTGTTACACTCATTAAAAGCAGCTTAGAAACCACAGGTGAGTTTTCCAACTTCTTTGAAGAAGTGTAGGCGATAATTAACAAGGGATTGTATTCGTTCCAATTCTTGTACTCCCACAGTCACTGTCACGTACGCATTTTGTTTTGTCCTCACCCCCTCTGTTCTGACAACTTGAAATATATTGTAGTGAGTGTTAGTTGGCATTGCGCTGTTTGTGATTGATCCAGTTGTGCTAAAAAGGCTCCGCTGGTGTTAGCCTCCAGCCAGTAGCTGCCGAGTTCGGCACTGATAACACTGCCACTGCAGAAAATGTTCTCTGCAGCCAAAAAACACACTTTCCTCCAGAGTTGATGCTAAAACTCCAGAGATACACACACTAGCAGATGAAAGTCAGCATGCAGTAATGTGTGCACAAAACATTGTTGAACATGGTTTAATTAATTTAACTTAAAAATATTTTTCTCTTTCTCTCTCAAACTCACAATTACAGTACTCTGGATGACAAAGTTGAATTTTTTGCATTTTTACTGGTGTCAGCTGTTGTAGTGTAAGCTGTAGTGCTGCTGTGTGAATGTCTCTGTATGGTCTTAGTGCAGACAGGCTGGCAGCAGTTGTCATCGGAACATCATGGGAGAGCATAGAGAGAGAAGAAGAGAGACCCCAGGATTATCTAACGGTTTGCTGACACCCAGATGGCACTATGTCCCCTCCCCCTGCCCTCTTGTGACTGACATTACCTAGCCAATTAGATTGCCTCCTCAGTGCTGTCAAACCAATTAGTTTTCCCGCTGAGCAAGAGGGGGCCAATTAAATTTTTGTCAGAGTGACAACTGTCCAGTTGAATTCTCTGTTTTCCTGCCAGTCCTGTAGACCCGTGCTGGCTCATTGGCCCATTCGGTGAACCAGTCAGTCTGCCCTCTGTGGGCTGTAGTTATGTGAGTGAGATAGACACTTGCACAAATAAAAAAGGATATTTGATGTGTCATGCGTGATTTTTACATAACATTTGTCATGTTGACTGGCACAACAAGTTATGTTTTTATTTTTTAACTTTCTTGCACTGCGTAGTTGTGTGACCCAGCTTTAACCCTGAAAATTAGACTAAAAACTAGTTGTTTGCTAGTTTGGGTGAAAGTGCAAGTATAGAGATGTAAAACTTATGTGGATTACGAAAAGAATGCTGTTAAGCATGTTAGTTTCTGTAGGCTTGAGTATTCAGACAGATCCGAGCATGTCTGTCTGTCTGAATAGCTGCACACGTGGATGAGAATGTAAATAACATGAAGGTAACTATCACCCTCCAGCATTTTCATCTGCATATTTTTTTTTCTGCAGATAACATGCAGACAAGGGTGCTTACCAGTGGTTGTCTATCATAAAGTGGTAAACCTATGAGTAAGTGGATGTGGATCTGTTAATACTGAATGAAGTTTTCTCTCAGGGCCACATTATAGTATCATCATATCATATAATTGTAAGCTAACATACACAGGATGTCGTCCTCACTATGCCTGTCATCACTTCCTTTCATGACAGAATCGGCTTTTTGACACATCATGCATGCACAAATGCACTCAGAACTTGACCAATGAACTTTGTAGAGTTTTGCTTTGGAGGGACAACACTGAATGACTTGTGTTGGTTTAAGCTCTGGACCCAATTGGTCTTTTGTTCAGAATTACTTTATTTTGTCATAGACTATCAGATGCATCGTTTGATTCTCTGGTAATTGTTATACTAACATATGGAGGCTATATTATGCTCATGCTATGCTTTTTATGGCTTTGTTGCTCTGGCAATGTTTTATTATTACAGGCAGCATCTAGAAAGGGCCACAAACAAAAAAAAAAACATGCAAGTCAGCTCTTCTCCAGTTTTTTATTTCAATCTTACATTTAAATTAAATTTATGAAAGATCTTTAATATGCCATTTTGAATAAAATGGTTAGAAAACAAAGAAGTTTCCCACATTGTGGTCACTGATCCAAAAGTTTAATGGGCCTTGAACATCTTTGATACCATATACAAATAGTCTTTATTATTTTTTCCTTTGCTGGCTTCCTCATTCATCTGATTGGACTAAAGCTACAACGACTGACTGATTAGTTGATCGAAAGAAAATGTATCTATTTGGTAGATCGATTAATTTTTTGTAATTTTTCAAGCAGAAATGCCAGAGATTTGCTGGTTCCAGCTTCTCAAATGTAAGAATTTACGCCTGTTCTTTGTCATGTAAATGAAATATCTTTGGATTTTGAACTGTTGTTCGGACAAAATAAGACATTCAAAGACATTACCTTTAGATTCTAGGGAACTGGTTGTTTTTTCCTACTTTTTGACATTTCATAGACGAAAATAATCAGCAGACTCAGCGATAATGAAAATTGTTAGTTGCAGCCCCAGATTGAACTACTTCATGTCCTAATCCCCATCTTGTTTTTCTGTCTGTTTTTCTGTCATCCCTCATTTCTGTCATCCTCTTCATCTGTCTCCTTTTCTGTCCATGCCACACCTCTCCCGCTCTCTCATTCCGTTCCCTCCTCTGTTTTCTTTGAGCACCATATTGAAGCCTTTGTTGGCTTTCTCTAGGGCTAGTTACAGCAGACATAGTTGGGATTCCAGCTGGTCTAGAGAAAGGAGGCAGGCAGAGCTGCTGCTGGGGTGTCTGTCGGTTCGGTTCTCCCGCTGATGCTGCTGGGACTGTGGGGTCCACATCCTTCCACATCAAAGTAAAGAATCAGACATTAATCTGGCATCTCTCATACTCCTTTTTGTGTCATGCCATGCTCTCTGTGTCTGTCTAGCAGGAGGATGTATATCAAGTCAGACAGGAAACCGCAGCTGTGACCTTGAGAGGACAAAACTTTAACAAGGCTGTGTTAATGTGAGGCACTCAAAATCCCACAACCAAGGACATGTTAAACCCCACAGGGACCATCTTAGGATTTTAGACACAAGTTTGCTTTTAGTTTCTCAGCCCTAGCAATGCAGAGTCAATCTGATATTTCAGTGGTCGGCATTTAAAGGTAATATATTCTCAGGATGTCAGAAAATGGCATAGATATTACCATTTTAACCTGTCAACTGTGCTGCATTTCATTTGACTACGGTTGAATCATTGCCCACATCAATTTGACATTGTGTTTTTGGATGTACTGATGCTTGTACTGTTAACTTCGGAGCATGTCAACAGGAATTAGTATACTGTAAATTCTTAAATAGTTATTATTATTATTTATTTATTTAGTTAACTTAAGAGAGAAACAGGCCTTCATATGAGACTGAGATTTTGTTAGACAGGTGTTTTATTTTGAATCTCCTGCTTTATATTTGATTATACTTGATCAAATTTGTTTGGTCTGCCCCCATTCTCTGTTTCAATTTGCTTTTAATGCAAACTCAAGACTTCCTCCATCTGTTTCATGTTACATGCCCTTCAGTGGCTTAGGGGAAATAATCCCTTCTGTTCCCTGGAAGACTTTTGCTGTGAAACATCTGCAGCAAGTGTTGAGTTTCATTAACAGCAGCTTCACATTGAGAATTTACAGCACAGTAGAATTAATAAGTGACCAAGTACAACATTTCTATTAAAAAGAGGAACTCAGAGCAGCATAGTAGTGAGTATGGCATGACAATGTTGTGTCCAGGAATTGTACACAATGCTGGATTCACATTGTGAGCCATTATAATACAAGCAATTTTGCTTATTATTTGAGACATGGGATAAGAGCTTGTATTCCAGTACAAGGCAATGCATCAGATCACATCAGCTTGGTGGGAAAGGGTTTAGCTGAATCTCTGGTGCAGCTAAACTGGGAACGAATTGGGAAGAGGCCCTGTGGAAACAAAAAGACAAAGACAGGAGAGAAATGAGTCCATGAAAAGCCAAGACAAGGAAATAGGGTGACGAGAACCACATACCAATGGTCAGATCCTCAATGGTCTGTTTGTACTACAGTTCCCATGTTGGGAGAAGGGTGGGGGATGAGAAAAAAGGATGCAGTCATCTTCAGCATTAGGTTTGCATGATAGCAAAATATGAAATATTGACATACCTGCAATACTAACAAGTTATGTTTTGTAATATCCTAGTATTGCAAAGTGATAGCTGATGCCATATACCCAGTGTATTACAAAGTATTTTTTGTATGTGGTATGCTAATATAATATGCATTTACCACCCTAATTTCAAAGTAGAAGCATTATGCCAAGGTCATCGCTTCATTCTTCACTAGTTTGAGATTAATTGTGTTTGTAAAAATACTGGTTAGGTTGCCTGTTTGTGCTTACTGTACTTACAAGCTTCCATTTGGAAAGGCGGTCAGTGTATTAGCATTCACTCCAGCATAACAACGATTTGAATATAACAAGACTACAACAGCAATTCCAGGTATTGCAACTGTCTTGTACACATTTAAACAGTGTTATTTTGCTTGTATTCAAGTTGTACTCGGAGTACTTAATTTGATTTACAGAGTTATATTACTTATTACACTCAAATTACTCTTGCCATGTATGCAGTACTATGCACCATTGTCTGGTTTTTGATTCTGTGCATGTGCCATAAAGGTCACAGTGTGATGTGTTTGGGGAATGACATGGCAAAATCCTATAACTTCATTCAATATGATAATTCATGTTCATCTTATTTCCTATTGGCCTGTCATCTACTAGGAAACTTCACAAACATTTTTGACAAATCTTGTTTGCATGTTCCAGTTTGTTATTTGTAGATTGACTACTCATGTTGGTGTTAGCCTGTTTTGGTTTGTAATGTGAATGTTACAGAAACAGACCTGCAGAATTATCCTGAGCTGAACTGTTAACATTACCGTGGCTACTAATAAGTGCTCATCCCCCAGATTCTTCTTACTGTAGCTGCTGGGCTTAGTGTGTGTGTGTGTGTGTGTGTGTGTGTGTGTGTGTCACACACACAGGCAAAAACATACACTCCCCCGCTGTGTTTGGACAGTACAGCTCATAAGCTCTATGCCGAACACGTGGCCAAATGTAGTCTGCATTTCTTTTTGTGTGTGTGCATTTATCCTACTTTTGTGTGTGTGTGTGTGTGTGTGTGTGTGTGTACAAGCATGTGCCTGGCTGCCCATGCTGACTGTAATGTAGCCTGTCATATATAGGTTAACACTACTCCCTAACTTACCCAGCCAATCAAAGCCAGGAGATGAGAGGAGAGAGCCCAGTGGCCCCAGGCTCTACTTAAGGCTGCAGTGCATATCGACAGCACCGACGGACCGGCTTATTGATTGGCCGTCTGAATGACTTGCTCACTAGTTGTGTGCCTTGCCGGCTGTTTAGCTGGCTTTCTGCCTGTCTATCCCTAAACTATTTGTCTATTTAAAGTCTTAGGTTTACTGTATCAGCAGGAACAGGGACAGAGAGGCAGTAAGAGGGATTTTTGACCCCAGTTGCAGTTCTAAGTCGCTGTATTCATTCGCCTGCTGATCCACAGGGGAGGTCGGCCTGTCGCGTGCTTGTATGTGTGGCATCAGAGACGGAGCCAAAGAAATGAGGGGTGGATTGTGTGGTGCTGTCATGGTCATGTTGTTGTGGCCGCCATGTTCTTGGCCGACTCTGATGGAGTGTGTTCTTTGCTGTTTTTCTCTCTTTCAGTCTCTTTCTCTCTCACACACACCTCATTCACCACATCACCCTCCTCGCCCTGACAGGATTACAGCCTCCTCTGTGCTTTTTAATTATCGGGTTAAATAGACCCCCTACTATGGACCTCGAAAGGGGCTGAGTGTGTGTGTGTGGAGGAGGGAGATGGGGAGGTCACATGATTGTTCATTTAGACCAGTATTATAAAGATCCCTGTGTTCTTCTGATTAGCATGATTGTTTGTATGTGTGTGTGTGTCAGGGCGGAGGCTGATCAAAAGACTAATTAACACATCCACACTGCAGCCGGGTGATTTAACAGACAGGCATACTGCCTTTTTTCTGGGTGTAAAATAACAAGTTTTGTTAATAAATACATACTCCAATGAGCACATTAAAAAGATAAAAACACTGTTCCAGCAGATGCTTGGCAGCACAGTTTTAATTTTTAATTTTTTTTTTCTTCTTGTCATCCACATGTAAATTTGAGTAAATTGATATTTGGGAACTTGGGGTATTTATATTCCTGGGTATGAAGCAGGTTCCTATGGTTTGGTTTTATGTGAAATAGATGTATGTTTAATCGACAAACAGGGCAGCAGCATGGTCTAGTGATTAGGAAGATGTCATTCACCCAGAAATCCACTGATTGCAAGCATCCACCAAGCTGAATGTCCTTGAGGAGGATAACGAATCCTTCATCTTTGACCTCCTCTTTCAAATAGAACAAGATGGATAATATACATAACAAGAATCTTGATTATATACACTCTTTTCAATCCTGGTATTTCAGGATTTACCTTTATTGAACTGTTCGCCCATACAGACACAGACATGGCTGTGCTATTCTGGAGTGCAAGAGCACAGATGCAGACACATGCATGACTACACATGTGCTGTGCTACACACTACATGCATGCATAGATTCACAAGCAGCTAAGGCTCTCCTCCCCCATACTCAGGGCATGTTGACCCTCATATATAGGTCATGCAATGTGCATGCTTTGAAGTCTGAAGTGCATATCACGAAAAAGAAAGCTGCTCTTTAACAGTGTTGATGTAAGACTCTAAGAATCTCAAGTACATAAGTCTTTTCCCAGACAATCCCAAGGCAAATGTGTCATAAATGAATAACAGCGATAGTTGTTTTTTTCCCTAACCCATGGTAGACGGATGACATTTATTGTCAAAACGTGATAGATACAAGTGATGTTTAACTTGATATCTTTCAATTATTAATTGTCAATTGTGCTGCATATCATTTGACTATGAATTTTACATTGTGTTTTATAGTGTAATATTTTTTCAACTGTGGCAGCCGGGGCGCTGTCAGACTTTATAAAACAGGCAGTAGAATTGTTGAATATTATCACATGATGAAATTGATGAGAACATTTATTAAGGGATCTACTGGGAAGTTAGACAACTACTAGTGGTGTTACTAAAGCACAGTAAGCCTCCCCCTGTGCTGCCAATGTTAAGCAATTAACCCAAGCAATCATTGAGGCTGGGTAAGAAATAAGAATGCTCTTCTTTTCTTAGTGTCATTACTTTTAAACTCACTGCTTTTCTCCAGTCGTGGTCAACAGAAGACAAAAGTCTATACAGGACATTAACGTTGTATGAAAAGAGTCGAAGTAGAATCTATTGGAGACCTGAGTAAGAAAGCCAGATCCCAGTGACTTACACAGATATTTGAAGCCAGCCAAGTATGACTGTGAGTGTTCACTCTTTCAAAGTGTCCCTCTGCTACTTGGTGAAACCAAATCAGCTCTAGGGTGCTGCTTTATCACCACCTCTGTTCTGTGAAGTGGGGAGTCTAGAAAATAGGAATTTCCCTCAGGGGATCAGTAGATGTCACTTAAGGCTATAGGTCTTGCACAGTATTAGTCTGTTTAACCTTTAATTTATTCTTTAAAGTATACAAAAAGCCATTTCAACAAGCTTGTAATCAATACTGCACATGCTGTCAAAGGTAGCAGTTAAGAAACCCTGTAATTATAACTTTTACAGTTAAAACATGTGAAATTAATTAGCTGATAAATGCATGGATTGCTGATTAGTACTGATCATGTGCCTGGCAGATAGTTGGCATGTCAAGCGTTCCAAAGAGACAAAAAGACAGACACACAGATGGCCAGGGGACTCATCTATTTGTATCAGTTAGTTACACCAGTAATCTTAAATGTGTCTATAAATGTGGTTTAAAAAGAGGTTTGAGATGAAATTAGGTTTAGTATTTTTAAGGTAATTTCCATAGATATCCAAATGGTAGTTTTGGGTTGTTGTAGATAACAGCGGTTAGGGAGGTGGTACTGTGTGAATTTGTGGAATGTCTATGAGGCTCACTGAAACATGTTGACACCCGTGATAACATCAGTCGTCATGCATGCCCCTTTTAATGACCCTTGGGCAACACAGTCAGATAAACACACCGGCTCTCTATTCTGCAAGCACTGAGAGGATGCTTCTCTTTTTTTTGATTCAGACCGATGAAAAGAAATGGGAATCATGGTTATCATCATTCCTGAAATACTCCACTGTGTATTTGAGCTCAGATTAGTGTTTGCGTCCTTTACCATGCTAATGAAATCCTTCTCAGTAGTTTAAAGTCCAATCTACAGAGGGTCTGTTGTCTAGGCCTCCATGTCTAGCCTGAAAATGCTTCACAAAGATGTTCAAATTGGATTTAACTCCCCAATTTGATTTTGAAGGCTGGAGACACTGTCTGAAACACTGGTGCCACCAGATTTAAGGGGCTGCATTTTTATTTGGGTCTGTTTTTTTAGTAGCATGCTTATAGCACTGGTGCTACTTGAACAAGGGTCCATTGTCACTGTGCTGCTAATGTTTTTATCCAAACACACACCCGCTGCATCACACAGAGCAACATAGTGTCAAACTGAAACACAGATGTTTCAAGCAACCCAGTGACACATGCTTAGAAACAAGCATTTTAAAATGTGTCTGTCCTAGGGCTGAACAATTAATCGAAATATTATTGAAACTGCAATATGGTCAAGTGCAACATCCAAATCGCAGGAGCTGCATTTTTTTTTTTTTTTTTAGAAAGGTAAAATGTGTCACAACATACCATTTTATAAATGAAGCATTGTGGTACTACAGAGATGCCCAGGCCTACAAATCATATTCTCCAGATGTAAGGGAACATGCTTGTTTGGTACAGACCCCAGCAAAAATCACAATATTTTTTTATATATTTTTTCAGTGAAAATGAAATGCAAAAATTAGCATTCACACTAAAATCGTAACTCATATCGCAATGTCTGTCAGTCATCGCAATATGATTTTTATATAATTTTATTTTTAATTTTTTGCATATCGTTCAGCCCTAGTCTGTCTACATCTTCAACTGACATTTATCTTTCCTACAAACAGCAATAAATATTAGTATGTCATTTTTTCCCCACAGAAATCCTAAGGCCACAGTGCAGAGGACCAATAAGAAAGTGAACAATGACCCCACACTGCGCATCCAGAACCTTTCTATTCTCATCAGGCAGATTAAAGCCTACTATCAGGTAAGATTTCTCTCTGCTGAACATGCTGCAAAGTCAGATGTCACTTGTTCCTTTTTTTGCTTGATCAAAAGTTATGGTTGCTCAACATTGTCCATGTTGAGGTGAAGTTTGAGAGCTGTTTTTTTTTTTTTTGCAGTTATCTTAAGAAAGAGAAAGTGGATCTACTGATATGGGTCAAATCATGATGAATAACTTGTATAAACTCGTTCATGTGTGGCTTGGGCTGAAGCTGAGCTCTAAGTAAAGCTGTACACTCTGTTCCCTTATGCCTGTGCTGGGGTGGTCTGCATTCAGACAGTGGGTTTTAACCCCTTAGGTTACAGTGAAACAATACAATCAGACAGCACAGCTTTCACTCGCATACACACAGAACTAAATGTGTCCACACAAGCACATGCCACATGAAGACTTGGCAGTATAAACAGAGATATATTTGCAGATGTGTATGTGTGTGTGTGTGTGTGTGTGTGACTGCGTGTGATGTGGTATCACGATCCCTGTCAGACGTGGGAGGGCCCAGTAAATATGCAGAGACATCAAGCATGTGAAACACATGAAGCCACTGATCTGCCTCTCCCTCTGATGAATCATTCAATTCATTTACTTTAATCTTTTTATCTCTTAGATGAGGATCCTGATAGATCAGCCACAGTTTCCCCAAAAAGAGACCAAAACTACAAAAACCAGCTCACAGCATTGCCTTAATACTTAGAAAACAGACTTGGATGCTTTAGTCAGAGAGATGTGAAGGTTATAGAAGCACACCAAGTCACATGTAGTGAAGTCTTATCTCATCTTCAGTGTTTACTGCTTAGCACGGTATCAGCTCATCAGGTCCCTGAAACATGTCAGTTAAAATTGTCACCAGTAAATCATTACTTCAACCAAAAGGAAATGATTGAGACTTCCTATTAATCTAATGGGCTGAAGAGGAAGTGGAGGAGGAAGTGTGGGGGAGTAAAAGATGGAGGAAACTTAAGATAAAGATATCAGAAAGTGAACCCCACACTTCTCACACGCAGCACTTCAATACATATTCGGTGCTCTGATCACAAGTGTAAAGCTTTAAATACTAGTGGGAATGCTGCATTGATATGCAATTAGTCATTAGTTATACATCCTGGACCATCTCTTCTCCATTTAGTCAACTTTGCAGTATGCACATATAGTATGCTACACGGTTGATGTGCCTGTGTCAAACAACTTAGACAAGGGTCTGCAGCCCGTAGCCGAGGCTAGATGCCAAATAATCGATGTAGTCCTAATCTGTAATCCATCTCACTGTGTGGTTTTCCGCTTAGCAGTGCACACAATTTCTCACAGACTATATTAAATGTGAGAGGTGGTAGCGATACCTGGTGTCAACTTCAATCATTTTCAACTGGATCTAAACACACTGAATAAATCGGAATTAATTTATAAACAATATTCTAGATCTGACTGTGACCTGAGATCCTGAACTGTCTAACGTAACCCCTGGGAAAATGGCTAAACCAAAACCTGATTGAGCTTGATAGCACATAGTCCTAATTTCTCTACATTGTGCAAATAAATATCTCTTAAGCAGTGCATTATCGTGACATTATGATACCATATCATATCACTCATCCTTATTGTCAGGTCATTTTGAAATGTCAGGTGTCATTAACAATATGTGGTGGTTTCTGCTGGTATTATACACAACAATGTGATTTCAACAAACATGGTAGTCACAACCATTATAGTCAAGTTGCTTTTACAATTGTGAAGTTCTTTGGCTTTACTTGCAGTGTTTACTTTTCTTTTTTTTTTCCCAGTTTGCTGTCCTACAGTATTGCTTAAATACACAGTGTCAGTTCTAACAGTAACTGTGTGTAACTGTTAGGCCAATTGTGAAACCTGTGAGTTTTGCGAATTGAAACAATCCAGAGAGAATATGATTCATTACATTGCTGCAACAGTGTTTCAACTGTGTTTATGATAACCAGGAATTGAGCGTGACCCAGCATGCTGTTGCGACAGTGCAGTGAGTTTAGGAATGTTATCATCACCAAGCAGTCGCACTGACAGAGACACAGATTTCCCACACTTCAGACTTAGGACTGTGACCTATATCCTCAGGGGCTGCGGCTGTGTAAAGGCACTTACTTATCACGTAATTTGGTATTATTCAAATAACGAAGTATGAAATGGAGAAACAGTGAATGTTAAGGCCTACTTTTAGCTGGATCTAATTAGGGATGGGTACCGAATCCCGGTATTAAACCCTTTTATTAGACTGTGGTAATGATAAGCTCCGATGTTACAGGTTCTGCTCTCGGTATTGGAGAAATTAAGAAAATAGTTTTCCTATTTATAATAGGCTACATAAACGTTATCTTGCACCTTTTATATCACCAACTCCATTTCTAATTTGCAATAAGATTAAGACATTTGTCTGTGATGCATGTTTGCTATTCACAATGCAGAAGAGAGATTTCTCTCTCGGAGCCTGTATGTGTGAGGGGCGGGGGCCAGCTCTGTCTGCCACTCACTCACTCACTCACTCACTCACCCACCCTTGTACTTCTATACTTGTGAGGACCCTCACATAATGCATTCTGTAGCCCCTTACCATATTCGTTGAAGTTGTGAGGACTGGACAAAATGTCCTCACTTTTGGAAAGTGAGGACATTTTGTGTAAGTTAAAAAAACAAAAAAAAAAACTAAATTATACAAACATGGGTTAATGGTTAAAAGTAACCATTAGCCAGCTAATTGTTTAGCTAGAAATATGGGTGCATTCATAATAAAGAACTGATAAGAGTACCATTAAAGTACTGGATCAATAAGCAGTATCAGTAGGAGTAATTTTAACGATACCCATCCCTAGGTCTAATTTCATATTCTCTCTGTAACTTGGTGGTGCTGGAATAAGACTGAACAGTTCTTAAGGTTGTTGTTTTTATGTATTTAGATTGTTTGTTTATAAATCTGCTGTTTCTATGTCTGAAGTTCCATCTTAAATTTTGCCCCAGAAGTCAAGTGAAGAGAGTCACTAATTGGTTAATTGCTTTGTTAGATCTGGTTTGCCTTGGTTCTAAACATCCTGTTAATCATTCCCGGGTCATCTTATTTAAACAATCAGCCTATTGTGTAGACTTTAACGTTATAAGCCTACAAAAAGCTCCACTAGGCAGCCTCAAATGGCTAGCAGAATTATCTGGCTCAGAGTCAGTGGTTGGGTCAGTGGCTGCTGGGGTTAAGTAGTGACCAGCAGAGTCGGTGGATGATGAGATGACGGGAAGGATTAAGGACGTTAACTGGGGACATCTGGGTGACTCCCTTAACGACGGGACATACCCTGCATCTTTACCATCCTGGATCCAGCATGTTTATCCAAAACTACCCACCTTTTTTCAAAAAGAAATCATTACTGAAAATATGAAATGGTCTTTTTTTTTTTTGCCACTGAAAGCATGTGTACTTTATAAACTTTGTAAAAACATCTAGTCCATCTGCACAATTTCCTGTTTACTTTCAGTTGCATTTTTAGTCTTTTTTTTTTTTTTGAAAGTTTTACTTCTGCTCAACAGATTTCAGAATGTATTGAAAATGTACAGAATTGAACGGAATCATTTTTTTGTCTATTAAAATTAAGTCCCTTTTGGTCCGTAAGTTTTTAATACATGGATATAAGCACATACAAAGCTGTCCACTTGTATCAGTTGTCTGATTTCTTGCACTATTAATTGACAACAGTGACAAAATATAGTTAAGACATTGGCAAACACAATGTGAGTAAATGGGTGTCTTGGAGATCTAAATGCAGGGCAAGAGCTGCGGTGTTTATTTATTTTTTTAACATACAGTATACTATTCGGTAATCTGCGTTGTTTTAGCTTTAGGAGAACTAGGTAAGCCAACAATGAAACTTATTCGTCTACTGTGTTTTGTCAATCTTTTGTTTGTCCCTGCATCGTTCTGTTGACCTTCTGGTCATACTATTGTTCAGCTTCTTGTGTCTGCAGGCTCTGCCTCACATAGACCACCTACAGGTTAAAAACCCCCATAGTTCCCTGCTGACCTTGTTGTGTGTCTGTCTGCCCCCTTGATGGTCTTTTTAGGGATGTAATCAGCCACTGAAAGTCACTCAGTGAGCTGGTAATGAGATGGACCTGCCACTTTAAGTCATTTAAGACATTTCAGTGCATATTTTTAGACAAAAGCCAGATTGTATCACAGTGTGGTTCTTTAAAAAAAATAAAATAAATAAAAATAAATAGTTGCCTTGTTTACATGGGGCTATCAGTACTTCATACCAAATGATTTGGGATTGGATGACATAAAAAGTCATGAGTAGATAATTGGTTCAGACATTCTTGATTGTGTTCTCTTTTGAATTATCTAAGTTCTTACATGGATTTACCTTTAATCTCTCACACTCTTTGATTTACAGGTGTTAGACTATCAGTGATGAGACTTAGTTGATAAGCAGCTGCAACAATTGCAGCAGTAAAATAAGAACAACTTAAAGTGTCAAGAAGGTGGATAATATGTAGAGTAAAGACACTGTCTCAGATTAGTAATAGTTAGAATTAGGCTAAGATAAAAAATACAAGTGTGAGTGTGAGACAAGTTTGACTAAGAAAGAGATGCAGAGATTGCCCATCATTTGGTTTTCGTTTGGTCAGTAGACCAGAGAGGGACAAAAACATGAGGGGTATGTAGCAGACCTGCATTAATTTGTGTGGTCTTGTTCTGTCATCAATACTTGACAATGACACACATTTTGTTGTGTTGGTTCTGTACTCCAGCTAATTGGATTTGAAATGAAACTCTGACTTTGAGATTAAAGTACTAGCTGCCAGCTATGGGTATTGAGCCCCTGTCCTTTTTTTCTGCTGTGCTGTTCAAAAATTGGAGGGGCGGTGTGTGTAAATATAAAGGACTACATGTCCTACGTTGTCCTACATCCCAAAATGGACTTCTTAAACACCCTTAAAGCTGAAAGTCAGCTCTTTAACCTCTGTCATTGTTTCAATACAAATCGAATGTGCTGGAGTACAGAGCCAAAACAGCAGAAAATGTGTCAATGTCTAAACACTTACTTATGGATCACACTGTACCTACTCACACACAGTGTCTGCACTAAAGTCAGAAGGAACTGGTTCTTATTGGTATAATGAGGAGGAAAATTGGCTTTGATATATGGTTTTGTGGTGGTTTCCTTTTCCTGTGGATGTTTTGTCGCTTACCGGTTTCAGATTTCCAGAGCCATATGGATGAAAACAGAACCATTCAAGTCATAATATAGCCTGCTAATGGACTTAACAGGGTTTCAATGTACTGTACTACTCAGCACTTTGAAGGAGGACTTGGAATGTGTGGAAGCCTTGTATGGTTGTTGCTTCTTGTGATTCAATAAATTGATCTTACTTAAGACTCTTTTAATTAAATTTTCCCAGTAATCTTAGGTCAGAATCGGTTAAGAACTACTCTCTAAGCAAGGATATCACTGTATGTCAACAGAGCAAATGGTCAGTATGTTTTCTTCATTGGACTATAAGAGGTAAAACCTAAAAGTAATGGATCATCATGAGCTGAATTCATACATGTACTGTAAAGTAGATGTCTAACTGAAGGTACTGCAGTGATGCTTTTTAAACACCCGTGCACTGGTGTCATAGATGTTTTGTCTCTTCTATAAAAGCTCTGACTTTCATTTAGAATGTCTGGGAGGAAGAAGGAGGGGAAGACTCTATTGAATTTGCAGAAGGATCTTCTGGTATCAAGAGATGACTAACTCATTAACCTTTTTGAACCATCAGAGACAGGCAATTGAGGACCTTTCTACCTCCGCCATCCGTTGCCTTCGCTACTTTTCCACGACTCCTCCCTGCCCCTTTACTTCTGTTCGAGATGTAATCCTAGCAGTGTGTGTGTGTGTGTTTTTTTCCACATGGGAAACGCATGGAGATTGACTTTGTGCAGAAGTTGTGATACGTGAACTGGCAAGACAAGAATTTCAATAATAATGGTTTTCATTTCATAGCATGAGCTCTCTTGGGCTGAGCTTGCATATAAGGAGTGTGTGGATGTGATCAAAGTCTCTGTTATTGTTCTGGTACAGTAGATTGTGTAGGAGGAGGACAATGTCTAGACAGGCTTCAGACTTTGATTTCAGAATCTGGTGAACAAATCAAGGCTGAACAGCTGTAAGCGTGTGTGTGTGTGTGTGTCCATATGAAAGTAGTGTGCATTTTTAATGTTACATAAAAGCAGACATTTCCTAACTGTTAGTGAACATACATTTTCATGGTAGCAATTATTGCATTTCTGTTTCCTGAGTGGGATGTTAACTTTGCTGTACAGAAATGACTAAGTAACCAGAAGAGTCCACTGACGGTATCATTTCTCGGGCAGTAAGTCCAAATATATGCTGGGCCTCTTTTTAATTTAGTGGCATTGGTTTGGCATTCTTAAGCAGGGTGTAATATGGAGCTTCAACCAGCTGAATGAAATTCTTTGTGCTTTTACTGGCTTTTCTCAAGGTTTGCTAAGTGAATCCCTTTATCCTGGTTTATGAAAATGAGGCTCTGACAGCATCTGGTGCCATTCAATGTCAAAACTACTCATTCAAACTGATGGGAGGGGTCATACCTTTTTTTTTTTTTCCCAATGACGAAAATGGGTACTTTAGTTGTTAAACAAGTTGTTGTTTTATATAAATCTGTAAGCTCCAGTGGATGTTATTTAATGTTGATTTGTTTTATTGCAGGCTGATGTGCATTGCTATGCAGTTAAAAGTAACATTTTTCTCTGCTCCCATCCTTTAAAAAAGCTTAAGACTTTACTTTTAGAAATAAGGGCAGTTCTGTCCTCTCTTTGCCACTGCTTTGGTTCTGGGTGTGGCGTAAATGCTGGGAGCTCTGTTTTGACTGTTTAAAGGATAACAGAGGCCACTATTCATTTTGAGCGGGCCTGGCCCAAAGCTTTGCGAGGTTCTTTGGAAAGGCTCTGAGAATAGGTAATCTAAGATAGGTTATCATACCTTCTTTAGGTGTTTTCTTTGTTATCATCTCTAGGCTAAGTTGATACCAGCCTGACAATATTTAATGTTTGTCAGTTGGAACACTGTCACAATCTATGTCCTTTCTGCTAGCATTAAACCTGAATAAGGATGAGGGTTAAATCTTTGAGATGACAAGGCTGTCTCACTCCCTTTCTTTCGACCAGGCTAAGAAGACACACTTGTTTCATTACTGACATTAACAAGATTTGTTTTTCTAACCTACTATCTAAAATACTCTGAATTATCATGTGTTATACTCATTTTTCTGCAGATGTTCTTCCCAGTTAAGCATGTCTTAAGAAGAATTCAGAAGCTTGGCTTACTCAACTTTTGCCTGGTTTGGGGCTGGCTTTTCCCCTTGACAAAAAGCCTCACAAAGATGCTCTGTTACTGGGCCAGAGTGAAGTTGAAACACAGACACACATATAGTACACACACTCAGCCTCACTCACATGCACACATAATCTGCTGCGACATACTGTAGCTATGAATGGTTGTTTTTGACGTCATCAAAAATGACTTCATCCATCCTTGTTATTACAGTTTTTGCCTCAAGCCAGCTGTAGTAGTAGTAGTAGTAATAATAATAATAATAATAATAATAATAATAATAATAATAATAAAAACTTTATTTATAGAGCACTTATCAAAACAAAATACAAAGTGCTTCACAACAAGAGAAATAAAATACCACAGTGAATGACGAAATATTAAGAAATAAAATAAACAATAAAATAAACAACCTGTTCAGGTAAAATCAGGATATGCTTTCTCAGGAACTCAGGAACAGACAGGAGACCCTTGCCCGAAGATCTTAAACTACGTGTAGTTTCATAAGGGATTACAAGGTCTAAAATACAGTCTGGAGCCAGGCCATGAAGAGCCTTAAAAGTAAGCAATAAGATCTTAAAATCAATCCTGAACCAAACAGGGAGCCAATGTAAAGAGGCTAAAACAGGTGTGATGTGGTCGTACTACAGCCTAACAGCTGAGTTTTGTACAGTCTGCAGTCGTGTCAAAGTTAAATGTTTATTGCCCTCAACTAGAACTCGGTCAAAAATATTTTTTCTGTATATCTTTGTTTTAAGTCTGGAATTCCCCATTGACTCCTTGTCTTGCTGATCCTTTCAGCATCAATCATGAGTAAATAAATTTATTAGAGCATGTGCCTGTAGCTGCAGGCTAAATGTGTGTTGTCATGCAGACTCACATGCTACACACTCATATCTTTATATCCTGTTGATGACGATGTTGTAGCAGCTAGCTAAAAAGCTAGGTTTTTAAACAATCACAGAGGCAATAGGCAGACAGAAATCTCTTAATGGTGTTGAGTGAGGGAATATAATTAAATTCAGATGTGAATTGGATTGATCGGTCTGGCTCATAAAATATACTTTAAGCTTATAAGCCATATTTCTTTTGTTCTGTTCCTAAAACCATTCATGTGCTTGGTTTTAAGTAGCTGTAAATACTTGGTTTGGCAACAAAAAAAAGAGAAAATGCAGAATCACTTAAAAAAATGACTACTACCAGACATCATGACTAATGTCCTTAAACAAATACCTGACTGTATTAATAAGGCTATCATTTAGCTATATGCTTAACTGTGCTAAAAGTTAATATCTGAATTTGAACAAGCTTAAAAGTAGGGCTGCAGCTATCGATTATTTTAGTAATAGTGTATTCTACTAATTATTCCATCAATTAATCAAGTAATCGGATAAATACTTTTGCTTTATTAAAGAGCAATAGTATATGGAAGAGAAACTAAGACAGGTCTGTTAAAATGAACAACTAATTGGTTTCATTTAACATTTAATTTTATTGCTTCATTGTATTGCATACAATAATTAGTCAAAACTAAACCCATTTAGTGCATTTAAGTGCCATATTACATTCTTGGTTTTAAAGAAAACATGTTCTTAATTGCTAAAACAAACAGCTTTTGCTTTAAAAAAGGTATATATGCTTAACTTTCAGAACTACAAGTTTCCACCTAGCTACAGCTCAGGCATAACGTAAGCCTTTACTGTCATCTTTGTGGCATTTGTAGGAGGCAAAAATAAGTGGACAGGAACTGTGACTATCATAATAATAACACGAATGAAGCTCAGGCTTTCACGAATTGACTGCCCAATTTATTTTCTGTGGTTATTTTCTTGAGCAAAACCTAGCTAACTTAGGCACATCATAACTAGCCACCATATTGATTTACGTAACTAGTCAGTACATAATTAACGTAGCCTACATTCTTTATTAGCCTTCATATACCTTGTGTGAGGTCCGCTCTGTGGACTGGATGCATAGACTGTAACGTTATGCTTTCTGCTGAGATGCTGAAGCATAGACGTCATGCTATTGTGGTAGGCTAGTTTTACAATAGACACACTGTACAGAGTTTTTGTGCAAAACAGTGCGCTGTATGTAATTATATGGATTAAACAAAGCTTATTTCCATCAATGATTTCTAGTAATCAAGTAACTCGAGGAATCGTTTCAGCCCTACTTAGAAGTTAAGCTAAATAGATTTTTGTGCTTTCACATTCCTATCATGGATGTGGTTACTTCTGAACACAGTAATACATTGTACTGTTTCTGATCACAAACAGCAGGGGGAAGTATTTTAGTAAGTGTCTTTTTATTGCCGCCGGCTTTAGTTAGCCGCATACTGTAAACAAACATTTATTCCGAGACACATTTGTAAACAGACATCCTTAATGTTTTTGAGTTTTCCAGACCATCATGTCGAGAGGTGTTCCCATTTACACCCAGAGCCACTCACTCAATCGCGTCATATAATCACAGCCTCGGTTGAGAACAGAACATTGGTGTACCCAAACAACAGTGTGCCCGTGAGTATGCATACATTTCTGCAAGCACTTTCTTTGTGTGTTTGTGCGTGTGCCTAGTGAGATATAGTACATGTGAAGGGGAATTTGTGGCAGTTCTGATGGAGAGTAGGTTCATATATGCTAAAAGGGTGCTATTTTTAAGTGCTAGCAGAGTTTCTGTATTAAGGGGAAGCTAGAAGCTGGGTTCTTGTTTTCCATCACATCACTGAACTAGAGCATGTGGGTTGTGTCTGCAGGAGTCACTGCTCTGTGGTTAAAAGCATTCAGTAAAATCCAGCCTTAAAAAAAATCACAGCCGCTCTGCAAGTTTAATGCTACAAAGCCATTTAGCAAATTAAACTGAATTAAAAAACAGTAGTTTTGAATTGAAAGAACAATCAACATGAACCATCAACCTTCATTTGAATGATGCCTTAAAGAGGGCAATAATTGCATGGACTTAACTAGCATAGAATGACGTGTGTGATTGTTTGAAGTTTTCCAACTGGTGTGAAGCAGAGCCCTGGGGTGATGGTATGGGGGTGTAGGGGTCAGGCTTCCCCAGCCCTCCTGCCTCCACCTTTGAGACGAGCAGCAGGATCAACCCGTACACTCGTTTAGCCTCAGGGCTCTGTTGTAAAAAGCACTCTAGCTGATAGATAACAGTGGAGAACAAAAGAAACAGGGTGCTAATGGCTCGTTCTCTCCTCCTCCTCATGTAAGAGATGACCTGTCCATCTGGCCGACAGTAGACCCCGATTGCTGTTCTTTTCAGTGGAGTTTACTGTTGAGCCAAGAGCAACTGTTGAGTTTTTTTTGTCAGGTCAAATCTAATTAGTAGTTCAACAAGCATGTTGGCTTTATTTCACTACTTTTTCTTTAATGAAATTTGCAGTTTCAGTTAAAAGCTCTTTGGTCATTCTGCAGGCCTTCATTGACAATAATTAAAAAAAATTGTCTAAGTAAAATGATGAATGACCAAATGTTTTTGATCCCTTTGTATTCCACTATGTAATAAAACAATAATGACTTAATCAGTTGAGGAGATTTAACATTCTCATTAAGGCTATTCTTTTGTATCTTCTTTGCACAAATGATTAGATACCCTAGATTTAAAGAAATCCAAAGTGGTCTAGCTTTATAAACATTTTGAGTTAGCCTTGTTGATGAAACCCTAATTTGGCTGCTTGTGGCCAGCTTGCATCTGTAGACAATTACTGTTTAGATCATTGTTTTCCTGTGAAAATACTAGTTCCTGAGTCTGATTAAGAGGGGGAAAAAGTAAGGCCTTTAGTCATCCATCCAAAGAAAGCCTTTAGTCATCCATCCAGTAAGCTGCTGAAGTGATGTTGCTTGGCTCCTTGAACTGCAGTGTACAAACCCCTTTTGTGTTCTTACTGGTCTTTTACAGTGCTGAACAGCAGGAAAAGCTTTCTTTGCATTGATTCAGTTCAAAGGATGTATTGAGATATGGTGTTAAGTAGTTTCTGTGTGTGTGTGTGTGTGTGTGTTAGATGTGAGAGAAAGAGGAAGCATCCTACTTCCCATTGTTGGTGGTAATAACCTTTTCAAGTTCATAATCTCTGCAGTTTTTCAGTAGGAGAGAAGTCTGCAGTGCCATACTCAGGAGAGGGCTTATGTGCGTGTCTGTGCGTTTGTACATGTACTGTACTATGTGTGTCAGACTTGCTAGCATGGGGAGAATAAACCCAATGCCTCGTTTCTATGGTAACACTCCATGTCTGCAGAATGGGTGTGATTCAGGGTTCAGGCAGCATTTGTATGCACGCATGCACACACACGTTTGTTTCACTATCCCCGTGGGGGACAGTCATTGACTAGCCCCTAGTCCCCTAACCTTAACCATCACAACTAAATGCCTAACCTTAACCCTAACCCTACCCTTAACCTAATTTTAACCTGTACCCTAAAACCAAGTCAACCCTCAAAAAGCAGTCTCAGTCTTTTTGTCCCCAGGGTGACACAAGTCCCCAAGGGTTACTGTGCATTCAGGTTAAAGTCCCCATTGGGATACAAGAACACGAAAACACACACACACACACACACACACACACACACACACACACACACACACACACACACACACACACAGTAGCAGCAGTACAATTAGTGCCCTGTTAAAGCTGTGCCGGTAGCGGAACTTGTGCATGGGGAGGAGTTGTAGGGAGGTGTGTGTGTTGGGGAGGGCTAGTTTAAAAGACAGGGCTCCTGTGAGACAGAAACACAGTAGCCTTATAACCTTTCCACTGACACCACTTTAACACAAACTTACACATGTACATGCTTACCTACTGTAAGAGCACATACACTATTTATCCTAGCACGATCCTTGCCATGTATTGCATTTGCAGCTTTGTGTGTGTGTGAGAGAGAGCATCATCAGCAGAATATTATCTCTATTGTCAGCAGACGTCCATTCAGCCCACATTTGGCTTAAGACAATAGAACAGGATGCAGAGCTCAGAATCATTTAGGCTTCATATGTCTGCCTCATAATTTTCTCTTTTAAAATATTCTGTAGTATATATTTTGCTTAGGTTTGAATTGAGGATGCCAGAGATTAACTTTCCAGAAGACATGTCTTAACAGCATGGGGAGGATGAGGCAGATCAATACTTTTGTCAAAGCATATCAGTTCTGTAACAGACCAGCAGAAGAAGATTTGTAGATTTTATTGCTAAAATATACATAAACTTGACTGATAGAATGAGGCGTTAAAAGGGGAGCTTGTCAAGCAGTCTGTCTAAATGTCTCTGTGGGATGGAAGAGGAGCCAGTGTTGAGGAGCTGTGAATCCTGCTGGAATCAATAATACAGCAATATAGTGTCAGGATAGGGGGATGGGGGGAGGAAAGATGTTGGGAAGAAGAGGAGGAAGAGAGGCAGGCAGCTCAGCCCTGCGTGCCTGGAGTGAGAAGTGATGGAATCAAAGCTACATCGTACTCTTATTTTCATGTTCCCCCTCTCTATTTGTCTTTTTTTTTCTCCATCCACCTCTCCATTTTTCTTCCTCACCACTCACTCCCTCTCTGTGTGAATATTGTCTTTTTTTGAAGATTTAAACGACTATTTTCCATTCCCCATGTGTGAATTGGATATGATTAGATAGTGAATACTGGAGAGTGAGATAGTGACTGAGCCAAGGACATTTCTGCTTTCACAGCTACAGTGAGGCAGAGAAAGCTTTCCTTTTGAAAGCTGTGTGATCGTGTGTGCGCGTGCATGCCTCTCACTGTTTGTAGCACATCGCCATGACATGATCAGTGTGGTGGCTGGTCTCCCTCCTGCACTGTCCATGTTTTATGTATGAGAGTTAAGCCTTCGCCAGCTAATCCAAGAGGCATATTAGTGTACTGTAGTTTAGCTTTATTAGCCTACAGCTAATCCTCAAAGCATGTTATTTCCCACATCTTTCAAAGATACAGTCCTGTTTGTACATATCCTATCTGACTAGCAACATATTTAAGGTGCTGTATTAGTAGTGCATCCATCCATTTCATCAACATGATACAAATAACGTTGGTTGGACTTGCATGCCTTAGTTTGCAGCTCAAGACGAGCTGCTGTAACAAAGAGTTTCCCTACGGGGATCAATAAAGTATTTCTGATTCTGATTCTTGCTTCAGTTTTATTGGTGACCTATTTGTTTTGGCTATTTCCTTCCATCTCCAGCTCCTTTAGCAGTCAGAACCCCATAGCTTGTAACTAAGGATTTTATTTCCCTTTCCATATGACATAAAATATTGTGGTGCTGCACACCACTCTGTGCACATTAGGTGGAAGAGATAAAGCAGTGACAGTGTTGTGCTCTGCAGGAAAGACACAGTGGTGTTAGCACTTTGAACATCTATCAAGCATCTAGGTTGCATTAGTCCTGTAGTGCTACAATCTGTATTTTAGCTGTTATAAAGTCCAAATGTACAGATTAAGAGTAAGAGAAAAAGCATCAGAAGCTCATGATGTCCTAGGTTTTGTCAGAAAGCTCCAAGCTAACTGAATAGGTATAGTTTTGCACTTAGCTCATGACTCTGCGCAGTACAGATCATTCCTTTGCACACTCTTTCACTGAAAAGAGGGGAAATCAGTTTAAATGAATCATTTTGGGTTGGAACAAGAGTAAAGTATCTGTCTGTGTAAAAAGTGCCACCTGCACTGAAGTTAAGCCTTTACTGTAATTTTGCTCTGCACAAAGTATTCAGTAAACAAATACTTGAATCCCTAGCAGTGTGAAGTGATACACTGAGTTGTCATTACATTATGTTTGGGTGGTATGAAAAGAGTCTGACTGACCAAAAAAAAAAAAAAAAAAAAGCACAGCCTGAAATGTCGTGCTTGCACAGCAAACACATGCTGTTATTCAAGGGGACAGGTGTGAGCGTGTGTTGAAGCAGTGGTCAGAAGTGGGACAGGTGGTTGTGGAGAAGGAGAAAAGTGTGCGTTTTGCCAAACTAAAGATCCAGTTGGAGTTCTCTTCTCGGTGGTGACTCATTTTCTACAAAGCTAAAAGCACAATTAGCAGTTTGCACAAATGCTTTTCTGCTAGTATTGCTTTGTCCAAAAAAACAAAACAAAGCCCAGTATGTCATGAGATTTAGTCTGTGCACTGTCTGTATATGTAACTGTTCACACCAGCACACGTACAACAAATGTGACGTAGAATTAACAAGCCGGCTTTTTCCTGAGCCAGTTACTGGGCTTGCAGTATTGTATTAAGGTATTATCAAATGAATCTGTTTCTCACTGAAATTGATTAAAGACACAATCAACTCCTAAAACTTTAGATATTAGGGTAACTCTAGGCTCCATAGTTTCCTTTGATGTTGCAGATTTTGGTTTCTTTGCCCTTTTTTAGTCTTGGCTGATTCTGCCTAAAGCAGTTGTCATGAGTTGTACATGGTGGATTGTCTGTCAGGCGCACCAAATGCTTCTCTGTGAGACACCAACTGTGGCTGTCTGCGCTATGTTGATTATTCTGTCTGACGCTTGTTGAGTCAATCTGTCTCAGTCTTCAGATATTATGGCTGTTATGGTCATTTCTGACTGGAATTGCCTGATATTAGTAATCATCAGTATCAAGGTCACCATATAATATTATTGTTATATATGATAAATTATCAGCGTTGTTTTTGCCATCACCATATTTGCTGATGTCTATGTATTTATAAAACATTTGGTTGGTATTTCTATTACTTTACTGGTAGAACAGATAACGGTGATTAAAGGATGAGTATATTTACAAGACTAATGTAATGCACTCAAGATCTTAATTGCATATCTAAATAGGTAATTAGCTGGTCTCATTAGCTGACTTTTTTTTGTCAAGGATAGAATCATAACACACCATAACCTCTCTCCTTGCATGCCCCATACACCAGTGTAAACAGAGAGATAGACAGACAGGGCAGTTGGGGTCAGTGCTCTTATCACCACTGACAGAAAAACCATGGCAACCATGCTCCTAACCTAATAACCGTGGCTGACCATCAGTGCGACCCAAACTTTGACCTTCACTTCAGGTCATAGAAGCTTCTCTGTGTGTTTTTGTGTGTGTGTGTGTGTGTGTGTGTGTGTGTGTGTGTGTGTGTGTGTGTGTGTGTGTGTGTGTGTGTGTGTGTGTGTGTGTGTGTGTGTGTGTGTGTGTGTGTGTGTGTGTGTGTGTGTGTGTGTGTGTGTGTGGAGGGAGGATAAAACACGGGGCTGTTCCTCATGATCTTGGATGGAGATCGCTGTCTAACACGTCGGTCCAAAATCTCCCATAGGTGTTCAATTGGGTTGAGATCAGGTGACTGCGAAGGCCATAGCATATGATTCACATCATTTTCATACTCCTCAAACCATTCACTGACCTCTCGTGCCCTATGGATGGGGGCATTGTCACCCTGGAAGAGACCACTCCCATCAGTATTATCCTATGTTTCATCATCGGAGGTGATCACTCAGAACAACTTTGCAATCTGAGATTTCCTAAGAGGACAAGTGGAACAAAACCATGCCAGCAAAATGCCCCCCGCAGCATAACAGAGCCACCGGATCCCCTCACTGTAGGCATCAAGCATTCAGGCCTGTGCGTTCTCTTGGTGTACGCCACACATGCACTCGCCCACTTGTCGAGAATATGGTGAAGGATGACTCATCTGACCATATCACTTTTTTTCCACATCTCTGTAGACCAATGCCTATGATTTTTGTACAACTGAACTCTCAAATGTGCATTCATCTTTGTAATGAGGGGTTTATGCACTGCAACCCTACTATAATATCCCTCTCTATATAATTGTCAACGGATCAAATGTGCATCACGGTCATCAAATGTGTGCTGTCGACTACAATATCCGACCCTATTTACTGTATTTCCCATAGATATGTTTCTCCACTCATTTATTCAGGTTTTTCCTTTTAATTTGTCACCTGTCTCTAGATATAAATATTATATTCATAATGTATTGAAGTCGGTCTCATAGTGAGTGTCAAAATGGGCAGTGCCACGTGTTTGCTCAAATGAAAACCTGGTAGTGTATGAACCACAGGTACTTTCCCCACACACATTTCATGAATCCCACCCTCATGAGTGAACTGCAAAACTGGAACCACCATTATCAACACGGGTGGACAAAAATAAATTACAATACAGTATGATGCATAACGTCTTGTTGCAGGTCCTTGTTAGTCCATCTGTCAGACTCTATGCTACTATCAGCTTGAAACCAGATGTGAGTGATGCACTGGAAATCTACCAGCCCATTCTCCACATCTTCCTCTGTAAACCAATGTTTTTTCTCTCTCTGCATCAAATCAAACAGCCAACAAAGGATTAGATGACCTCAGCCTCTGCTACAAGCTCTGATAAGGAGGTTATAGCTGAAACATAGTTGTGTTTGCAACTGTACTGAATAAATTTCCCTTGACATGGGGAAACAATGACACATGTAGGTTCTTCAAACAACAAGCACATTGTGTTCAAACACAGGTATATGGGAGGAAAGAGGAACCAAATTATGGTGTTGAAGAAAACCGTGGAAGAGAACTACAGTTTAGGAGTTAGGAAACGCACGCTTAGAAAACATTTTCAAACATTTGCAGTGATGTGTGTGTGTGTGTGTGTGTGTGTGTATATACAGGAATATTGTAATATTAACCGTACGGTTGTAATTTTCACGTTAGGGGTTTATCCGTTCATCCAAGGTTAGGTGCTCAGTCTCAGACAAGAACAGTGCTGCATCTTTCTACAGATTAGTGAGAAAGATAATATGTTGCTTGTAGATAAGTCTACACATAAAGAATATCCTAGTAAGTACGGTGTCTTCCTTTTGACTTGTCATTAGCAGTGGCAAGTAGCAGTGGTGTACCTTTTTTTTGTTCTATCCCTGCAACAATGGGATTTTAAGGTAGATTAGAAATGTGTAGTAGGTATGTTTATATATACAGTTTTAAAGTCAATCAGCTCTTGGTCAACTTACTTGGTTGATTATTTTGAGAATGTAGATTTCACAACCCACCCACCCCCCACCCCCCACCCCTTACCTCAACAATGAGGTAATGCAATATGTATAGGGCAGATGGTTTTGGCTGAGAGACAGGGGGTCACTTCTCCAACACCCCTTACTTATATAAGCCTCTTAATCTCTTAATCATGACATCAGCAGTAACCTGCATAGAATATTCGAACCGTTGGGTCAGATGAGTTCATGCTGCTCTCAGGTAGACATGAAATATTCAAATTAGCTGACCTTCATGTCCTTTCTGCTTAAAGAAAGCGGCCTTTCTTTTTAACACAACTGTGCTTTGGACTTGGTTTAAACTGCTCTAAAGGTCAGGATTATAAAAAAATATTTTGGCAGGCTGTCATAGCCTCCATGTACGATTTGTAATGCATGATCATACCAAATACCATACATCATGTTAGTTACAGAAAAGATTAGGCAATATTATTATGTAATGACATGAATGTAAGTTGTTGTTACTAGTTTGTGTGTATTGCAGTGCCCATAATTTGATGATCTGACTTAAACCAAAACATCAACACTAATTAAGTTCTGCCCATCCTTACCTGTCTGTATATGTGTGTGTACATATCGGTGCATGTGTCTACATGAGTCTTGTTCATGGTTTCATTTTGGTTTTCATGATTGACATGTGAATGGAGGGGGCTCTGCGGCAAAACCCACACCAGCACATGAATACCTCTGTTACTTGCGTCATCTCGCTCTCGCTCTCTCACACTGGATGGCATCACCAATGCACATGAGACCATCACTCTTGTCTACTATAGGAGATTGATACTGTTAATATGCTGTCCCCTTGGCTGTTTTGGCTTTTTAAGTCTACACCTCGCCCACACTCTAACACTGTTAAAATTAATACCTCAGGCCTGCCACTCACTATTATTGTCGTTGATTGGCTATGATATTACAGTTAAATACCTGCAGCCTTTCACACTGTCAAAGTCCTGAGGATTGTCGTTATAGTGTTATATTCTTACTGTAATGCTGAAAACTCTTAGCTTAAGTACACAGTAGTGGAAGGCTGTAAATGTTTCATAGTTAGCTCTTATTTGGACCAACACTAATGGAATTCCAATGATTTCAAAAGTCAAATGTAAACTATACCTTAAGTGTTTGAATCTTCCAATGACATGTTGACCCAGCACACTTCTAGTGACAAAATCCAACACTCAAAAACTCCTTTGAATAATTAAAGTTATTTGGGCATGGTTTGGGTTGTGTAAATTGTATCTCTTCATTTTCTTATCCATAATTATTTTTAAATACTACATATTTTTTATTTCTTTGTGTAACAGGAGACTCTCCAGCAGCTGGTGATGATGCCTTTACCAAATGTGCTGGTACTGGGCCGGAACCCTCTGACTGGTAAGTGTCAATGTACTAAACAATACAACCACAACATTATACAGACTCATACTTAAGCAAAACAAAAAATGATTCATACCAGCTCCAAGATCTTCCTCTAGTTGAATTACAGGGGCAGCAAGCGTGCATACAGTTCACAAGGAGGACACATGCAGTGTTAAAGTGGTTTTGTCACTTCATTAGAATGCAACAATAGACCTGTTTTTAATTATCGATTGCTTTGATGTTTCAAGTGACTTTCTCTCTGACTGACTCACTTCTTTTCTTTGTTTCTCCATGTGCTCAATAATGAGCTGTCTATTTAACTGTCATTTATAACCCATGCCATTTAAAAATTGGACATGATTTCAGAATTAAAGGGGACTTGACAGAAGAAAGTGAAAATGATGATTTTATTGTTGGGGTGATGGGAAATGGACACTTTAATTGGTTGGTTTCAAGGAGAAAACCAAAGTTTTGGTCACATTAATTGAGTCCATAAAGAACAATGGCAAATGAAACTGTTAAAAACTGTTAATAATGCTAAAATGCTCTGGGACCCACATTTTAAGGCAAAGGGACTTTCATGTAGTCACTTAAATATTCAAAGTATTGTTTCTAAGAAAGCACATTTGGAGCATTTGATGATAGATTCTAACCTTGACTTCATGTGTTTCTCTGAGACATGGTTAAAGGAGTCAATTCCATCTGTGGCTTCTAACATCCCTGGCTACAATCTGTTCAGGAGGGACAGGAGAGATGGCATGGTGGATTGCCCCAAATATGTCCTTTTATTATAATAGCCCTATACAGACCACCATCTTATGACAGCATGTTTTATGAATACTTGCATACCATTGTCAAAGAAGGTGATTAGAAGAAGGAGATAATCCTCATGGGTGACTTGAACAAACTTGGGGAACAAAACATGCAGGAAAAAGCTTGAGTTAGATAATTGACAGACCAACTAAAATAACTTCAACCGGGACCAGAGCACATATTTAAATCCTATAATTTATTAACTGGTCCATAATGACCATAATGCAACGTTTATGGTAAGAACAGCTACTAGAAAAAGATTAGGTTAAATGGTCTCATTTTAACTGAACAGTATTACAAAGTAATTCCTAGAAAAAGATTAAATGGTCACATTTCAACTGAACAGTATTACATAAGTAAGTCCTAAGAGAAAGCAACATAATTATACTTCTGCCATTAGTCGAATTGATTGATTGCCATTGGTCCAATTTGCTATCCAGTGACGATATTGAGTCTGGCTATAAAAAACTGTTGACAGCGCTTAATAGCGTTACTATGTCCTTTACAAGAACAGTTCAAAGTAAACCCCAATGTGAAACGTCTCTGCCATGGCTTAATGAAATCTAAGAAGACAGATAAAAGAAGGCAGGCCAAATCTGTAGTTCTTCTATTCCTCTAGTGTACTTCTATTACCTGACGTGTTCAAATCATTTTTACCATTTTGCAGCAAGGCTTTGACCTACTGAACCCAGACATGCTATTTGATATGTCTGAGGAGCCTTAAAGCAATAGTAGTGCAGTGTCAAGTGTTTCATTTCATGAAAACATTTTTGAGCAGCTTGACCTTTGCAGCCCCAAGTGCAACTTGATATTCCAATGTGACCTTGATGATGCCACTGAGGAGAGAAGATAACTAGTAGCAGACCATCATTTAAGACTGACTGTGGAAATAAAAGGTTTTTATAGATAAAAGGAGAACCATGTGATGAAAAAATGCTTGACTCCCAGCCCATGTAAATCAATTATTGCCACAATAGCCCCTACTGCAAAGCTTTTGATAAAACAAGGTCATTAGATTGGTTGTTTTACTTTTGGAAAAGAGTGTCCACACAAAGATCCATAGCCTTTGTGTACATCTCTGCAAATGTTAATCATCAGCTCTTCAAAGTGAATTGTTTGCAGGCTCAGCTGGCAGAGCTTGTTGAAAGATATCTGTACCTTTTTTTTTAAAGCAGATACAATGGCTTCTAAATCCCTGTCCTCCCTCAGCAGCCTTTATCACACTTTCACCACAGCCATTGCTGTTATTTTTGGGTTTTCATCGCTTTTCAATAGTCACAGTTACCTCTTTAATTTTCATACGCCCCCACAGGCATGCAGGATAAATAAACGAACAATAAGAGGCTGCAGCGAGTACACACACATTGGTGTGCACCGTTGTGTTTGACTGTGTTTCTGTTTCATGCAAGGATAACTTGGTTGTTAATTTACCTTAGTGAAAAACTACCACTGCCCTGCCAAAGTACAGTAAAAAGTTTTCATAATTTCAGACCAAAGCGATCTACATGATCCATTCGTTTTTAGTTTATTGCAGTATAAATGGGTTATTCAAAATATTTGTTCACCTACTAGTGATAAAGACCATCGGCAGCATACTTAACTTACATAACTCTTAAACAGCTTTCTTTTGGCATTATATTCATGCCTTTCAGTGCTGCTTCCCATAATAACACAGTCTAGTCTAGCCAAGAGGGATTCTTTGATGAACAGAACTCCCAAAATAATGTCTACTGTTTGAATATGTCATAGCTAATTTCACAGCAGTTCATTTCTAAAGATCTACTGTATGTATAGGGCCATGAAAATCTTCCAGATATGCAGCCTTACACAAGGCTGAATATTAAGTGAATACCAAAGTTGACCCAACGCAAACAAGAGTGGAGGGCAGCTCCGAGCTAGTGGACCAGAGCGGGGAGAAAGCACTAGACTACATTCCTCAGGGTTTCTTATGCTCTTTACCCCCTAGCTAGTCAGCCAGCCAGCCAGCCAGCCAGCCAGCCAGCCAGCCAGCCAGCCAGCGGTGGAGTCTGGCTCAGTGGCTGCCAGCTGAAAGTCATTGGCCATGTGGCTTTTATTATGCTCTCATTAGGGGGCAGGGGACGACTCTGCCTGTGTGGGAGTGTGTGTACATTTAGTTGGTGGATGGGGGAGGGGTGTCTTTGAAACAGTGAACAGTGGGAATGCACTGTAGTACCCCCCCAGGCACTGATTTACCTTGTATATACACGCACAGTGAGATGCACACACACGCTCCCTTGTACCAAGTAGTGTTTAGTGAGTATGCACACGCACAGTACCTCCTTTGTTTTTTCTGTCTTAAAGCCTGTGAATTTTCAGATGGGATCTGGTCTGATCTACTGAAAACTTAAGTCTATCCCCTCAAAATGTATTTGTGACCATCAGTGTTACACTCCCACCCCAACATTTTTGATGTATTTGCTGGTCTGTAGCTACTTCACTCAAGTCTCTTGTTGGTCAGTTGTTGTTGTTGTTGTTGTCGTTATTATTATTATTATTATTATTTTTTTTAATTATTATTATTATTGTTGCATAAATTCAGTCTGCAACAGTGATTGACTACTAGAACATCATATCCCCTCTCTCCACTACTCCTACTGAAGGAGAACACTGTTGACAGATTGCCATACACAAATCTCAGATGCAATCTAGATTTTAAAAAAGACATTTATAAATACATTTTATGAATAAAAACATATGGATGACATGGTTTTAGATGAAAGCACCTTTCAATGAGCTCCTTGTTGTTGCTACTGTTAAAATCCTTTTAACAGTAACAACTGGAAAGACAACTGTTGACAGCTGACAGAAAGAATAAAATGAGCTTGACATGTGTGTGTGTATGTGTGTGTGTGTGTGTGTGTATCGTGAGTAGTTCAGAAAAAAGTCCTACTATTTTTGCTAGAAAAGTTAAACAGTGTTCCGTGTGTTGGCATGTGTGTTTATACAGTCTGTTTTGACAATGTTGTGGTGTCTAGTGTCTCCATAAGGAAGAATAGAATAGACAGCATTGTTTGTGTGCGTGCTGGTTTGGCTTTGAAAGTTATGAGAATGAAACAATGAAGATAAACAGGAGGAAATGCCTTTTTGAGCAATATATCTTTTTTCTTTATTTTTTTATGATAATCTATAACCAGATCAATGCTCCTTGTGTGAAGGCAGACTGGGTTGCATGTATTGTTGCTCATGACACGGACCACGGCTGTCTGTCTTTGAAATCACTTGACACTCTATCTTGCCTTATAAAGCACAAATGCCCTAAAATAATCTGAAAATAAGGTTCAGCCAACTCTGTCCTCTGCTCCAGTGAGATGGGTTGAATATACTCTGGCATGCTGTCAAAGCAATATCAGATTGCTTGTACCAGTTTCACCACTGACATGCAAGTCATCGGGTCCTGAATGACTATATTCATCATGGCAGAGGAGAGGGTTGTAGCAATTGATTGCACATGCAGGCAAACACACATTTTGTTTTTCTTCTTATTCACTCACATCCTCACACAGATTAACAATTGCATTGCGGGAAGAAGAGTTAGTCACTGTCCGTCTGACCTATTGTTTCCTGCTAGAAGGTTAAAGCGAGGGGGGAGGAAAGGAGGTGAAAAAGGAAGTCTAGATGAGTGAATGCAAACACTCAGGAGGCACAGATGATTTGTAACAATGTTGAAGGAAGGAAGGAAGGAAGGAAGGAAGGATGGGTGGGTGGGTGGATGCATGTTGCAGAGAATAAATGGATGGATGAAGTGTGTGTGTGTGTGTGTGTGTGTGTGTGTGAGAAGAGAGGAAGAGAGGGATGGAGAAAAGATGAGGCTAGCAGAGAGACGGGTAGTGCCTCCTTGAAGCCTCGTTGCTGCTGCTGGAGGGAGATTTCTCTTTTCTATTTTCACCTTGCCTCTTTGCCTTCCTGCTATCTTTCTCTCTCTTGGTTTCTCTATTTCTATATCCCTCCCTTATGCTTATGTTGCTTGTGCTCTGTGGTGCTTTTCCTCTTTTGTCTCTTTTCCTTTCATCTCTGCCTCTTACCGTTTCTCCCTCTTGTTCTCCCACTCCAGCTGTATAAATTATTTATCCTATGAGGTCCCTTATCTATCCTGCGTTTCTCCAGTAGATTTGCTGAGCTAAATCCCTTCCCTGACTAGAATAGGTTCCTATGGCTCTAATAGAGTACCATCAAGCAGCCTTGCAGCTGTGAGAATTAAGTTTTATCTACCTTCATCCTTCCAGGCCCAAATTCACAATTCATATTCTCTTAATATGCTTAATGTTTCTTCTTATATCATGAATGCAGGAGCTTTTGTACCTTTTTGTACTGACCAAGACTGACTAAGCACAAAATCGTGACCTCCTCTTGATTGATAGCACACCATCATAGCAGATAACTAGGCTTGGGAGGTATCGAAGTATAACGGTATACCAGGGTATTTAGAAATCCCGAAGGTATGATTTCTAATTACCGTCAAAAACACAGACGCTTGTCTTTCAGGTGGGTTGATCATATTGGCTCTTAGATTGTTTATTCTGTGGGCTCAGTTCGGATTTGAACGGGTATATTTGCTCAAAAGATGCTCCATGCTTTGTCTCGTAATGTTAGTGGTAGGCCTGTCACGAAAACTACTTTTGTTGGATGATGATAATATTGTCTCAGAAAAAATTGCGATAAACGATATTATTGTCAGTTTAAGACCATTTTATGCCACTCATAATGATAATATAATAGCATAATAATACAAGTACACCCTTTCAAATAGCAATGAACTTTTAAGCTGCTTGAGCCCCGCCCTTGGTAAAACTCACTACCAGAAATGACAGCAAAACATGTCTCAAACTCAGTTTTTCTGTTCATTTGGCTCAGGCAGTGTGAAAACAACTGCTCAGGCTTTGCATCCAGATCTCGGTAGGGAAAACCCTGCTATTTATTCTGGCATGATGTTGGCTAAAATGTTGGTGACATTCTTATCCAAATAAACACGCATGTAAACACAACGGGCAATATCGTATGATATATGGACTTGGCCTCGGTAATTTCTGCTGAACTTGATAAGTCGATAAAGTAATTATCGTGACAGGCCCAGTTAGTGGCTTGACATTGCCGCTTTTAATTATCGCCACGGTCTGTCCGTGGGAAGAATGAACATGTAAGAGTCTGTCCAATCTTGATTTAAAAGCTCTCTTTTTGCTGTATACTTTTCTCTTTTTTTAAAGCACACCATGTGAAATTACTTATTGTCGCTTATTTCTCTGACTCTCATCTCGTCTCTGCTGTCACACAGGCTGTATGTGTTTTTCACGCACTAAGTCGAGTCGCAACACACAGATCTGAGTAGCATCATGTGAGATGATTCGGGGCCGCTATCACTAGCAGCGCAGCGTCTACGTTTATTTATTTTTATTTTTTTTACACAAATACCACCATATATCGTATACCCCCGGTGAAATGTCAGGTATGAAGGTATGAAAAAATAAATGCCGCCCCAAGCCTACAGATAATTATAATTATTTTCTAGAAATAATGACTTTGTATTATATAAATATAAAGTAATGGATTTTAAGTAATGGAAAAGTTTTTTCTAAAGTGGATAAAATGCAAGAAAATCACATCATCATATGAGGTTTTCAACAGTGTCTCAGTTAACACCCAAAAAGCCATGTAATTTATGTCTGGGTGCTAATTGTAATTGTCGGACAAAGCCCCAACATCGTATAGTTGTGGGGGGAGGTTTCAGATGCTGTTCGACCATCTGACAAGCACTTCTGCATACCGAGGCCATTACCTGTACACTTGACCTTTTTATAACATTTCCTCTACACAGATTTCTGAACATCAGTAGGCTGCAGTACAGCGCTCATCCAGACATTTTGAGCAGATAATATATGCTTTCTTTACATTCATTTAGCTGTGAAGTCCTACCCAGCTGACAGCGGAAAATTTCCGAGACCTAGAAAAACACGCTCAAGTATCAAATGTCATGAATATTGGACTTCCGCTTAAAAGATGATGATTTAACCTGCCACATCATGACCACATGAAGGTCTCAATTGCTGAATAACCCATTGACTTGTGAGTCTCTATTGATTCAAGAGGAACGAGAGTAGGGATATTGATTTGATTGTGTGGAGGATTCTGTAAAATGTATTGATAGATCCTGGGGCCACGCTCTGTTATGGCACACTGAGCTTTTCCAAAGAAACTGCTTGGTCGTCTGTTTGTCGCTCTCTAAATTGGTGCTTTACACAGACAATAGGACTCGATTCTCCAGCAAAGTAATTTTTTGGGAGATTTAATTTGCAATAATGTTGAAGTGGTTTTATTCATCTAATTTCATTTTCACTTAAAATCATTTGGAAAGTCCCCAAAAGTGTAAAGTCACAGATCATAATTGTCTTCCTGTATGCCTGCTGTTTAACTGTTCCTGCTGTGATGAGTGGCCCATTAAACTGAGATGCAAAGAGACCACCCTACACAGAAAACATGCTGTCACTAATCTGGATTTATTATTAGAGCCTGACAGTGTTCACTCACTACCCCCTGGGCCACATGATGAGCTGGCTTATCACACACACACACACACACACACACACACACACACACACACACACACACACACACACCATCCTCCAAATAGGGAAAACACACAGTCCTACTATAGACATAGACACAGATGCTCACAACTTGTATATACCATACCACACCACTTAGTCAGTGTAACACACACATACACCACCTGGTTTACTTGTTGTTCAGCCCCAAATCCCACAGATGAGCTCAGGCCGGTTGAGCATGCTAGCAGCTGTTTGTAGGTTTCCTGACATGTGGAAGAGTACTGGAAGTTCATCGTGCCAGCTCACTACACTGTGGAAAACATTGTGGCACTGTAACTAGAGGAAGAGGTTTTATTAGAGGGAAATTGTTACAAGAAATTAGTTAATTGGTTTGTCCGGGATAGATGGAGGATTTTTCCTGCCTCAAAATGAGGCAAAGGTGGCACCTCAACCGTGACATACAAAATCTTGATTTGTTTGTTATTGGGAAATAAATTTAAACATATGCCAGAGTTGGCAGATGAGTAAGTCCCTTGGAAACACCTGCTATGACCTAGATTATTTATAGCTGTAATTTAAAAAATGAAGTTTCGTTATGAATATAAATGTTTTGTTACAAAGCACTTTGTAAAACTTAATTGGAAAGATGGGCTTTACAAATATAAACATTATCAGGTATCCCCCTCCATCGCTCACCACATCTCTCATTTTGCGGTGGAGTGCTAGAGGCAAAGGTTTCCTCTGCCATCAATCTATCAATACAATTTATTCATCAACCTTTGTAACAGCTGATTGAACAGAATGTCAGATAAGTCAAACTGAAACAAGACATAATTAGAATTGTTGCAAATTGTATGTTTGGTTTTGACAGTCATTTTGTTTGGTTTCTCATGCAGACATGCTTTAAGTGCTTTGGCTGTAGTCATACTGTAACTCTGTATCTTTTTGTTTCTTACTTTAGAGCTAGGTCTGGAGGAGATGAAAAAATTGTTGCTGCTGCTACTAGGCTGTGCAGTCCAGGTAAGAGCACAGTTTAGTCCACTTAAACACTCACACACTTTTATATACACACATGTGTATATAATTCAGGTTTCAAGGAGCAGGAAGCAAGCAAGTTCATAACAGACGGCAATCAAACTTTGAGACATTTTGTACCTGTGATTCATGATTCAAAATATCAATTCCATAAATGATCCCACCCCATGATGTTTCCTATGTTGTGAAGGTCTTCAACTGAGCTAGTTGCTGTGTTGATTACTTTTATTGGTCCTCTTGTACCAATATAAAGCCAGAAATCTAAAAGAGAGTCTCCATTTGGTTCAGCCTCTCTCTTGATTACAGCTATATTTGCTCTCTTTGATAAAATCAATTAACTGTAATTCTGTCACAAGACAGGAAAGGTCTGCTGCACCATTCTTTACACAACATTAGTTGTATGATAAAGCCCCATTCAGCTGTTCTCACTGCATTTCAAACAAGAGCATTGACCTTTCACTGGCTCTATTGCTTTAGCAAAAAGACACCATAGTTGCATTAATGTTAGTAACTCTGACGTAATATTCTGTCTACTTCTGTCTACAAGCTGGCATTAAGCCCAGCAGCACCTGGTGCTGAGTAAAAATTAGCACACAGTGAAAAAGAGCTTACACCTACAATACACCTACTGCTCCCTGGAAACCTGTATATTAGAGCAGCTTCTGCTTTGCGTCTGCAGTGTTGGTCTACTAACCTCCAGGTGACCTCCAACCCACATAACTCTTTAACATCTCAAAAATCTCTCCTCTCCTCTCCCCTCTGTTTACAGTGCGAGAAGAAGGAAGAGTACATTGAGCGTATACAGACTTTGGACTTCGACACCAAAGCTGCCATAGCATCCCACATCCAAGAGGTATTTCTCCTTCATAGAAAACAAAACTTGAGACGTCCTTTGGCTCCATTACCAGTCATCTAATGTGCAGTATGCTAATAGTGGAATGGGCCGGTAAATGGTTAGGTTTAAACTTTTGAAAAATGTACCAGTCTGACAAGGTGTTATGAATGCAAAATTTGAATTAATCTTTGAACAGCAATCTTTTTCTCTACATCAGGGGACAAAATCTTGTTATTGAAGATATGTTTATTTTAGGTGACTCATAATCAGGAGAACGTAGTGGACCTACAGTGGTTGGAAGGTGGGGAAATGCCTCCTGAGGACCTGGACAGCCTCTCCAGAAACCTGGCTATCCACCTCAAACACCTGGTGGATGAGAGGGACACACAGCTGGAGGTAAAAAAAAAAAAATAAAAAAAAAAAAAAATATATATATATTTATTTATTTATTTATTTATTTTTATTTATTGAGCCGTATTGGAAATTTATTTTATCCCTAAAGCACCATAAGCCAAACAACAATATATAGGTCAAGCACAACTAGGAAAGTGTGGTACATTTTTAGTGTTTTTCTGTGGAGGGAGGTCGTGTGCAGGTGCGTGTTTGTGTATATGTTACAGTTCTATGAACATAATTTTTGCTAATGAAAATGATGGGCTACTTCTAGCAAGCTTATGTGGAAACTTTTCCCTTTTTGCCGTTACCACAAGAGAGCAACCTCAGGAAGGAAGGGTTGAAACTGTTAACTGTCTCATGGATGGAGGGTGTGTGTGTGTGTGTTTTACTTGGAGTATATGCGTCATTAAATGAGTTTCCAACCCATAGGATGCAGATGCCCACGACTGATATAGCTGATCTTTGTGTGTGTGTGTTTGTGTGTGTGTCAGGGGTTCTAATAGCCTCCAGATTATCACCGTGTAGTCCAGCCGTTCTCAATTTAAATCCCATTTCCTGTCACGGGCACTAGATCAAAATCGGCTGTGTGTTGTGTGTGTGTGGGATGTACTTTTTGCCCTAATGCCTGTGGTCTACTTTTGGGTGGTGGGGGTGCTTTGGGTGAATCCATGGATCTGCTCTCCTCTTTGCCTCTAGTCCATGCTAGTCCAATTTTTGAATCCTACTTCTAAATGTTGCCATTTGAGAAAATAGCAACATGGGTTCATTCTGTACAGATTACCCTAAATACAGATTCAAAATTATATTTCTCACTTTTTGTAGTGTGTTCATGTTTTTTTTCCTGAGCCCGGCTTTAAGGAGTCAAATGTGAACTCAAATGTGATTTCTATTAGCTCTTGCACTTATATACACAGTTAGAAATCTCACTACATGCCATTTATTTTTTCCTCTTTCCATCCAGACTATAGTGGAGTTAACCCAGGAGAGAGACTGCGTGCAGCTGTCTCCACTGGCTCCCTGTCCGACCCAGTCTCCCGGTGACTCCCCCAGTATGAGGAGGACCGAAAGCCGACAGCACCTCTCTGTGGAGTTGGCAGATGCCAAGGCCAAGATCAGACGCCTTCGACAAGAACTGTGAGTGCCACGGCTTTATCAGCTAGATAAGTAATTACTAAAAACTTAGCAAAGGGGGACAAAATGAAGAAAAATAGAAACTATACCTGTTTCAATCTCCATAGTTATCCCAAGACAAACTCAAGGACTACACACAAAAAGATAATTTGCTGGAATTAGACAGTAACTATTAACCTTAATCTTGGTTGCTAATGTATTTCCCATTTTTGCTTCTCTTACCTTATCTGTTTAAATCTGAACTGGGAACTTAAAGTCCCAATTCGTCATTGGCTTGTTCATGATGATGATGTCAGGTCCTCGTGGTTTGGACTTGTACTTGTGTTCCTTTTGACATCAAGAGGAATCGAGGCTTCTGTCATCAGTGTTCTGAAAATACAGTTTACTGTACCTATACACGCTGGTTATGAAATTTCCATAATTTCGCTGGTTATAAGTTCCATAGTTTGTAAATTTGCATAGTTATTAGTCTGTGGACATCCTAATATCAGGACTATATTATTGTTATTCAAATTCTTTGGTTTGCTTTGATTTTCTTTTAGTTATTTATTTATTTAGTTATTTATCCCCGGTCGGATTCGAACCAGGGATGTTGCAGTTTATGGTTAGCGTCTTAAACTTCAAGCCACAGGGGCGCCCCATTTTTGGCATAGTTATTGCATTGGGTGGTGTTTTTTGCTGTTTGGAGACCTGACAAATCAGGAACGTCTCAAAATTTTAGGTTCTGCAAATAAAGTCATGAGGAGTGTATGCTCTTGGTCTTCAGCCCTCCGTGGTTATTGTGAGTTTCATGATGCTGAAAGAACAACAATGATGATGCAGAGAGGAAGAGTGATGGAGACCAGCACTCCATTTCCTCTCTACATCTCTTATTACTCGCATAAGACCAGACTGCTGTGATGTCACACTGCAACACACACACACACACACACACACACACACACACACACACACACACACACGAGTAAACCTTCACTCACAAACGTTGGTGAGGCCTTTTACATTCTGCCTATGAATAATAGAGCTTCCTTTTTAAAGTGCTATAATCCCTTGCCAGACAAAGGCTTAATGGTCAACACAGATCAGTTAGAAGAAAAGGAGAAGTATTTAAATGTTGCACAAACATAACATCTAATTTAACAGACTGGCTGGCGTCATGAGGGTCGATGTTGATACTGAATGCTTTGACAGGAACTGTTTTGTTGTAAGAAGGTTAAGAGGTGCTGTGTACTTCCTAGTCTAATGTTGAAAACATTGTGTAAAAAATTATAGTTTCCCATTGAAACTAATCTTGGATTAGATTTCAATAATGGTCTGTGTCAGCTCAGATAATGTGTAGTTTCTGATTCAAGGGAATCATTTGTGCACTTGAGTGGATTTGATTTCCAGGGTAGAAGTCCATCATCACCATAGCAGCATTAAAATGAATGCAACCCCTGGGTGTTATACAAATATTAAGAGTTTTGTCAGAACTGCTCAAATTTGTCAAAATCTGTTTGCAAATACATTTCACCTTAACGCTATGAATAGTGACCGATTTCAGGCTTGCTCATGCAAAGTTTGCTGTTCCCCACTTTGTTTTTTAGCAGTTGAAAATGTATTCAAACGAGTCATCTTTATACAAATTTTAGCAGTGGATCGTAATGATTTGGAAAAGGCCTTAGGTCATATTTGAATGCTGTATCATTCCGCGCCTGTATTTTGCAGGTGATATTGTTGTCTCCTTCGTCAAATAGAGAATGACATGTATGAGGGCTAAATGCAAACAAGAATTATAGCTGCTGCGCAGTAGTGAGTCGGGGCCAGGCATTTTTAGGAGGAAGTTGAAAAAAGGAAGAGGAGGAAGACAAATGAGAGTTACACGAGGGTCCATCAGCAGAACTGTCTGGACCAAAATTATCATTAAACCTTGAAGTCATGTGTCTCTAATTCACACAGCACAATGCCTTAGTAGGTATAAGATATTCACTCTGCATCACCCGGGTCTTGAACTCACAACCTTTGCTAAGACCACCAGGGTTGCAATAACAGCTGTCCATGCATGTAAAGGCAGATTTCAAACTAGTGTCAAAAATTCAGTTATCAAGACAAAATTCTGAGACTGTGTGTATTTCATTTAGACAACATAGAGATCTCTGTAACTTATTTTTACAAAGACTGCTCCATAAGTGACAAACTGATGTTTAAAGATGTGGGAGAAGATAGGTTTAACTTATTTTTCTCAAAAACTGAGTGATGGACTTCATAATTCCTGCCAGCTTGAAGCATCTGAACACTTCTGCTCAACTGAGTCTAGATTTTGGTGAAAGCTGCAAAGTGGTCACAAGTATGACTGATTTGTTATGAATTTTTAAACTTTTGATGGTTGCCGTAGCGCCACCATCAGGACTATTAGCCCACATTGCTACTTGAGGAAGTTTGGCATAGGATTGGACCTATGTGCAAAGTTTTATTTTCATGCATGGGAAGGCAGATTTCCTCGTAGGAGGAGAAGGAAGAAGAATAACAACATTGGAAAATACAAGCAGAGCTGCTCGGCCCATAATTATGGTTCTTTAACAGTTGGTTGTAACTCAAAGTGGAGTGCAGGTCACCCTCTGCTTGGTCACATGAAAAGAGTGAAAAGCATCTCTCCTTGAGTGAGCCTAAACTCAGTCATTGTGGTTCTCCTGCTGAAAAGGTCTGACATTTGTCACTATAGACATCTCCCTTATATTACCTTGACCTACATTATGACGTTTTCTTCAGTAGATCTGAATAGGGCTACAGAACAACACCCGACAAGCCAATGAGTTATTTTGTTTGTTGGTTGCTATGGTATTGTTTCCTTGTTGCTGTGGTGTCTGGCCCGTCACATGACAATGCCTTTCTATCACAGACAAGGGACAAAAAGGGCTTTAAGTCTGTAGTCTGGTCACATGATTGCAGTTTCTTCTCTAAGGCAGAAGAGGAGAGGTGCATGCACATGCACAGATATGGTCTCTGCATACAAATGTTTGTGTGAAGGAGACCAGGTCAGAGCCGGGGGGTATGGTTCAGTTTTCCCACAGTGGTCTGTTTTGTTTAATGTTTCTGTTAAAGCCGCTGCGTCTTGGCTGCTTTTCCTCCCCCTGTTCAAGCTCAGACAAACAATTGAGTTTATACCTATGAAACATATTTTGAGTCATTTTTATAGCTGCTATTCCTCAATAAGTCTTTACCTGATTCCCAGGCTAAAAAATATTTTGTACTTATAACATTTATCTGCCTCTAAAAGCCCCTTACTAGCTTTAAATATAGATGTATTGTACCTGTTTGTTGTCTCCCCCCCACCGTCAGGGTTATTTCAAAATATCTTCATTAAGGTTATAATGTTCAGCTTTTGTTGAAACTGTTTTAAAGAGGTCATTATGGTCATTCTGGAGGCTGCAGTCTGTGATGCTGTTGAACTGTATTGAGTTATACTGACTATAGGTGTTTCTATTATTTTGTCCACACCATTTATATCAATGAGGGTAGGCTAAATAACAGAAACACCTCTCTGTATAATGCAATACATTTCAACATCACCACAAACTATATTATAACCTTCAAGAAGGTAGGATTTATAGCAGGGCTGTTGTGTTAGACTGCATTAGTTTTAGTATGGTGTACCTAATAATCTGTCAACTAAATATAAATGTACAATTTAGATTGACCTAGAAAAGAAAACCAGGTAGAAAATGCATTTGTTAGTTGAGTTCTTGGGATCTGATATATGACAGTATTTATTACAAAACAGTAACACAACAAATCAATGAAAACTGAAATGTATACTTTTGACAACAAGTAAATTCAAAATTTTAGACAGAATTGTAGTAATGGCAATTGTAGTTCGTCATTTTTGGTAATGTTTTTAAAAAAAAAAGTTTTTTTGTTCTTTATTGAGGAGTACAGGTTTAAGAGACATGTTTAAGATCCAATCACATTCCCCTGTTCCTTGACATACTATTATAGTTAGAAAGTTCAAAATATTACAGAGGAAATGTTTGCTAATTTTTACACAGAGAGAGAGAGAGAGAGAGAGAGAGGGAGAGAGGGAGAGAGGGGGAGAGGGGGAGGGAGAGAGAGGGAGAGGTATTGTGAGGAATAAAGGTTGCCTTTATTCCTTGGCTTTTCAAATATAGCAGTGCATACAAGTGTTTGCGTCTGTGCTTGCGCAGATACATCGTGTGTTAAACCATTAACATAAGCAGCAGAGCCAGCTGCATCCATAATATGAGCCCAAAGCTAATCTGCCATGATAGAGTTGACAGGTGTTTGTGATTTGGGGATGGGGTGGGGCTGCAGGAGGTGGAGGGAGTTAACTGATGAAACAAAAACAGAAATGGGTAAAGGAACATCCTTCCTGCATATTGACTGCAACTTCACAGATAACGTTAGCTGTGGGAGGAAGGCGGAGATAAATGGGAGAGCAAGAAAATAAGGATGCCTTTTCCATTTTGAGATTCACCCCGATACTCCAGCAAGCTGTAATCAAATAGGCCATCAGATGTTCAGTGGAGCGGTTTCATGCAAACACACACACACAGAACAGCATCTCAGGAATGCAGTCGTTTTCCTTCAAAGCAGTGTGACACATTCTCCTTCTATGATAGGAGCCTTGAGAATTTGCACACACACAAACAGCAAATGTCAGGCTGCCCTATTTTGCTGTCACTTGACAAATGATACAGATAGCAGATAGCAAGACCCTACTATTGAATATTGGTGAAAGAATGATACATTTAATTCTGTTTTGTACCACTTACACAACCAGAAAACTTTCTTCTCTCCTTCTCTAATCTTATCTGTTCTAGTAGTTTCTCCAGAATAAAGGAAGATGAGGGGTTTGAGCCTTAGGGGCAGATTTGCATATGTTTACCCCTGAAGTAGTCACAGGGTACTTTCTTTTCTTCAGTTGTTTTTTAACTACCATCTTTCCCCTCTCGGTTTGTCATTGCGTGTTATGCTGAGTGTGATCTCCAGCAGAAGGAGGTTGTTTGTTTATTAGTAGCCAAAGTCAAGGAAAGACATTGTGTCCTGACCACCACAGCTCAAACACACCAGAGACAATAGGCGCTTTACTTAAGAAAATGGGTTAGTGTTTTGATTGATGTCTTGAAATCAACATGTGAGATGCTGTTTTTTCTGACTTGCCAACAAAGCCCTATTAAGCTTACTGGGATGTTGCCTATGCTGTGTGTCAATGCTAACAGTAATGAAATTAAAACTGATCACTCACATTTTGAGAAATACAGACTGTATGATATCTAAATATTAAAGTAGGATTGCTTTTTAAATATTTTTAGTTGAGTCTTGAGTCAGTTCAATTGAAGTCTGACTGATGTAACTGCTAAAACTCACACAGCTTGCATTACTACATGATTAATAGCAATAATTTACAGCCCAAAAAATGTAAAAAAAAAAAAAAAAAAAAAAAAAAAAAAGCCAAGCTACTGAAACTAAAACACTGAAAGTAAAGTTAAGATGGTGAAGCTATTCAGGCAGATTATGTTAAATGTAACTATTCTGTGAAACTAGGTCAATAGGTTGATACCATTAAACGATTTAGCTGCAAGCTTTAAAATGGAAACAGCCCTAAAGGAATGTCCTTGTTAATACTCTGAATTGATACACTTGCATGCAATTGGCACGTGATTTTCGATGTATGGCTTCATCTTAATCATAGGAGCAGAGACACACAAACATAGTTTTCTTGCTTTTTTGCTACAAAGAAATCTGTATCACTCTCTACTTCCTGACATTCTTTCTGTCCTTCCTCTCTCTAGGTTACATCCTCTGACTTTCCATTTTATCCTTGTGTAACTCCTCTTCCTTTCTATCTTTTTTTTTTTCAGAGAGGAGAAGAGTGAGCAGCTTTTGGACACCAGACAGGAGCTTGAGAACATGGAAGTGGAGCTCAAGAGGCTTCAGCAAGAAGTAATGCCACCAGTCACAGTGACCCTCACACACCTACATGCACACAAACACAGTTTGGTTCTGCAGCGCTGCCAGGCTTTAATCAGCTAGCTAGTGACTTAGCTAATTAGGGGCTATTAGAGTTATCTTTAGTCCAACAACAGCCTCAAATGGCTTTTGATTGGGAGTGGGCGGCTGGCTGACTGACTGGATGCTGTTAACAAGGTGGATGAGTTCAGGGCATGGAGGACAGTTTGTATGTGTGCGTGTGGATGCGTGTTTGTGATAATTGATAATGTGCAGAGTTTTTTCTGTTCTTTATCTGTTTATGTAACGAAAATATTTAGGCTGTTGTTCATAGATAATCTACTAGTCATACCAGATTACAGAGTCACTGAACCCACTGACTTTTGCCAAGTGTGTTCTTGTGAGTCAAATTATTTTGTAAATATTTTCAGAATGCTTAAACACATTTCAGCATATTCATTTCATGCTCTATATTTGGCTGTCAACTCCTGCAGAGCTACCAGTTGCTCTCGGACGCTCGGTCGGCCCGGGCCTACCGTGACGAGCTAGACGCACTCAGAGAGAAAGCCATCCGTGTCGACAAGCTGGAGAGCGAGCTGAGCCGATACAAGGAGAGACTTCATGACATTGAGTTTTACAAGGCCAGAGTCGAGGTACACAACTGCACACACACAGAGCATTGCTTTAAGCCAAGAAGACAGTGTTTGTTCAAGGACGCCTCTGGGATACTTGAGCATCATGTAGCTGACATCAAAGGAACTAGCTATTGCTTTAGAACATAATCAAGTGTTAGTAATATTAGTTCAAACTAGCCACATTGTGAACAACATGCAAGCAATATGTGACCAATATGTGAGACCCCAGCGACTGTCCATACTGCATAATGTCATGATGCAAGTGTTTTTCAGTTAAGTCATAAATATAGCACAAGTAGTAGTTTTTAACTATAAATATTGATGTAAAGTAATAAATGTTGCTAAAACATTTGTGGTGGAGATATGCCTTTTTAAAAATATATCGTTGGAAACAATTGGAAAATAATATATTGGTATTACTACTATACTATTTCCACTACAGCTTATACTGTTACTATTAATACGGTTACTGCAAAAATTAATTGTACTAGCTGCAGTGTTTGTTTTGTTGTTTAACTTGTATTGTCTGCTGATGTGGTGGTTTCTGTAGGAGCTGAAGGAGGACAACCAGGTCCTGTTGGAGACTAAGGCCATGTTGGAGGAGCAATTGGATGCTACCCGGACCCGGTCTGACAAACTGCACCTCCTGGAGAAAGAGAATCTGCAGCTCAAATCCAAGATCCATGACCTGGAGATGGTGAGATGGTGGATTTATGGATCAGTGTTCCAGCGCAGAGATCTGAGATTTGATTGCACAGAGTGTGATGAGAGTTATAGCTAGTGAAACTGGGGTCCAAATCAAGATCAGTCGTAGAGGTTAAAAAAAAAAAGAAGCATAAAACAGACAGTCATGTCAGCAGTCGTGTGTTTAGCATATGTGTTAATCTCGACACACAGTCTATCTCTCTGTTCTTTCCAGGAGCGGGACATGGACCGTAAGCGTATGGAGGAGCTGTTGGAGGAGAACCTTGTGCTTGAGATGGCCCAGAAACAGAGCATGGATGAGTCCCTGCACCTGGGCTGGGAGCTGGAGCAACTATCCAAGACACCAGAACTTACTGAAGGTAAGAAGTTGGAGCCAAAGATCATTTTAACACTAGAGAACAAGAAGAAGTTTCTGCATGTTGACTGGCAGCAAGAATAAGTAAAAAATAAAATAAAACAGAACAGAACACAAAGAGGAGTGTTAAGGAAAGCAAAGAATGGGATGTTGAGTTGAAAAATCATGCAGCTGACCTGAAGTGAACAGGTTGAAGGCTTCAGATGGCCAACAGACCAGGCTTTGATCATTGGCTCTTGGCCCTGGCGTCATCCTGATGGCACTTCTGCATTTGCCGGCCTCCACTGGGTTTTCTTTCCACTTGGTTAAGACCTGTAATTAATATTCAGTGGCTCCTGGAGGATAATCTGTGCGTTTGGATTATAAAGCTGTTAAGAGGTTTAACTAGCCAGGGATCTGGATAAAGACTTTGTTTGGGTGTGGGGGGTTGTTTGTTCAAATGGCCCTTTAAAAGCCTAAGAGCTCTAAAGTTAGACCCTAGGGCTTTGTATTCATTTTTTTTTTTTTGATGGATTTATATTCTCAACTTGATTTGTGTCTCCTTAATTTTCTTTGTGGTTTTGACTTGAAACACAAAAAATCGAAACTGAATTTATTTGTTCGTATTTGTTAAAACATTGATGTATAATCCACATTTTCTTGCTGTCATTGACTTAGTCCCTCAGAAGTCTCTGGGCGAGGAGGTGAATGAGTTGACCTCGAGCCGTCTGTTGAAGCTGGAGAAAGACAACCAGACCCTGCTGAAGACTGTGGAGGAGCTCAGAGGAGCAGCCAGTCAGGACACCCTGACAAAACTGGCCAAAGTCAGCCAGGAAAACCAGAGACTGAACCAGAAAGTAAGCAGTGGACTGTGTATTCAAGTGTTTTTCTGTGGTTGGGTAAGGGTTACGTTGACACAGTAATTTCCAGTTTATTCCTCTGAACATACGTATGACGTATATTTAATAACTCAATGGCAAAATTACACACACAGATATACTCTTCTAACACTTCCTCATTTCATCAGTCATCTCTTAGTTATATAGTTTTCTTCAAGGAAAATAGGTTTTGTCAAGCCTTCAGATTGCCTGTAAAATAAGTTGTGCATCATGAGAAATACTTTTTTGCAAAGCTGCTAACTGAATAATAGGGTAATAAAGAAAGTTGTGTGGATGGATATGTTGGACAGTTTCCATCTGTTGGCTAGAACATGCCTGCAGTACATATTGTAACCAAAAAAGTGTTTAATTTCTGTGACTGTTTGCAATAAAGTAAACATGAGAGATGTATCAGGTATACTATATATTTGACTGTCTTGAGACACTTTGCAGCATCGGTTGGAATTGCAGTTTATTTTTCTGCCTTGCATCAGGGTCACCACCAAGATTAGCATATTAGACCAGCACTCCTCCATAATATATCACTTGTCTTTTGACCTTTTCAGACAGTGAGAAACAAAAAAAAGGAGAGAGGATAGAGAGGGGTGGATTGAAGGATGAAAGCAAAGCTGTAAATCCAGGCAGCCCTGCATTGCCTTTTCTTTTCTTTTCCAGTCTTTGACACTCAAACGCCCCTCGCTAAGAGAAGTCTCTCAACTATTTTCAGAAACATAAGCCTCTTTCTGTGCACTCTGAATAAAAGGCATGAAATTGTGTTTTTCTCTCTCAAAGGGAAAATCCAGAATGAGAAATTTATTTCTGAGTGACTTTAGGTCTAGAGCCAAAACACATTAAAATGTGAATGCAGCTGCTGGTATGCTCAAACAACAGAAATAGTCTCATTTAATGTGTGCCTGTCTGTGTGTGCACATACATTAACTTGTGTGTGTTGGTCTGCAGAGTTGTGACAGAATGAGGTGATGTATTATGTTTGTATCATGGATTAATAATTGCACCAGCTTCTTTTTGACTGAATCACATTGTAACAAAGTTGACAAAAAGGATTTGACTGTCATTAGTGAGCCACCAGTTTTCGTTATGAACACCAATCAAAACATGAAAACACAATCAAGATAGTGACATTTTAAGATTCTATTTTAATCATTGCTTACAGGTGGAGCAGCTGGGGAGTGAACTGGCAGCAGACAGAGAGTCACTCCGCAGCGCCGAGTCACTCAGTACTGACCTGATGAAGGAGAAGGCTTTACTAGAGAAGACTCTGGAAACACTCAGAGAAAACTCTGAGAGACAGGTACACACACACACACAGATTTAATTTGGGAAGTTCATCCCAAAACCAGATGGTCATCATTTTAAATAACAGTTATTATTTTTGCCATCAGTAGAAAGTTGTGTATTAAATCTTCTAAGTGATAATTGCTTGTATGACATTTTCCTGAATACCACTTTTTTTGCTGAATGATAAATTGTTAAATGATTAGACCTGTTGTGTTCAAGAAGGCAGAATAAGTTAGCGTAGTTAACCTAATATGTTATAGAGGCCAACTTTTATGAGAGTGACTGCAATCACATCAAGCATTTGTGTGCTTTAAAATATAGTTAACGTTGCAGTCTGTATACTGGACAAGCATATGGTCAGATACACCAACACAGTCAGACAAACAGAGCTTTAAGACGCACGCGTCACATGCTCCTCTCTCTACAAAACCATCATTGATTCTTGTTCCAGGAAAATAACATGACTAAGCTGTGTAATTTACTGAAGTCTATACAGAGTTTTCTTGAGAGCAATCGTTGTGCAATTGATTTGCATTTGGCTCAAAAAACTATTAAGTGATACTACCACTATGTTTTATTGACTACACAGATTTCTGGCACTCTGTGGCCCAGATGCAGTCGCTCGTTGTGTGTCTGCAGGCACTTTATAGCTGTTAGACCCAAATCTGACACCTTTTGATTAGTTTAACCATCTGATTTGTAAAATCCGGCTTTGATGAGCTATAGAAGCAAAGAAAACACAACACGCTGCACTCACAGATTACTGTGGGCAATTCTATCCAGTTGGTTGTAAACTTAATGCGATGTAATTAATGCAGGGCAGTTCCAAAACACATAATATTCAAATGAACAGTAGTTTTGTATAATCCTTGGATTTATATTTCAATTCTGCTTCTTGATATTTTTTATTTTTTTTAGTTTAGTTTTTCATCTAATTAAACTCAATGAAAATTTGAAGCAGAACCTTGGGGCATCCTTTTCATTTCTTAAATCTTCCTCCAAGCATCAGCCCATACAGCCAGTCTCATTACAGCAAGCTGGAATCCTTTTATATAAAGTCACAGAACACATTGAGAAACACGTGAATATTTTTCATCACCACTAATGATCCACAAACAACAGGTGGCAGAGACCTGCCTGAGTGATACCGGTATTATCTTCGTAAAATAAACATAATGAAGTTACACATAGCTTAAAATTGATGAGTAAATCACTTATGGTAAACATGACCCTAGTCCGTCATTAAAACTCTGTTGTCTGTTCTCCAGCTGAAGGGTCTGGAGCAGGAGAACAAGCACCTGGGCCAGACGGTGTTGTCTCTGCGTCAGCGCTGCCAGGTTGGTGCTGAGGCTCGGGTCAAGGATGTGGAGAAAGAGAATCGCGTTCTCCACGAGTCCATCTGTGAGACAACAGCCAAACTCAATAAGATGGAGTTTGAAAGGAAACAACTACGTGAGTGACGTATTTAATAGTTTTTATGCTTCATTGTAGTAAGTGTGGGTGTGGTTTTTCTCCGTCTGTCCTTTTTGATAACAAGGAATCCATATCTGTATTTGTACAGCAACCTTTAGCTTCTGGCCTCCTTTTCTGTACATCAAATTCCTTGTTTTTTCAATTTGAATTCACAGGATCAAAATTCTGGTTGTTTGTGTGTGTGTGTGTGTGTGTGTGTGTGTGTGTGTGTGTGCGTGTTTTTGTTTTTGTTTTTTTTATGCAGGTAAGGAGCTTGAAGTAATGAAGGAGAAAGGTGAGAGAGCAGAGGAGTTGGAGATTCAGATGCAGAAGCTGGAAAGGGACAACGAGAGCCTGCAGAAGAAAGTTGCCAGTCTTGGAATCACCTGTGAAAAGGTCTGGTGCATTTTGTTTTCTGCCTGGTCTGTATTTTGAGATGTCCATGTGTCTGTATGCTTTGTTAGTTGGTCTGTGTCAGTTTCCCCACATGGTTTCATGTTAGCAGATCGGATGTGGAATATTAGTTATTCTCCAAAGCATTTTAAATAAATGTAGCACTAACATGGAAAATAAACAGTTTACAGTAATTTTAACGTGAGAAATGTATGTTTGTATTTGCCTCTTGTGCATCTTAGTTAACCGCTATTAAGAATTGGAGTTGAATAGCTTCCCAGAAAATTGGCAAGAATTACCTGTCTCTGTAGCTAGGATTGTCACTTTAAGCTTGATGCTTGATAAGCTATGAGCTCCCCTAGATCAAGGGACTCATTTTCTGCATCAGAGAAGGACATCTATTACAAGTTGGGCTCCCCTTATTGACATTTGTCTTTTGTCTCTCTGTGTCATTCACTATTTGTTACTCTTGGAACATTTGTACTGCAAGTAGTTAAAATTTGGAATTGGATATTACTGCAAAATTTGTAATGAGTTTACATTAAAGAGTTTTGGGCTGCCATTACACAACACCATCAGAACCACCTTGGTGTTGTAAGACAGAAATGCTTCAGTCCTCATCTTCATCCATCACTTATGTGTGTGTAGGTGTCTTCTTTGGAGAAGGAGAACACTGAGCTGGAGGCAGAGGGCCGTCGTCTGAAGAAGAAGTTGGACGCTCTGAAGAACATGGCCTTCCAGCTGGAGGCTCTGGAAAAGGAAAACTCCCAGCTGGAGCAGGAGAACCTGCAGCTTCGGCGCTCGGCTGAGAGTCTCCGGTCAGCAGGGGCTAAGGCTGCTCAGCTGGAAGCGGAGAACAGGGAGCTGGAGAGCGAGAGGAGCCAGCTGAAGCGCAGTCTGGAACTGCTCAAAGCCTCATCCAAGAAGACGGAGAGATTAGAGGTAAGACTTCAGGACTGCCAGTCGTACGACAGGTACTTCTGTGAGGCTGGAGAGAAGTGAGACGCAGCTAAAATGCAACCATATGTGGCAAGAAAGGGACAAATAAAAAGCAGACTACTGCTAGATAGTGTATGTGTGAGTTACCTGGTCCTTAATAGATACAGTGATGTGTGTCTTTTATACAAGGTTGTGCAGAACAGCTGTAGAGTTAAAGGCACCTTACACATTACATTATTGTATTTTATTATCACCAACGAATATTTTCACAGGTAAGTTACAGGGATCTGGCATCAGGGAGCGGTACAACTAGTTCATGGATGCTTTTAATATCCTAATCTGGCTTTTACTCTCCCAGGTGAGTTACCAGGGCCTAGATACAGAGAACCAGCGCCTGCAGAAGGCTTTAGAGAACAGCAGCAAAAAGATCCAGCAGTTGGAGGCAGAGCTGCAAGAGGTGGAGACTGAAAATCAAACCCTGCAACGCAACCTGGAGGAGCTCAAGATCTCCAGTAAACGCCTGGAGCAGCTGGAGCAGGAGGTAGGCACAAAAACAAAAAAAAAGTTTCAAATGCATTCAATCTGTAGTAATAACCACATGTGCTGCTGAAATGTGGAAAATGGCAGCCTGTAAAATACAAACTGAATTGTTAAGAAATTAGACACATTTTTGGACTGCACTCTTCTCTGGAGCAGAACAGGCACAACATCAAGTGGGATAGCTGTAGGTGGTTTACTGACACAGCTCCAGTTACTTATTTTGGGATGGACTTATTCTGCCTGGCAGAATGGGGTCAATCAGATTGGCCCAAAAATTGTACTTGAGGCAGACTGAAAGTAATGTTTGTGATACAGCAGAATCTTGTACCTTTTAAAATAAATAAAAAGTGTTATTTGGCACTTGAGCAGCACTGCCACTCTTAGTTCATTCTGATAAAATTACAGCATGTTTCCCAGCAGAGCTGAATTATCCCAGATTATTGGTCAAACGTGTATTTACAAGGCATTTAGATTAAAAGTAATCCCATCAAATGATGTTTTATCTCTCCATTACGCCCCCGCCCCGCCAGAACAAGATTCTGGAGCAGGAAAGCTCCCAGCTAGAGAAAGACAAGAAGCTTCTGGAGAAGGAGAACAAGCGGCTGAGGCAGCAGGCCGAGATCCGCGACTCTAAGCTAGATGATAACAACCAGCGGATCTCCACCTTGGAGAAAGAGAATCGGACCATGGGCAAGGAGATGATCTTCTTCAGGGACTCCTGCACAAGAGTCAAAGACCTGGAGAGAGAGAACAAGGAGCTGGTCAAACTGGCCACCATTGATAAGAAGACCCTCATTACACTCAGAGAGGTAAGAAAAGCCCTTACAGCATCAGAAGTCTGCAGTTTTTCCAACGTGCCTTGAGACTGAGCTTCGCATGTTTCAAGATTTATCTATTATAATCCTTTTGTTGGTGTTGAACTTTTTTTCTTGCTTTTTATTATATTATTCTACTAAAATCTATTTTAGTGGAAAGTGTATTTATTAATTAATTATCCTGTTGTTGAATCACTGCTGAAGTGAAAAACACCTGGACACCGAAAATAATAAATGGAAGGTGGCGGTGAGTTACTCGATGTGTGCCTGTGTGTGTTTAGGAGCTTGTGAGTGAGAAGCTGCGGACTCAGCAGATGAATAATGATCTGGATAAACTGACCCATGAGCTAGAGAAGATTGGACTGAACAAGGAAAGGCTGCTGCATGACGAGAGCTCTGACGACAGGTATCATCTTACAAACACACACACCAAACTATTCACTGCTCTGTGATGGCTCTTAAAGCAGTTTCAGCTTGGAACTAAAATAAGAACTTAATCTATCGTCTTGGGATCAGAATCTTTAAAAGTGATCAGTACATTTGGGATTCCAAATAAATCAGCCCTGTGGCCCATTTTAGATCAGGTGTTGAAGTTTGAAGTTTAAATGAATCTGAGTATATTGCAGAATCATCCTGTGGGAGATTTCTGAGCCAATATCTCCCCCACCTGCTACACTCTTGGCAAGAAGTCACTTGGTCTTGCTATACTGCGGCTCTGACCATAATGCATTATCTGTATTTAGGATTACAAATGTGTGATCACAGTCTAGACTGGACACACAAACAGACAAATAAACACACACAGCGCTAACTCTTGAATATTTATTTTCAGGTTTAAGCTCTTGGAAACCAAACTGGAGTCGACTCTGAAATCATCTTTGGAGATTAAAGAGGAGAAGATCGCCGCCCTAGAGGCCAGACTGCAGGAGTCCTCAAACCTTAACCAGCAACTTCGCCAGGAGCTCAAGACCGTCAGTAACACACACACACAAACACAAATCCATACTTGTAAACATAGAAATACATGCACAAACATACAGTATTTTGGATGTGTTGCAGACATATGCTCAGCTGAACCACAATCGAGAAGACCCAGTATAAAAACACATTCCACAAACACTCACCTCCCACAAAGCCAAAAATCCAGTCTCCACTTGAGAACAGCGCATCCCAAAATCTTTCCCCCGCAGTCTAAAACACTAGAAACACTGAAAACACTGAGGGCTTCTCAAGGCCGATACATTATTTATTCATCCACTCTTCCACTTCTATCGCCAGTTTATCTATTCATGAGGCGGCAGGAGTCTGTGAAAGAGGTGGAGTGGAGGATGTCTGTTTTCCTTTAGGGAGGCATTTGTGTTTTGAACTTGCTGACACAAATCAGATCCAAAGCTATAGGGTCGGGCCTGTTGAATGATGCCATCGTCCATCGCTGATGGTTGACAGCCATCGACCACTGAGCCCTCTACCATCGTAACATCGTGATTTAAAAGCAGCCCCCCTGGCGAGTAAAATCTTGTTACAGAAAGTGCAATAAAAGCTTTGCGAGTAAAAAGCTAATAAGATTAGTTTATCACTATGACTACTGTTTAACATTTTTTATAATCATCCAATCCTAGTGGAAAGTTGAGGCATCTGTGGATGGACTCGAGTGTCAGATGTGAAACTGTGAAGAATCCTGTCTGCTGTTACTTAACCATTACTCATGTTATAGTAATGTTGTTGATGTTATAAGTGTAGTCTGCTTCATTTAGTAATTTTTTCAGTCAAGCCTGGATATTTAGTTTTTGGCCATCTTGGACTTACATAATATTTATGTTGGAGGAATTATATTGTACCAGATTTTACTGAAGGAGCACAAAAAACGACTCAACGTTATGTGTTGACACTGTCTCTCTTTGCAGGTGAAGAAAAACTACGAGGCGCTGCGTCAGAGAGAGGAGGAGGAGAGGATGGTGCAGAGCTCGCCCCCTAGAGGAGGGGAGGACCCTCAGGCTGTCAGTAAATGGGAGAAAGAGAGTCATGAAGCCACCAGGGAACTGCTTAAAGTCAAAGACAGACTCATTGAGGTGGAAAGGAATGTAAGTTAGCACAATATCAGGATGGCTTATGTGACTTTTCCAATATGAATGGTGAACACACGCATTTGGATTGTTGGCTTTTCTCTGAATGTATTCTCATATGTCTTTTATATCATGTGCGTGCTTTTCCCAGAATGCCACGCTGCAGGCTGAGAAGGCAGCCCTGAGGAGCCAGCTCAAACAACTGGAAACTCAAAGCTCCAACCTGCAGGCTCAGATAGTGGCCGTGCAGAGACAGACTGCTTCTTTACAGGAGAACAATACAACACTACAGACGCAGAACGCCAAGCTGCAGGTAATCCCCCTACACATCTACACAATAGAGTGTCCAGTAGGCAATGTATGACTGCTTTCTTACAGAGGAATACACCGCAGATAACAAAGCTACCAGTTAAGTAGTTTACAAATGAAATTAACACAGTTAAGCAGGTAATCAATGTAACTTTGTATCTCACTAAAATACTGGAACAATTAGCAGACTGCAACAAGTTTATATTATCGTTTTAATAATCTGCCTCGCACTCACGAGACACTATAGACTACAATGTATAGTCGACACACTCAGATGATACAAGACAAACTGTGTAAAACAGATAATGGAAGTAAAGATTTTACAAGATATCACACACTAACTCGACTTCACTAATAACTCTTTTTTTAAAGTGCTTTTAAACAATCTCACCTCAAGGCTGTTATGAAGCTTTTGATCATATCACTCTTGCTCTTCATCAGTAGATGGAGTTTGCCAGTTGTCATGGAATTGGAGATGTTTAAATTTTCTCTGATCACTTTAAGGAGTTATCATCTATGTTGGATGAAAAGTTGAGGTTCAAATTTAATGCTTGCCATGCGAAACAGCAGTTGACTAAACAACCTCTCCTGAAGGTCCATGTACTAGCTGTTCTGGAGCTTTCAATCATATGGCATGATCTTCATCAGCTAATGGAAATGTAATTGTAATTTTTATTTCTGAATAAGATATTTTTGTGTGTTTTTAATCCTATTTAAGGATTGAATAATTATTAGGTTGATATCATCGTCAATTTTGCTATTTTGCTTATTTATATAGCCCAAAATCAAATGGCTTTACAATATGACATACGACACTCTATCCTTAGACCCTTCAATTCGGATTAGGAAAAAATATACCCTGAAGATACATGTACTATAAACTTATATTTGTGCATAACACATATATTTGTGCATTTTGTGCAAACACAAAATGCAAAGCTGTCCACCCTGCTTTTAACATTGCTCTGTTTGTACATTTGGCTGGCCAGGCTGCTTAGCTCCCTGGTATGGATTTAGACTTGTACTCCTGTTTGGCAGCAATTCAAACCCTGCTTATGGGCGACAGGATTTACACTGACCATACAGTAGCTTCTAGCTGTTTCTGTGGGTGTTTCTGTATGTCTCTTGATGTGTGTCGGTTGTGTGTGTGTGTGTGTGTGTGTGTGTGTGTGTGTGTGTGTATGTATGTGAGTTAATATGTAAGCAGGTGTGTTTGTACTGGAAGTAAAAAGCTGTTGCTGTTTAAAGGTACAGAAAGTGTGTCAGCACCTGGACAGAATGTGTGTGTGTATGTGTCTGTGTGTCAGAGTGTGAATACACACACTAGTCATGATTGAAGAGGGATTTAAGACTAGGAAACCACTGTGACCATAAAGGAAACATGAAAAGAAGTTTTCCTGCTGGTGCTTTGTAGATGGAGCTTGCAACAAAGGGGAGAACAAACTGAATAGACACGGTGCCCCCTATAGACAAAAACAGCAACGGCCTCTACTTTACCTTTCTGTACTTCAATGTTTGATTTAAGGAGCTCAGTACTCCTCACAGATCACAGTAAAAAAGATCTTTCAATAAGTGTAGATAGATGATGAATGATGATGAAAATGTTAAAGGGAGGATCTGTTTTTTTTTTTTTCTCTCAAATCTCACACTCCCTGCTCAATGTTTCCTTCCTCCACTTTACTCTCCTTGTCTGCCCCCTTATTCATCTCCATCTCTCCTGCCTAACTCTCCCATGAGCCTTATTGTATTTTTTTTCTCACCCATATAATTTCTAAACTTTTCTTTTTTTCTCTTCTGTCTCCTCTTCTCCTTTTGTCTCTCGTCTTTGTGCTCCATTCACAATCCCTTTCCCTCCTTATCCGTCCCTCTCTTCTTCTCCTCTCCTTCCACACCTCCCTCTTTGCACTTCCTTACTTATCTCCATCTTTCATCCTCTCCTTTAGGTGGAGAACTCCACCCTGAGCTCACAGAGTGCAGCCCTCATGGCCCAGAATGCCCAGCTGCAGAGCCAGCAGAGCAGTGTGGAGGGTGAGCGCGAGGGAGCTCTGAAGGAGAAAGAGGAGCTGAGGGCAACCTACGAGCTGCTCCTCCGCGATCACGAGAAGCTGGCGGCGCTCCACGAGAGGCAGGCGGCAGAGTATGAAGCTCTGATCGGAAAGCATGGGGGCCTGAAGAGCTCCCACAAGAGCCTGGAGCAGCAGCACAGGGACCTGGAGGACAAGTGAGATGGGGTTAAGGAGCATGGGATGGGCACATGTCTTATAAGGGAAATTTTAAAAAACATATGACAAAAGTAACCATAGTAAACTGTAGACCCCTTGGGATAATGAAAATATATGTGCTTTGTATTCCTTCCTGTCGGACATAAATATTTCTTTATGTAACTCATTGAATGGTTTGTTGTGTGTGATTTTTTTTTTTTTTTTTTTTTTTTTTTGCGCAAAGGTACAAGCAGCTCCTGCAGAGGAGGGGGGAGTTGGAGGAGCTGGAGAAAAATCTGAAGGATCAGCGGGAAAAAATGGCGCTGGAGAACCAAACGCACCAAGCCACAGCTGACCAGTGCAAACTGCTCAAAGAGGAAAATGAAAGGTCAGATCATCCTGTATCAATATTTTTTATCTTAAACACTATGCAAACATATAAATAACATGTTAGTGACTCAACCTTTTAACTCTCTTAAATTACACCTTATGTTTCGATAAATTTAGAAAAGCCCCCCTATGTCTATATATTGAGTCCCTCTGTTCTCTCCTCAGACTGAATACTAGCTATCGTCAGCTGGTGAAAGACAACGAGAATCTCCAGCTGGACCATAAGAACATAAAGAGCCAGCTAAACAGCGCCACGCTGGAGCAGACCAAGCTGGAGGCCGAATTCTCTAAACTGAAGGAGCAGTACCAGCAGCTGGACATCACCTCCACCAAGCTCACCAACCAGTGTGAGGTGAGGAGACACACATTTCTCTTCTCTTCTCTGTATTTGGGGGTTTCCCATTATGTGTTTGTGTGCCAGTTTTAAAGCCAACTGTCTTTTGGCTGGTTTACCTCTTCTTAATGTTTCATGTTTGTAGAGACGACATCTCAAGCCACCTGTGTTGTGGATGGTTTACCCCTTTTAATGTATCATATTTGTTGTTGAGCCAGGTGTCTTAGCATCTCTTGAATATATCTGTGTGTGTGTGTGTGTGTGTGTGTTAGTTGCTGAGCCAGCTGAAAGGAAACCTGGAGGAGGAGAATCGTCACCTGTTGGACCAGATCCAGACTCTGATGCTACAGAATCGCACACTCCTGGAGCAGACCATGGAGAGCAAGGACCTGTTCCACGTAGAGCAAAGACAATATATGTAAACCCCTGATGATGATTGTTTTTTTTTTATACGGACCACAAACATGTTGTCTGAATTGGTCCCTGTTTGCAATTATTTTGATATTCCATAAATGTGTTTGCTAATGGGACATTGAAAACAAATTGGTTGCATTTATATTTGGATTGTATGCATTTTCACTCTTGTCTGTCTTACTGGATCATCTCTCATTTCTTCACCAATCAGAGACAAGCTGAATGAGCTGAGGAGACAGAAAGAGAAGCTGGAGGAGAAGATCATGGACCAGTACAAGTTCTACGACCCCTCACCTCCACGCAGGTAAAAAGCAACTTCATCAGTTAATCAATCTCCATTGTTTTTTGTCAAAGTTTTTAAAGTTATTTTGTGTAAATGACCTGACCATGACTGGTGTAACATCTCAATGTAAAAATGTCTCACTTGAATCAGAGTGACTCAAACAAGTCAGTGTATCATAGCAAACTCTGATGTTCGAAATTTTGTTTGCTTGTTGCCTCATATCTCGGAGGCGGGGGAATGGCAGAAAACACTCACACTGCAGCCTCAGGAAGGGATGCATCAAATATTTATGGTCTGCAGAGCTTCAAACAGCTGTATACTGCAACATTTTTCTATGGGAAGTTTAGAGGCTGAAATAAAGTCTTAAACAAGTCGAGTACACACATGGAACAAATCAGAAATAAAAATCAGTCCAGCCTTCATGTTCTTCTTATGTCAGTATGTATTATATCTCGTTTCCTTTCCTCCTTTTGTTCCTGATGGTCGTTCTGTCTCACACTCTGCCTCGTCTCTACTTTTGTAGGCGTGGCAACTGGATCACTTTGAAGATGAGGAAGTTGATCAAGCCGAAGAGCCGGGAGAGGATGCGCTCTCTTACACTGACTCCCTCTCGTTCAGAGTGTGGCGACGGTTTCCTGACCTTCCCCCAGGACAGCCAGGACAGCTCGTCCATAGGCTCTGGCTCCAACTCGCTGGATGATACACTTACACAAAAGAGGAGCAGCAGTGAGTACAAAGGAAACACCTATAAACACACAGATGTACTGTAGGTCCAAGAATCAAAATCAGCGCAGCTGCAGTTTCAACCACCACTGACGGAACTTGATAAATGATGAGAGAAATTTCCTGTACAAACATATACTTACCTTACAATGTACAGTAGAAGTAGCTGTGATCAAATACTTATATTCTTCTAATACTCCATGTACTACTACAAATACTACTTCAAACACAAATGGACACAAATATACATGCAAAGAAAGCATTTAGCAAAATAGTTGCCATTTGATGCTGAATACTCTTTCACAGACGCATAGTCATGCACTCACATACCCACAAAGTCACAAAACACACTTCTACTTGTGCGTGTGTGTGGGCGCACGATTGTGTGAATGGGTCTTCCTCCCCTAACTGCTCCTTTATCTCTCTTTCTCTCTCTCTCTCCCTCTCTCTGCGAAGGGAGGAGAGGGCAGCAGTCCCATGCCCAAGGGCAGGGTTCCACCAATGGTATGCTGCGGATGGGGAGGGAGGGCGGGGTTTGTGACCTGACTGTCACGTACCTCAGGGCATGTTTTCGTGAGTCCATTGTCTGTGTCACTCAGCTGTCCTAGAGGTTATGGTTGAGCTGCGCAGCTCCACAAGGTTGACTCTGAACCTCGGACCTGGTTCGAAAAGTAGATGCATTTCCTGTATTTGAAACAACAGAGGGAGCGCTTGATTTCTATAACCTGATTTATGGTACCAGAAATATGGAAAATACCACCACCATAGGAGACTTAATTTTAGAATAATATCTTTTTGTGTATTTAGTTACACTAGGAACTCAACAGATTTAACTCATCAAAGTCTGTTCACAGGTCTTGGGGAGTAGTACTGCATATGTTAAAATAAATAAATAAATAAAATTGTATAAAGCCTTTTGTGGCTGCAGAGGGAGCTGCACAAAATCCATTTGAAAATAAAAATAGTCTGGGAGTGTGGAGTTCTAAAGAAGTGATCTTACCAGACCACCATTGCCCGCAAGTACATCTCATGTGGTTCAATTATTGGAAAACACTTCAGGTATATTTTGTCTCAGGTCCAGTTCACTCTTAACTTCTCCCCCAACAGGTCTAAGGCTCATTAGCTGTCAGTTACAGTCATGTCAACCTACTGATCTGTGCAGTTCACCTGTAAATAACAGAGAAACGCCTTTCAACGTAGAATCAAAGCTATTAAAAGGTGCAATGTACTGAATTGTGGCTGACTTCCAGTCAATGCAAGATGTTGGTAGAAGATATGGAATAAAGAATACAGTTTGTGCCTGGAATACTAGGTTTACATCTTCAAATAAACTAGTAGTAGTAGTCTGTTTGCTTTCAGATTAAACTGTAAAGTTGTGTAAAGTGATATATAATATGTATTGTGTAAAATCAAGAAGCTATAGCCAGCATAAGTAAGCTAGTATAATCAATAGTCAATATTCAGTACATTTTTCACGCTAAAACACACATTAAAGTACATAATGTGTTTTTTAAATTTTAATTTAAAGTTAGCAGTAAATGCTATAATAGAAAGGGGAAAAAAGCCTTTAGCAACCATGTATTAAAATGTAAATTACAACAAATATATTAAGACTTAAGATTAACACCATTGTTATAAAACATTAAGACTTGTACCAAAGACATTACACAGACGAATATACAATAATAAAGTTGGGTGTATCTGAAAACACTGCAGTCCTCCCTGATGCTGTTAACCTGCCCTTTGACCTTTTCACTCTCCTGATTGCACCCTTTAATATTCTTCATCCTCTGTGTTTCATGTAGGTGTGGTTATGTGTTGACAGTTGTGTTGTTGTGTACAGTATGTAATGCTTTAAAATCAGTTGCAGAATACAACATTCATGACCATTGACATAAGAGTGCTTGTGTGTGTTGTGTGCAGATAAAATGAGTGTGTATTTGCATAATGTGTTCACATTTCTGTATTTGTTTGCATAATGTATCTGTGTACAGAAGTCTGCCCTTAAAAGTATCATTCAAGTTTTAAAGAAGTATGTGGGAGGCATTTCAGTCCATCCATAAAGCACTTGAACAAGTATTTCATTTAAAAATTAGAAATGTGAAATAAATGATTATTTATTAACAATGCTCGTAAAAATGAGTGCGGCTGAACACAATCTCTCTGGGGAAATTAAAGAGATAAAAATGTACATAACCCTCCTAACACAAGCTTCACAATACAAAACTGTATGTTTTTGTAGATAAATTAACAAGAAGGGAGTATATTTGTATTGATTGAAATACCTTACACTTTATGATATATCAAAAAGGCGTTGTAATAATATGATCCACCCCTTCTAAGTCTTATATTGTAGTGGTTTTGTCTATTGTATTGTTGTCTTTTGTCCAGTTGATTGTCCAGGGACTCAGCTCTCTCTCTGCATCTCTCTCCTGGCTCTTTGTGAAAACGTTAACCACATCCCTCTGTTCTGCCCTCCTTTTGCTTGTCTTTTCTTTTCCCCCACCTCCCTCGGGCTTGTTGTGTTGCTCTCTCTCCCGTCTGTCTGTCTGTCTGTCTGTCTGTCTCTGGCTGCACTCTGACAGCTATAAAAAGGTTGCCTTTCATGAGGAACAGATCCAAGGACAAAGACAAGGCCAAGGCCATCTACCGGCGCTCCATGTGTAAGACCTCTGTTAGCCGCCACGCTAGCCTCCTCCGCCTCCTCTCCCTCTCATCGTTACACTTGGAGAAACAAAGAAGGAACAGTCACTGGTTTCAGGGTGGCTGCAGTGTGGGGGTGTGACAGCAACAAAATGGCAGTTTCAGTCACAGCTCTTAAACCCACTCAGGCTTACAGTCATTAATTTGGGATTGTTTTCCATTTAATATTTAAGACAGAGTTTGAGTATTTCACAATGGTAATGTTATGTGATATCTTTTAGTGATGTCTGCACAAGATTTACCAAAGATTCAAGTTTAAAAAAACTGTACCCCCATGCTGCGTCCGGTGACATCAGTGACCTGTCCTTATAATTTTTTCCTTGTAACCCCCCACCCCTCTGTCACCTCCTCCGCCCTACGTCTGCCGCCTCCGCTCCCTCCTGTAGAGTATCTACTCTTAGCTTTCACCAGTGTAGTGTCACTTTGTTCTCACTATTAGCAGATGAATGTATAACACAAACGTCACTAACTCTGTCTTAAAGCAAACGTACAAATGAAAATTAATGTATGGTGGCAGAAAGATTTAGGACTAACCTCACAAAAAAAGCTTGATGCCAAAACTGATGTAGGATTTTTTCCTCTTTCTATAGATCTGTCTCTTGTAGTGTGATGCAGTTTGATTTTCATCTCTTAGTTCTGAGTGTCACTATGCAACGGGGAACTTATTGGGCAGCTTTGTCATGTGCTCCGTGGTTTCATTTTGTTTGTGTGCACTGAATGAAAGACTGTTTGTGTGTGTGAGGGTGAGAGAGTAGGAGAGACTGCAGGTTTGCCTTTCAATGCGCCTGTGGTGTGTTTGCTCCCATCTTCGATTACAGCATGACAAAAAAAAAAACGCCTGATCACCGCCACTCGCACTCACCATGGAGGACTTGAAATGGAGCCTTTTCTCTCTGTATCTTTCTCTCTCTGTCTCTCTCGCTCTTTTCCTCTGTCAGTGTGCTGCATTTCAGATTCTGCTGACATGGACTTGCCTCGTTCTGATTCTGGCTCTGATCTTTTGTGTAAAGCACTGCCGCCGCTGCTGTTCGAAGCAGCTCTGCATGCCTTAATGCTTCTCTACCGTTGCATACAGCTCAGTAAACAAAGTGCATAAAGACAGTGGCCTCTTAGGGTGATGTATCACCTCTCCCAAAATCTGTCTGAGATGGACCAGGTATCATAGGATGACAAATCATGCAGCTGCCATCTTTATGCACTGTGTTTTGTTTTTTGTTTTTTTTTTTTTTTTAATAGCGTATGCCTGCATGTACCTTGAGTCCCAAAAGACTTAATTTATTATCGAATATTGAGATAGATCTAATAGTAATTTTGATCAAGAAAAAGGGCAATTTTCTGCTATCTTTCCATACTTACTACTCCTTTATGAGGCTACTACATTAAGGCACTGTGAACAAGAAAAAGTTTGAAAACCACTGATTAGAGAGGTAGTCCTCCAGCCTTAACCTTTAGCAACCTATAGAAATTCTTGCTTTCATCTGAGCCATTTTGTTATTCCCAAGGTCCTATGTGTAGGGGGGTACAAAATGTCTGAAGTATATGGATTTCTTTAAATTCTTTTGGCTACAAAAACTGGGCCATGACTTGAGGTCAGTTAAGATGTAATAAAATGTATAATTTTATGAGGTTCCTGTCCTCATTTCCATCCCTGCGTCCATCCATTCAGCTATGAATGACCTGCTGCAGACCATGGCGGTGGCGGGCGGTCCCGGGGCTCAGTGGGCGGGCAGCATCGAGAATCTCGATGGCACTGAGGCCGGGGATGCCAGCATGACAAGCAGCAGCAGGCGCGGCGGGCAACGCATGAAGGAACTCGCCTTTTCTACCAACGCCATTGACTGTGCTGCCCTCACCCTGCCCACTGCAGGGCATAGCAGGGCCAAGCTCCGGCTTCAGGTCAAAGGTCAGGATGCTCATTTTATTTGTGTGAGGGTAGGGAAAAACAGGCATATTGAGAATATATTTATTTATTTTTGGTTGGTGTTTGGATCTGCAGATATGTTTGGCATTTATTTTGCCCCTGTAAACAATCCATATTTAGTAAACTGGACTCATGACTGAAGATTCTTATGAAGGTGTTGAGATGTTGCCAGATCAGAGTGAAAAATACAGCTGTAGCATCATTCTCTTCTGTGTCTCAACAGCTAATGCCTCCTGTGAGGATGTTGCCGGCTCCTTTGATGACCCCAAGAGTCAAGGTAAGACTTGACAATGACATCAGCATGTAGATGTGTCAAATGAAAAGAAAAAGCATAGGTAATTGCAGCAGCCTTTCTGCACCAGCCAGGCCTTACAAACAAGGAATGAGAAAAGACTGAATAGCCCCAAAAAAGCAGGTCATGTACACAGGAGTCCCACTGCTAATCTTTGGGCTGCCTTCCTGCACTTCGATTAAGCCTGATCTACTGTTGGAAAAGCAATTTTAGTGGAGAGCAAAAGAGAGAAATCAGCCTCCATTGAAAGTAGGATTGACTCTAATTCAGGCTTTAGGACGTTATCCAGGGCAGTTAATCTGCGACCAGCCAACTATTCATCAGTTCTGTGCCGCTCTAATGTAGATGACCCAGTTGTTAAAGAGCCACCAAACTACTGACACACATTCCTAGTACTTAAGCTAGGTCTATACCCTATTGCCATCAGTTTTGTCACTTAATATACTTTTTTATTAGTTTCAATGCATTTTGTACCTTTATGCCTCATTTCCACTGCATGGTACAGCTTGACTCGCCTGGAACCGTGCTTTTTTGGTAGAGACTTTGATAACTTTGATTTTTTTTTTGTATCATCTTGGTCGAGGTTCCAAGCGAGCTGAGCTGATACTAAAAGACCACTGATTTGTCAGAGTGAATTGTCACTAGCACAACGCGGGAAATCTTGCATCAACCCGCCATTTTAAATAGCCAAGCTACTAGTATGCAGGTCGACCCATGTTCCGCAGGTTGACCAGGTCAGGTGGGTCCAGGTAGGCTTTCTAGGACAGCTCCCCAGCTGCTCTCAGCAGCAGGATCAGCAACTTGAAGAGCGCCGTGGCGCTAAGTCCTTATAAGTATGCTACTATAATACATAAAGTTGTTGGCCTGCAGGTTCAGGTGGTTGATTAACACACATTTTTGCAGGTCACCTGGTGGAGCGTGCGTCCCATGTACCAGGCTGAGTCCTTTCCGCAGTGGCCAGTATTCGAATCCAGCCTGTGGCCCATTGCAGAATGTCTCTATCAAATAAACGCAAAAAACCCAGAAAAAGAAAAAAAAAAAAAAAAAACCCTGACCCACTCATCACTACATGCTACCATCAATAGCGACTGCAATTATTTATTTATTTTTTATTCACTCGACCCAAATTTAGAAAAATGGCAGCCCCCAAAACCACGTCGTGGTCAATTGATGAAGTACAGACATTCCTCTGTTTGGTTGTCAATGAAAGGATCCAGCAAGTGTGTTTCATTGAAGATGATGTCACGGCAGTTTCACGTGCCGTCGCTATGACGATCAACTAATAATCCCACCTACATTGTGGGGGATACTATCTGCAGTGGAAAACGAAGTCGAGAAAATACCTAGTATGGCCGAGCTGTCCCATGCAGTGGAAATGAGGAAATAAGTCTGCCAGCAATTACTCTTAGACTAATGCACTGTTACATACCAGACTCACTACTACTTGGCATCAAAATACTGTATGTGACCTATAGTCCAAACCTGGATTCTACTTAGCTGATGAATTCCCAGAATGCACTCAGAAATCCAATACATTATTGTGAGACCCATTTCTCAGTACGTCTCTGTAAAGGTTGGAGGAAATTGACATCCACTCTTACTCACACACCGGACATTGCTTATAATGATTCAGCCAGTTGGTCATCTTCTGGAGATGTTATTGATTTTTCAAGCAACGTTTATGGCTGCCACAGCATTTCCTCAATTCTGTTTCATGTTTATATCTGTGTTTCGAACCATTATGAGATGTCAAACGTGTTTGCACTGCTTGTTTTGCACTGTGGGCAGCAGTAATGAGTAGTAGTGTCACAACCAGGTTGTGTTGAGTTGTGTATGTGTGTTTTATCAGGCCTGCAGGTGTATAGCAGTGCTCTGGCTCTGTGTCCTTCTCCTGTTGAGCTGAGCGTTATGTGCAGAGTTCCTTGTAGCATCTGTAGTAAGTGACTACTACTTGGCACTGAATCCCACTCTGGGCTGGTTTCCTAGGCATAATAAGAACTTTGACAAAGATCAGTAATATAATTGTTCATTTTAAATTCTAATTTGGTGTCACCCATGTCCTGAAAACCAGTTTGAAATGATTTCACGGTCCCTGGTTTCCACCTGAGACTGTCCCTACAAACGCAGTCAAGAGCAAGGTCACATTGTCACCTTTTCTTTATTTTTCTTCTTTCTCAATTCCTCCTCCTCAGTTTCACAGCACACACCATTTTCTTCTTCGTATTACTAATTTACTTACTTATTCACTCTATCCTCTAATCTTTGTTATGCATTATTGTCTCTACCAGTTGCCCTTTTTCTCTACGTTGGGTTGGTCCTTGGATTTAGGCGTCCCTGCCCTCTCTGTCAGTAGTTTCTTTGTTTATTGACTAGACATATTGTGGCTCCCGCCTGGCACGGAGCCACCCTTCCTGTCCCTCTGCCTGGCATGTGCCATCTGCTGCCCCAGCAGGAGACACTCTGTCAAACTGTTAGCGTGCACCTACGTGTTACTCTTTGTGTTAGTACATGTTTGTGTGGATACATGTAAGTGTATATATAGCCTAACTGTGTGTGTGTGTGTGTCTTCCCTCTTGTCCCTTACCCAGCCTCCAGACCCTCCAGTCTCCATAGCAACAGGACCACCAGTAGCAATAGTAACAATAACTCCCACCTCACTTCTCCTCTGGAGGGCAAAGGTATGCTCCTCCTTCCCTTAACCCCCTTTCTCCTCCTATTCTCAACTAACCACTCTCGCCCTCCTCCTTTGCTCCCTTTCTTTTTCTTTCATGCCTTTACTCAAACCTACCTCAATGGGAAACTTGGATCAAGTCTGTTTTGTCCTGAGTTAAAGGTTAAGGGCTGCTTTTTTCTCTTGTTCAAAATCAGTATGTTAGGATGATCCAGTGCCCTCTAAGAGAGTCTGACTGCCAGCTACATTTAGTCTCTTTTACTCACATTGAAGATTCATTTAGCAAATCCAAATGGGTGACAGGTGCACTTTTACTGTGGCACAAAAAATGATAAATCATTAAATATATTTAATATTCAATGTAGGTTTTGATGTACAGACAGCTTATTGGAATTTCATCACACAACTACAGTCTTTCCTCTCCTTTTCAAGTCATCAGTGATGGATGGACAGCGTTATAAATGCTTTTAAACGACCTGTTTTACTATATATTGTGAAAATGTAGGCAGTGTAGGAGAATAGTGGTTTATGAATACTAATGCAGTTCCTAGTGGTGAATGATAAAGATCATAGATTACTTTCCTCATGTTCCAATCACTGCCTCCCCCTCCCACAGGCACGATGAATGGCAGCCTCAGCAGGCCTCACAGTGAGAGCAGTGGAGAGTTCAGCCTGAGTTTGGACCAGGAAGTGTGGTCCAGCAGCGGCAGCAGCCCAGTCCAGCAGCCCACCTCCTCACGCTCCTCCCACCAGAGCCCCCTACAGCTGCGCAGGTCCCTCGACCCGTCCACCGCCGCAGGCAGCCTCACCCAGACCCAGATCAGGAAGACGGGATCCCCAGCCAACGAGGTGCTTTCCCTGAAGCAGTTCCTGGATGAGGGTATTGATCCTGCAGAGGTGAGGCCTCTAACTCAGTTATAACCGATGTGTTATGTTGCTGTTATGTTTTTGTTCATTTTTGTTGCTGGATTGCAATAATATGAGGGATCAATTTAAAGCTGGAACTAACAATTATTTTCATTAACAGTTAATCCGCAGAGCGTTTTTTTTATCTGTGATAAATTAATAAAGTATTCACATTGTAATTTTCAGAGCCCATGGTGACGTCTTCAAAAGGTTTTGTCTGACCATCTGTCCAAAACCCAAAGATATTTGGTTTACTGTCTCATATGACAGAGAAAAGCAGCAAATCCTCAGTTTGGAGAAGCTGGAACCAGACTGTTGGGCATTTTTGTTTAAAAAAAAAAACGATGAATTAATTTATAAAAATAGTATAGTATGCTGATAAATTTTGTCATTTCAGCTCTACACCAATTAATCTGATTCTCTTTTCAAGACTCAAGGGGATATTAAACATCATTAGCAAATAAAGATTTTTGATAAAACCTTAATATGAAAGGACTGTATGATGTTATTAATGATACTGTACTTGATACCGTTTGTTTGCTCAGTCTGGCAGTCAAGAGAACCTCACTGTGGACTCTCCTCGGCTCTCCGCTTCTTCTGAGCATGTGCAGAAAGAACAAACTTCCACAAAGGGCCGGGGCATATTACGCTCATCCAGTGGGAAAGCAGCGCTGGTCAGCTCTGATCGCCCACCGCGATCCGCTGGACAACCGGGTCGCCCAACCCTGCGTAAGGCGGAGAGCACCCGTGTGAAAGGCTCCGTCCCGATCCGCTCCAGCCTATCCTCACAGGGCAAAGCCACGTCAGTCTCCGAACGCCTGGACTCTGCTTCCTCCACGCTGCCCCGGGCCAGCAGCGTCATCTCCACTGCCGAGGGCACCACACGACGCACCAGCATCCACGACCTGCTCTCTAAGGACAACCGGCAGCCCGTGTCCGTCGACGCTTCTCCTCCCGTCGCTCCCACCAAGGCTGGGGTACGCTCCCAGCATACACCCAGTGAGTACCACCCCAACAGCACCAACCTAAAGGGACCCCTTACTACCACCACCACCCCCCTGCCCAAGTCACTCAGCTTACCTTGCCATAGCGTGGAGGATCCCGACCTCTCCACCCTCGAGTCTTTCCTTGGCCCTTCCTTTACTGTAGAGTCGGTTTTCATGGACTCCATCTTTAGTGAGTCCGCGGGCAAAAACCTCCCCTTCTTGTCTATAAACCCCACCCTAGTCAGCAACATCAGTGGGCCTCCTGTTACAAATAAAACACACCCTCCTCCTATCCCGAACCACATTTCCACCCAAAACCAGGCCCCTCACAGCCAACCAAATGGCCAGATGAGATCCAGCCCAGCCAGTCTGAAGGAGTATAATGAGGGCGTTGATCCCAATTGTGTGAATAATTCGGACCAGTCACTGAGCCCAGAGGACAGCCAGTCTCTGTGGTATGAGTACGGGTGTGTGTGAATGACAGGGAGGTTCTGGCTTGCTGATCTTATTACAAGACTTGACTTAAAGAGGGGAGAATGAAAGGATGGATAAATGACAAATCCTCCTCCTCTGCATGTATTTATTAGCGCACTGTCTATCTCTGTGTGGTGCATTTGTTTTGTTCTTTTCTGTTTGCCATGGTGCTGATAGGTGTTTTATTTTATTTTTTTTTCTGCCTTGTTCTTTTCTCTGAGGTGGGACTTTGATGAATGTTCTTCCGTCCAACAACTTTTACCATATTGTTTTCATCATCAAATCCATTTCACTGGCTAACACTATACTATTATCTGTAGTTTGGGGTTTATGCATCACAGTTAAGGCTTATTATTTCTGTTTATAGCTTAAATCTTAGTTTAAGTTTTAAGTGGGTAGAAATATTGAATAATCTGTCACCAGGATCCATAAAAAAACAGAACATCTTAATGTCAGAAATAGCTGTGTCTGATAGAGAGCAAAGCATTGTGAGACACATCTCGCAGGAGCTATTTCTTCATTACAAATCCAAATTAAACATTTTCAATGTGTCAGATAATAGATCCACTTTCCGTTTTCTGTTTATGATGTCTCGATGTATGGGGGATTGTCTTTTTCACTGCTTTTTAACTCAGTTGCATCATCCACTAAATTGCACGGCTTTGTTCTGTCTGACCTGAAACGCTCATTTTGATTGCTGTGATCAAAATGGTCATCATGTTTATCTTCCTTTTTTGTTTTTTATTGCTGGTGTGTACTATTTGTTTTTGTACATTTGACACCTTTTCTGTATTTTCTTTTATATATTAACTGGGGCATTTGCTCTGGTGGGTCTTAACTGACCTCTTGGGCTGGTGACAAAATGATGAAGCTTCATTCCCCAAAATGATCTGAAGGAGGGTAAAGTTGGCTAAGTGAAAGTTGACAGTGAAGGTAGTGGAGTATGTTTTAGGCCATCCTTGATAGTTATTAAACAGGGAGTCAATATAGTAAGTTGAGAATAATTTTCAGTGATCAGACTGTTTTGTGAATGAAGCTAACATCATTTCTTTTGGTATCTGGAAACTTTTATTTACTCCCCCCGATGCACCACAACTTGAGAATGGATAATCTTGTACAGATTGTTATAATCATTAAGTTATAATCAAAGACGAGCACTGCTTTATGTGCCAATACTAGTAGTACTGTCCACCTCTAGATCCTTATTTATTTCTGCTTTTGTACTCTGTACTTGCTGTTTTGCAGATGCTTTATTGTATTTATCTTAATCTACAGTATATGCAGGTATAAAGGAAATGAAAATGTTCTTGTCACTGTCTACAGATGTAACATAAACATTGCCTTTGTCCTACAGATGTGGAGGGCAGAAAGTCTAAAAGCAGGAGCGGGGAGCCGCAGCAAAGCTGCTAAACCCCGCCCCCACCACCCTCGTCTATCTGCTACCATGCTGTGAGCGCGTGGTGAGTGGGTGCTGCTCGAGCGGGAGGAATAGGGATCGGGATAGGGGGGGCTTCGGTCTTGTCTCCATGGGAACCTAAAACATGGTGTAACAGATGTCGTTCATCCTGCCGTGCATTTGCTCCTCCCCCCCCCCCCCACACTGTCCTGTTCGTCGCCCCACTGTCCCTGTGGTGCCAAACACCTGTTCACAGAGCCTGACGGGACCCTGGTCTGCATGGCATATGGGCCGTTTTACCATGTTGCTCTGAGTGGATGAACGCTTTGCCTGTTTGTGTCCCCAAATCCCCCAATAAGAGGAGTTCTATGACTCCAGCACCTCACCGTATCTTTCCTCCATTATGCTTCTTGTGTTGTTGGTGCAGGTGACTGCTGAGTGTTTCCTACTGGGGAAAAAATTAGGCCCTTTGCTGTTTTCAGGCTGCTTGTTGTTGCTGCGTGGCTTTGGTGTAGCTCTGAAATCCTTCCCCCTTCTTGTTCCCTTGACAACGCATGTAGATCCAGGCTGGCTGCTTCCTTCTGTCTCCTCTTGTATAGCACTGTTTACTGATATAGTTTCTGACTTTTAACTTTTAACTCTTTTTTTTCTCTCTTTTTCTACTTTCTGTGTTGTGTTCTATCTTGTTTCTTTCATCTTTGCCTGTTTACTTTCTAATCGGTCTCTTTTTCTTTCTTTTCTTACTCTTTCCACTCCTCTTTGCTTGCCTGGGACTCAGAGAGAAAGGTGGCCTTGGAGCTGTGTGTCTGAAGCCTAGTACAGTTAATCTGCTGAGACCGTCTACAGTGAGAAAAGATTGTATATCCCAATTTCCTTTTTCTTCCTTTTTTTTTGTTAAACCCAGGACACTTCAGTAGAGAAAAGTGGCTTCCTTCTCTGTTTTGTTTTTCTTCCTTGAATCAAGGAAACGACAGAAAAATACTAGAAAATGTTGCAGTGACAGTTTTTTCCCCCATAAAGACGAAAGCTGTGGCAGATTGCACTGCCATGTGTTTTTCAGTGTGACGGACTGCTAGATGTGCACTAGTCTCTACAGACTAAGATTAAAGTGCCAATGTTCACACAACAGCCAAAAGCGCAATCTTAAACCAGACTGATGACTCCATTTTGGATCTTCTGTGCAACTTCAAAGACAGCTGGACGTTCTTCCGCCCAACGCCATGATCATAAACAATGAGTCTTTCTATAAATGGGCAGCACGCACAAGCAAAGACGACATTTTATAGCATGTCAGCAACGAACATTTCCGACCCAACCTATCAGACTAAAGAATCACAATCTGCATGGAGCAATCAATCAGCCAATCACCCCACTTCCTTTATCCAATCAAAGAGGAGGACAGTGTTCAGTGGGGATTTAACTTGCCAGGACGCCAAATGGACTTGGACAGGAAGCCATGACAGCTGTGTGATTGATTAGTGTCTGTTGCCTGCCATCACGAGTGATGGTTGTGTGATCTGAGCGCACGAGAGAGAGAGAGCCTAATCATGGGAGTGTTCCAGGTCACCTATATGACAGTTTGCAGCCATGGCTCATGCCACCACAGACACCCTGGAAAAAAACCTACACTACTGTTCATCTTAGCTGAAATCTTCATCAAAATCGTCATAGATCGTTGAATAGCATCTCATTTATCGCTTCCTATCCTGCTCAGAAAATAACACTAAAAAGCACTCACAGTTCATTAACATCATACATCACAGTATTGTGTATTTACTTTCTGAGAAGGCACTCGGTGAGAAACAGTTAATGAATCTGACTGGAGTATAGGTGACCTGTAATCTGCCTAGTACATACAGAACATGTGCAGATTTCTGTTGCTGTGTTGAACATGATGGTGATGAGACCCAGTGTTTTCCTCTTTTTCCACTTTTACATAAATCCATTTGATGTAATTAAAATTCATCAAGACTACTGTGTGCTCTTTTTGTTTGTGTTTTTATGCCGGAACATACAGACCCAAATGTTATTTTCAGGAACACAGGCAGAAGTTCCTCGTGTTAAACTGGGGTTTGAGTGATGAGTCTGCACGCCCTTACAAGAGTGAAAATGGTGGGAAGAAAGCTTCTTTATTTTCAGCGTTGGACTAAATTGAGCACCTTGTCGTTCCCTTTGGAGAAGTGCGCATGTGGAAATGTAGAATTTCCTTTAAAAAAAAAAAAAAGAAAGTTTCAGTTTACCATTTTAGCCCTGAGCTGAGATGGATCCAACATTGCAGCTAATTGTATAATACAGTCTACCTGTTTATTAGGTACACCTGTACCACCTAGTGCAGTCTATTTCAACAGCCCTAAATGAAATCCTACCCTGCTGTGTTCAAACTGTCAGATGTTCAATTCTATGGTCAATTTTGAGGACATCGTTGTGTTAAGTTATATTAAGAGGTGTTTCTAATACTCTGGTTCCCTCATGTATGAAAGTGGTGGTGGTGTACAACATCCTGGTTAATGTGGAGTACTGGTTTAGCATTGCACTCGGTGGACAGGTCTTTAAATAAAATTGATTGAAATTGATGCAGCAGAACCAGATATATTGTGTTTTTTTTAATTTCATGCATTCTTCTTCTTGTCCAAACCAGGTGCCTACATTACCCACAATGGAACTCGACCGTTAAACTCACTTTGTAAATCCACACCCCCAGTGTAGATTTACAGTTTTTTTTCATTTTCAAACTTGTATAACTCCCCAAGACCTGTAAACAAACTTTGGTGTGTAAAATCAGTGGAGTTCCTCTTGTACAAATGTAATATTTAATACTTTCAGGTCTAATTTCAGGTATTTTTTCAACTGCAAGTTTGTTTGTTTGTTTTTTTTTGCAGAACTGGGGCCTGTTGCACAAAAGTAGAATTAAGACATCCGGGATAAATGACTCAGCTGAGCTCAATAAAGCCAAAACATGTGCGTCCAGGCTTAATTGGTTGCACAAAGACCAAGCCAGGATGAGCAGACACGGATTCATTAAGCCAGGTGAAACCAATCCTGGATAGGTGCGCGCTCACGGCTCACTCAAATAGACCCCGCCACAGATCACAGATTAACTGATTTACCATGGCAACTAGAGCCGCGTACTTTTCCCCGTCGGAAGCACAAATCCTCATGGAGGCATACGAGGAGGTAAAAGATATAATTAAGAAGAAAGGCAACACCGCCACAGTGATAAAGCAAAGAGAAAAAGCGTGGCAAAGTATTGCAGACCGCCTGAATGCGTAAGTAGTGCACAATTACACACTCACCGCTCCGCTGAAACATCACAATTACAAATCAAATATTTAATTCACATCTCCAAAAACGCAGTTGTACTGTAATTATGAAACGGTTAAATTTTTTATTGAAATGCACTGCATATATGAGTGAAATTGTGTAACGTAACTCCATCACACTGTATAAAGCTATGATATATTATTATTAAAGCCTTACATTATTATTTTACGTTACTACGCTCAGTACGGTTTAATCTTAGCCGTTGTACTCTGCTTATTATGTTGTCCACCGGTTTTTTTGTGTTTCCCCTGCTTTTATTAATGTAAAGCAGCTTTGACAGAATGAAACAATTGTGAAAAGTGCTATATAAATAAAATTTTCTTGAATACATAGATGAGCTATAATAATAATCACTTTAATTTATATAGCGCCTTTCAAAGGACCCAAGGTTGGTTGCTCACTGCACTGCAAAAATGTCTTTCTTACTTAGTATTTTTGTCTTGTTTTCAGTCAAAAAAAAATATCTAAAAAAAATCTTAAATATTTTCTAGAGCAAAATAACCTAGGAAAATAAGCAAAAAACTCTGCCAGTGAAACAAGAGAACTTTTCTAAAAGTAAGTGTTTATGGAAAAAGTAAACTTATTTCAAGAGAATTTCTTATTATATTGACAGATATTTAAATTTTTTGCTTGTTTTAAGCACACATTTACTTGAAGTTTATATTTTTGGTCTAAACCTATACTTATTTTGCTAGGTCATTTAGAAAATCAAGAAAATACATCTTTAGTGTTTTTTTTTTTTTTTTATATATTTTTACTGAAAACAATACAAAAATACCAAGTCATTTTTGTCAGTGTGACTCCATTAAATGTTCTTGTGATAAAGAATGTGTGTGTGTGTGCGTGTGATGTAGATTAAACATGAACGGGCCAAAACGGACATGGCAGCAGGTCAAAATCAAATACAAGAACATTCTGCAGAATGGTATGGTCCCTGACTAATATTTAACAAAGCACAAGCATATATTGTACCCAGAAGGTGCCTGCTCACACATTGTCTGTACTGTTTTAGCAGTGAAAAAGAATACCCACAGACAAGGCACGGGTGGTGGGTCACCAAAGGCTGACCTTACCCCAGCAGAGGACATGGCCTTGGAGCTAAATAAAGGCAGGCCCGTCTTAGAGGGGATCCCTGGGGGGAAAGAGACGAGCATAGGTTCCTCCCAAGATGCCACCCGCTTCATTCAAGGTATGTCCTTCCATCTCTACATGGAATACAACCACATTCATATTGAATCAATTTGGACTGTCTGACTTTGGTTTACCTATTGCCTTGCAGTGTCTGGAAGAACTGTGTTCCTGTTAGAGCCACCAGCACAAGCACCAGACGATGCTGATCCAGTGAGTACTCCATCAAAGGCATACTGTAGGCCTGGCATGTCTTGTCTACTAGCTTCAATATGAATCTGATTAAATGTGATAGGGTGAAAGCCCCAGTGCAGCAGCAACAGCACATGATGGAGACGATGATGATGAGGAGGAGACCATCTCTGTGGATTCCAGAAGGCATGAGGTATCATGTTAAGACTGTGAAAGTACTATTTACTCTACAATGGTGAGGAGTCCTCATCAAAATCAAAAAATCTAATTTCTTTTACAGGACCCAGATGCTATACAGTGGAAAACCAGCCTGGCAACATAGTGCGTATTAATAAAAGGACACCACATCCTGCCAAATTCCAGCTGCGCTAATTGTATTGTGTTCACAGAGCTCACAAGCTATCAGAAAGTTGTATGGCAACCACCTCCGCGCCAAATAGAACTGGCAGACATAGACATTCAGTACAAGAAGAAAAAGATAGAAAATCTTGCACTGGAGTCCGAAATAAAAAGAGGACAATTAGGAAACTGGACCTTGAAATAAAAAAACTTGAGAGGGAGGTGAGATATGCCTTCAATGTACACTGTATGCTAACTGTAACACAAATGTATTAATCATTATTTTTCTTTCCTCCCCCAGCTCCAAGAAGATGACACAGCTCAAAATAAAAATTAGGTATATTCTCGTAAAGTCAAGTGAGCCATGACATATGAGCTCTTATTGTGAGCACACAGGACGGTGGCATCTTTCTAAGGTATATTTTATTTTCACAGCAATCAGTACAACCAAGTCATCGTTATAAGGCACCGGCCTCTTTTGCCCACCCCAGCACCAGGTGTGGCCACTAGCCTATATGAAGGCCCAAAATTGTGTGTTCCTTTCTGCTCTGACAATGGCATGCCCATTCTTGCGAGATGTGGTGGATGAAGAAGCACTTGTGCTGAGGAGAGCCTTCAGGCGAGAAAGGGTCTTCAGGGACCGGTTGGACCCACTGGCCTTCCCTGATGACCATCTATATGAAAGATACAGGTTTTCTGCAGATGGCATCAGGTATCTATGCAGACTACTGGGTCCCAGGATTAAGCACCGCACTGCACGGAGCCATGCACTGAGTGTGGAGCAAATGGTTTGTGTGGCCTTGCGCTTTTTTGCTAGTGGAGCCTTCCTGTACTCAGTGGGGGATGCAGAACAGCTGAACAAGGCCACAATTTGCCGCACAATAAGGAGTGTGTGTCTGGCTATCAAAGCATTAGCAGATGTCTTCATCTCCTTCCCTGGCCACAGAAGACTCTGTGACATGAAAGAGGAGTTCTATAGGATTGCAGGTAAGAGGATCTACAAATTACAGGACAACTGTTAACACATAGTAGGATACTCATTACTTTGTGTGACAGGTTTCCCCAATGTCATTGGTGCAGTGGACTGCACACACATAAGGATAAAAGCCCCCTCAGGTGCCCATGAGGCCGATTTTGTGAATAGGAAATCCTTTCACAGCATTAATGTTCAGGTGAACATAACTTTTTGATATTGTCCATTGACGAACACTCTGCATTGCCAATGATGTGCACTGATTGGTGTAATATTCCTCATCTTATGATTTCAGATGGTCTGCAATGCTGACTGTGTGATCAGCAATGTTGTGGCAAAATGGCCTGGCTCAGTCCATGACTCCAGAATCTTTCGGGCCTCTGAAATCTATCAGTGCCTATCACAAGGTAAGCCACACAACCCCTATTTATAACCATCATGGCTGTGTCAAGAATATCACTGTGTTTATGAGGTAGTAATGATGAGATTTTGTGTTGACAGGTGAATTCTCTGGTGTGTTGCTGGGAGACAGGGGGTATGGCTGCCAGCCTTTTCTCCTGACACCTTTCACAGACCCCCAGGAAGCACAGCAGGCCTACAACCATGCCCATGCCAGGACCAGGGCCAGAGTTGAAATGACCTTTGGCCTCCTGAAGGCACGCTTTCACTGCCTTCACAAATTAAGGGTCAACCCTGTTAGGGCATGTGATATTACTGTGGCTTGTGCTGTCCTCCACAATGTGGCCTGCCTGAGGAAGGAGAGGGCCCCCAGAGTGCCACCAGCCATGGACTGGGACAATCCGGCAATCTTCCTGATGACGACAGTGGTCGGCTGCTGAGGACCAATATGTGTTGAATTATTTTAGTTAGTATGTGTGCTTTCAATTTAGGTAAAAATGTCCTGCTGTGGCAGAGGAAATAGGGTTTTTTGGGTTGGTTTTTTTACGAATTTGGCCTCTTATGATGTTTGTGCGGTATACTGTGTGTAATACAAGGCTGCAGGGAGGCTACTGCATCCATTCATTTGTCTGTTCAGTTGATGTGTATGGATTTGTCCTGCATTTATTTTAGTGTGCAGACATGCAGGGTGTGTTATATACAGACCTTTGAATGTGTATGTATCATTTTGTATAATATGCTTTGATTCTGTGCTTTCCATCTTGTAGAGTCACTGTGACTTCAGTTTCGAAAGGAGCTGATAGTTTACCTGCTTTGTTTTGTCCTTATTCAATAAAGGAACATAATGTTACACATTGTGTTTTTATATTCATATGGAATGTGTATTTGTTTATATGACAGAGTACTAGGGCCCCACTGAGGAAAAAGGATAAAGTCATAAATTTATGAGGCTGGTTCTTTCTGCAGAAAAGCAACATATTCTTTTTACAGTTTTGATAGTTATGACAATGTGATACTTCATATTCTGGCACATCAGCATGTCTTTGTTTATGAAACCATACTGAAGTACAATTTCACGAAATGCCCCACATCTGTCATTTTAACAACTGTCCTCCTTTAAAACAACTGGTTACAATATTATGACTTGTCTTTTTTTTTTTTTTTTTTCCTCTGTGGCCCTAATATTCTATCATTTTATATATAGCCTTATAGTCTATTGGAAACTGTAAATTATCTAATGATAGCAACATCATCTAAAAATCATTATTTATCCAAAATGATTGAAATTAATGATCACAAACGTTTAAATAATGACAGTGGGTCTAGTTATATGTGATAACAATGTATAGTGAGCAGTGAAATAACTATTGGTTTCCATTTGTGGCGACTGCTGACTGACATTAGGGATGAGATTAAATAGATCCTGGAATTTAGCCTGGTCTGGAGCAGGCTAGCTCCACAGAATAAATCTCCATGGTAATTTATACCATAACATATCCTCCTGCACCCTATCCAGCTTTAGTGCAACCGGATTAGGGATAAATTGAGCCAGGATCACCAAGATATCCTGGCTTAATCCCTTATCCTACTTTTGTGCAACAGGCCCCTGATTTAGAAAGAGAATATATTGACTAGAGCTTTCACTGTGCACCCCATGATCCACCAACACAGGTGCTTTCACTTATCGTGGCTGATTCTCAGTCTTGTGTGGGTGTTCTCCCTCCCATCTGCCTCTCTCTTGTTAGTTTTGTTACACCTGTTAGGGTGGGACAACTTAATATATCTTTATCATTCTTCTTAGTATAAGGTATTTGACATTGTGTGATTCCCAGCAGAGCTTAGCTGTGCCTAACTTTAAACACTTGACAAGGAAACCATCATGTCTTCGATGGAGTGCCTATTGTGAGCCACCACTTGTAAGCACCATGTCCTGTCTGAGTGATGGAGGATGGATATCACCATGAATCAGGTATGATAACACGCGTCTTTACACCCTCACCTGGGAGGTGAAGCTTCAAGGATAGGTTCACATTTTCTTTAGTCTCTTTCAAACAATAGTCACATGCCCATATCCCTGTACATTGAAACCGTTTCTGCTTGCTGTAATTCAGTGGTGGAAATACAATTTTGAGGTACTTGTACTTGAGTATTTACATTTTATGCTATTTTATACTCCACTACATTTCAGATGCAAATATTATTTTTTACTTCACTTCATATATTTTGATGCTAATACTATTGTAGTTTAAGAAAAAATTTTAATGCAGGACTTGTAACAGAGGATTTCTACACTGTTGATTGCTACTTTTACTTAAGTAAAAGATCCTAAGAGTACTACTTCCACCGCTGCTGTTATAATTTCTCCTGTTCATATTGGCCATTAAAAGATCCCTTTTGTGTGCTTCTGATGGAGATGTGGGACAAAATCTACCGTCCTTGTCAGTTACAGCCTTTTTAGTACAAAGAGGGAATCCTGTACTAGAAAGATAGTAGATATGATATGTCTAACTCAGACTGCTGATATTTACTTCAGATAAATGTTTGAATATTTCTGTTTAGAATTTTTGCACAAAGTGCATCACTTACACAGGAAGTGCATTAGGAAGGGGTCTCTTAATGGCCAGTATGAACAGAAGGAATTACTAGAGCAAGTAAAACCTGTTTCAATGTACATATGGGCACCTGATTAGTATTTTAAGACAGACTTAAAAAAATAGTCACTATCATTTAAACAAGTTTACCAAAAAAAAAATAAAAGTTCCACTGCTTTTCAAAAATGCTCACTGCATGTTTTGAAACATGCCACTTGCCCTGTAGCTCCTGCGCAGCTCAGCCTAGGTCTTTGGCACCATCTAGGGGTTACTTTCAGTACTACAGTTAAAACATGTGATAATATAGAAATATAACAGAAGCTATTGATCTGTGAATGAAAACCTCACCGGTCATAGAGTAAGAGGGACAGCCTTCATTTTTAAACAAAATATATTTAAAAATAGGTCCCCCTTTTTTTGAAAGTTGATAATGAAATATCACCCAGCCACACACATACAGTTGCAGGTTATCAGTATATTGGGTCTTTTTGTAATCACCAAAATTTGATCAACCACAGTATTGAATGTTTTAATAACTGCAGACACCACACAAGGAGATTTTTTTTAAATCTGCAACATCATGAGATAAACATACGCCAATATTGAAATACTATTTTTATTAAATACTCTTTTTCCAATAATAAAGCTATGAAGAACAACCACCCAAACCAACACATGACAGTTTTTAATGTATGATGTTTATTAACTGTATGGTCATGCAAAAATCCAGCATCCAGAGTATAGACACATGTAGCCCCGTTTTAGTATAAGGTTACAATGCAATAAATTTACTTACATACAAGCTAAGGCTTTTGCTAATATTTTATGCATTTTAATGTGAGATAACATCAATTGATTTCGATACCTCAGACGGAGCCTTGAGGATGCAAGTAACATAGATTTCTTTATCAAGTAAACAGTGAAAAATTACCAGAAAGTAGACATGCATATTTCTTCCATTTGTAAAACTGCATATATAGTCTTGCTGTTTGAGATTGTGGTTTTTAAATATCCTTTTCCAACATCTGTTTTAAGCATTTTTACGGATCTTTTCTTTCCCTCATTTTACTTTAATCTAACATATTAGACATTTGCCAAAGTATTTTGGTATTTCAAAACAAATTTGAAAAGTTAAGTTTATATTTGGTCACGTATCCTATATACAGCTGAGACTAAAAAGTTGATACCCTGTCATGTTAAAATGCTATTTCATCTATTACATTACAATGGATCTCAATGACACTTCAGCTGAAGCAGGGAGGTCACTCTGTAGTACTTCTATGGAAGCAATATAATTAATTTTCATAAGCAAATGAACACCTAATTTTGACATAATTACTACTGAGTTCATAGCGTTGAAATATTTCTATTGAAACCATCTATCTGAATTTGTGTTTTGAGTTGAACTCTTTGAATTTTTCAGAGGGTTATTTCAAGTGGTGCAATTTTTAAAAACTGAATTTTATAGGTTTTTTTTTTTTTTTGGGGTTCACAAATTCAGATAATTTAAGTGTCCAGTATGCAAAAAAACTGCTTGCAAATTATGTTGGTTATTTTCAGATCTAAAAATTGAGATAAATCAAGTTGCTAAAATTGGATAGGTAGAAATGAGGACACCAAAGTTCAAACTTTTTATCCTATCAGGTTACATTTTGTCAGTCACATGATCCAAGAAAGACTAGTTTAGATGAGTGACTGGAAACACTGCACACATGAATTTTCAATTGTGGAGGGGAAAATTTTTTTGAAATTGTACAACTTGAAATTAAGAAGGTAATTTCAAGTTGTTGGAAATTTCAAAGGGAATTTAAACCACAAATTCATGCAGATGGTTTTCAAAGTAAAATACTGAAATGCAATACATTCAGTGGTATTTAAATCTGAACATTCTGTAATAATTAAATGTCAGTTCATCCAAATTACAAACATTTTCTTACTTACCTTAAGCTCTATCTAGCCATGCAGATAATTTTGATTTTATGTGCAAGTTATATTAAGAAATGCAAGAGCAACATCTCTGTCCAGAAATGTCTTACTCTGAATAGTTTTCATTGGAACTACTTTCTACCAATAATGTTCACAGTAAGGTCTGTGGATTATTCAGAGTAACAGGGACACTCTTTCTGGGAAGAGATGTGGCTGTTTAATTTTTTTAAAGTCTCATTTTTCAATCCATCAAAAATGAAATGTGTTTCGCCTTAATTGTATAGAGGTAGAGGCAGAAATCTCAAGAATACCTCAAAACCTGACAAATAAAACCAAAAACTATCTGCATGGCTGGATGGCAAAATAGGGGTAATTGAGAAAATGTTTTATTTTTATTTTTTTATGAAGCTCTATTGCTTGAATCGGTTAAAGACTGGTAACGCTGGAGATGGAGGGAGAAAAGTGAATGAAGTACTATGAAGAAACAATTCATATATCAGCTGCAGTTACTGAGATGCATGAGGGGGGAAAAATACTTAAGCATGGTCATTGTGATAAACTAACAGTGGTTCCCAACCTGGGGGTCATGAGGTGATTGAATGTTCCCTGTGGAGTTTTCTTGTAAACAAAGTTTCTGTTTACATTCAGTGCTACTGTAATCTTGAGGTCTAACTAACATGTTGAATGCGTTTTTGTTCCTCAAAAACCATTTGCAAAGCCAATTTTGTTTCTGAAAAGTGTTTGCATCCATGTTTACTTGTGAAGTTTGTGTAGTTTTACCTCTTCAGGCATCTAAAGAATCAAACAAAGTGAGAGAGAATCACTTATGGGTGGACCTGCTCACCACTGACGTATGTGTCGTGTGATGAGCGGTAGCGAGTAGATACTACCTCATTTTAGGAAGTAAAAAAGGTTGGGAATCACTGCTATACAACTATATAAAAACAAAAATGTAAAAGTGAGTGGGCTCACTGCACCAGCTGCCTATTCTTAAGACTCAATAGATTGAGTCAGATTTTGACTTGTCATAGCAGGAAAAGCACAGGTGTAACTAATAATAATATGAATGATGGCTCTGTTCCACTAAGTGCCCCAGAAAGCCATAAAAGAAAGCAATACCAGGACCCTGGAACTGGCAAAACTGAATGGGATGCATCCTTTATTAATAATATTGTTTACACCTGTGCTTTTCCTGCATGTCAATGTCTGCTGTGAAGGTCTATTTTGGCTTCATATCAATTAAAAATGCAAACTTCACATTGATCTAACTGTCCAAATACTTTGGCAAACTGACCATGTGGCTGGTTATTCCCTCGGATCAGTTTCCCTCCTTTTTAGATAACCTGTAAAGTTTAACTGCATCTTACTCTTCTACATTCCCATGACTGTGGAAATACACACACACAATGAAAGAAAAGCATTGATTGGTGGCATCAACAGACAACTGGGCCAGAGCCCACAGCACAAACAGAACAACTTAGAGCCATAAAAAACATCACATAGTTTCAGTACTGGTTTTACAACATGTCATCGTCATGGGGGGGTGGACACAGTTTTCATGGCATGTCAGATATGTCACAGCACTCAGAAAGAAGCACAGGCGGTTCATACAGTAGGGCGGGTCTCACAACGTTTTTTTAAAAATCTGCTTGACTGTCAGCGTATGTATGTAAACGTGGTATGTGATGATCGGAAGCATCGTCGTGGTTTCATCTTTTAGGTGACCAACAGCCTAACAGCATGAGTTACTATGGAGCAGTGTAGCGCAGAGACGGGACAGACGGCAAGCCTCAACCCTCCGCTGGTACAAAGTCACACAGTCACAAAAGTTTCTACGACACAGTGAAAAAACAGTGCTGCAAAGTTTAACCACTGACACAGATATGTTTTGTCTTCTTTAAAGGGAGAGTCTTTGATCTCATGTGCTTATGATGTTGTGAATTCCAATATAATTTCAATATAATTAGCCACAGGAGTGTAAGTGTTTTTGTCTCAAGAGTTCAGCATATTAAAAAAAAAAAAAAAAGGTTGCGGCAGTCTCAGCCTCCATTCATTTCAAGCCCTAATTTTTATAGTTCTGGCTAAAACAATTGATAAAAATATTAACATCAAAACACTAACAACTACTACATTTACAACAGAAACTGTGACAAAAGGGACCAAATCCATTGATTGCCATCAGCAAAGTTCCCACAGCCCTCGAGCCAGCATAACCCTCTTCCCATCATGCCTTTTGTTTTGTCCAATCCCTCGACTGCATTCCCTTTTTAACATGCTTTTTTAGTGCCAGGACTTCACACAGAAGTACAGCAAGCCAAGACGAACAACATACAAACTTTAAGAACACAATCAGAACAAGAGACAGGCATAAGGGTGACATCATCATCATCACATGGCATTGGTGCTACTAAGACAGTTATGGGGCTGGTTAGCGAAGGTCACAAGAGTAACGAATGTGGAGAGTATAAGAGGCAGGAATGATGGAAGTAGAAGGGCAGAGGTAGGGTAGAAGGGAAGGATTTTGGCGAGCGTCACCTGAAGTTGCAGAAAGGTTCACTCCCTCAGAAGAGCAAACACAACAGCATCGAGTCAAGTGTCTGTGCAAAAACAGTACAGGCCATTAGATAGTTCAAAGATAATTCATGCTTCACGTCAAAAATACGCAAAAAACGATAAAAGACAACTTTAAAAGTTGCCATGAGTGTGTGTCCATGCTTTCAGATTAAGTAGTTCAGAGATATGACGAGCTTTAGACTTTGACTGATGGCGCCTCTTAGTGTTTGACTCCAAACACTGCAGGGCAGGCAGATGGAGGCCTTCTGCAACTTCAGGATGAGCTGGCCTGGACATTGTGTCTGAAGCTTAAGAGAAGAGAGGTTCAACCCTAAAGGCTGGAGCACAGGGACCTTGAGAGTGTGTGTTTGTATTTACACCTTGGGACCTCAAAACTGGGGGGGAAAAACTGCTTAACTCCCCTCTCTACACCCTGAAAGTAAATCATGTTTCCCCTTTTCTCCTATATAAATATCTATTTATACACAATTCTATTAAATAAAACCCTTTTGATTAAAAATGACCCTTTTCAACATAAAACACATCATTCAGGAGATAAAAACAGTTAATAGCACATAATACAAAAAGACAAAATAAAAATAAAGGTCCCTTCAGTAATGTATCGCAACGCCTAAACGCCTTAAAAACATTGTGTACAGATGCACAAACCTGACACAATATGGGTGTTAAATTCTGATATTAAGTAGATAGTAGTTGCTCCCGTCCCCATAAACCCCACTCATATATATCTTAACTGTAAAACAAACAAAACTTCTATTCAAGTAGATGTTCTGCTGCTCTCTCAAGACAAAACAAAAAGAAATCACATTTTTTCTCATATACTTGCTGCCCCAATCCTACACTATGTGTGTGAAGGTGTTTTTCTGTTATATATATTTTTAACATGTTTAATACTTTTCCAGACAGCAGACAAAACAAAGATGGGGAAATAAAGGCCATGGGAGAAAAGGACCAGGACAGCATCACCCCTGTGTCGCCACTAGAAGCATGCACCATCTGCAAGAAGGGGCTGACAGCCGGGCCCCAACCTCATATAGCTAGGGTTGGACTGGATTGGTTTTGGTCGGTCATTCAGTCAAGCTTTTGAAATATGCATTTTTTTGTTTTGTTTTTTTAATTTAATAATGTATTTTCCCCACTTTTGTTTTTTTACAACTTTCCAAGCAGACTCTTCCCGGCCAGGATCCAGGCACCAATCCGACCATGGAGATTAAATGCTCCAAACAGCTTTAGAGTTCAGGCAAAGCTGGAGAAGGAAGAATGCAACGGTTAGCATGCAAACTGTCTTTCAGGAGTAGTTCACCTAAATTACAACAAAAAATCCTCACTTAGCCCTTATGGTATCTAGCCATGCAGATAGTTTAGGTTTTATATGTTGAGGTTTTGAGATGTCTTAAGATTTCTGCCTTCACTCCAATTCAATGGAGGTGAATGGAATTTTGTTTGCGTTATTCAAAGCTTAAAACATGACAGTTAAAAGATTCAACAGCAATGTGTCTTTCCAGAAACAATGCACCCGTTAAGATTCCCTTGTCAGATGGTCGAATAGCTTCCGGCATGATCAGACAACACGTCATTCAAACCACTTTTTTTTCTAGTGTAACTCAGTACTTACCTCACTGTGAACAGTTTTGTGAGGGACTATTTCTTTGGTAGGAAGTAGTTCCAATTAAAACTGTTCAGAGCAAGGTCTGTGGATTATCCAGCATAATGGAGACAATGCAAGAACAGTTTTGTATTCTTATCCTGAACTTTACTTTTGACAAGTCATGTTCATAGTTATGGCCCAATTCGGATTCATCAAACTCTCTTAATTGCACAAACTTATCGCAAATTGCTACCTGTTCATGAGGTAGGTTTTTGTGAGCTTTAATCATTAGCATAATCAACACCCCCAAACTGCTATATAAGGCTGTTCCACTCTGTCTTTGTGCAAGTTTCATTCTCAAAAATGTAATAAGAGTAAAACAATACACCTGCCGTACTGTGACGGAAACAAAGAGGGACTAGTTTGACAATCCTTTCATTGTTGTGATCACTAATAAAATACCATTCAGCTCCATTATATTGAGGTGGTGCCAGAAATCTCAGATACAGATATCTCTTTACACCATATGTTTTTTTTTTTTTTAAATCCTTACATAAACAGAGGAAAAACAACTGGGTGCAGTGACTTCCCATAGTCCTGTATTCACAGTGAAGTTGCCACATTTGGCACAGAAGTGCTGGGCAAGAAATAGTACAACCATGTAAACCCCCACCTAAAATTATAAATGATTTCTGTTTGTGTACGGATTAAACAAACGAGATACAACATGTGTTAAAAGGTGTTGGTAGATGTATTTTTTTCACCTGACAGAGCAAGGCTAGCTACCTCCAGTCTCTATGCTAAGCTAGGCTAATAATATCCTAACTTGAGCTCCATATTTAACATAGACATGAGAGCGGAATTGAGCTTCTCATCTAACTTGTATGTTTAGCTATTCCTTTACAATAATAGTAAGTTAATGGGCAATAGTATGCAATCATCAGTATTTTTGTCGTTTACAATCCTAAATCCTTCAATGGATTTCAAACAATGTTCTGAAAATGAAGCTAATAAAATCCTGATCTATCAAGTTTGTGGGAAATTTTGCCAACATTCACTGTTTACTTAGGCTGCTCAAGTTTGCTGGAGACACAGACAGTTGCCTCAGTTTTAAGGTGGACACAGATGAGTTCTAGGTCACCTGGCCCAGCTAAGAGGGAGGAGGGGGAGACTAACAAAGCTTTGCTGCCTCAAGGCTACAAGCTGCATATTGTAGCTTTAAAAGAAAATGTTGCACAGTAAAACCCCTCAGATTCAAATATTCTGTGCAAAGAGCTTTTACAGTGGGCCATAATCCTTCCATGTGTGTGGCATAAAACTGTTATTGCACCCTTGAGACAGTCCTAATAGTGAGGTGTTATCACCTTACCTGGGCCTGGGTTGTCAGTTCACTGCAGGGGTGCAGCCGGTGCTCCTGAGCAGTGGAAGTGCACATTGAGCCACTTGGCATCACGGCGATGCCACACACGGGTCTCCTCCGACTGGCAGGAGCGCGGCCGGCCCTGGCTGTCCATGTACTGTGTCAGGCGGATGTAGGCGATGCAGGCAGCCTCCTCGCCGATCAGATGGACGTGGGGGTTGAGGATGGTGGTGTGCACTGGCTTGCTGTTTTTACTCAGCACTGTGGGGATGGAAATGTGATTCAGCAGTTTGTAAAGGAACTTGTCAGGTGTCAATGTGTAGCTAAGTAACTAAATATGAGAGCATTTAGCATATTTACCGCTGCCATAGGCAACGCATGTTGGCAGCTTCAAATGGCAGGAGGCGCTAAGTGAATATATAAATTGACGTCATATTGACATTTAATGCATTTAAATAAATAGACATGTTTAGGCTACTGGCATAAACACTCTATGCGGTTGTTTAAGGTCACAACCGTTAAGGGGGCCACACGATCAGTGTGTTTCTTGCTCCTCACACTTTGTATGGTGTTAAATTGACTGACTGACTGAGAAATTTACACAAATCTATCATATTGTAATGTATTCCCATACATCAGAGTAATCTCTGGCAGCATCGCAGCGTCTCTCCCTCTCCTCTCGCACCGTGCGCACACAGGTAGGACAGTAAGTTACTATGGTTACGGGTACGCTCTGTGTCCCTGTCGCTCGGAAACTTTCTCATGATTCCCAATAAGACGTTTTTAGGTTAGTATGCCTGTGCAAAATCATGAATGTAATTGTACCTCAATACTGAAATCTAGTATATAACATAGTTTTACATTTTTGGTTATACAGGGTTTCCAACACGCTCTCATGCTGTCTGAACAAATCTCATGCTAATTAATGAAAAAATATAATAGGCTTTCTCTGCCCACAGGACAAAGTCATGAGGCTTTTTTTCCAGAGCCCAAAGCACACACATACTGCTCCAACATCAGAAAACACCTTTCATGTATGTAGAGTTTTGCCTCACTATGCTCCTCAATTTTACATCTATGACAAACTGAAATGCTAATAAAAAATGTTTAATGCAATTAAGACATGTTAGACTAAGGCACCCCAATAATGTGACCCCGCTCCTGAGTAGGCCTACTAAAAATCAAATCATCATCATGCATTGGTATTTATCATAGCTCTTATTTATTAGACAGTCATTGGTTAATAGCTTAATTCAGCTGCTAAGGTGTGAGAAGATGAACTGCCTTTGTAGTTTTATCAGTAAGTATGTATGAAAGCACCTCTCACATAATAAGAAAAATTTGACAAATCCAAAACAATAGTTCACCTAAGAACTCCATTCTTTTCTATTTCTAGGCTGGCTTTCTAGTTTAATAAAATCTAGTTTGTTTGTTTTCAAAATTATCCTGCAGGATCCACTGCCTTTGAACAATGTGTTTTTCTCCTTAATTTACTTTTCATACAATGTTACTGTTTACATTTATACCAACGATTTCCAAAGGGATAGAAGGACATCTGCAATGATTAGATGATTCATCTGCAACAGTTTTGATAGGCGATTAAGTTTTTTTTTTTTTTTAAAGCTAAATGCCCCAAATTCCCTGGGTCCAGCTTCTCAAACTTATAGATTTGTCTCAAGGATACACACAATGTGTTTTGGTAAGAATGTAAACATAACTTGTGTACGAAAACTCCACAGGGCCCCTTTAATTTGGGCAAAGCTGCATGTCTTGTTCAGGAGACACTGGCTGCTCCTTTCCACTTTATCATTTAGTTTCATTAATATGTATCCCCCCCCCCCACTAATCTGCCATAATGCAGATTTTAGAATATACATTTATTTTACTATGACAATTACACAAAACTAATTTTACACTGAACTCTTGTCAACAAAGGCCTACTACAGTGTGCCTGTAGACTCAAAGAGAACAATTAAGCACTACAATAAGTAGAAGACTTGAGTTACAAATAAATACAACACTGAGCAACTTACAGTTCTCAAAGTAGAACTTGTGAAAGTCCATGCCCTCCACCAGGTTTCCAAGTGCCTCTGGTTCAAAGGAAGTCAGTCCAGGGTCACAGATTCTCCTGTCAGAGGAAAACAACCATAAATACTTTAGCTTAGGAATTTATCCTGTAGTGAAAAATGAGGAGGACATGACATAAAATATTTCACAGGAAAATTATATTTAAGAGTTTCTTTGTATTATAAGTGACAATGTTTTTGACATGGTACTTAAAAGATGATGACTTGTACACAAAGAAGTTTATTGTTTAAGTTGCATATGCAAACTTACGTGTAAGCCTCAAAATCCCCGTTGTTGATGGCTTCAATCAACTGCTCTGTCATCTTTATTATCTCCTGTTTACGAGCTGAACAGAGAGAGAGGAAAAAATAGTGGGAAGGAAGACAACCAGAAGAGGTTAAAGACAGTCCGAAATCATTTGGAAGTTGAACACACACATACCACTCCTCATGCTCTCCCTGAACGTACTGGAAACCTCTGACATTTAAAATAAATTCATCACGTGGGTATCGCCTCTGGGAATAATGACAGTGACACTTGAAGTCACCCAGTACAAAACACACCACACTGTCCACTCTCCTTGTTAAACACCGAATCAAGAGTATTTGATGCTGTATGTAACACTCAAGAGTATATGTGCCACTGAAACCTGAAGCGTTTTTGAAAAAGAACTTAACCCTTTAATGGTCTCACCCAGAAAACAAACGGAACAATTATTTTTTCACATTTGTTAGTTGCTTTGGGCATTAACTAATGTTAAAGATGAATAAATAAAGAGTGAATAAAAGTGATTTTTCTGTCTAACATCCTGGAAGGAAGCCACCTGTGACGTCTGGTGAGAAACAGCTCGATCTGATTAAGTGCAACAAACTTTTCAAGATGTCACAGTTTAAAATATGCCCAAACAAACGACTGAGAAGACCATTAAAATACAAAAACTTCAACTAAGACAACCTGTCTCAACTGACACTACTCCAAAAATCTTTCACTGTGCACACACAAACCCAAAATCCAATGCAATGTTAATTTAAAAAAGGCCAGTTCTTTGGGAAGTCAAATAATTACTCAAATACAGCAGAAATTCAGAGAATGAGGCATAAAAGTCAAGAATTGTTCATTAGAAAAACATCAAACCAGAAAAACACAAACTGCATGCAAACACACTGAACGTCAGTTTGAACTGAGAAGAGAATAAACCAGCAGAGATGAACGCACTTTGAAAGAGTTTTGTTCGCTTTTTAACAAACATGCAGCTGCTGAGGCAGAAAAGCCATCTAGCAAATCCACCACACCTGCATGTAACTCTGTGTTCATAGAGTCAGTTTATTTTCCCAAGTCCTCAAACCTTCTGCCATCAAGTGGCACAGAAAGTTAGAACAGACGGTACGAACACTGCTTCAGGAGCCTTTGCACAAGCACTGCACAACCTGCCTGGCACTTACTCTGCTGCATGCTGCTGCTGCTGCTGCCTGCGGGGGGCGACAGAGCGGACTCTGGTTCAGGACAGGAGCTCTGAGCTGGACTGGTCTGAGGGACACTGGGGCTGCTAGCAGCCTCCTGCAGGGGACGAGCTGCAGGCAGGTACAGTCATCCCAGTAAAATAAAGTTATGTTTAACAAAGCTGAGAAGCCATATAACTATTAACATTTAACACTGTTTATACTGCACAAAGTATATAAAGCAGTGATTATAGGAAATTAGACTCCAGACACTCATTTGAAAGTGTAGAAGGGGAACAGTAGCCTTGCAGTCAGGCCTCGGTGCCAGTAGATGGCAGCACAGGAGGGCAGAGGGAAACAAGTTTAGTAAGTTGGTGGAAGAGATCAGATTTTTCATTTAGTCTTATTTATGTGGAGCCTTTATAATGCCAAAAGGTCTTGTTTTGCTTGTAGGGTAGATTTGTTATTGGAGAGGAAAGGTCAGTACACAAAGGTCAGAGCTGAGTGTTGAATCAGGTAAACTGCTGCCGACTTACAGGTGGATGGTGGGCAGTGAGGAGACAGCGTCTGGGTCCGTTCCCCAGTAGTGCTGCACTGGCTTAACACTGCACTGTCTGTACTAGTAGACTCACAGGCAGCCACTGCCCCCATCACAAGACAAAAATACAAAACAGATGCACAGTGACAGGGAGCCTGAGATGATGTTTCTACAATGCAGTGGGAAACTATAACAAGTATTTTTTAACTTTTTTTCTGAAATTTTATGGACAAAACAAGTTATTGAGAAAATAATCATTAGTTGAAGCCCTAAAAAAAATACCTGTCACAAGTTCCCACAGCCCAAAACTGACCAAAATCCAAAAGTATTCAATGTTAATTCATGTAAAAACAGCAAATCCTCACATCTGAGAAGAGTTGAGATTTGATTTTTGCTTCAAATTATCAAATCATTTTCCATCCATCAACTACTCAATTAAATGACTAAATGTTACAACACCGCAGTCTAGCATTGCCATTCACTTATCACAACACACCAACAGCTGAAAGTAAGAAACAAATAAGCTGGACAAGCCAACCCATGTAGCCAAACCAAAAGTGAAAAACCTTTAAGGAGCTTTATGCATGAGCATCAAGGCCACACTAACTCTTACTCAATAACTAACTTGTATGGTGAAACCCGTTTTACTCCCACACTACTTTCAAATTAAGCTATGTTTCAAAATGCACATTGCTGGTGCAACAGGCTGCAGAATTCTTGTTATGCAGTCGCAGAATATGTGACATTCTGGTCACTTTCTTCTGTAACGTCAGCATGCCAACCTGTGCTTCATCTTAGAGACCTTTCCTATGTTGACCTTGACACTTCACTCTGATTTTGTACATGGTGGAGCTAGCAGTGTTTGAGTTTGTATTTCAGAGTAGACAAGATGAATTACATTACATTAATTTAGCAGATACTTTCATTCAAAGCAACTTAAAATAAGTGCCTTCAACATCAGAGAAAGAAGAGAGAGAATAGGAACAACAGCCTCTCTATTGCATGTACTGTAAGTGATTATCTGCTATAAGATCGAGTGCTGGCAAACTCACAGAAAGTGGCCTTAAGTAACTGGATTAACTCTTTTCAGGAGAGCTACAAGTAGCTCTGTCCTACTTCATTAACCTGAAAACATTAAGGGGTTATCCCCGAGCTGAAGACGATTAAGTGGCGTGTAATGCTGGCATGCACACACTCACGTACACCGACAATCATAATGAGGTGCAGTTTCCCCACATATGGTAGGCAATGGTGAATACAGGGATCCTGTATTTGAGCCTTTGCAGACCTGGAGGTAAATACTGTAAGAGCAGCATGCCCTTGTGTATACCTTGACTAAAGGCCACTATGTGTAGAGCTTTTATGCGATTACAGCATCTTTAAAATGATTACAGATAAACTCCACAACAAGAAATGCGTACCTCTGATATCTTTTCTCTATATTCATTTTCTATTATTCAGCTGATTATTTTCTTGATTAATCAATCGTTTTGTCTAAAAAATGTCAGAAAGGAGTAAAAATAAAAATAAAAAGCTTATAATATTTTCCTGCAGCCAAAGGTGACAGGCGTGGAGCGTGTTGCTCTGAAGCGTTTGAACAAGATGGACAAAGCAGCTGTGAGCTGCTGTTTTACAGGTTACGAGGCGCTCTTATTAACCACTACACCAACATGTTGTCAGTTTGTATAGGAGACGTAAATGGAGACAACAGCAAAAGTATATTCTTTTAGATTGTACCACTGTTATGTGCACAGTGTTTATATCCAAAGGTTCACGTCACATTTGTTTTTCCTGTGAGGCTCAAAGGCATCTGTCATTTTTCAACAAAATTTACTGGATCTCCAGGCCTCCGTTACCCTGACTGAAGCTCTTTGTTGTAGAACAACAGAGTTGACAGTTGCCTCAAACCTCTACCCAGTAGACATGCATTACCTCAAATATAAAGTGAAGAACTACAGTGTGAGATATATTGTAATATTTCTCTATCTGATCTGGAGTTCAATAGAGTGATACAATCCTGGACAAGATATAAAGTGAACAAAAGCAGGCATGCAGAGTAGGTGAAAGTTGGACAAGTACCTTTCCTACCTTTCATCTCCTCCTCTTCTGTGTTATTACAGCTCTCTGTGGAGCCCTGTCAGACAGAGAGGAGACAAAGGAGAGACAAAAAGGAGAGAAATGGAAAGAGAGAAAGATGGATAAAGAGAGAAAAGAGAAATAGCAAGAATAATAATTCTTTAATGTGTAAGTGAGACAGGGAAGCTTTGGACACTTTGTCCATACAGACACACAGAAAACCTGACAGACAGATGGACATCTCCCTCCCAGGAGCACAAACCAGCCAGGACAGCAGCGAGGAGAAGCACAGAGCCCCACACACCACAGAGCAACAAAGTGTGTGAGCAATTTGAAATCATGTAGCTAATTTTCACAAGGAGTGTGCGTGTGCATGTTAGTGTGTAACTACTCCTTCAGAGGAAGCACGACTGTGCGGAAGAGAAAAGTGTGTAACAGCATTGCCATTTGATTATCTAGTGATACTATTTTGCAAGCTTGTACACCAATATAACAGCGCAAGCAGCATGGCAGTTGGTTCCTATTTTAGTAAAACGTCTGACAGTATTTGAGGATAAAGCTGTCAGTGTGCATGTGCTGCTGTTAAAGACAGTATGTGTAGGATTTTCTCTTTTATACAAATTTGAAATTAGCTGTGATGCTGTATGGATCCTGAAGGATACCACCAGAATAATTATATATTTTTAAAGTGTTGAATCACAATCAATTCAGGGTTTCCCGCAACGTTTTATAGTGGAGGCGCCCCGCCTTGCCTGAAATAAGGAGCGCCTCTGCTAACGTCAGAAGAAATTATTCCATTTTAGTGAAAAATAATATTTGACTTTTTAAGCTTAAGGGAAAACAAACAGTGGTGCTACATCACACAGCAAAGGCCAACTATATTGATAACATGATGAGATGTGTCAGGAACTGTCTGATTCAGCTCAGCAGGTGATTGATCAATTATATTATACGTTTGCTTGTTGGGAAAAGTGGAGACAAGAAGCCCAGTCAGTCAAAATCAGGTGCTGATATGTGAGAAAAACATTTAACCAATAGAGTCTGTATCGATTTGAAATTAGTTCAAAGTTAGCATTGATTAGTTGGACTTGAACTTGAAAACTGGGGAATACATTTATTTTTAATTAATACAATTTGCATTTAAATTATGCATGCATAAACTGCATAAAAAAATGATATATATCATTAAATGTATTATGTCTATTAAGGAAATACAATTATTAATTGGCAAATTTAATAAACTGAGTTTATTCATGCATCATATATAAAGCTAAAGGCATTTTTTAATTTATTAATTGATTATAATAAAACACTGAAAATCTACATTTATTCCAGTGGCTCCTTAGTGGTGCACCTTCACTACAAGCAGGAGCTGCTTCCAGATTTGGGGAGTTCACAGGATTCAACTCTCCTGGGAAATCCCTTCTGGTAACCAGGAAGAGAAATAATGAAACATGCTGACAGAAGCCAGCTCACATTAGGCACGCAAAGATAGTTCATTATAGTTGTTTTGACGGCGATGTATATGGAGTATATTTAGAGAAAATCCTCCACAAGTTACCTGCGAGTGTTAGTAGTGGCTGGTGGCTATTGGTGGGAGAAGGAGGGGCTTACCTTGGTGCCGTCAGCTGGGTTGTGTACAACAGTTGTCTGGGCTTCCTGGGGGAAGGTAGGAGACACTTTACCATGCAGGGAGGGGTTGGGTGTGGGGGCACCAGGGAAGATGCCAGGGAATACCAACTTATTCCATGACGACAAACATACAAAACAGACACTTGCGCACACCAAAACAAAGCACAGGAGCAGCTACAGTACAGAGGCTGTGGAGCATTTATGGTAATTAAATAGATGACAGTGTTCCCCGTTCACCAGCACTGTGGCCTACAGGATCATTTCAGAGTCTCCAAAATGCATGAAAAAGCCATAAACATAGCGAAACACATATTCAGGGCCATGACTGAGGAGGATGGTTCTGTGAGTGACTGTTTGCGCATGCAAGTGTGAGTGCAGATGTCATGACACGTTCATGTCTCCTGGAAGTTATCGTATTTAACAGTTGACATATAAATGAAGTTCGCTTCAATTACAAGCGGACGTTACAACAGGGAAACTCCAACTTGGTGCTTAATAATTACAGAATGATCTGAAGAGTAAACAAACACTGATGTATTCATGAACTAGGGTAGCAAGCTCTCAGTAAAAATCTTTATACTATGGAGTGATATCTTTCTCCTTTTAGAGAGAATAAGCAAGCATTGTCAGGTCTGACAGGCCTGTTTACCGAAACGTGTCAGCATAAGAAATTAAATTGTAAACTGAGGCCACAGTATTGACATTTGTCATTATCCCAGTTCAAAAGCTGTTGTCACTTAACACATGCACACTACGTTTTACCCCTATATGCCAAATCATTCTAGCTCACAGCTCAACGCTAGATTACTTTATTCAGTGAGTAAATTACACTCAATATCGGTAGCACTGGCAATCACCATCCTTGTTGTCCGACGCCATGAACACTTCTGAGTTATGACCATGTGAATCCGCATGGTGACTGTGTGTCTGTGTAACCACTCCTCATTCTCAACCTTGAACCTTAGAACATGCAGCCCCTTCGATGACATATGAGATTATGCGGAATATAAGTATTTTTGGGGCATCTTAAGCCTTTATTACAGAGAGTGGAGAGACAACAGGACATTGTGGTCCATGGTCTTAACCCCTAAGCTACGGGGGCACCTCAAATATGGGGAATCCAGACTGTAAATGTTTAACCAGTCTTAAGAAATGCAATCCTTAGCTCACTGCCTTACTAGCATTTGCAGGTGTGCAGAATTCGGCACTTCTATTATGTAGAAAATAATGGGCATCATGTATACTTGTAGAGAGTTAGATGAGCAGCCAGTTAGCTTAGCACAAAGGCTGAAGACTGGGGGGTAACAGCTAGCCTGGTTCTGTCCAAAGGTAACAAAGCACCTCTGATTAACGCATTATGTGTTGTTTGTTTAATCTGAACAAAACCGAAGTATAAAACATTGTGGTTTTACAGGACGTTATTTGTCGGACAATTTCTTGGCCGGGAGCAGTAACTTCCTGGAGTCTCTGCTAGTTGCCTGGAAACTACATGATGAAGACAAGTCTCCAATGTGTAATTAGCGCACTTAGAGGTGCTGGTAGGTGGATTTTGTTACCTTTGGAGACTTAAATTAAAGATTATACAGTTATGTGCTGGAACTATTTCTTGACGAACAACCAGAAACTTCGGACAGACCCAGGCTAGCCGTTTCCCCCTGCTTCCAGTCTTAATGCTAAGCTAAGCTAATTGCCTCCCGGCTGTAGCTCAATACTTAATGTTAGACATAAAGATGGTCTTGATCTTGTCATCTTACTCTCTCCAAAAAAGTGAATAAGTATATTTCCCAAAATGTTGAATTATTCCTTTACACTGTTGGAACTATGCTATATGTACAGTATTTAGTAATTAGTATAATCTAGTACTTCCATGGCTATTGTATCAGACTGGATTAACAGCCATCCAATAATTTTATAGATTTTTTAGATTTGTAAGAGATGTTAATGATTTAAATCACTTTGATTTTATCCTTCTACCTTTAAAATTCAACACTTTTTTTTTTTTACATACTCTCAGTGTATAACTTTCTCTCATACCTCTGCGTGGACCCACTTGAATAACTGTCCTCAGTCATTTCAGGTCTTACAAAGCTACTGGTCACACAGAGGATTTTACTGGTGCACTAACTGATGAGATGAGAGGTTTGGCTTTCATTAAATTGAGATTTCTTTGACATCTTTCCTGCTGCCATATTTCAAATCTGAGCCTTGTTCAAGCTCAATTGTATGTTGTATATATGGCTCAATCCCATTACATATATGAACACAGGGGCTGCATCATCATTCAAGTATGATCTCTGTTACCCCTCCACTCCAGCTCCTGTTTTACCCAGAAGTCCTCATCATTTACAATTCCCAAACTGAAGAGCAATTTGTAAAAGGCCGTCTTTTGATATAGTAGAGGTTGAACTTCTTATTGAGTTTTCGAGGTCTGCTTTCCAAGAAATTGCCAGAACCATGTTCTTCCTCAAAGACAAACCGTCAACCAAGCACAGGTAACACAGTTGAACACACAAAGGAGTCACCAGGATGTGGCTGAGCAGAACTTGATTTAAGTGTTTTCTAGTGTATCGCAAAATGAAAGTCATTTGTCTACCTGTCAGTGTTGTGCACTGTGTAAATATATATACACAAGTGTGTCCACAAGAGGTCTGGGTAAAACACAAGCCAGGAGAGACACTCGAAGGCACAAACCAGTCGTTCAAATTAAGGGTTCACAGTTTGTGTTCAAAACAGAAGCAAAGAGGCAGAGGATGAAGGACAAGAGAGAGAGGACGAAGTACAGAGAAGATTTCACTTAACATGGGATGTGACAAAAAGATGAGGAGGAGACAGAACTAAACATTAAAAAGATGGAAACAATTAAATGATGCCGTAAAAAGCAATGTGAGAGAAACCAAATAGAGATGAGGTACCATTGGTGCTGAAGATGACATGCTGCTGTCTTTGGTGCTGCTGCTGCTTACTACACTGTTTTTACTGTTGTTTCCCTGCGACTGGGGCAAAGAAACACAACAAAGAATGACTCCCACTGGTCACACTGGGTCTAAACCATAAACCACCCTATGGGAATCTTAGGTGGAAAACAGGAATGGAGCCATTACACGGCCAATATAAATATTCCACATATTGTAAGTTGAGTAGGATTTAAAACAGCACAATCTAGGAGTAGAGCATATGTGCAGGAGTTCAATGCTGTTCAATTTATTTGAATATCTGTATCAATTATCTGCAAATTGCTCCCTTTTGCAATTTAAAGGGCAGTTGTTGTATTTGTGTGTATGTCTGTTGTGCACATAGCTTCAAAATAATCTGTTTAATCCATAACATGAGCCTTCTATTGATCATTAGGAACAGATTAAGTGTCTTGCTCCAACAACGAGTTACTGTGTACTGACTTCCTAACTTGTTTAACTGGTATGAGTAATTTTTATTTCTATTACAAAGCTATGTATTGAGTGATTGAGAGGGTTCTTTGAGTCTAGTGTCCTGGTGTATGCCTGCATTTAATGTCTACAACTTTTGCAGACACTGCACAACATTAAAAAAAGTAAAAAAAAAATACAGAACAGTTAGTCAGCAAATGCATTTTAAGACAATGAACATTTTTCAGACTGGATTTTGAGTATTTTCCCAGCACAAATAGTGTAAATCAACATCTGCTGGGATAAAAAGAGAAATCATAAGTTTGTATCTAAAACAAGCACCAGCAATTAGTGGCCCATTTCCGGCAGCAACACAGCCAAAGCATGTGTAATTGAGTCAGAAAATACCATTATAATAATGGTTACCAGTCCAGGTCTGTGCATGCAGTGAAAGGCCTTGATGACAGGTTTTTCTCTAATTGCGGAGAACAGTGTGTGTGCCTGTGCGAAGGTACATGTATGTATGCTGATGTTTCCCTCCTTTAGCTCATGCAAAGTCAGCTTGAAGACAGTAGTAAAGCCTATTTGACTGACTAAACTACTTTAGCATTACTGCAACTGCTTAGTTCACCCCTTTGTCTTGAACAGACCCTGTTCATTGCTTTGACTGAATTTTGACGACTCAACCCTCGGTCCAAACATCAATCAAACATTGGCTTGTCAATAAAAAAGATGCATCAAACGATTTGGAAAATGTTTTAAAACTTTTAAGCAAAATGTGGTTTCAAGACTGTTCTTAAAATGTGAAATAAAAATAATTTTAAGCAATATTTTGTTGTTTCATCGTTCCCTTGTCTATTACTATATAATTTTACAGAACATTTCTCTCTGCAAGTGCAGTGGTGCACCCTGCTAAGCCAGAGCATATACAGTTTTAATTAAACTAAAAAATGTGTTTACTGTCACATTCATTGGCTGCACTCTCAGGAAATCAACTGATATAATGAAAGCCATTAAACATTAAGCCATTTTAAGTATATTTGAAGGTATTAAGATGTTTTTACAATGTCTATATATAAATATAAATAAATTGTTTCTAATTTTACTGTGGTGATTTTTGTAATCCATGCCTCCAGCCTTATGTGCATAATAATAGCAAGAAATGGTCTGTTATGTATTAAAGAGGAACTGACACATAAAGGTCAGTTTACCAGTCATGGTTAGTACCACTCAGATTGTGAAACCAGTTATATAACGTCTGTAGCACTGGAGGAGCTTTGTAAAGTCTGAAGAAATACCCCAGATGATGTCATAGTGATGTTATCAGGGTTTATCAGTTTGCGATTGGAGACTACACATTTTCAACAAAAAGCCTGTGTTACAAACTAGGGGGTGTGGAGTTTGAAAAACATGGGCATTTATCAGCAGGTAGGGACTAACAAAAAGATGGTTTTGGTTGCATTATGAGAAATGTAGGATCTACTGTTTTTGAAGCTTGACCCATACTACGGACTAAAAGTCAGGATACGTTGGCCTTTGCTGCTTCAATTTTGATCGTTCTTTTTTCTTTTCTTTATCTGTCTCTTGTGAGTCTCGCAACTTTATGGAAGTGTAATACGAAATTTGTGGAGTACCCCTGTAATTTTTTTTATCGTTTGCTCACTCACACACTTACTTTGGTCCTGTTTTGTTGGAACATGCAAACCAGAATAGTTGTTCAGCTGCATAACAGAGGTGCAGATTAAAGCTATAGATTATAAATGGAATGTGTGATGTGAACAAGAAAACACAGTTTGAGCTGAACTCTCCCTTCAGCCCCATGTTAACCGGAGGGGAAGGAGAAAGAGAAGCTTCTTGAATGTAAATCAGTATTCCCACAAGAAAGTTAAGAGGTGTGCACGAATGGATTACGTCAATAAAAGGTTAAGAGCACAGTGCTGGGAGGCTTTTCAGCTGTTTTTCTACCACTCTGAGATGAGCGAATACCCCAGTGTGACTTTAAACAGTATTTTGGCAATCTCTCAGAAAAACTAATGTGCAACACTGTGACCAACAAGGCAAGCTACAGTTTCTTCAAGAAGCGCAAATATGCAGGCTATATTTCACTAACATTATCCACCGTTTCAGGATGTCAAATGTTCTTGATTTGACATACAATCTTCTCCTCTTTTATAATATTTATTGACTCAGGAAAGGTCACCTGAGGACACGTACTATTTTCTTACCAACCGACACACATTCATACCTGGTAAGTATTCAGTACAATTTCAGCGCTGTTGAAGCAACTGGAGCATAGTGTTCAAGGAACATTTCTTTAGAAAATCGTTTGCGTAAAAACACGAAATTGCTCTCAATCTGAGAGTTGTTTTTTTCAGCTAAAAAAAGGGTGTTTACCAGAATTGAAATGATCAGAGCAGCATGTTATTTATAATTGAAACTGTTTATTAGGGCTCAATACTCTTTTAGTACCAGCTGAAATGTGACGATAGCTTATCATAGTTTCTGATTCAAATCATGTATGGCTGCTTGTGTGTAGACAACATTTACCATTTGAGAGGTTTGGCTTCTTTTGTTAAATGAAAAAAAAAGGGTTTTGTAGAAAAAAACATGTTTATATTTCTCAAAGTAAGATATCTAAAAAATGTAGCCTTTTGGTATCAGTACTGGTATCAGTATTGTATCTGATACCCAACCCCACTGTTTATGGGCCTACATTTTTAGCGAGTAACAAGCAGTATAAGTATCAATTCTATTTTGAAAATGCATAAAAGTAAAAGTGTAACTAATCAAAAAGATAAATAAACCAAATTCCTAAAGAAATACTAAAATTATATTAAAATTTCAATAAATTTTTACTTTATTACTTTATATACACACCACTTCTGATATGCAGTGTCATATCCTCAATCTATCAGGCTTGTAGTTCAATGGTGGTGATTATCTGCAGGTGACCAAGACAGCTGTATTATTTACAAGAAGAGGGGGGAAAAATAGTTAACTCAAATGAAAAATAATGAGCGTACAATAAATATGCATATTAGGGAAAATGATGATATATTGATGTTTAGAGTGAGCCAAAATGCCTGATCTTATCTATAGACAGATGTGTCACATCAGATAACTTGAAGGGGGTGAGTGTGTGTGTGTGTGTTATTTGTCAGGAGTTGAAATGGTTTTGGTGGCGCTTAATGGCAGAAGGGGATGCAGGGATGTTGGATGGAGTTGGGAAATCCAACAGATATTGGGCATGACAAAAACTGTCACAACGACGCCTCAAGCCTCAAGCATCTCTGCCCAAAAGAAAAAAACAACAAACAAATGAAACAGAGAGGAGGGGAAGGGAGAACCGGAGGGGAAAAAAGACTCAGAAAGACGAAGAGAGACAAAGAATGAAAAATGCCGAAAACGAAAACGACAGAGCCGATCTCACCATCAAACAAACACTTGAGCTGGACTTCCTTTTCTGACAGACAGCAATGGAAAGGAGGAGGAAAAAATAAAGGGTCATCGGGAAACAAGGAACTAATCAAAAATAGTAAAAAAGTGAAGCTGCCAGATTGATCCCAGAAAGAGAGAAAAACAAAACAGCTGCACAAGCTTACACAGGAACAAAGATGAGACAAAGGGATACTAAGAGGGCTTTAGAAGAAAAAAAAAAACAGCAGTATAAATAATATAGGGAGTTAATGTTTAAAGGAGAACTGAAACATTTAAAGCATTGGTTGTGCAGTTTATTTGTATAATGTTTTGGGGTTGTTTTTTGGGGTGGGGTTAGTTATTGTTCAAGTTACTGTATGTAATGGGAATATTATTTTGGCCCTTGTTGATCATGGCGCTTCACTGCATGCATTGACGCTGACTGTCGATCAAAACGAAATGAGCACCAAGACATGATGGTAGCTCAAATCGCTGTGAATCAAAGACAAAACTGGTGGTAAAAAACAAACAGCATTTTAACAGCCTATTGGTCTTTATTATGTCCCTTACTTTCACTTGAATCTGAAATCTGTATTACCTGTGCCCCACCTTTAACTGCTAACTCATGAAAATGATCAAGTAGCTACTTTATTTTTAAGATCAATCCTTTTTCCTAAGACACAAAAATCTTTAAATCATATTAAATAGATCTTAGAAAAACTAACAAAGGAGCACCAGAGCACAAAGGTAATCCAACTTAAAGAACATACTGCTTTTCTATATGTTCATAATATCAAAGATACATGTTAATAGAGAGTAGTTAGGGTGATAGACCAAAAGGGAAGACAGGAAGAGTAAGTAAGACAGAAACAGTAAATTCAATAAAACCCTCATGGGTCAGAGAACTTACCTTCACACCGTCTGACTTTTTGTTTAGTAAAGTTTTACATGCTGAAAGAAAGAGAAAAAAGATGGTAAGGACGCAGTCTGATGTAATTGTCCAAAACACAGAACAGTGGTTGAGATCACTCAGTCTGCAGGACAAACTAAAGCAAAAGATGGTCCAATAAAGGTCTATCAGGCCTGGTGAACCTGACTCCACTTTCACTTTCGAAGAGTAGAACTGTTGTTAAATTTTATATTGATGATACAGAAATGGCAAACTGGAAATGAAAAGTGAACTTGGAAAATTGAATAAACATAAAAAATTCAGAAATATTTGTATTACTTAAATTAAAATAACTGCTTTGGAGCATGAATGCACCCTGAGGGCTTTTTACCCTTTTTCATTATAATTTATTTATTTAAATATATGCTTGCTGATTTTTTTAGAAAGCCCATTAACACCCCCAACTCAACTCCCCAACTCCCGCAATTTCCTTCCAGGACATTGTTGATGTTTTCCTCCAAGAAAAGAAAAGAAAAAAAATGGATGAAAAATTAGACAAAATAATAAAATGGTGAGTACTTTGACAAATGTTTGTTTTTATGTTCTACTTTTATCATGCATAACTTTATGTATTTTTTTCTTTTCCTGGCAGAAATTAGCCTCCATAGATTTGACACACTGTAAACTGTGCTGATTTCAAAACATCAACAGTAAGAGGAAAGAAAATTTGGGAATTTAGAGGCACTATTGCTCAGAAGCCCTAAAAAATGTAATTAAAACAATCAAGACAATTATCTTCAAGATTGAAAGCAGGTAAAACAAAAAATATAGTCTCTTTGCCCCCGAAAACACTCACATAAATTTCAGCACAGTGTCATAAAGTGCACAACACAGTTAAGTAGTACTACTAATAAGTGATAAATTGATCCTGGTTTAGTGATTTGTAGGCAATCCTCCCTCCTGACAGCCTCAAGGGAGCAAATATGAATGGATGAATGAATTAACTAATGAATGAATTAAATAAGTAAATGAGTGTCTGAACTCACGAGGTGCTTCTGTCCAAAACAACCTGTTGTATAATATATTGTATAATATCATGTGCATGCATTTGAAAATCTGACCACACAATTATAACCAGACTTACATAGAAATGACACCAATACACACATTTAACAGGAAACTGAATAAAAATGTCCACATGCATGCACACACACAAAAACAAAAAACACACACACTGTATAAAACACTCATATTTGTGTTAGTCATGTTCCAATGATCCTCCCTTACCTTCCATTTATAAAGTAGGAAAGAGGGCAATGAAGAAGGCAAGAAAACAGTAATGTATTTAATATCTGCATCTTAACATTTGAACTGAAAACTGAAGAACACCTGTCAGGCTTTTACTGTATGTTAAAAGGCATTCTTTAATCATTTTCACAGAGGTGGTGGGTTCATGCTGTGATGGTGGCTTATCAACATGTCTGGCATGCAGCATCCACTTCAAAGTCGGCCTCTTAAAAAGTGCTGAGGAGTGCATTTTCAACATTTATGAGACTGAGCAGAAACATTCAGGACATCATCTCAAAACCAAATTCTTCACTTTTATACTGTACGTAACACTTTTACTGTTTTTTAAATTATTATTTTATTGACTTATATATTTTAACATTTTATTGCTTCATAATTGTAATTTTTAAGCCTTGCAAAACTCTATTTATTGTTGTCTATTTTTTGTCTGTGCTGCTTGAATCTTGCTCTGGGAAGCACTTTGGGCTGCATGTTTGTATGCAAGGTGCTATATAAATAAAGCTTTGAGTTAAGTAAAGAGTAGAGTTACTCAGTAAGTGAAGAAATTTAATGATCGGAATCAAGCATAAAGAGAAATCCTTTATAAACACCAGCATCAACTTGTCGATCAAACCATAATTCCTGTATGAACAGCTTTTAAGCAAGCAGCTCGCCCTGTCATGTGACCGACATTCACCAGTAAAGGGTTCAGTATGCTTCATACAAACTAGTCTGTACGACAGCTAAAAGCCTGCCGTCAGAGAGGGACAAGACACGATGAATCATACAAATAGGGACAACGGAGCAGTTTCGGACAAGGGGAGATAGGCATCCTTGTCAGATTGTCTGCTTCAAAAGGGCAATAAGCATAAACCTCTTCAAGGCAACTTTAAGTGTGGAACCTGTATAAACTGGCAGTATACAAACAATCTCGAGTCTTTTAACCACCCTACTAATGGGAACACATTAGTAGGGTGGTTAGAATTTCCTTACATGTATAGCTGTTATTTATATGATAGAGTGCCCGTGTGGTAAAATATACATAGGTCAGTCATTCCGTTCTCTGTAAGAGTGCACGACAGAACATAGGAGCTCTATCAAGAGGAATTATGTAACTAGTCCTGTTGCAAGATATTTTAATAAAATTAAACTTTATAGGCATACAAGTCATTAAGCACAGCCATACAGGTGGTAATGTCAATTTTCTCTGAAAAATAAGAGAAGAGTTTAGTCTATTTCCATGAATGAGGACTACTCATTTAATTAGGTTTTTACTTTATAGAGGTGTTTTATAAGTACTTTAATATTATAATCCAAATCCTTTATTTGTGTTTTTATAATGTATCTCATAGCTGGTTCTCTTTTATTTTATTTTAGCTTTTATGTTTTTTAAGACTCTTATAATGACTATATATAGCAGTGTGTGAAGTGTTTGTCACACTAAAGAGGCCCATTTTAGGTAAAGCCCTCCTCTACATCAGGTTGGGTACCTCCCCATAGATGCACTTGTCCTGTTTTTGGACCAAATATGGGGTCACCCATATCCATCATCAGGCACACCCTTGGCCTCTGTACCAGTTTTTATATATATATGTGTGTGTGTGTGTGTGTGAATACCCCACTGGCTGATATGTTTATGTATGTATATGATTGGTTGTCATTTATAGATTTTTTTCAACTTTTTAAAATGTTTTTTTCCCCTCATACTTATGTTATTTAAATGTTCTTTATACTGTGTTGTATGATGATGACCATGACGAACACATTGGTCTCATGAAAATGTTTGTTTTTTTGTGTCACAAGTGTTGCTGGATTGTCGGTTTCACGTACACAGCCCCCCTAAATTGAAGATTTGAAAGGTCTGAAGGGAGGTGGTTTCAGACGCTGTTTGATGATCCTACAAGTACTTTGTTTGAAGCATACTGACGCCTTTAGGTTTTTTGTGGTTTTGTCTGTTCACATAAAAACAACAGAGCAGGCAGGAGAGAGGAGACAAAGGAAAATAGATAACAGGACACTGTGCATTCTGTTTATCCAGCTTCCCATGCAGATTGGCATACTGTACTGTGCACTCATGCACATGCTTGGCTGGCTGTTAGTGCCAGAGCCATGCGGAGGGAAGGTTGCAACGAGCACAGGCAGGCATCAACTGGGCATCAGCCGAGCACTGTGGATACAAACCAATTCAAAGGAGGCAATACTGGGAGTGTTACGGATATTGAATGCTGTCATGTCTATTTATATTTCTAATTTAAAAGGTTAAATGTTATGCTGCTGAGGAAAGGATATGCTGCCTGCACCAGTTGTGTTAATGCAGAAATGTGTAAACAGAGCTTGACTAGGTGGCAGCTGCAGTAGTTGGAAGGAGGTCAGAGGGTCATGCTGGGTGTCAGTTAAATGGTTGTTGTGTTCGACACAGGAAATTAAATAGCCAGTCCTGGAGAGGAGCTCTGTTCATTAGAGCGTCAAAACACGCAGCAGCACTGAAAGGTCAAGAGCTGAGCTTCGTTTGTGGTTTCCATTTACGTGTGTGTGTGTGTGTGTGTGTGCAAGATGCCCCAGTGCAATGATGACCATTCACAAGTGGTCCATCAGTGTGCAGTAGCAGCAGGCAGCAGGTGGAGGGGTTCAAGCAGCCCAGGCCACATGCCAATAGCCTGAGTATGAACTTGGCAGTGCCCGACTCCAACACCCCCTCAAGCAGACATACCTTCCTGTGCCATTGCGGCCGTGCTGGTGGTAGCGGCAGGGCTGGTATGCTGCCGTCCCACTATTGGACAGAGAGGGATTCAATGTGGAGGCACAGGTGGGACAAGAGCCTCACTAAAGCCTGACAGCCTCTTAATTTTCTGGATTTCTTAAAGTTTAATAAACTTCAGAGTATCAGACAAAAATGACAAAACTCAGGTTTCCAGAAAGTGTTTGGATCAAGCGGGCACACTGATCCTGTGAGCTGTTACCCATTTAACATTTAACAACTTTAAAGACAAGATTTTCTCTGATACTCCTTTTTCTTAGGATGACGTGAAGAAGCAGACAGTAAAATCTTCTCAGCACCAAAATACCCGCGCCCCGAGAATTATTAATCTTATTTCCGCAGACATTGACTTGATAAACATGCCTACAGTTATGTATAAAGCAGTCTAGATCAATCTTGACCAGTAGAAAGTAGTTGGCTGTAATCCACAGGACCTGCTTTACTTACATGAAAGCATATAAACACAGGGCCAATAGCATTAATGCATTAGCTTGCTAGACCATCGTCTAGCCCACAAATTGGGTGTTCAATCAAAAGTGCACCATGTTTTGGTGATCAAACTGCTTACGAGAAGGAAATCCAAGCCAAACCCCTGAAGTCAGAAATCAAAACTGCAGACAAAGCTGACAAGCAAATGTCAACGGGAATAGAAATGTGCAGTTAAGGAAACTAGATTCAGGCCAAAGAAAAGAAGTAGCAGAACAACAGTGATATGTATCATTTGGCCTCTACAAGATATCAGATCAGGAAAAAGTGATTGCCTATAAAGTGTATACAACTTCAAACTGAAATCTCTTTATGATTAGATATATTAGATATAATGAAAAAACTTCTCTAAATGTGTATGGCTTCATTCAAATATGTGTCATCAACAGCACTGGGCCCCATTTGAAGTCTATGGACCAAATCAAATTGTTGTCTCTTCATGTGTAATTAGTATCACTGCCAAAGCTCACCTGAAAAGTTCCTGGACACCAGCATTGTTGTGAGGATAGCTCCCTAGAGAGACACAAAAATCAACATTATACAGATTTGTGTTATACGTGTGTGTGTGTGTGTGTGTGTGTGTGTGTGTGTGAGAGACTGTGTCCACACTCACTTTAAGTTTCCTCCTGGCGTTGAACTTGCGCAGACACTCCACAGTCTCTTGACGGTGCATCATGGAGGCCACAGTGGAGCGTTGCTGTATGTAGAGGAGAGGAAACAACATTATAGATAAGCCAAACTTCAGTGTAACACCATGTCATTGTACTGTGGGAAGGCACTGCTTTCACTCCTATATAAATAGATTCTAAATGACAAGGAGTCCTAATGAATGAAAATAATGCACAAGGTGGAAGCAAATGGCAAGTCCATTATTTTCGACATTAGGACACCTCCCAGTAATATATTATTGTGCCATGACCACCATCATCCATAAAATGGATGATGATTTAAAAAATGCAACATAATTTGTTGGAAGATGGCACAAACATCTATACCAGTATTTTACATGCTGGAAAAGATTTCATTTGATGTGAAAACCAAAGAAGATGTTGAATGTGACTTACGCAGACCCAGGGATGCTTGAGGGCCTGGTCGGCAGTGATCCTTTTGGCAGGGTTAATCGTTAACATCTGATTGATCAGATTCTTGGCCTCGGGGGTCACTGTGTCCCACTCTGGAGAAGGAAACTGAAAGAGGAAGAAAGGTTAAGAATCTATATCACTGTTTTTATGCTTTCATTGAACATTTTATCATGGAACAACTGGCTTAACACACATGCATATGCACTCATATATACTTATAAATTCATATGCACATGTCTGGACCAGCCAGATTTACTAAGGATTTTGTGCCTGTTTTTCAGGCAGAGGTTGGTTATGTATTCCAGTTTAATTCACTAAGGTCACGCAAATGTCAGTCTTGCGGGTCACATAAAGCAATAATCTTGATAGATCACTGGGACAAACGGTACAAATGCGAGATCACTTCAAATGAAAAAAACAGCTGAATGCTGAATACATAAAGTGCTTAGGTGCAGAGATCACATGTGTAAATTCAGGCTACTAATTGCTGTGCAAACAAAAGATACTTACTTTATAAGATAATATAAGAAAGACATATAAGATATTTATTTGTCCTCTGAGTAGGAACTCAGAGCAGGCCTGAAGGTAGGAGCTCAAACTCTGAACACAAAATCTGCTTACTGCGGACAGGCAGTTTTGGTTTGTGTTCATTAAACCTGAATTTGAACTTGAACATTAATAAACTATAAAATCACTACAGGCTGCAACTGAACTTTTCTATCTTTTATTAAGATATTTACGAGTGCATCTGACTGCAATTACCTCAGTATTAACATCCATATCAACGCAATTTTCTTAGTAAATCTGGCCATCAGATTATCTGGACAATGCATGGACACTAAGAAATAAAATGTGTTGTGTAAGTGCAGTGGCTTTATTGTTACTATATTCTGGTTGTTTTTGTATAAAACATGTTTTACTTTCTTTTTTTTAGTTTGGAACATGCATAATATGTGGAGCAGTGCAATTATTTGTCTTTCTTTGATGGGCCATTTCAATGGTATGACACAAATATAAAAAAAATGTATTAATTGATTCTATGTTGAAGGAAAAAGCTGAGTGATTATTGGCTAAGTCAGGGGATTCGAGGTATCATCATGACAGTGATGAAGAAGTGCACATTATTACAAGTGCTTGTCACAGTCACTTCATATCAATGCTCATATTATGCACATTCATTAGATGCGGTTGCTTCAAATTATGGAAATTAATACGGGTAATAGATTCCTATCTCCCAGAGGACTATGACAAGATCTGATAAATAAACCTGTTGCTCACTTTTTTTCTACAGCAAGATTAAAATTGTGCAATAACAAGTAGCAAGCAATTAAAAACTAAAATTAAATTTCTAAATTACTTGCACAACAGAATTCAGAATGTGTTAATATGACGAGACTTGAACTGAAGGTGTCCTGTAGGGCTCATCTCGAGGCTCTGTGCTTGTTTTCCCCATTCACATAAATTATGATTAAGGTTATGTATTAGTATTCAAGTTTCGGGAACACAGATGGAGCTCTCTAACAGACTCTATAGACCTTAACTCTCATCTTCATGGATCCAGCTGTGGAAATGTATATTATACTGAATTTACCATGTGAGCTGTTGTAGTTGGTTACAGGTAATTCCACCACCATCAATATTTTTTCCCCAGCCTTTATTAGCAAAAGGCCTTTATTTGTTCGTGCTGGCCACACCCTTATTATTTGAGACTCAGCTATTATTTGAATACAGACTTTTAGAGAATTTAGTATTTAATTTTGTATCTTTAATGTGAAAGGTGTTCCTCGTAGTGAATATTATAACCTAACTGTAGTTCTCCTCAGCTCTACAGAGCTTTATAGCCTCTTTCAGCTAATTTTTTTGGTTTTACGGCCTGAAACTTTACTGTTTTGGTTCACTCTCACCGCCCTCATCAGCATCTTTTTCAGCCGCAGCTGTTTTCAACAAAAAAGCACTAAAAACCCGCTATACACTAGCTGCTCAGCACCAAATGTCAGACAGACAAAGTGACTAGAGACTGGCTGGTGAACATAGTGGATCATTTAATAACTATACAGCCAAATATATTTTCCTCAGCAGTCGGTAGAGACCAAAAACAGTATTTTTCATAAGAGTATAAGACTTACATTCGCCACACACATTCGACTCCACATTAATGCTAATGTTGCTCTGTGTTCAGCACCTGACGTGGCAGTGTAGCGGAGTTACAGAGCTCAGCTTATGCTCACAGAACTAGAATTACAATACATTAAATAAATATGCTTTAAGTTTCACCATCAAACAGGGCTCTATGGGTTTAGAGAATCTGATGCCTGCAGTTAACTGTGTGCTTATAGAAAATAAACATGTAGTCATAGTGATATTCTCTGTCCACTTACCATGGCCAGTAACCATGCTGGCCTTCAATGTTGCACATGTAACCATTAAGATTTATTCTATGTCATGGTCATGTCATGTCAACAGTTTCCAGGCAAACTGCATTGAACTTCTGCACACAAACAACACACACGCAGCTCACACATACAGATGTAAAGGAAGGTAACTAGAAGAATATAAGAGAGAAGTACTCACATCATATGCACCCGCCTTGATTTGTTGGTACAGTTTGTGTTGGTCCTCGTCCCAGAAGGGAGGGTAGCCCACCAACAAGATGTACAGAATCACACCTGACACACACACAAAATCTATATAAACATACAGTATATAAAACCTATACAAAAAGCATGTAAAATGTAGTTTCAGAGGCATACTCTTCCTAATGAATATTAGTGAGCATATGAATGCAGCAGCATACATGCATACAAAAAGACAGAAAAGGTGAAATCTGACTAACTGACCACATGCCCATATGTCCACTGGCTTGCCGTATGGATCCTTTCTCAAAACCTCTGGGGACAGATACCCTGGAGTTCCTGCAAAACCTGCAAAAATACAAACATACTTCTGTGAAATTTATCTTGAACTCTATGAAAATAGCTATTTTTATGATGACACAATAATGAGTATTCTTACCGATTACTGTGTGATTTGAGCAAGACTACGGGTTCATAAGCCTTTCAGATCTCTGAATCAAGTGTTACAAAAAGCTTTTCATTTGCGTGTATGTGTGTTTTGGACAAATGAGCACAATGACATTATCTCAACATTTCTCCTTCTCTTTACTCTCCTCATCTTCCTCTTGTTCTGTTTCCTTTTCAAGTTTTAACTAGATACAACAATTCAGTACAATCCTATTTATTGCTGTTTTGAATGTAAAACAAATATTCACAATAATACCTTAATATAACTAAACTATAAACACAACAAAGGTGTTTAAAATGTCTGTTCTCAATTCACACACAATTGTATTTGACAGTTCTGTGTTCAGTTCAGAGTCCTATATTTATTTCCCTCAGGACAAATTTTGATTATTTACACATATGCTCTGATTAATTGCTTTTCTCTTATACAGTAACAAAAACAGCATATTATTATCATAATGTACTGAAACACAAACTCTAGCTTGCTACTAATTTAAATACAGAAAATAAGGCTAAAAATTCATATTGTTAGAAGAGTGTTATTTCTTACCAAACCATGCCTGTTGGTCTCCCTGCACCTCGATGGCTAGACCGAAGTCTGCAAGCTTCACCGCTGCTCCCTTCATCTTACTGGCCAGGAGGAGGTTCTCTGGCTGCAACACACAGAGACAAATAGTTCTTTAGGATGAAACATTTTCACTCAGGCTGCAACTAGTGACTGTTTTCAATATTCCTTTGTCGATTAGTTTTTTTCTGTAAAATGTCAATGTCAACACACAGACAAAAGTGAGGACTTAACATTTCATAGTTTGTCTGGCAAACACTCAAAAAAAACCCCAAAGCTTTTCCAGAAAATCCTCAGAGACAATCAGTCATTTAATATGAACAGTTTGTTATATTTATCCTTGGACAAATTCTATGAAGTTCTGCATGGCACAAAATAAATTGTAGCACAGTTATGAGCAAAAAAGAGGAAAAAACATTTAATTAAGGGCAAAAGAGATAAGCATGTACCCTCCTTCAAGAAATGTTCTGTCTGTCTGCATGACTGGATCAGCTGCAGGAGCACGATGACATCTACAGTAGTAATGAGGCATGATTTGGTCAAACAGGCTACAAAGGCTTCCCCCAAAGGAAAAAACCTTTTCAGTCAGCTGTCACAGAATTTAACAGCATTTTGACACTGTCCCTCTGATCATGCAAAAGTCAGGACTTGGCAAAGATAAGGACATATTAACTGTATTTTGTCTGTTTTGTCTTAACTGCTTCCTCACTTGCGTCACCTTACATCATCCTCTCAACTTAAGGAAGAGATGAGAGGAAGAAGAAACTGAGGAAACACGTCAGGTCAAGTGTAATCCGACGTGAGGTCAGTTACTGATTATGGTTGCACAGATATTTTAGGTATTTCTTCTATAATATAAGGTGGACCTGTTTTTTTCTTTGCACAGTGGCTCAGTGGTTAGCACTGTCACCTCACAGCAAGAAGGTCCTGGGTTTGACTCCAACAGCCAATTTTGCTCTTTCTCTGTTGAGTTTGCAGGTTTTCCCTGCCCCAGTTCGGCTCCAAATGCTGTATGAGGAATGGCAAATCCTGGACAGAGGAGTTTCTGTGGGCTAGACAAGGTGCTTTCTGCAATGTGATTGTTCACTTGTTCTTGAAAGCTCTTTCGGTTTTTGTGTTTTCATGTTTTCGGATTTCTCCCGCCAAAATTTTTAGCATTAATTCACCAAGTAAATCTGCAGAATTGAAGAGTTAAGGGAAGTGTCCAGGATGTACTGTATGTTAATGCTGGTGTAAATGCATGCACAACACACTGCAATTGGAATACAATTGAATTGGACTTTGATGATGATGACTAAAACACTATGACTAGGGGCAATATGTACAGTGTGACCTCGTTCTTAAGATATCCGTTAAACAAGCTGAAAGGTGACGTAACTCTGCATGTCTCAAGCTGCCTGTCAAAAAGCCACTGATTTCCCCTTCCTCAGCAAATGAGAAATAGGAAAAAGGAAAGCCCATACAGCAGCATCGCTTCAGGATGCTCTTGTTAATTATTACCTTCTTATAGTATAAATAATGTTAGCCTAGTGAACAGGGTTACCAAAAAGTAGCCTATGGATACCTTTGAGTGTCTCCACCTGTCACATGACCCTCGCTTTGCACCTCGTAGGGGTTTAGTAGAGAATATCCTGCATCGTTTCCCTAGACCTCTGACCTTTTTTTCTGCCAGCTCTTCCAACCTAATTTGCACATTCACTTCTGATCACAATGCAGGCAGAATTGAGATAACTTAACTCTCCAGGTGTCCAGTCTTCAGGTGTAAATGCAACGGCCCGTGAACAGCTGTAATCATCCATAAAACATACCCAGATAACAGCATGTTAATACCAGATGTAAACAGGGTTTATATGTGCGTTAGTGCTGATGGACTGGTACCCAGTGAATGCTGGGACAGGCTCCAGCCGCCTGTGACCCTGAACAGGAAAAGCAGTTTGGAAAATAGATGTTTTTCTTTAACAGTGTGGCCCTACATTCTAGACTACAAGTCACAACTGGCAGGCCTTATGTGTGCATGTTAATGTGTGTGTCTTGAGGGCAAAAGTCTTTGCAGTGCCGTCCTCATTGCCTCAAATGTGGACAGATAGATGAATGTCTGACACTTGTACCAACTGCCTTTGTGCCATTGGTCTGTTTCTTCTCATCAGTCAGTCTCGCTCTCTCTCTCTCACTCCATCTAGTTATCTATCCATCCCTCCCTCCTTCCTCCAACCATTTTCCCGGGCAGAGCTGAAACAATCGGAAAGACAGAAAAGGGGGAACAGCACAGGGACAGAGAGCTGGAGCGAAAGCAACAGAAGAAAAGAGAGAGAGACAGATAGAGACAGATAGATGGGAGGTGGCATAATGAGCCCCTATGCTGGCGCTGCAGCAGGCGGGTGACCTCACCCTACAGTTACCATGGCAACCCAGCCTGCCAACAGCATTCAACTCTTTCTAATTCTTGTTTTCCCTTCAGTGAGTAGCCCTCCCAAGATGACAAAAATATGACGTGTGTGTGTGTGTGTGTGTGTGTGTGTGAGGTCACACCTCTCCATGGTACGCTTTGTTGACATTATTTGTATTTTTATGACTCTAATACCGATGTCACATTTGGCAGCATGATTCCCAGGAAGTTCTTGGAAAAAAATAAATCAACTCAGATATTTTCTTTTTAGCTGTTAGATTACTACCAAGAATCTTTCTCAGAGGAATGAACGCCTTAAAGGAGTATTCATTGATTTTTCTGGTCACTTGGGGGCAGCTGTAAACACAACATTGAGTTATAATCATTTATAAAGTTGTGGTGGCTAATATGTTGCCTATTTACACATCCAGCAGATACGGAGCAACATTAGCATTAATTTGGAGGTGTGTTTCTGGCCACTTGAGTCCAATATTCACTCTCCTTTAAACTTTAGTTTGGTCTCTACCAACTCTGACTCTGGAAATGTCTGGCTCTTTAGCTGCTAAATGCTCCTCTATGTTCACCAGTTACTTGCTAACTTTGCCTGTCTGTTGGTTGGTACTGAGCAGGTAGTGTACAGCTTTTTCGCTGAAAAATATTTGACATAACATAATAACAATGTATCAAATGATGATGCTGAAAACAATGTGACAATGTGAAAGGGGTCGCTCATAGTGATGAAACTAGAGAGAATTATCACCTGAATCTGCAGCTCCCCTCAGCTTTACAGAGTTTTGTATCGAGTTTCTGTCTGGCCCACAACTTTACTGTATTGGTTCACTATCACTGCTCTCATAGCATAATTTCTGGCCACAGCAGCAGCTGTTTCCAGTGAAAAAACTAAAAACCCACTGTACACTACCTGCTCAACACCAAACGGCGGGACAGACAAAGTTAGAGACTTGCTGGTGAACATGGTGGAGCATTTAGCAGCTAAAGAAACAGCTATTTCCCTCTGGAGTTGGTAGAGACCAAACACAGAGCTAAAACAGAGTGAATATTTGACTTACATTCATCAGGTGGCCAGAAACACAACTCCAAATGAATGATATTGTTGCCATAACTGTTGGATGTGTAAATAAGCAAATGTTTGCTAACAAGTTTGCCATATTAACTCAAAAGGTGATGTGTCAATGCTGTGTTCACAACTTGTTTCTGCTGCTTGTAAAAAAACAGTTATTGCATTCTTTTCCACTCTGACAGTTTTGAGATATATTCTGTATCAGCTCTTCATTGCAGCTATTATTACTGTAAGTCGCTTTAGGCAAAAGCATCTGCCAAATGCATGTGATATATTATGATGTTTAAACTGAGTCAAATATTACAATCCAAGGCTATGTTTTTATGCTGCTTCATTCAATCAAATGGAAATATTAAAGATGTATTGTGCATAATTTTAGACACATTTTCCCCAAATTCAGCCTGACATATTTGGTATTTTTGGAAATTTTGGGATCTCTACTAGAATACAAAATACATTTCGGTGGGTCTGAATAATATTTGGCTGCACAGAGAGAGTTTGTAAGTAATGATGCAGCACTGATGAAGTTTGAATACATTAAAGAGAGTTGTACTTTTTATTTATATAGCGCTTTTCACAGACATAAGTCACAAAGTGCTATAGTCATGGGCAAAGTGGGATCTAGGTTGTTTTTCTTTAATATGGGCTGGATAATTGCATGCTTAAAACAGGAAGGGACACAACCTGTAGACAAGGAACAGTTAACAATAGCTAAAACAGTAGGGCCAATAACTGGCAAAACTTTTAAAAATAGAGAAGATGGTATTACATCCAGAGGGCTAGAGGATAGCTTCATTTTCATAATCACAGCCATCAAATCTTGTAAGCTAATAGGTTGGAAAGAGTCCAGAGCAGTAGGAGATAGAGAGGGGCTAGAGTTGGGCAGGGAAGTCCCAGGATGAATACTGGACCTAATAGCATGTACCTTAACAACAAAGAAGGTAAGGAACATGTTACAATCATTGATAGAAAAACATGGTAATGTAGAGGGCGGCGGTGAAACAATGTTTTTAATGGTGTCAAATTAAATCCTAGGATTTCTTTTTGAAGAAGAAATTAAATTAGCAAAGTAAGCAGTCCGAGCTTCTTTTACTAATGAATTAAAAGAATATTGGAGATCTTTGAGATATAGGCAATGCACTTCTTGCCCAGTGGCTTTCCATAGCTGTTCAGTACTGCGACACTTCCGTCTCAGGCAGTGGACAACGTCTGTCATCAACGGAAAAGTGTTGCAGATAGCCCTAGTCCTAATCTTAAAAGGTGCCACTTTGTCCAGCAACATGGAGCAATGCTCATTAAAAGACTGTGTTAATTGCTCTACATCTTTAAAAATTGTATAAATATCACAGTTAAAATGTGCTGAGAACTGATCATCTGTACTCTCAGTAATAATGCGGGAAAGCAATGTTCTTTTAAGACACAAAGAGATGTAAGTCATTTCTGTCTTCTGCCCTCATCGTCTATCATCATTATTGTCTTTCTAAAACTGTTCCCCCTCCACTTTGATACTGAGAACCATATGCAAGCTAAGTCTACTTACCCTAGAGTAATGGTTTAATCTTACTCTGTCACATAAAAAGTAACAGACCAGATTTTTAAGTAAACTATTTAAGTTTGGGACTCTGAACTCAGTATTGGCAATAACAAAAATGTGGTGCAATTATCCAGGTGTTTAAATCTCAGCTCAATTTGCTGTCTTTATTCACCACATTATCAAAATTAAATAACACAGTTAAGGAGGTCAGAGTGCTGTTTCTGTTAGAGGTGAACGGTTGCGCTGCGGGGGAAATCGTCACTGGCCGTCATCTCACTCTCAGACCCACTATAAATAGCAGCTGGTCTGCTCCTCAGCAGTGCAGGAGGGGAACGGATAGGGAGGGAAAGAGAGAAGAAAGGAGGAGAGGAAAAAGGGGGATAGAGGTAAAATGGGAGGGGGTATAGACGTAGAGGAATATGCGAATAGAGAAATAAGGAGAGAAAGCAGGTGAAGAAAGAGAGGGATGACGCTCACCTCTTCAGTTGTTCTTAACGTCACAGTGTGACGTCTGCGCAAGTGTGTGCATGTGTGTGTTTAGACCTGTTGTGAATCTCCACAAATGGGGTGACTGTGGCTTAGAGGTAGAGCGGGTGGTCCACTAATCAGAAGGTTGGCGCGTCGATCCCAGCTTCCCCCAGCCCGCATGTCTAAGTGTCCTTGGGCAAGATAATGAACCCCAAATTGCTCCCAAGTGGTCGGAAGACTAGAAAGGCTATACAAGTACAGTCCATTTACAAATACCTTTCATCTTCATTCACACAGTATATAAGAGATAGTATTAAAGGTCCTCCCATATTCAGCACTGGTATATGATAACTCACCTTGAGGTCCCTGTGCACAATGTCATGCTGGTGGATGTGACTGACGCTCTCCAGGATCTGATTGATGCAGTGGCTGGAGGAGAAGGATGAGAAACCAAGGAGAGACACATCTGTCAATCCACAACAGCTGTATGACAATGGAGTATACACTGAATTAGAAGAAAAAGCATTAATTGACAAAAACTAAACACAATGTCCTGATGATCAGTCCTTTGTGTACATTTTGAATGGACACATTAGTTTGTGAATTCATGACATGAAAGTTAAGGCAAATCCAACAATATAAATACAAGTCAACTTATGCTCAACTGTGCCCAGCAAGGTCAAAAACCCTGAGAGGAAATGTGAACTGGGAAGAGAGACATGCTGAGACAGGCTAAGGAAAGAAGGAAAAGACAGAAGAAAACAAAGAAATATGACAAATCAACAGAGTTGAAGAGAGGAGCAAGTAAAAGATCAGTAAAAAGTTCCCGCTGTGCACACTTATCTTGTCAATATAGCAAGTCGATGGCAGCCAGCTCTTCCATAGGCCACAAAATGTTGAACATTTTAAACTTAGCTACTACACTGGCCAAATGTATTTGTGCACCCAGAGCCTGACCTCAACTCTAACACCTTTGGGATGAACTGGAACGCCAGCTGCAAGCCAGGCATTATCACCCACCATCAGTGCACGATTTACCTAAGGCACCAGTATACTCGCTCAGAACTGCTTGTCAGACAGTCAAAAGGCTTCAGAACCCCCACCACCCCACACACACCTTTGTTCTAGCAGAACCCGACCCTAATGCTCTTGTGGCTGAATGAGAGCAAATACCTGCAACCAGGGGCCTGTTTCGCCAAATTTTCAAACGCACCTGCCATGCGTCACACTACAACCATTTTAGATCTACATGTAGTTGGATAGGAGGTTAAGTGTTATATGTGGGAGAAAAGTTGGGTACATTTTTATGTGAATGAATGTGTGGATGGAAGTGGAGCAGGCTTTACATTAGTAAAGGTGAAGTCAGGGTCAGCAGCAGGAGGGTGTACAGAGACAGATTTTGTGGTTTCCTCTCTGCAAGACAGAATCAAAAGAAAAGCTCCTGGCATTTTGTCCAAATTAGGCAAAATTTTATTCTCCTCCTTATTTTTGCATCTAATATGGTGTTCAGCAGACTATCACTGCTGTCCTTACTCACTTTAGCATTGTACATTCCCTCACATTTTCTCTCTTGCCCTGTCTCCAGTACTCTTCACCTCATATCTCTCCTGCCTTTCCTCCCTCTTTCCTTCATTTTTTTCTGGCTCAAATGGAGTCTTTGATGAAGAATCACCTGTACAGATCAATATCAGAAGAGAACTAATGCTAAACGTGTCCTCTAGTCAACCAAAAGTTAGAGCCTGGTAGCCCTGACTAGTTTTTTGGTAGTTCTTTTTACTGTTCTCTATATTTCTCACACATTTCTAGCCATAGATGTTACCTTAGTAATAATTTTAACTGTCCCATATAATGTGGTTGTATGAAACTGAAGCTTTATAAATATCATTTATAGCTGGTATTTATATGTGGCTTCAACTACCAGTGCAAGGTGAGGCACTTAAACTGGCTGTACATACATTTGATGGGCATAATAACACATGATTTCCTTCTGTCATGGTCATGTCATGATGATGATCAGAAAAACAACTCAAGGAGGATGTCGTCATGTGTGTCAATGGTGGTGGCTCGCTGGGCTTTGAAAACATTAAAGTTTTTGGTACCCAGGATTCTACTTTGTTCACCCATGCGTATGATGCCCATTAGTGTAAAAAAGAAAGTGTTTGAAGCTGCCTTCACTTCTGCTATTTTGTATGGATGTGAGGGCTTGGCTTTAGGTGTCTCTAAAATCCATCGAGACCATCTACATGGCTGCAGTAAAAGCTTTGCTTGGAGAGAGAATCTCCACACCCAACTTGACCCGTTTATAAGAGGCAGGGCTTCCATAAGGCTTTAGTAAGAGACAAACAAGTTCCTCAGTAAGATGAAGCATCAGCTTGATATGCACAATGATCCATTGGGTTATGAACTCTGATTGACTTGAGATATAAGAATCATGTAATCAGCTCTCACCTGGTACAAGTGATGGAGATAACAGATTATATCAGTGCTGTAGGAGGGTGGGAAAAAAGGGTACAAGCAAAGCAGGGAAGCAAATATAAGTTTGTTGTGAACTAAACTCAACTGTCCATCTGCTGTATACAAATAGTAGACTCTATATTGACGATCATTTGAGAATTACAAGGTTTGCAAGGTTCCGCCTGTCATCACACAGCTTGTGTACTGTACGAGGAAGATGGAATCGTAACACATCGTAACACCTGTGGTAGAAATGCCCCTCTTTATGGCCTCATTCTTATAACAGGGTGGTATCTAGGCCAGTGTCAGGGGGGTTGCTAAGCTGATACCATACTGTATTATGTGCATTGTTTGTGGCGTCCTCTTCCTGGTACCAGAAGGTAATAAAATACATTCATATAAGATCAACGGAGACTGACCAGAGAGTTTTTCTTTATTCATTACCACCTGAACAACACCTTTGCACATGGTACTGGCATACAGAATGAAAGACATGTATCATTATGTCCGCAGACTCATGAGATTCAAGTAAAATCGACCATAACTCAAATGATCTTAGTTCACTGTTTGTAGGCACAGACAAGAAAGTCTTAGTTTTGTTGCATAGTTGCCTGAAAAAGCTACATGGAACATGACTGTTGTTCATCATTAATGTGTTGACAGAATTGTATTGTATATGTAATGTTTGGACCTAATGTTTTTATTTGCTAATGTAGTTATTTTATATAGTTTTATTGTGATGGTTAAGTCAGTAAACTAACTAACTGCCACATGACTGACCAAAATGTGCTTGAGCATTAGATAAAGTTTAGTCTGCACAATCCAGGCAGGTAATGTGCTGCAGTGCAAAAAACAACTGCAATGTCTGACAACAGGCACAGAATGAGTTTTAAAAACTTTGTCATTATTTATTAATGGAATTAAATTTAAAAGCCCTGAGTCACATGGTCAAAAAAAAAAAAAAGTGTATACCGTGTACTGAAAACAACCTCAAAGAACTCAATTGCTTCTGCTACTAAAGCAAAAGTACATTAACACCAATTAATATTAACATTTTGTGCTTTCATAACCCAACTTTACTGCTTTGACAGCCTGAAATTTTACTTTGGTGGCCTTGACTAGGAACACATAACATGCACTACATAGCATTTTCACATGTTAGCATGATGACATACTGTACCTGGCATCTGCCTCGCTGTAATACTCTCTAGCAACAATGTCCTCAAACAGCTCTCCTCCAGTGACACTGCAGACATACACACAGACAAAATAAAGACTTGATTATTTCTCTTTTCTGTCAAAGAGACAAATGAAGATCCCTCTCACAAATGGAAAAAATACAAGCTACACACAACATCATGACAATACCGTTCAATGGCTTTTCTAAAAAGGACAAACTCTTGTATGATAGGTGGTACAGCTGTAGGTCTTTGAGGAAGGTTATGTTGATGTTAGTGGTGACACATCCTCATGATCCAAGATGTTCTGTGTATGTGTAACATGTGCTCTAACTGGTGCTGATAATACAAGCCTTGACAAGACTGACTTGTATGTCTGGTTTACTTGTAGCTCAGATACAAAACTGATGGCAGTAAACTAGAGCTTGGCCTGAAACTTTCAGCAATACCTATTCAGCACTATTTTTTATGTGCTGAATTCTACCCAACACAATCTGATACAGTTAAATGCAATCACATTTCAGTGGGTGAAACACAACTGTCAAGTATACTAAAGTAAAATGTGCAGCAAGATGGCTGTAACTGTGAAAAACATTTAAAGTAATTTGCCTGCAACTTAAATCAGATAATAAAATGTGATATTTAACACATGCTATTTGTTTTCAATCCAGTCCTAAGATTCCCATTAGAATATACAGTACATGTTACACAAGTGGCAGAAATAGAGTACTATTACAAAAGAAGACGTGAAAAGACAACCATTTTTATTTATGGGGTAAACATGGTGAAAAGGGATTATTAAACACCTTTATGAAAGTACTATTAAAATAGGTCTTAATTTAAGAGTAGACTGATGCTTTCTATCTTGGCAGCTCAGTGGAAAAGCTGATGTACTGTACTGCTGTGAATGGTGACGGTCATGGAAAATAAAAAAGGGACAACAATTTCAACTTGCTTGTTGCTTAGGTGAAGGAATTCATCCTGGAGCAATACTCCGGCCTGAACCTGTGACCTGTGTGTGTGTGTGTGTGTGTGTGTGTGTGTGTGTGTGTGTGTGTGTGTGTGTGTGCACGTGTTAATGTGATTTACTTACAGGTCAAAGACAAGGTAATGGAAGCCTTCCTCTGAGATGCTTTCATGGAGTCGCACTAGTGAGGGAGAAAGAAACAGAGCGAGAGAGAGACGTCTATTAGAAATCAGTGAATTAAGTTAAGACGACTTTGATAAACTATCTTCTATATGGACACTCTTTATGAACCATCAGCTTGAAGGAATTTTTTCTGTGTGCATATGAGTGTGTGGGGGGCAAGGGGGTTAAAATTACTTGTGCCATATAAGCAGTGTTGCATAGTAACGCGTTAAAGTAATGTGATTTTTTCAGGAATGCGACTCGATAATTTCAAAGTTATCTTCACATGTTGTGTGTTCTTAGCTGGCTTGCCAACGTTTGTCAGGGATAAGAGTTGGAGGGTGTGTGAACCACGCTTCTGAGGTCAGGTGTGTGCAGTCACCAAGGCAAAACTAGCAGCTGGATGGTCGGTAAATTCCTCCAAATTGTAGGGCTGCCTGCTTGTTAAACCACAATGTCTGGTTTTCTGTTTCTACATGTGTTAAATACAACAGATATGACATGTTGGTTTGGAGAATTTAGAGTTGTTTAAATGCACCTTTCATGGAGCTGGGCTGAGTGTTACTGAGTGTTAAAGTAATGTAACGTTACTTTTGCTGCTGAGTTATTAGTAACTTGCCCAACACTGTTTATAACTAGGGATGTTAATCATCACTGATAAAATAATCACTGTTAACGATTTGTTCGTTAAAGAATATTTTAGAAAAGAAAGTACATAGTTGGCACAACATTATTTATGCATCCCAAAGACATGTAGCTGCTTGATACCTGCAGCGTGCATAACCTGAGTAACCATGATCAGCGTTTTTTCATAAGACAGGAAAGACACAGTAAAAGGTGCCATGCACCATAGCCTAATGTAATTTATGTAAGTCTTTAAATTGTGCAGAATAATTATGTTTAATATTTTTAATTTAGTTTTACCCTTTGTTAAATAATGACAGGTGAAGCAGGAGCAGCATAATTTTCTGCAATGTAATTTATGATTTAAAGAATTTTACTTTTAATGAATACTTATCATTGACGTGGAAGACGATCAATGCATCCCTAATAATAATAATAGTCACTGATCACTGGCCAGTTAAACAAAACACAAGAACCGCACTAAACACAAGTCAGCATAATGTTATTACAGTATGTTCATTCACAACCATAACAAACACACACAAGGTCAAGTGATACACGGTCCTCAGAGGATACAGGGTTTCCAGCAGCACAGGTTTTCCCTGCCTATCTGAAATTATCCACTCCAGGGCTCCACAGTAGGTTTCTAAAGCCCGAGTGCCACCTGGCTTGTTGGCAACCAGGAATCAGCTTTTGGATGACAAAGTTGACAGAACTGTTGCCATATTTTAATCATTCAAAATTGATGTGATACTGGTAATTTCCTTTTAGGTTTTCTCTGTTAAAGAAGAACAAAAGCAGACAGGAAACGTTGCTGTACACACAGGGGGTTAGGTTTTTTTCACACAGGAGGAGTTGGTGCCAAAAAGGACAACTTTAACCAACAGCTCTTGAGTCCAACACAGTTTTGTTTTTTGTTCTTACAGCCTTGTGTCTGCTTGACAATTTATTGCTACAGAGACTAAACAAAGCAGTTTGGTTCTTTAGGGCAGGGGGTTCTAAGTCTGACACTCTGACCCATGGATGTAAGAACAACTATCACTGGATTACTGTGATACTGAAGAAAACGTAAAAACATGATGATTCTCAGGCAAGTTCTGGAGATATAAAAAGCATCTATTTTTCTATGATTTCTTTATTCACGATGGACATCTAAGATATTGTCTGAAAGTGTAAGTCAAGCTGAATCTGTGTATCACGCTGGTGTGTTCAGATTTGACGGAGTTATGACTCAGAAAAGGAGTGAGATTTTTGACGCAAATTGTGACAGTCAGGGGCTAATGGTTTTAAAGTACCTTAACTGCCTCCATGAGCTGCGTGTCACAGCCTCTACAGCCGCTGCTGACTGTGTTGGTGAATGGACCACCAATCTTCCTGTTGTTTTCACACCTGCATGCACCTGTTCTTCCTTTCACCTCACGCAGTATCTTTGGCTCATGTCTCTCCCTCCGACAGACTCAAGATGGACAGTTTCTTTTTAAAAAAGTATCAAAATCGATGCTGCAGTCTTTTTTATTCCATACATTCAGCTGCCTAATAAACTGGCAACTGAGTGTGTATGTCGAGTGAAATACTGCAGCACCCTGACTTTTGACACCTGTCAATGGGCTTGGTCGGAAGGAATGTAGGTAGGTATGTGCTCTGTAAATAAATGGTTCTTTATGGTTAAATATTTGTAGTTCATTAATGTGATGGGGGCACCTTCAGTTGTATTTGTGTGTAGTTAACCCTTATCTTCTGTTTGGGGTCCTAGAGACCCCAGGCTTTCTTTAACCGCTCAAAAAACATACTTAACACTGTTTCATCAGCTTGATACGTCATCACTTTAACTAATTTTATGAGAAATGCTGATAAACGTGATTTTGAACTGGCTTCAGAAGACTGCTACAGAAAGCAGTTGTAACACATGGTTAAATACAATGAATTTTCCTGTGCTTAATATCTGTGACTGGTGCTGACAGTGTTAATGTGACTACACGATAGCGCTGACTTTGTGGATCTACATTGATCTCTCAATCTTCTGTCTGACTGAAATCTGTGGGAGTGACTGAAAATTTTTACTTCTTAACATCTTTTCCTGATCTTCTGAATTAATAAAGCTGTTCCACTAATCCATTGGTCTGCCGGCTCTCATAAATGACTCACCTATGTTTGGATGTTTTAGCAGACGACAGATTCTTGCCTCCCGCTCCAGTTTCTGGTGATCTGAGGAGAGAAAAGAGTAAAGAGGAAACTGTAAGGACACAATGTCATTAACAGGAAGAGAAGCTATTAAGATACTGTTTTTGCTAAACATATGACCTACAGTAACCAAAATACCAGGATAAAAACACTTCTTGGAAACCCACTGTGGGAGTGGACACGGAGAACACAAAGCCAACATAAATGTATAAGTATACAACAACAAGGGCTGCATGACATTCACTAAATCTGACTACAGTTAATGTTGTTCAATAGCACTTTTGCAACATAGCATTTTGGACAGCTTCTTCTACATAACTTTCTAACAGATGTAGTACTAATAAATAATAAATCATTTGTTTAGTTTCTCTAAAGCAAAGATTTTTGCAACCATTAAAACTTTATATCTTCTTTGGAAGGATTTCAGAAAAGCCTGCACTAGTGACTATGTGAAGTGATTAAACATTTTCTTTTAACTGTGCAGCTGTAATGCAAACACACAAACACACTTTATTCCCTTTCTCTCAAATCTCTTCTGCTCGTCCTACTCCACTCAGAACAATAGTTTTCTTCTAAACTTGACATTTTGTGACCAGCATCAAATTGATTTGAACTGGAGGGGACAGCAAAATTGTTTCAGCAGAGACAGGATGTCAAAAAGGTAAGACACACAGCGACCCGGACAAGCTAAGAGGCCAAAACAGTGGCTGTCAACTAATATGAGCTTGCAAAAGTGGACAGACAGACTGCTATATACTGTATATACACACACACACACACACACACAGTCTAGCACAAGCTTTTTGCACTTAGTGAAATTAGTCTTGTGGGTCCGGCCTTAATATAATCGTGTCCAGTTAATGATTCTAATGGCGAGGGGAGGATGTCCGTGTGTGTGTGCAGCTGCATGTTTAGGACAGGCAGATTGGTTGTAGGACAGATACAGTAGATAGATACAGTGGATGACATCTCCTTCTGCAAAGTGTCAGAGGTCAAGTTCATGCTGGACACTCTTGCCACCCACCAGCTGCTGGTCTCAGTGGACAGATGGGCTGCTTACGTGAGTGAGATATGCCTGTGTGTGCGTAGTAGAGGGATACACACTGGACATCCCTAATCCCATCCAAGGCTTTGGGCAGTGTCATGGTGTCTAGATAACCACTAGTGCTGTGACAACAGATCATTTTCAATATATAGGAATCTGCGGATTATTTTCTCCTTTAATCAATTAATTGTTTGACCTTTAACTTTCAGAATATAGTGGAAAATGTCCTAAAAGTTGACATATTCAAACTGCTTGTTTTGTCCGAAATTCATGGATTTTTCAATTTAGTATCAGAGAAAACCAGCAAATATTAATATCTGAGAAGAAGGAGAAAGAGAATTGTTGGCATATTTGCTTAAAAAATGACTAGTGACTAGACTAGTGGTGAAGCCACATAACATATAATAACAAATGCAAATGTTCCTGGTTCGTTTGTATATCTAAGTTCCCAAAAAAATCTCCACATTACCTAGAAATTAAACAATTGTAAAAACTGTTGCCAATTAATTTTCTGCCACTTAACTAATCAATTAATTGTTTCATCTCTAAAACACATTACTACCTACTGTAGCATGCACTCACATACATCATTATACACGTTCCTAGCACAAACACATCTGCATGTACAGTGATCACGAGTGCACAAACACAGTCCAAAGCAGTAGCTACAGGCTTTGTGCAACAGTAAGAAGTGCTCTGGTAATCCTGCTGTCAATGCTGTGAGCAACACTGGCTCTGGCCATAGTTACATTTCCATCTACCTGATTTTTTGCACATTTTCAATGTGCATGAAGAAAACCTGTATTTTCAAAAAAGCCTTAATATCACAAAATGTTTTTGGGCTTAGCAGAGGTTGGAAAAGTTGTCATATTGATAAATAGATGTTGCATCTGTATCGGCCCTGTTACTGATCTTATTAAGTGAATTGGGTAATGGCCAGATGTGAGCGATCCGCATCAAAAACAGTTTTATCATCAATGTCATTATTAGAGTTGCAACGACTAATTGCAAAAACTAATTGGCCACTATTTTGATAATTGATTGATTAATCATTTTAGTAATTATTCAAGAAAAATGCCAAAAACATTTGCTGGTTCCAGCTTCTCAAATGTGATGATTTTATGCTTTTCTTTGTCATATACAGTATGACAGTAAACTGAAAATCTTTGGGTTTTGGATGGTTGATCGAATAAAACAAGAAATTTAAATAGATCACCTTGGGCTGTGGGAAATTTTAACGGCTATTTTTCACTATTTTCTGACTTTTTATAGACAAAACAATTGAGTAACCGAAGAAAGAATTGGCACATTAATCCGTAATGAAAATATTCGTTGGTTGTAGCTCTAATTAGTATAAAAGTCAGAGCAATGGTATTGCAGCAGTGCTCAGTATTGGAAGATACCCTGAGTTGACAAGACCCTGAGTTTAGGTATCAAAATCTATATTGGGAGCGAAAAGTTAAACCTTCATTACCTGCATTATTTTCTACTGTAATTTACAAAGAACCAATAGCTTGCATCAGGTGGTCTCTGACAGTGGTCTAGGACACATACCTGACAAAGCCCAAAAAGATCCTGTGTCTAGGCCCAACCAGGTATTAGATTTAGGGGGCAATCACTTTTTCACACAGGGCCATGTAGGTTTGGATTTTGTTTTCCCTCAATAATAACAACCTTCATTTAAAAACTGCATTTCGTATTTACTTGTGTTATCTTTGACTAATATTTAAATTAGTTTGATGATCTGAAACATTTAAGTGTGACAAACATGCAAAAAAAATAAGAAATCAGGAAGGGGGCAAAGAATTTTTTGCATCACTGTAGCTAACTGAAGAGAAGAGTCTTGTTAAACTTGTCAGGAGAAAATATGTGTGGTGACCAAGTTCAACCCTGATGAGCCATCAGACTAATGTAATGGTTATTGATTGATTAGGAGAGTTTGCAAAATAAAGTGTGAACTCAAACTTGAATGCAAATGGAAGTCAAGACATGGTATCCTAATCAATAGCAGTTCTGGTGGCAAAGCCGTCAATCACTTGGAGGTGCACAGTAAGTAACTCTGTTTGACAATTGTGGCAGCAGTTATAGTCAGAACCAGAAATCCCACACTTTGAGGAAACTAATCACATTGTAATAACAATGTAATCAGAGAACCCAGCCAATAGGGTGGAGGTAACCCAGAGGTTAGAGAAGGCTTCAGTTTGTTCAAATCTCCCGGCTGTAAAAACACTGGCAGGAAAAGTGAAAAGGAAATACTTCCTTCTTTCACAGCAAACACTGAGGGGCCTTTAGAGGCTGTGAAAATAAAGTCCATGACTACCATCAAAATATGTAATTTGTAGTCTTGTGTGCATACAAAGCATTTAAAATGTATGACAATTAAATTATACTTCTGCATTTTACATCGCACCAGTGATCATCTCTCTTTACTAATAATTAACTACAAATTATTTATAGTATAGTAATTGTGGAAAACTAGCATTACAAGCATATAGCTAACGTTATACGTATTCAACAAACCTCGATATTTATCAGAAATCTCAATCTGCTGGTTCTGAACTGTTGTTGTGCTACGTCTTTAGTAGCTATAAGAAATACAGGCAATGAGAGGAGAGGAGCATGGGGCATGATTAGTACCTGACACATAAATCTGAAAGAATTCTGATAATTGAAATGATTTAAAGCAGAGAAAAGCAGTAAATCCACATATCTGAGAAGCCGGAACCAGAGAATGTTTGACATTTTTGCTTGTAAAAGTGCATTGATTTCCTATTAAATCCATTGTCTTGTCCAACCAACAAGCTCCTGCAGGAAAACACAGGGAGGGATTAAAATGCTTCACCAAGTTTGACCCCAAACCTCTGACCCACAGGGCTAAGCCAATCAAGCAGCAGCTTTTAGCCTGCATGTCCCTGTATACAGACATGCGTAGGCCTATGTTCAGTTCAGTATCCATGCTTTAGTTTAGATCTCTCTCTTTCTCAGACACACACACACACACACACACACACACACACACACACAAGCTTTAATCTGACCAGTGTGTTCAGAGGATGAGAAATCAAAGCAGTCTGCAGACATTCCATAACCTTCTTCTCAGAGCCATAATGGGCTATTTTGGCTGCTTGTATTCTTAGGAGTTGGATCAGCCTGCAAAAATAGGACTATTTTTCTATGCCAGCCTGGGATGACGGCTTTATTTTGCTTGTGATGGCAGACAGTCTTGGCAGCTGGCTGCTTAGAAACACTAGAAACTGACTGAGGAGTTTGAATAGAAAGATGAGAGAACAAGTACAGGTTTCAAAAGGACAAACTGTATAGAAACAAGAGAAATTGACTGCAGCTTAACAGAAGCTGATCAGTGTCAAATACAGAAGATAACGGCAGGCTCTTTAAAAGAACCAATACAACCGGTAGAGAGTCATTAGAAGAGAGGGATAGAACCAATGTGATGAACAGGGGTCACCCATATGAAAATGCAGACAAAAATAATCACTCTCAGTCATCATTAGTTGAAGTGTTTTCTTGCTGAAAACAAATCTCATAGCGGCTAAGCGCCACACAGCAACAGTGGCTACAGGGAGAAAAGACGACTGTATGATCATGTCAGTATTTTCAGATTTTTATATTAACGTGAGTACTGTAGCTGTTGAGCTCAACGCAGCTGGCTACATGGCTAGCTAGCCACAAGTACCTCAGCTAAGTGTCTCATAATAGGGCTAACGTTAGACTGCTATATGAGATGACACCCTCAATAATAGTCACGTTGTGGGTCTAAACACTATAATGAGCAGATTTATAGTAGTTAGGAACTTTAATTTACCTTCGACATGACACATTGGTAACATATTGGGATCCCACGACCACTCTGTTCTTAAAGAAGAGCGACCGTCTTTGCATAAGTGGACCAGTCCTCTACAATCAAGTCGCCCTGCATAAACTTATACTGGCCCGGGGCCATTGGTTACGTCGGACCCTGGCCCACTTCTAAATCCCCGCTGATACGCTTCTTTGTTATAACGTTACATTGTTTGAGGGAACTATAACATTAGGTAACTGGACGCAACTGTCAGGGATTGAAGCTGTTATTTTTCTAATTTTGACAATCTAACCGATGTCAACACATTAGTTAAGGTTTTAAGGATTATGACTGTCGGTAGTTGTTGTTGATTTTGTTTAAATATGCAGAACTGTAATTTTACAGGTTATTGTTGTTCAGACGATTAAGCTATAATAGCTAATATGTGCTAACATCAGTGTCCGTTTTTTCCACACTGGCAACTATACAACGTGATACCAACGTCAGACATCTCACACAAAGATAAACAAAACATTCATTTTGGACCTGTCTACGTAAAAATGTTATCAATATAACCTTTAAAATATAATTATTTTGGAAATAGCCTAATTTTCATGTTATAATCATGTTATCATTGTGGTGGGATATAATGGTAAATTATACATAGAAGAAGAACTGGTTCCTACTTGCAGTAACTGTTCTTTCATTTCCTTTGTAGGATTTGAAATAGATAGTGAAAGAGTCAAATTCACGGTCTGCCTTTACCATCCCCACCCACAAAGCCCTTTTACAGCTTTCCAGAGAAATGCTGTGATATCAGTGTCTGCTCCGACAAGATCAACACACAGCACTTAGCTCAGTTGGACTGAGTGATGACTGACGGCGTGGCACATCATCATATTAATTTATCCATCCAGCCCTCCCCTTATTACTATCATCTATAAGCTCTGAACAGACAGGAGCAATGGACGGATGGATGGATGGCTTCTTTCAGCACACATCCGCCAAAAACTATCCATACCCCCTCCCCCATGTACATCAATTAACTTCTGCCTGCAGGGAAAGAGACAGACAACACTTTACAACAAATGCCAACTAACTGAGCACATTGAGAGTAAACACCAAGACCAAAAACAGCCAAAAACACTTGACATTATTTTTTGTATTTTGTTGACAAGTGGTCATTGTTGTGGCATTTTTGCTCTGCACTGTCTGCAGATTTTGTTGCTGGTAACACACAAGACTTCTTCTGCTACTTCCAGTTGCACCATACTTCCTGTCTACCAGATATTTGTTTCCCCACAAAAGACCAACCATACACCAAGTATTTCGCAGAGAGACTTGGCAATGATAGACAGATTTTATAATTTGGCAGCGATACACAGGTTTTATCAGTAGTAGCAAAACATTTATTTACAGTACAGGTTTTGACAGATTGTCGAGATTATAACTGTCATTACTAGTCTTTAAATAGTCAGCGTGTCAGTCTGCAGATCTGTCAAAGTCCCTTCTCCTCAGGGACTGTCAGAGTCAACAAAAGATCACAGTTGCCATGCACCGTTCTTCATCTGCTGATTGGAGCTGACCTGGCAACCTGCACCCTAAGCATAGCAGGATATTAACATCATGAGTCGCCGATTAGACACAACCAGCACACACAGAACAGCTTCTCCATTTTAAAAGAATTTCATCATGAAGCCACTCATGCTGGGCTGCTATTGTTCCTAAGTAGTTGCATACAACTACCCTTTCAACTAACCAGACAATACTGTCACAATACATTGACCATGTTATTGAAGTCAACACAATATGAGTGATTATGAGATACACCATATTCTGCAAAACAGTCATCTACAATATATGACAATATCTGTAACAATATTTGTGTAGTTTAAAATTAAATCAACCCCTGAATTGGCAAAATAATTATTCAAGAAGCAGAAATTAATCATACATTACAATTACAGTTTGAAATTGAATTATTTATGCCACACCCTACCAATGGATTAAGGTTTTTATTTTTACTTTTTAAAATTACAGGTACTACAGTATATTTATTTGCAGCATTATGAAGTGAATTTCTATTTCTATTTCATAGACAGCATAATCTGAGTCTTTAACACACAACAACATGTATGCATGTGATTCAAATGTAAAGTAGCCATAAACTGACTGAACTGAGTTCTAGAGGGCCAGGTTTTGTATGTTTGACTAGGGCTGAACAATTTTGAATAAATATGTAATTATTATTTATTGCAATTATTTTGACTGATAATACAATTGCGATATGATTTGCGATATTAGAGGCAATGATAATTTTTTCATTATCATCATTTTCATTATTCTCATTTTCATTGAAAAACATATTAAAGTGATTATGGTGAGATTTTGGCAGGGATCTGTACCAAATAAAGATGTTTTCTCAAAGACATCTCTGCAACACGACTATATTAATTTAAAATGGTATTTTGACACACATTTCACCTTTAACAAATAATGCGCCTCCTGCGATTTGAAGATTGCCAATGGCCATATAGAGATTTCAATAAAATTTTTATTTATTGTTCAGCCCTATTTGAGAGTATTTCTTATAAATCCCTTATACTTTAAAGGAAACCACGCTAATGGGTTTCACAAATTTGGATGCATGTTGTCTCCCATTAGGCATCCATTGGCTTCCTTTCATTTATTACATTTAGATGATTTTAGATTTTGGGTTTAATTTGATCTGATCCGACTCCACGTGGGATAAAAAAAAAAATTAATTGTTCAAACAAAAAAGATTATTATGGGCTGTGGCTACATTCAGGAGGACAGCATTTTCAGAATAGGCGTGGCGCAAATCCAACATACATATTAATAAACTAGGTGACAGTTGACTGAACTTCAATCTATAGTGCAGATCCACATGCTCCCACAATAATAATAATTATAGGCTAAATGATACGGCATATAGGCATAATATATGTAACTCACATGTTGTCCTAAATATTCATATGGTAGCCAATCCTCCTTACAGAGGAATAATATATTCAAAGGCTGACTTTTTCCTTTTTCCTTGTGAAGACTTTAACATGACCCTGACGTCAGGATGTGGGTGTGTCCTGTTGCAGCTAGTCAAAAATGTTGGCAAGTGAGTTGTTGTGATCTCAAGTGGTCAGAAGCTGCCACAACAGCTGGATGAAACAGAGAGCAGACTCAGAAACAAGCACATGCATGATCGGGATTACACGCTTAAATCTGATTCTGCACTTACCAACATGTGCCTGTGCGCTCTCAAATGTTTATTTGCAGACTGAGAAGTGCTCAGAATTTGTTTTGTGCTCTCTCAAATCTTTTGTCGTCAATATTCTTCCAGACTGGGAGGTAAAGGGGAAAACATGGAAGAGATTTTTTCACGTTTGCTTTTTGTTGGAGGCTGTTTTGTTTTTGGACATGTACTTACACTTCAAGTAGTGAATTGTATTAGAGTGCAACTATGTGCATTTCCGTGGCTGAAGTGTGTGTGTATGTGTTGTTGCACACATCTTTTTTATTCGAGCAAAGCCATTAGATAACCTAGTGATTCCATTTGAAGCCTTTAACGACATTCTAGTCAAGTCAATGAAAACAGTGCTGTGAGCACAACTAAAAGCCTGGCTCTCAGCCTTATTTCCTCACTGCGCACGCGCACACACACACACACACACACACACACACACACACACACACACACACACACACACACACACACACACACACACACACACACACACACACACACAACAACAACACAACCCAAATACACAAAGACCACTTTCGGACGCTCTGATTCCATGAGTCTTTCTCAGAAACAAACACACTGGATAAAACTGGATGTGTCCCTGACCAAAGCTACAACATTGTTTCTGCCCAAATGAGAGAAAATTAACACACTTCGATGATGATGCATTAAAACTTATATGGGATATGGAGCTGCTACCATATAAATTAATGTTATCAGCAAAATGCTGATCACAATTTCCCAGAGCCATAGGTGACATCTTCCAATCACTTGACAAAGATCCAAGTCCAAAACCCAAAGATACTCCGTTTATAATTGGTATTTGTCATCATTTTGTAGATAAATCAATTAACTGATTAATCAAAAAATAAGAATTAGATTAACTGATAACTAAAATATATATTTTATTGAATTAGTGTTTGGTACAATAGTGTAAACCAATCAAGTTTATAACCTCATCCCAAGAAAAGGAAAAAAACTGGATGAACATTTTATAGAAACAAGACATGAGTATATGTTTGAGCATCTTAAAGAGAAAGCTGCTAGATAGATTGACAGTGAGGTAGAGCTTGTTAAACACTGGAGGGTAATGTCTTAAGGGTAAGATGGGATAAAAAGAAGACCAACTGATATGAGATAAATAAGTGATAGACTGACAGAAACAGAAAAACAGACAGAGACTTCGGGTCAGTGTGGCCCAGAGCAGACTATAGAAGACTATAAATAGATCCAATCCTCCTCCGGCTTACAGCCCTGAATCACACTGACCTGGTGCGCCCTGAATCACCAAGCAGAGAGACAGAGACACAATGAGACAGAAAGTGAGAGACGCAGAAACAGAAACAGAGAAAGACTGACAGATGGAGGCGTATAGAGAAACGAGAAAGGCAGAGGAGAGTTTCTGACTGATTCTTTCCCTTCCTGTCACAACTTCCTCCATCAACAAGTGATTCCAGTCAGACATCCAGACGCTGTGAGAGGTCACTCTGGTGTCAGTGGGCCAATGGTGAGGCTCATGTCACCTACTCAAAGTCAACAGCCAAACGACGTAAATACGACAAGGAGGACAGTAATGGAGAAGATGATGCGGGGAAAGATAAAGATGGTGTTGATAATATCACGATTCTGATGACAGTGGTGATAATACCAATAATGGTAATGAAACCCAAAATATGATACTTAAGGCTATAATCGTTATACAACAGTAGTACGCTGGTATTTATTTCATTCTCTTCTATTTTTCAACTATTTATGGCCAGTCCCAATCCAGATAACCCCTCACCTCTTCCACCACCGACCAGCCACTTTTTTCATCCATCCTCTGCAGTATGCTAATAAGACAGAGAGACACCAGTTCTGCTCTACTGGACCCCAGAGACGGACCCTGGTGCACTGTCACAACTCAGCCAAGAGGAAGAAAAGACTAGAAGAAAATAAAGAAACAAGACAGAGTCTGATGGCTGACCATGCCAGTGGCTCTGTGAGGTTGTACTTGGGTAGAGAGGTGCTTTGAGATAAATGCTAACATCAGCATGCTCAAAATGACAATATTACCTTGCTGATGTTTAGCAAGTATAATGGTTATCTTGTACGCCATCTTAGTTTAGCGCATTAGCATGTTAACATTTGCTAATTAGCAAATGTACAACGAAGTGCAGCTGAGGCTGATGGGAATGTCATTAGTTTTGCAAGTATTTAGTCAAAGTATTGGACAAATTAAAATTTTGACTTCATGATAGCGCTAAATGAAAAGTGAAGGGACCACCAAAGTTATTACAATTCATCCTCAAGAAACCATGAATGTCTGTACAAAATTTCAAGACAATCCATCCAACAGTATATTTCAGTTTGAACCAAAGTGATGAACCGACCAACACTGCCATCACTAGGGCCATGTTGCTAGCATGGCTAAAAGTAATCTAACGACATGAGAGTGCTAAAATATTGTAATCTACAAGTACAAAAACAAGGGTAGTGTGATAAAACAAAAGAGCCCACATTCACAAGTAGGAATCTTACATTCACAGGTTTTGTATAAAATACTGTACTGAATGTATAAAAGTCTGACTACCTACTAACTGTGAATCAGTCCAGGTTACAGATAAACAGGTGGCAGGACACCACACACCACTGTACAAGAACAATCACAACCAGAAAACCCCATTTTAAAAGGTTAGCACATCTAAATATGAACAAAATAGCAGTTCTTACATGTTAACCTACATTACAACAGGTTTAGCCTTAGACAGTTGTGTGCATTTCTGTTGACATCCAAAAAGTACTTGCAAATTAGTGGACACAATATGCTTGTATCACTTTTCAACATTTCTCCCTTATATTTGGTGCAAAAGCCACATTTTAGAGGATATTTACCTTCAGAAAACAGCCAAATGTTCAGCGCTGCGGTAAACAAGATGGCTTCCAGTTTCCCGCTCTCTCTCTACACTGATCCCCAATATCCCTTGCGCTCACGTGGATATTCATAAGAGGCAGTGCAGGCATAGCACCAATAAGAACTGCAGTATTTTCCCACCTGGCTACATATGTTTAGATGAACCTGCTGCATCTCATTTCCCTGATGATTTCAGTTCATAGCATACAGTAATGCAAAAATCAAACAGTTTTCACTACTTTTAATGAGGTTGTCCTGACCTTTGCTTTGCATTTATAAACAGTGTACAGCTTTGCACAGCTGTGGAAAATTGCTCCTTTATTTCCACTGCAAAACCTTTCACGCATGCCTCATCTACAAAATACTGTCATTCAAGTTTAAATTGGCTGATCCCAGTCATTTCAAATTTCGCTCTGAACACAAGTCTTGTGTTTACATTTTGAAATATGTAGCTCAAGTTAAACTTATGATTATGAGAACACGACTTGCTCAGTTAAAGTTTTTACATGCTTTTCTGTTCTCAAATTTAGGATGAAGTAGCTCAGAGTAGCTCAACCAAAACATGTAGTGAAACACTGTGTCACTTCTCTCTCTCATTTTGTTTTCACCCTAATGTTCTCTGTTCTGCTTTATGTTCTGCATGCTAAAAGAAACTGTCTTCAGTCAGTGTGTGTGTGTGGCTTACTGGGTGTGTTAAGTTGAGCCATTAAATGAAGCTTAAACAGACCTAAGCTGACCTGCTGGGAGAGGCCATTAACATCAGGTTGCTGCGCAGCATTTGTGAAAAGAGTCTGTGTCCCTGCCAGGACACCTTACAGCGTTTAGTTAGAAAGGTTCACTCTGACCAACAGGATATCAAATATGACTATGGCTTTGCCGCCTCTAAACTTTCTCCTGTGGGGAGACAGCAGAAGGGGGTATGGACTCCTCTTTATGATCCCAAAATCTGGGAGAGTTTAACACCATGGGAAGAAGGCAGCAGTAACAGTAACACTCTCCAGTAGGAGGAAGGTATCGAGGTGGAATGAGGTTATTTTTGGGGTCCTGACCTTTGCCTGAAAGGCTTCTGGTAGCTCTGTTGCACAACAACAACGGAATACATCCACCAACATTAAAAGAAATACAAATAGCTGATACTACCCAGTAAATTAAGTATCTTTGGGTTTAGGACTGTTGGTCTGGCAAAACAAGTGGAAAAAATAGTCAACTGATTAATCGATAATGATAATATTCATTAGTTGCAGCCCATTAGTTGGTTAGCTTCCTCTTTGTCGGCGTAGTTTGTCTGTCTTTGGTATATGATGTCATGCTTTTGAGATGGCTCCTCTTGACTTATCAAATTTTTCCCTGCAACCCAGGAACAGATGATTTGGCCACTTAAGAGCTCTAATAGTCATTTCAAATTGCTTTTTAAAATACCAATCAAAAAGACAATTCTCCAGTCTATTTTATAGTTGACACCTGCTGCTTATTCACACAGTAATGTGACCAGCAGCAGCGTTAGTAGATGTGATGAGGTTGAAAAGGCCCTTTAAACAAGTGATGTGTTTCTTGGGAAGTTGTTTCAGTCAGAGTATTTACAAAAAAACTTGATTACTGACTACTCAGATTGAAAGTAGACCAGTCTGATTACAGCATTTAGCCTACATGTACAATAACACAACTTTGCCATTGACACACACTAAAACAATTAGTTGATCAACAGAGTATTAATCAATAAAGTAATTTACCAAATAAAATACAAAATTTTTGCCCACTTTCTTTGTTTCTTATCGTTAAGCGACTATCTTTTTTTTTTTTTTAAATCATTACTTTGGGCCCTGGCAATGGGCATATTTTCCTTATTGTAGCCATTTTATAGGCCAAATGAACAATTACTAAAAAAAAAAAAAAATTAAATAAATAACTGAAATAATTGTTGAAGCCCTAAATTGTAGTTGATTTGCTGGATATTCAATTCAAAGACCAGAGGGAGGTGGTTGTGTATAGGTAAATAAGAAACAGGAATAAATTAGGAAAATGTAGAGTTCATCTGTGTTTATTGTTTTCATGTTGATGGATTTACAGAGCACCTTGCAACTGCAGGCTTTTTTTCAGCATCAGTTGTACCAGGAAAACCATTTCACTGAAAAAATAATTTTTTCTAACACCACTTTTCTTTAAAACTCTTTATATCTGGTTAACTCAGTGACCTTTGTGGTTCATGCACAGAATCAAACCACAAAAGAAATAGGGTGCATACTGTACATGCTAAGAGTAATCAAGCTCTGCTAATCAATGTATGCTTTAATGTGAGTAAGATCACTTATTTTATCTGGTCAAAAATTAGAATAATATATTACTATAATCGTAACGTTTGAGTGCAGGTCATTTAAGTTCACTAAGGGAGAATTCTTCTGTTGAAATGTTCATCATAGACCCAGTCATTACTGACAGGGGATGCTGGGATGAGTTTTATGGACATAGTTTATTGTGAATCACGAATGTTCTGCACATATTCCATCATCACATCATACTGCAGCTTCTGGCAAACTCCAGGTTTGTTTGTTCTTTACTCTGCAGTTTTGTTGTTCCTGTCCCGTTACAGCAGCATGATGTTTTGAAACATGCATGGACAGATGATGTACTGAGGTGGATCTACATTAAACACTTTTTAAGTTAATTTTAAATTCTCCATGTCCACATTCTCTCCCTCTGTATGACTGTGTGCCCTGACACCCTCCCTCTGCCATGGCAACACCCTCCTGACCCCCAACTCCCCCACCTAGTATCCCACTCTAATCACTTTCCTTCATCCATCCCTCTTTGTCTTCTAATTGGCTGGTCCAAGACTACTGATTAGTCCAATTCATTTAATTGTGCTAAAAACTTTTCCATTATAAAGAAGTGGTAAATGACAATGGACATAGCAGGGTGATAAAAGATTAATGGCACCAACATTTAAAACGGCAAAATTTTGCATCAAATCAATTAGCGCTGAAATAATTAGTCGATTAATTGATTAGTCCATCTACAGAAAATTAATCAGCAACTGTTTCAATAATCAATTTGTCTTTTAGGTCCTTAAAGCAAAAATGCCAAACATTTGGTGAGAATTTGCTGCTGTTCTCTGTTTTATATGATTGTAAAAAAATATCTTTGGACATTTGATGGGCATTTTTCACCATTTTCTGACATTTTATAGAACGAACAATTAATCGAATAAATGAGAAAATAATCAGCACATAAATCGATAATGTAAATAATCATTAGTTGCAGCCCTGAAATGAATTTATGTCAATGTAATCACCATGATCAGTGGATGAATCCTTCTGTCCAGTTCAACTTTGATGAACTTAAAATGAAACACACAAATTTGCACCGTTGATCGATAGAAGCCATCTTGACATGCTAACCTTCGGGGAAACAGAGCTAGCTTCCTCCATTTTGGGAGGAAGCTATCATAGCTTATTAGCCATTAGCACCATTCACTTTTGTTCACCCTCTTCTGTTTAACTATAAACTGCTCAACAAAATGTGAGGCCATAGCAGCCTCTCTCTACAGTCTCCTCCTCACACACCTCCATCTCGGCCATAGTGTGTATTATAGGTACACAGAGACAGAGACTGCATGGCTTGTGCTGGAATTTTTATTTCGTCCGTCTCTTTCTGTTCCCCTACGCCTTTGGTCTGGACTGTGACCTTCATCAGTCATACAACATCATCACCACCCTGTTTCAAATCACACACAAACAGGAAACTAACATGTGACAACATACATTATCTTCTCAGGTGCTGACTCACCACCTATACACAGACACACAAATCCTTGTAGAGTACATCTGTCTTTATGAGGACATTCCTTTGACAACCAACTTGCTATATCACACTAAACATCTGCATGTCAACATTCAATAAGTGAAGGTCGGGTTATGCTTGAAACAAACTAGTTCATATGAAGTGTTGCCCTACCACGTCTGAAGTCAGTGTTTATAGCTGTTCTGAACACCCATACTGAGGTGTCTGAGAAGTCATGTTTTTCCATCAGTTTGGCATAGTAGATGGCTCAAATTACTACAATACCCATGAGCTTCAGCCTCTGTTACTATGAAGAAGAAGTCAGTCAGAGGCTTTAATCAGAGCTTTAGCAAATTCAAAATATTGTTGATTTTGGGAATAAAACACTGCATCACAGTTGCTGAATTCATCCAAATTTTGACCTAGAATTAAAAAGTGAACCAATTTAACCTTGAATGTTTTATCAAGTTTATACAAAGCGTAATCTTTAGCTTCAGCTCAACGTTAGCAGCTCATGCAACAGAATATAAGCTCTGTGATTGGATGTTTATATGTACACAGGCGTATACTATTGAGTAGAGAACAGATATTATCTAATGTAGTAGTACTTTTTTTAACTCCTGCTTCAGCTGAGGGACTTTTCATGTCAGTCCAATCCTTATGAGTTCATGTAACATTGTCTATGCAGAAAATAAAATTAACTTTTTCATATGGAACTCTGGACGCCTGAACTCTAATTAACATGCTGTAGGCATGCTAACATACTAAAGTTTAGCATGTTAGGCTGTTATCAAAGTACAGCTGAGGCTGATGGTAATTTGTTTTAGAGGTAACCCAAAGTGTTGACAAGTGGAGATTATGACCTTTTGGTAGGATGAAAAGAGGAGAGTCATAAAGATGAGTCCTTTAGGGGTCATGAATGATTATCAGTTTTCATGGCAATCTACACAATAGAAGAAATTTCCTTGTGGTCCAAACTGTTGGATCAACAGACCAACACTGTCATCCCTAAAAAAGAACCAACACGCCCTCACCAAAGAGGGAGAAATATTTTGTATAAATGTATTCTGGTACTGTGCAGAATCCTTTTTTAACCTCCATTTTTCATTAAATTTGAACTGAGAAAAGCCTGGGCATTAGTGCTGCATCATCATCTCATCATTTCTGTCCAGTGACCCCAAACTAATGTTCTTAGTTTTACTGTTCTTTTAAAATAATGGATCAGAGCACAAAGCTATCCAGCATGTAAAAGTTTGACGGTCCTTTCGCTAGTGGAAGTGAAAACACTGACATCACAGCATCCCCAAAAGTGATAACAAATCTAAATATAAACAGCAGTCACTTGTAGTTTCTTACATTGCTATTGTACAAGTCCTGCTTCTTCTTCTTGTTATCTGAATTACACTGCACTATGGCTAAGCAAATACATCACAAGATTAGAAGGTAAATTAGATTTATCACAACTACTCTGCCAGTTCACCATGCCACATATCACTGAATACATTTGAAAGCTTATCAGCAGTAGAGCTGTGTGAGCTGTTGAGCATGACCCCTGTTGCTAGTTTAAATCATCAACTATATAGAGTTCATTAGGTTAAGAAAATGTCAACATGATTTCAGACATTGAGTTCCTAAGTGAAGTTTAAAAAAAACTAAATTAAGAAGACATTTAAGTACTCGCATAGTCTGAGTCTTTCATCTTCACAGAGCAGCCTGTAATTATGAAGCCAGGAACACGTAATGCTGTGGAACTGTGTTTTTAAACAAATTACATGATGTTAACTGCTCAATATTTACAAAAAACAGATGATTTAATTTACTAAAAGTTTGATTAATCATTTTTAGAGTGAAATTCTTCATTTATTATGCCATGGTTAATGGGCAGGATTTGGTATCAGTATACCTTAAATTCTCAAATACTTGCCAAGGCCTTTATTTACCCTAACTGCAGAGCAAATCCCATTTAAAACTGGCTTTTATCTCTAATTTCCCTTCTTTTACAAGTATATTTCATCATATCTGAGCTGGAATCCTCCCTGTTATCTGATTGGCGTCTGTTTTAATTTGCTGTTGATGCAGTTTGTTGTTTATACAACTCAAAACAACTCATCTATGTTAACCTGTTGCCTTGATAAATTCAGTGTAATGTACATTTCCAATCAGTGCAACAATAGTTATGTCATACTCATTATTCTGCTGTTCTAAGTTTTACTTCTTTAACATTCATTTACAAAGTTTCTCAAAATGCTTCCACTGTTCTTTTTTCACATGTTTTTAATCACTTCTAAGCTACTGTCAATAAAACTCAAAATTTCCCGCACAGATGTTTCACATTAATAGCCTTTCAGCGACTCAAAATGCCAAATACCTCCCCTTCCTGGCAGGCTTTTAATGTGAAACATTTACAGGAAGTGCAGAGTTTCACTGACTGTAGCGATCTAAACAAATGTCAAAGTAAAAGCATTTGGAAAAAATTGGTGAACCTCTGCAGCTTGCTCCTCATATCTGCTTGAGGCTAGAGGTCAGAAGCTATATTTGTTGCTACTAGCTTAACACACCTGAATCTCTGTCTGAACTGTCTGCGATCAAGTTGCATTGTGGGTAATGTAGGCGGCAAGTCTTGACATGGAAGAAAAATGCATGGCATAAAAAAAAGACGATATCTCTGGTTCTGCTGCATCGATTTTGATCCTTTTTTAAATTTTAACTGTCCATCATGAGCCTGACAATGTTATAGGAGTGCAATGCTAAATTGGTGGAGTACTCTCAGTGCTGTGGAAATGTACATTATGCTTAATTTACCATGTGAACTACTCGTAGAAAAGGTTTCAGTCGTAGTCATCTGGACACTGTTTTCAGAATCAAGACGTTGCGGCTCCCATCATTATCAATTATGGAAATGGTCTGAGAACTCTGAAATTTGAGAATTGAGAATGACTTCTGGATGGGAGCTGAAACGTCTTGATTCTGAAAACAGTGTCCAGATGACTACGACTGAAACCTTTTCTACGATAGAACACTCCTGGACGAATGAGGGACTACACCGTCCCATGTGAACTACTGTATTTGAGTACAGATATTTCCACTTAATGGTTTTTTTACCTGGCTTTTTATTAACAACCAACCATTATTTGTTTGTGGTGGCCATATTTGAATATCAGCTTTTACTGGAGAATTTAATTTAATGACAGCAGTGTTTCCAATACTGCGTGTTAATTTTGCAGTTGAGACAAGCTATTGGCTAGAGGACTGACGGACGACACCCAAATTAGTTCTAAGAATAGATCTGGAGGCAAATACTGGCACCTTTATTCCAGCACATAAATAACACCTCCCGGGTTCCCAGCCTTGATGTGTCAGAGTGCAGCCTTGATCCTCGCTTAGTGATAACTAATCACTGACAATGACCAGCTCTGACAGTTGATCAAACACACACACACACACACACACACAACTCTTGGTTTCTGAGAGAAACAACAATGACCTCCATTGTGTGTTCAGACTGCCAGTCCTTTAGGTAAGACAGTGATAGCTGTAAAGTCTTTATGAGATAATCCTCCTCCAAAGCAAATAATGATATTATTTTACAGTTAGACACCAGGATTGTTCTAACATTCCTATCAAGCAAATTCCATTATGTTGATTTTGGAGATTGTGAAACAAGTCCCATTTGTTGTATGTGCAAAGACCAGCCTTAACACACAGGATCAGATGTTGTACGGGCTTGACCTGAGACTGGTGCAGACACTGGAGTGCAGGCTTACAACACTTTGTGTAAGCAATGAGCTATGTGTGCTGTTATCACACTTTCCTCCGAGGAGTGTGTTTTTTTTATAGCTGCACAGGTTGGAATAGAATATTCTTCTTATGTGTACAACATATCATGTCCACTTGCCAGTGATCGAAATACTTATTGCTTTTTAGAAACTTAAATATTTGGTCGTCCTGCAGGGCAAAAGTGATTCTAAGATTTTGACCTTGGACAAATATTCGCACAGTCTACCTAGAAGGATGGGACACAATGACATTCATATAAATTGTCATTTTTAGGCAAGTACTGGATTAATTAAATATATAACAACTTAAATGTAAAATGTATCAAATTCTAGCCAATTAATTAATTACAATTTTTCAGTCTAAAGTAGTTAGTTTTGCATCATTGGAAAAAGTGCTGACATCGAACTTACTGGATTAATTAAATATATAACAACTTAAATGTAAAATGTATCAAATTCTAGCCAATTAATTAATTACAATTTTTCAGTCTAAAGTAGTTAGTTTTGCATCATTGGAAAAAGTGCTGACATCGAACTCATTTTGTAACTACAATCCATCGGTGATCAAGTGGAGGTTGTGCTTCATTCCACTAAAGCCTTCACAAAACCTGCATCGCCCACACCGACACAAAAGTGTGTCAAGGCAGCAGGCCGTGATTAGGATTATTGTGAGAAGACTTTATTATGAAAGGCTGTTTTGATTGTAACCTTGGAAGCAGACACAAACGCATCAACTGTGTTGGTGGTGTGCCAGTAAACAGGAGTACACACTTCAACCAAATGATGTAGCCAAACACTCGACTCCATTGAACAAATTTATTGGGATACTACAAACTGTTGTTAGAGCTGCAGTCAGCTTTCAGCAGGGATTATCAAATGGTTTTTAACTTGGCTAAGAGCCTGCAGGCAGTCAATTGTTAAGGTGAAACTACTATTAAACAGACACAAATGATGTGGCATATGTGATTGACTGTGGGTGTGTGTTTGTGTATGGCTGGTCAAACATCCTCCTCTTGGGAAAATAGCAGCCTTGTGCAAAGAAACCTCAGTGTAAATGGAGATAACAACAAAAGGTGAAGTAATATTTACACAGATCACTATGTTGTGTTTGTGTTTCTTCGCATTTAGAGCCAAATTGGGATGTCATTGTGGTCTCTTGGTCCCGGTGATATTACACCTGATTTGCATCTTGTAAAATGAAATGTCAAAAGCATACAACAATAAAATGATCAGATATGTAAAGTAACATGTTGTAGACAGAACCGCCTGTAGCCTGGATAAATAATAACCGCCTTTAAAAAAAACAGAGATTACAGAGTAACATGAGAGCATGGGAGTGATGTGGTGAAAGAAGTTAAATGAGGCAGAATCAGCAGTGTTTAGAAATATGTAGCTCATAACAACAAAGTATGCTTTACCATAACTAACTGAAGTATTCAAAAACTCCATGCTGTGCAAGTAAAATATTATAAAGTTGTTTTAATTTCTTATGTTCTATTGTCTTGTTCCCACTACTCAAAGGGATTCACATATTTAACACTGTCTCCAACCTCACTTCTCATTATTCCACAACTACCCAGGAAGGCTAATGACAAATGTCAAAACACTTGATGGGTGCAGTTTGTCAGTCTGCACTTTTATATTTTTCTTATTATGCTGTCACTTTTTATTTGAAATTTGAACATTTATTCAAACGTGGAGGGGGAAAAAAAATTATGTTCTTGACCTGTTCAAATTCAAAATGTACGGTCTATAAATCGATGCAGCAGAAGCGTCGTCTTTTTCATTCCACACTTCTTCCTCGTCAAAACTGTCAGATTAAAGCCCCCAAAATTAAAGCAATCAAAAAGTCAAAATTCTCATTGACATTTTCTGGAAAACATCAATTTGTCTGATTGGCAGCCAGGCGTTCTGAATGGGTTCCCTCAGGCTTAAGGACTTGAGATTTACACTATGTTACTATTCATTGTAAATGACACCCAGTGAATATGCTGACCAAGTTCATGTAATCTTGGCTGTCAGGTGTGAAGAATAGGATGCATGTAAGATAGCTGTTACCATGGAGACAAGCTGCATGATTGACAGCATGACAGTGAGTGTGTGATCAGAATGGATTATCCCCCGGCATGTGTGAAGAGCCTGGATAGCCGCAGACACACATGTATACACACACACACACACACACACACACACACACACACACACAGCTAGACAGAGTTATAACTATTTCTTTCTTACCTCCTTACTTCCTTCCCTCCTTTCCTTACCACTTTACTTCCTTACTTAACCCCTTCATTCCTTAATTCCTTCCTTACTTCCTTCTTTTAGTTTTCTTTTCAGGCGGTCTCGGCCCGGTTGTTAAGTCCACACCAACGTTCGATACAGCTTTCACACCAGCCGAAATGAACTGCACCAAATGGCCAAATGCACCAGAGTTTGTTTGAACCGCACCAAACAGGTTAGCCATGAAAACACCCTTAACCAATCTACCCCTCTAACTGGCCTTTTTTTTTTTTTTTGGTAAAAATGAAATGAGCTTTACATTTAGCTCAGACGGTATGCAGTGAATTTGTGCACGTGTGAAACATGGTAAGGTAAAAAATATTGAGGCAGAGAGGTAGAAAGAGAAAGAAAAGCAAGAGACACAAAGACTGCAATTCAGAGACAGTCAGCTAGGAGAGAGACTTTCCAGCATAATGTGATCTCGGTGTCACTCACACACACACACACACACACACACACACACACACACACACATTATTGCTGGATGCCTCTCCCATGTGTGTACCCTGCTTTATTGCCTTTTCAATCTTCCAACTGTCGCAATAAATAATCTTAATAAAAACCTCTCTATTTAGAAAACAGCATTATTTTACTGTCTGCAACTTACCTATAAAGTGTAGTAATTTACTGCACCCATCTCACAACTAAACAACAAACTACAATGAACAAACACACAAACATAAATCTATACTGTATGTTTCCTCACACATGCAGGACAAGTTGGATTGGATCGGGCTGCAACTTAACGATTATTTTCATTATCAATTCATCTGCTAATTATTGTCTTGATTAATTGTTAAGTCCGCAAAATAGTGAAAAATGTCCGAAAATAGTGAAAAATGTCCAGCACAGTTTCTGAGAAACACATCCAATGTGATGTATTTAAATGTCTTGTTTTGTCGGACCAAGAGTCCAAAACACAAAGATATTCAGTTTACAATTAATCAACAAATTTTTTCCCGCTCTAAGTGGATTAGAAATGCAATACATAAGAATTAAAGAAAAAAAAGAAAAAACTACTCAGAAGTCATGAAGTTTCTTGCAGAAGATAAAGGATTGTTAGAGGTGCTGGGAGCATCTGCACACTTCAAGCTCCACACGTGAACAAATCTGCTGCCACTGTCAGAGGAGGGAAATGCAAACAAGACCTCCTGTATGACTCACACACCCTGACATGACAGCAACTGACAAGGAAGCGTGTACACACACACATACACACAGATGGACACACATGCACACACACCTGAGATTCCCTAATGTAATGTAATCCAATGTGTTGGCAGCCTTCCCTTTGAAACAAACTCACTAGTTTCAATGGAGGAATGTGAACACAGCAGGGCTTCAACTAATAATTATTTTTTCATGTAATAGATTAATTGTTTTGTCTAAAGAATGTCAGAAAAAAGTGAAAAATGCCTATTATAATTTCCTACAGCCCAAGTTGACGTATTCAAATTCCTTGTTTTATCCATCAAGCAGTCCAAAATTTAAAGACATTTAGTTCATTATTGTGTAAAAAAAAAAAGAATCAGCAAATCCTTACAATTAAGATGCTTAAATTTAGAGAATGTTTGGCATTTCTGCTTGAAAAATTACTAAAATGATCAAAATAGTTGCTAAAAATTTTCTATCAATCGATTAATCGAGTAATCGTTTCAGCTCTAGAGCACAGAAACAGTGACGGTGTGGTCTAAGATGTATACCACCTAACTTCAATGTCACCGGTTTGATTCTGGCTGAAGACCTTTGTCTCCACATGTTTCTTGTGTGACTGTACTTCGAACTATTAATAATAAATAAAGGCAAAATGTCAAAAAATAATGAACAGGGGCGCCCCGGCTGAGTCCTTACCGCAGCGGCCTAGGTTCGATTCCCACCCGTTGTCCTTTGCTGCATGTCATCCCCTCTACAGCTGTCACCGCCCAATAATAAAAAAAAGGCAAAATGGCCAAAAAAAGAAAAAACAAACTAATCATAAAACAAATACACAACAGTACAGGACTGGTCGGAATCATACAAAACAGGACATAGCAGAATATCAACATGATATCAACATCGTCTGTCGAATGACAGAAAATGAATAATTTCAGTCATTTATCAACAGTCGCTGGTTCCATCTACTCAAATGTGAGGATTTGATGCTTTTATCTGTTTTTTGTCATCGAAAATTTAATAAAATTGGGGTTTTGGCTTGTTGGTTGAACAAAACAAGCAATTTGTTTTACTGCTCCTCAAATGTGAACATTTTCTAGTTTTCTTGTCATATATGATTTTACATTGAATCTAGTGGGGGTTTTTGACGGTTGGTCATACGAAACAAGAAATGTGAATGTGTCAAGGGCTTTGGGAAACTGTTTTTTATTCACTTCTAGCACTTTATGGACAACCCCCCCCCAATAATCTACAGAATAATAGACAATGATTAGTTGCAGCCTTACTATTACTATTTTTATTTACATTTCATTACATTAGTTGCAGTCCAACTGACTTGTAGATTTGCTTTCTAGTGACAATCATCAATCCCCTCAAAAGTATTTCAATCAGCTTCCGCTGTCCTTGTCAAGCACTGTGGTAAATGAAAATTTTATTCAAGTTGACTTCCACATGGCGCCATATGCTTTGGACAGGGTGGATAATGATGAGCAGATAAGAGAGAAAAAGAGGGCAAGATGAATATGACTGGAGGACAGTCCTGGAAAAACACACTGAACTTCAGGACACCCACACACAACACTGTGTTGATTCAAAGCGTTGATAAGAAAAGAGGAAGGTTTGCATACTGTGGGAAGACTTTTACCATGCATGTTTCTGCACTATTTCTGTTTTGGAGCATTTAACCCTAACCGTCTCCCTCTCTCTTTCCATATCTACATCTTTCTCTTTCCATATATGACTCTCTCCCTCTCATCAAATATTCACAGTTGGTCCCATTAAACATTCACGGCGCAGCGCTGCTACATTTATCTGCCCTCCACCAATCAGCCTCCAGCGAGTGTACTAGAAGCCCACCAAAAGCCTGAAAACACACACACACACACACGTCGTCTGCCTGCATGGCCTGCAATGTGGCAGCCTTGCAGAGAGGGGAGGAGATGACTAGAAAGACGGAGAAAGAAGTGGCAAAAGAGAGAAAGGGACAAAAAAAAGAAAGAGAATGGAGGCTGAGGGAGAAATGAGACACATGAAAGAAAATCAGATGAAGAAAGGAAGCAAAGAAAAGGAGTCTGAGGGTCCACTCCTCAGCTCTTGTCCATGTTCAGTGAGAGCAGAGCAGCCTTGCACCTCAATAATTCAACAGCGGGACGAGTGCTGCCAGCCTCTCCCTCCTTCTCTCTATCCCTGACATCACAAGGCCTTACCTAATAACAGGGTAAAAATACACTCGCTTCACAGTTCGACACAATACATGACACATAATTGTAGCTAAAAATAACATGAAACACCGTCAAGATAGATCACACTGTCAACAGCGTTTCCTTTGGGTGTTATAGCGCGTCTACACAGAAAGCGTTTCAGCCACATTTTTCAGTCGTCCGTCTAACACACGTCTGACGGAACAGATGCGCTCCTGTTTTAATCAATACAGCTGTTTACACAGGCCGCGTAACAGCTCGCGTTTCACCAGCATTATAAGAGGGTAAGCGCGACGTGACCATATTTTTACACTTCAAGTCTATTTTCTTCCCTTCTACATGCTTAACTACAGTGAGTGTGGTCTCTGAGCGCTGCCAAAACATGGGTGACCTATATTCAATACTGTGCCTTGAATTCAATTAACTGATATTCAAATAACTGCTGAGAAAAGCAGCAAATATTCACATTTCAGAAGCTGAAACAGAGAGTTTTGGGCTTTTTTCCTTGAAAAATGACTGAAACAATTAACCAATTAATCAAAATACAGTAGTTGCCAATAAATTTTTGTCAATTAATCGACATATCTTTCAGCTTTAAGTAACACTTAGAATCAACAATCAAAAATGACTAAGCACTGAACCACGTATTACAGCATAGACTGAACATTACTTTGGATGGGCACTTTGCTTAAGAGTGCAAACTACTCTAAAGTCAAATGCAGGGGCAAATTTATTAAAGAGATGATGGCCACAAATGGTCAGTTACCACTACAAATAAATATAGAGCTAAAACGATTAGTCAATCAATTGATAAGTTGATCAATCACAAACAATTTTTTTTAATAAATCAATTAAACGTTTAAGTAATTTTCAAAGCAAAAGTGCAAAAAATTCCAGCAATTCTAATGTGAGTATTTGTAGGGTTTCCTTGTCTCCTATGATAGAAAACTGAATATCTTTGGGTTTTGGTTTGTTAGTCGGACAAAACAAATATCCCCTTGGGGTCTGGGAAATTGTTATTTTTTATTTTAGGACATCTTATAGACCAAACAATTAATCAATTGATTGAAAAAATAACTGGCAGATTAACCGATAATGAAAATAATCGTTAGCTGCAGCTCTAAATAAATCCTTTTCCTTTCACCTGGCAAACGTCCAGAGCACACCTAAAACAGATCATAACATGGGAAAGATGTCAGGGAAGTGAGGCTGTGTTCAGACAGACATCAGCCTCATCCTTCATTTCAATGAGATCAATAAGTTGATGAAGATGGCTCCAGCAAAAAAGCTGAACCAATGCAATGCAGTGTCATCTGGAAATGGATTACATTATCAAATATGTGCAAGTTAACATTCCTAGTAGATATAGAAAGTGAACAACCCAATTTACCTCACAACTGTGGGACAGAGGAGAAGATGGCTGTCATTGTGATACATTTCCAGAGTTGTACAACCTGTTACATAGTAACAGTCTGGCACCCCAATGTTTTTCTGACATGCTTGTAAGCTATGAACCAGCTAGACCCCTCAGGTCATCTTGAACAGGCCATCTGGTTATTCCCCGGGTCTCCACAAAAATTGGTGAAACTGCCTTTAGCTTTTACGCTCCAAGCCACTGCAACATCCTACCCAATCATATTGGGTAGGATGTTGGGTGTGCTCCAACGCTATCGTCTTCCTTTTTAGCTGCGCCTTTCAGTAGTCTGGTTTGCCAGTCTTAATTATTATTTTATTTTATTCTTACTTCTTTTATTGGTTTTAATTCATGTGTCTAATTACTTTTTATTGGTCAACTGTTGGTCTTAATTATTATTTTATTTAATATTATCTTTCAAATGTTTTTTAACTCACATATTATTTAAGTGTCTGTTTTAATCGTGTTTACATATATCTAATGTTTTATCTTTACACTATCATAGTTTTTGTGGCTGCAACTTCCGTGGTAGCTCACGCTCTGTGCGGCACATTGTGCTTCCACCAGGACTGAAATGTGCTATATAAATAAAATTTTGCTTGCTTGATCACCACTTGTTTCTGCTGCCCCCAATTAGCCAAACAAAAATCAGCTATTGCAATCAATAATTACCATTATCTGTCAAAGCCAAAATACCCATTCCGACATCATTGAATTTCTTTAAAATGCTTTTTGTTTAATTTACCATAACAAGAAGATTTATTGCAACATCATCAGTGGATGCAGTAAATGCAGAAGATTAGTGATGATGACAGTGAGCTCCATAAATGGAAAGCTGCAGACGAAAGCTGAGTGAGCAAAAGCAAATGCTGACTTGCTTATATGTAGATATGCACGATTTGGTTATTAAACAATGAGCTGAGCTACTGTAATGAACCTACTGTCAGAAAGAGAGATATGAAAATATCTCCCAAACTTCCATTTACTGTATTCTTAAAATGTAACCACTGACTTCTGGTACTTTATCTTTGTTCAAAATGGATTCAAGCCTCTACACGAGACGTACAAGTCATGGCTCATCACAAAAGCCAGGGAGAGGATAACACTTTACTGTATCTCCTCTTTTCATTAGAGTGTGCACAAAAGCATGTGAGAGCCCTTCATCACTAAAGTAAAAGTAACATAAGCTTAAGCACACTTCCCTTCTTAACTTCTGCTTCCCACAATTTCTATCAGGACGCCACTGCTGCCTCAAGCTAACAATAATTGTTATTATTTATTCCTGTAAACTGATGCTGGAGATGATGATAGAGTCACTTGTGAAATACAGTATTACAGTATCAGTTGCCTCGACTGCAGAAACATTTACACATCTGAGTAGCCGGTATTTGAAGTATAAAAACAACAATTTACTGTTTTGTGGGGTGTGATTCTGAGCAGTTGCCAAGCAAACAGCAGAGACTCCAGGAAGTTACTGTGACTGGCCAAGAAATAAGCCCCAGTAAAACGGGAAATTGACATTTTTTCACTTCATTTTTTTTTTACGAATCAAAGAAACGAGATATAACATGTTCATTAGTGAGCTTCAGAGGTGCTGGTAGGCGGATTTGTTTCCTGTTGGACAGAGCCAGGCCAGCTGTTTCCCCCTGTTTCCAGTCTTTATGCTAAGCTAAGATAACTGGCTGCTGGCGGCATTTAACTGGCAGATATGAGAGTGGTGTCGATCTTCTCATCTGACTCTCGGTCAGAAAGCAAATAAACGTATTTCCCAAAATGTCTAACTGTTCCTTTAAATTAAGATCTATCAGTTAATAAACTGTTCAACCGAAACACTAAACTTTATAGTACAGTATACACTAAGCGTTGCCTATCATAGAGTGCAATAATCAGCATTTTTAAGGTGTGTGTACTGGTGGTTTCGATGCTTTTTCTGTTTGATTATTCATGATCAGTACAGTTTTGTATCCCATTCTTTAAGGTCAGTGAAATCCACAACCCTTGAATATGATCTCTTCATTTTTTGAAGAATATTTTTTGAAGAATGTATAAACTGAACTGATTTTGGTTTTAAAGATAAAATTTTATCAAGGTTCATTAATGAGAACATGTTTCGATAATAGAAAATATGACTCATAGCCAATTAATTCAAATAAAACATGGTAACTGAATGTAGTATGAGCTTAACAATGTGTGTCTGTGTCGATGCACACGTGTGAATGTCAGTGACAGACCACGTGTGCATGTGTGAATATCCGCTTCAGCGACTGTGCGCATGCATGTGACGCCACACGACCAAGCCATAATAGCTGACCTCATCGCAAGCCAATGTGCCCTCCCTGAGCCACACAGAATAGGGCTTAATCCTGCCTACGCACGCACGCACGCACACACGCACACACGCACACACACACACACACACACACACACACACCCCTCGTAAAACCAAATGATACTCCAAAGTTCCCCAGACATCAAACTACCAAAGCTGATATACTGCACGTTCAGTGTTTGCAAACACTAACAAGGAACACACAAGCAGAAATCAGACTAAACATGTACAATATGTGTGGATTTTTTAATTAACAGCTGTGCCAAAGAACAAGGCACTGAACCTCCAGCTGCTGCAGTACTGTAGTGCTGGGTTGCCCTGACGTATTGTTTGTCTGTGCATGGAGACAACATAATCCACATGACATTTACTATAAATGAAAACATCTTTTTGATTGCGGTTGTGTTATCTTGGCTACAAATTGGGATTACTTCCGTGTTCATTTCAATCAGTTATGACAATAACAATGTACTTAAAAGTAATTGCTGAGATCTGTGAACACAGCAAGATCGCTACAATGATGTCTGACGGGGAAGAAGAAACAAGCGATAAGATGATCGGACAAGGTTATAAACAAGGCAACAGTTTAGCCACCAAAACCCCTTTATTTGGAGGTTAAACTTATCATAGTGGAGGCTCACCACCTTGCCTAAAACAATGAACGCTTCTGCTAATGTCAGAGGAAATAATTACCCTTTATGCGCAAAACTACAGAAAGTATGGTGGGTCAAAGTGTCGGTCTGTAAACTAGATGTTTACAACGGACGGTTTGAGTAATTGTACGGGTCGCCTTTGTTTTCCACTCCAAATCCATTTGGCTAGCCTGGGGGTTTGTTTAAAACCTGTCCAATCGTCTGACTACTCATCTTTCTTGCCTCGTCTGACTTCTTAAGACTGTTGCTGCATTCCCAGATTTCAGCACTTAACTTGGTCAGTACAATGTTATCATGACCTGAAGAAACAATGGCCTAAACTATGAAAATAGGACTTCAGTTGTAAACCAGAATTCTTCTTATCTCATTATTATTTCTCCTTGCCTTTCTTTCAGTTCTATAGGCATGCTGTGTGTGGGGGGATGTGGCAGGGAGAACATACTTCTTGTGTTTGGGAAAAATACATTGGCAGCACTAGCACATTTCAGCTCAGATTAAGGGCACTGCACGCTGGAGGAGAGACTAATGTGTGTGTATTTCACAATGTGAAACTATATACAGACAGGCCTTGTGCGCATCAAGTATGAGAAGTGTTGAGTAGGTGAGAGAAAATGTGTGCAATTGTGTTTGTGCTTTAAGTGAGAAAAGAGTAGTCATCTATAAGTGTGTGCGTGTGTGGGTGTTTGTGTGACCACAACCCAGACACACACACAGATAGGACAGACAGCCTATGGGATGAAGAGTTTCACCCCTGCTGTTGTCAGCTAACTCCAGACCACTGCCAACACAGCCCTCCATGCAATACACACACACACACACACACACACACACACACACACACACACACACAATAGATCAAATCACCTGGTGAGAAAGGTTTTTTAAGATCTCTCCTCAAATCAATCTTTTGTTTACAGAGAAGGGAAGGAGGAGAAGGGAGAGAACAACACAAAAAGGAGGGGAAATGACATGGGTGGGGGTGTTTGAGAGAGGCAGAGAGGCAGCGGGGGAGACAGAGCAAATCAGCCTGCATTCCCTGAAAAAAGAGCAGCCCAATCAGTCCAGAACTGGCCCTGATCTGCAGCTCATATCATCACTCAACCTTTGGTGGCCTGGTCTGATGCTTACTTGGACAAACATGCAGCACACGCAGAGTCTGCAACATGTTCACACACCAACACAAGAAGTGATACAGTGAAGGATCAATGGAAAGCATGAGCAAACACAAACACATGTGAAAACCAAAACAATCAACAGACAAAAATGATTTTGGATTCAGCTACATGGCTGAAGGAATGCTATAACACACGCAGTATAACAAGCAGATGACACTGACAACAAATCTGCCACAAACACTGAAGCACAGGGGGTGGTATTTCAACATGTGTTAACCTGCACATACACACACACACACACACACACACACACACACAGGCTGCCAGTAAATGCAATAATTCTGAACTGACCACACTGACTTCAAGGATAAATCCAATTACAATTTGGGTCTTATTTTTGTAGTTTTGGCTATCATTTCTCACAATAACACTGTACTCAAAGAGATAACTGAGATCTGAGACAAGACACATAAGCAGTTGGACTAGCTAAATGACTTTATTTAGCACCTGAAATGTTTGTAATAGGACTGTCACTCTTTATTCGAAATTTCAACTGCCATTCAGACGTGGGACAGAAACGTAACATTCAATTTGTGATAATCTGTTAAAATTCAAAATTGTCATTGTATTTGCGCAACATGCCGGGCCTCGTACTCCAGCACGAGGCATTCCTAAAATTCACTGGCTGGCTGTTTGCGGACTTTGTAAAACACAACTGCCTTGTAATGTTAGCTTGTCATTCAGGTGAGGCAGCAGTGGCAGAGCAAATGAACAAAACATGGAACACTGCATTTCATCTGACAAAGTTTACACATGATCTGACAAGCAGGCAGGGCAGGAAAAAGCCGGGTAGGGCAGGGCTGTAAGCATAAACGGCAGGGGACTGGCCTACCTAGCGGGCTAACAACAGCAGTCCACAAGTTGAAAATTATACAACATTTTATCATATGCTTTTGTCGTTACCATCTGTTAATGTCCTTGCAGTTTAGGATAGGCTACATGGGTTGCGGTTGAACTAACTGGAACAAATTACATGTTAGTTTGAATTCAATCGAATGTCATTTGTGACAGCCCAAATTGGTAAAACTCTTTAATTGCACAGAAATACTTGACCCCAATTTATGCCACTCATGTATTATCATTACATTTGAGTCACAGAACTAAGCATCTGTTTTTCTGAAAGACAAATCCCTGGCTATAGGATAACTTAGCAGCACTTCCGACTGATTTTGGAAATAGAGTTGCAACCTGGGAAATGGTTTAAAAATCTTTTTTTTATTATCATGCAGTGGATTGAACATGTATCTTTCAGATGTTGATAGATAGTTGACTCTTTAAGGATTCATGAAATACCTTCAAATAAGCGTTAAGTGTTGATAAATGACATTTGGCTTTCAGAAAATGGTCATTTATTACTCAGGAAAATGGAGGCTGAGCTCTGTGACTCAAATGTACGATAATACAGAGATGCACAAACATGGAGCTGAAGAAAACAACTATAGTAAATACAGTAGATCAAAGTTGAACCAGGAAGACAGTCTGTACATTTGGCTAATCTGGGGGTCTTTTTCTCACTGCTCGTGTTTCTTGCTCTGTTTGACTTCTTTTTAGCAATGTTGCCACGTTCCCAGATTTCAGCAATTAACTGTGTTAGTAGAGTGTTATCATAAGCAATACAAACCATGGCCAAAAGTCTTTAAATAAGACCCAAGTTGTTTTAAACCAGAACATTCCTTTATCTCACCCTCAGAGCTGCTGCAAGAGTTGAGGATATTTTAGGCTAAAGGTCAAGCTGGTGCAACAGTAACCATAACAAACCAAAAATGGTTGCAGACAACTGCCAGAGCCCACTGAACCTCACTGTACAACTTAAACCGCAGCAGCCCAGCTCTGCCAAGTGGACTCATTGCTATTCAGGAATCTCCACTGACAAGGATAGGACAGAGCGCCTGGATCGCTGCTCTCCAGGAAATAAACTAAGAAACCTGCAGACTTCACTGAGCAGCTACAGCAGCGTGGAGAGCAGCTTTGTTGTCAGCTTTCAGTTTGCATAAATTCACTTTGCTCCTTGACTGAGATGCTGAGTATCCGCTGCACTTACCTCTGGCTGAGAGCTTTTTTGTGTTAATAATTTTAGCAGCATACTCCTGGCCGGTGGACTTCTTGACGCATCGGCGAACGACCGAGAAGGCACCCCTGGAGCAGAAGAAATCGATGACATATGACAGATCAGTGGAAGCACTTCAAACATAACAAAACTCTCAGTTACATTTGTGCGTCACGGGGGAAAGTGAATGGCTGTGCGCTGAACTTGTAAGGGCATGAATTAATCACATACACCTAAAGAGAGGGGAAAATAAGTCGCACGGATAATTAACACATTCTGATATTCTGAGTATGAGACGTGAGAAGAGGTCCTGGCTACTAGCGCTTGGCAGGGGAGGGAGAGGGCTTTGTCATTAGCGCACAGGCAGAAACGTGAGTAGGGCTACAGGAGAATGAAGCCACTGAGAGGTAGAATTAACGCTCAGCCTGGCGGCATTTTTGCACAGACGCCTCCTTTAAACTCGTGCTGTCTGCTGTATTGGTAGGTGGAGCGGCTCTATAAACCACACGCACAGATTAGATGTTACAAAAGTGGCCAGGATGTACACTATAACCCATGCGTCCTGTCACGTTTTAATCCTGAATGCAGGAGGGGTATAGCGCATAGCCAACATGTACAACCGCCACAGTCTTGTTTGCATCAAAGCCTTATTCATTTTAGGGTTTTTTTTGTGTGGCTTGACATATACAAGTAGCCTTGCAGTCTGCTTAGAAATGCACAAAAACAGAGCTGAATGATTGAGCAGGAGCCCGAGGATGCCACCAGGCAACGGGTCCGTGCAGACGAGTTTTCGACGCGTGCTACCTGCGGATAAATTAACAAACAAGTTGGTCCTATAGGCGAATGTTTCACACCTTTTCTGTTACAAAGAGAGCAATAATGGTGCTATACACCTTTAAATGCGCATTCAGGATTAAACACACGCCTCTGTAGCGCTAACATAAACCTGCCTACAGCTTATTGTTGCTTAGGTGGTTCTCCTACCCTTCCCTGTTTTTGACAGCCCGTCTCCTGCTTGTCAACACTTAAGTAAACGCGCACAATGGCAGCAGAGAGGAGAAAAACGTGCAAACACACACACACACACACACACAGAGACTGAATGCAACAAGGGCAGCAGAGGTGTTGGCGGTCGCTTACTTTCCGAGTTCCTCGTACAGCTGATATTCGTCTGTGAATCTGGTCGAGGTTACAACTGTAGCCATGTTGACTGAAGTGACTGGGAGAGGGGAGGATTCGGCTCGCGCTTCAGTGGCCGCCTCGCGCAGGTTTCGGGAGGAGAACTCGTGAAGGCAGAGAGGGGGAAGAGTGGCTCGAGCTCAGAGAGAGGGGCAGGGAGTGGGAGGGGAGGGGGGAGGAGAGCGGTGAGCCGAGCCGTAGTAACAAAGATCCTCTATTGAGATAATGAGTCACTCTGTGTTTTAAAAAAAAATAAATGAAAATAAAAACTGGTCTGCAAAATACTACAATACTATGCCTGGCCTGATGTAAAATTTTGGGGTTATGACATTTTCTATTTCATCCTTTATTTTTATAATGTATTTTACTTCAGAATCAGCTTCATTGGCCAAGTATGTCTACACATGCAAGGAATTTGACTCCTGCACATACAGCTAAAAACAAAAGCTGAGCAAAGATAGGTGAATCAGAATCAGGTTTATTGCCAAGTAGGTTTTCACATACAAGGATTTTGCCTTGGTATTTTGGTAAACATAGTAAGAGAAAATAAAAATAAAAAGCAAGTAGTCGTACTGCAAAAGTCAAGAATCATAGATAATCATAGAATAGAAACATTATAATCAAAAATATGAAAATATATTTTAAAAAATATGTAAAAATGAACATAGAACTATTATGCAAATACAAATAGGTGAAAAATGTAAATATATATATAAAAAGAGACAATGACCAACACCATAGCCTACATTATCTATTGTATGTCTAATGTTACTTTGAACTCATCTTGAAGTTGGTGAAATAAGATAGTAGTGTGTGCATTTTATTGGACAAATAAATAATTTCACCTGATGGGGACACTAGAGGAAAAGTCAATGCATCACCAAAGTTATTACAATTCATTCACGGGGTACATTAATGTATGCACCAAATTCCATGACTATCCATCCAATAGTTGTTATTTCAGTCTGAACCAAGGTGGTGGACCAACCGACCCTAGAGCCATGCTGCTAACAAGTCTTTAATATAGGCTTCTGATATTTTTTGTCCACCCTACTATTTTCATACATGGGACTGATCTTGGGCTCATCAGCCCAGGAGACTACTGTTCCACATTGCCCTTCCCTTTAGCTTTTCATTTGGTAGTTTTCCAATCATCTTGGCAGTGTTTTCCATGTATTTTTTGACTCAGTGACTGTGGTGTCTCCCCCCTGGGTGTGGGAGTGAGGTGACACTCGTCTTCCCCTGTATTATACCAGAAATAATGGCAGAGTGAGACGTCTTTCTGCTTTCTCCTCTCTGGCAGTAGTGGTAGAGGTGGGATGTAAGCCACGCGAGATCTTTTCTGGTGTACCAGGATCTGCAGATCCAGGTTCAGTTTCACCATCTCTGCCTTCCATTTTCGATGTATATGCTCAAAGGTAAAGCTGGCACCAGAGCAGCTGATAAGAGCAGCATCCTTCGAGTACCAAGTCGTGTAGTGAGACGCGATGCCGCAATATTTTAATATTGGCACAGAGCAATGAGCTGCATGCCTACTGTATTATGGTTTTCATTTCCTAAACTGAGCTTCCCATAAAAAGGGGATTCAGTCACAGCTCAAAATGTGGCACCAGCAACGCATCATGATTCATTATTTGGATTTGTTTCACACCTTCCTACTATAAATCATTTTATAAATCATATTCAACAACGAAAGTCTTATGTAACAGGCACCTTGCAGTTAATACAAATCCTTTTACAAACTCCTGCTAAAAAAACAAATATATATATTTCTTTTTCACTTTTTTTTCTTTAGTTTTGCAGTTTTTAACACGGAAGCCTTTCCAGCATTGGCATACACTGCCTATGTGCTTCTGAATCCTTTGTTGGTAATGCCATTTTGTCTTGAAACAGAAACAGAAAAGATTAATTGAAATGTGGCATTTTGTCTGAGGTTATTTAAAGGCTTTTGACACGTCTGGGGACAAGATTTTACACGTGTTCTTCAGTTTCCACATCTGAGAAGCACTTTAATGTCTGAGATTAATTTTAGGGCACAGCTAGAGCTTAAAAATGTCAAAATAACACATCAATGACCTTCTTACTATTCACCTATAATGTCCTGTCACTGTGAAATCACACTGTGTTATCCTTAAGGCTGTTTCCCTGTGACAGTGCATTTGCATATAGGCTATCACCTTCACAGCTAAATGTACATGCCTTCCTTTGTGTCTTTTAACACTGCTGCTACCCGTCTGCCTTCATACTGCTGACAAAGCTTCTTCATGAATACCACAAATCAATTCAATTCAATTCAATTCTTTACCTTTTCACCATCATAACTAAATACAAAAGAGAGACAAAAATCAGTGTTCAGAGAGCCTTGATAGCAGAGACCTGATTACCTCTAGTTTATCATCTGGACCAGCCAGTAGTGATCTGCTTCGATCAGACTCATATGCAGTTTTATGGGTTTTAACTATAAGCCGGAGCATCACTCTATAAGAGACAGGGAATTATATGTGTTATGTAATGGCCTGCTGCACTGTAAAGGTTTATCTGAGCTTTCATGAATATCTCGTGAGAGGTATTAATATACCCTCTTGGCACCATGTTTAAGTACGGATGTGTTTGTGGGTGATTACAGCTGCACACACTCCAGGAAGGTACAGTAATGTGACAAGCTTACATTAGCAACAAATGTTTTGTTGCTCAGAATCATATAACATTTCTTTTTTATTTAGATGATGCATTGATTAATCTACATATGTTTCTTTAGTCCTACATGATGGAAAAGCATATAGTTGAGGTTCACTCGAGTTCATTGTTCACCTTAGAAAAAGCAGCTGAGAAAACAATACACAAGATCCATTTAGTAGCTGTTCTGGAGCATTTCGGTCATACCACATGATCTTCATCAGAGATGCCCAGATTGCATGGAATTGTAGAGTACTTTAAAGCTGCTCTAATTAATATTTGAATATTAACAATGGGTCAGATGACTACCTGTAATGTGAAAGGTGTTGCTGGTGATGAAAAAAACTGGTTATTGTACTTTCCATAATAATAGTAGTATAACAAAAAATAGAAATGCTTTGTGTGCTATGTGTGATATGCATGCATTTACCCTACTTAAAATCATTTCCAATTTCCTTATAGATACTGTACCTGAGCTCTGTGCTTTACTGTCTTGTCTTCGACTGATATTCAATAGTGTCCTTTTAAAAATTGAACTGTCAATATGACATGTTAACATAATACCTGAAAAAATTAATTTGGCTTTAAATTTTGTCAGCCCTGAGTATTGTCTGCAGATATTGCTTTCAGGCTACATACAGCCCCAACAACCATCAGCATACAGCATCCTGTACTGTATGTAAGGTAGCCTGAGAGGCAAAACCCAGGGCCAAAAAAGTATGCAAAGCACTTGCTGCTACTTGTTAAGCTCATTCCTTTGAGCACAGGGTAATAACTGAAGGGACTCAGACTACTGTATCAACATTTTTATCAACTCACATCTTCTCTCATCTGGACTGTACTGGCTGGACAGTAAGAGGACAATGTTAAGAAAATAACCTGAAACTATAAAAGTGAGGGGAACAAAAATAGGATTTTGAAAAGTGAGGGGGACATGCCCCCAGTTTATTATATTCAATACTATTACAAAACCATATGGCACTATTTGTGGTTCTTTACATACAGTATTTGCAATTCTATGTAGATCCATTTTGGAAACAATGAACCACTTAGTAACCACAGAACCAGAGGACTGTCAATGTGACCAAGGACTCAGGCCGTTCCTCACCTGTCCACTAGTCGCCCCATTAAGTTTTCCCACCACTGTCAATCACCTGGTGATTTGCCACCTTCCTCCACAGCTGTTCTCAGTTCAGTCATTAGCTCCCTACTATAAATAGAAGGCTGTTCACCAGCTCTTGTTTGCCAACTCATTAATTTGCTATGTAGCCATTGTGTTCCTGCCATTTCTGCCTGCTTGTCTGTTCAAGTACATAACCGTGTCCCCCTTTCTGAATACATTTCCTTTACAACCTTCTTTTTCTGCCTGTGTGTCTGCATTTTGGTCCTGTTCCCTGTTGCCAGCAGTAATGAAAGTTGACATGGACAATAGTTCTGACAGGTCAATATGCATATTCTCAATGAAACAGACAAACATTGGGAGACTTGTTCAGAAAATGTTCACAATATCATTTAATCCCAGAATGATGTTTCTAGCTCTTTGCTAAATAAAGCAGTACGATGCATTTAACATGTTCAATATGTGTAAATGCAAACTTGTGCATCTCCTTTCTCTTCTTTTATTCTCTGAATTGAGTGTATATCTGGAACAGTGTTTAGAGAGCATTGCTGGTGATTAATGAGTGTTTGCAGTGAGCACATGAGCAGTGCGACCAGTTTCTGCCATAATTACAGGGAGCCGCTCTGCTATGAAAGCCTAATTAGCAAGGGTGCAGAGGTACTGTCGTATTAATTGCTGAATTGCTTTGTTTCTCTGTGATGTGCCTGTTAAGCAAGTCTTGGACAGGCTGTGCAGTGGCAGGTTGAAGGGTGGGTGGTAACAGTGGGAACAGAGGTATAGAGCAGAGGTTCCCAACCTTTCAGACTTGTGACCCCTTAAAATGAACCAGTGTCTACTTGCAAACCCTTGTCACAAGTTGCAGATCCTGATGAGTTGGTGAACAATTTCACCAAAAAGTGGTTTCCCCTCTAATCTGTTTCATTTGAGTAGGCTAATTGTTAGAAGCCTAAAAATCTAAAGCTATCTGGTATTACATCAAAAAAAGCAAAGATTAGAAAAATATAATTTTGTTTCTTTTGCCCTTCTGTTAATCATCTTGCGACCCCCTTATCTTGTAACCCCTTGCAACCACTGGTGTGGTAGACCTCAGGAAGTAAAGGCAGGTTACAGGAGGTCAGTAGAGTGAAAAGGGAGAGAGGACTGAGGTCACGAGGGGGTTCTAGCAATCTTGGGGGATTTCAAATTCTATTAAAAACATTTTAAAGCTGATTTCTAGTATTTTAGACCCATTATTTTTTAGTTAGACTACTTTTACACCACACAATCGGGTGGATTCAGTTTTACTCCACCGGAATGTAACTCCGTGTGTCTGTGTGGAGAGGGTTTTGAAACAACATTTGGACCTTCATGCTGTGAAATAAAACAGCAAGAGGAAGCAAGTTAAAAGGGATGGGGGGGTCAGGTGCATGGGAGGTAAAGTGAGGAAGTCAGAAGGACAGGGGAGGGGAAAAAACAGTGAGTCAAATAAAACTGGGATACAAAAATTCTGCATCTTCCTCCTCTCTAACCCATAAATACACAGGCTCAATAGGCTTCATTTTGGTGAGGTAATTGCCTCTCATTAGTAATAATTCACTGTCCTGTCTTGTTTGGATAGCTCCTGCCTCATCACATGACCTTCATTATTTAACATTAGAAAAATAAACCCTCCAGCAGTGGGTGCATAGAGAGCCTACAGCTTCCAAAGACCACTGATACATTAGCATCGCTTGAGGATTATGCTAAATTTTATACATTAATTATGGTGGTGGAAAATAAAGGAAGTACTTTAACTCAACTACTGTACTTAAGTATAATTTCAAAGTATGTATACTTTACTTGAGTATATCCAATGTATGCTACTTTATATTTCCACTCCAATACATTTCAGAGGGAAATACTGTACTTTTTACTTCTCTACATTTATTTAACTGCTAGAGATACTGTTTACTTTGATTTTACAAACAAAACATACTATCAACTTATTAAATATGATGCATTTCTATGAATTAAAGGCCTTGCATACCCACACAGGTGTTTTCAGTTATGTTATTAAAGTTGTTAACTGTCCCACAACAAAACTAACAAAACATATTTTCTATCTTGCTGCACACAATGATAACTGTACAAATTATTATCTTGTGTGTATAAGATTAAAAAAACAAAATATAATCTCTCACTCTCTCATGCTCTAACAGCTAGACCTCCTCGCAGTGATGATACTGTAACAGCAGTGTTGTGGAGCCATAGAGGCCGAAGGGGAGTGACTCATTCTGCAAGAATTTTTTCAGCTTGGCTCATGGCTGCTCTGCGTATCTTCGGAGAGCCTCTCCTCCCTCACACTGACCAGTGACATCACAAGACTTTTATGGTTTTGAGGTAGGCCTATATGTGTGTGTGTGTGTGTGTGTGTGTGTGTGTGTGTGTGTGTGTGTGTGTGTGTGTGTGTGTGTGTGTGTCTCAGGCAGTGACCACTGTCCTATCAGCTGCCGAGCTGCACTGAAACAGCTCATTGAATGTCATTAAGAAAAGCTTTTTTCAAGTTTTAACCTTAACAGTGTCTTTGTCTGTCTGTCAACAGTCATGTAGAGTAAACTAGAGTGGATCTATTACCTTTCTTTGCCAGTTATTGAATTGTCACATTGTTGCAAATAAGCATTTAATAGTATATCAGTGCTATTTCAGTGCTTAATGTGCTGCAATTTACGATGCAAGAGACTCTAGTAAATGTGTCCCAATCGAATCATTGATACCACTCGGTATTGCTGAATGAGTATAGAGAAAGGGCTGCATTTACTTTCAGTGTGGAACAGTAAGCCATATCTAGAGCACCGTGACCACCACAAGAAAATAAAAGTTGTATTTAAAACAGTGCCTATTGTGTTAAACTTCACGACTTCACCAAAGAATCAGTTAGCCTTACCTTCAACTGATTATCCAACAGTGGATGTGACAGCTCCCTCCTACGTACTGGATAGCACTGTGTGTATGTTTGTGTGTGTGTGTGTGTGTGTGTGTGTGTGACACCTCCTCCGTGATTTATATCATCTGACGCTGCCTTATTTCTGCGGGCCATCACAGTATACTGGGAATCAGATGTGTGGGCTTGAAATGATTGTCTTTACCAATTTTCCACATGTATGGGACTCTGAAGGTCTCTGAGCAACAGTTCTACTGTTAACCCAAAGCAGTCTCATCAAATCTCATCACTGGAGTCTAGTTTTGGTGGTGTTTTCTCTGTGTTTGTTTGTTGCATGCACATATGGAGGAGGTCTAACTAGTCATTAAGATTCATCCCCAGGGACCATGAATGTCTGCATAAACTTTCATTGCAATCCATCCATTAGGTGTTGAGATAATTCATTCACCAAGCAACCGATCGATCGACAGACCAACATCCATGGAGCCATACTGCTAGCATGGCTAAAAATTGTATAGTAGTAGATAGTAGTTGTTTCTTTTATCATGCACATAGGCAATGTCGGTCTGTCGGTCAGTCCAGCACTTTGGTGCAGAATGAATTATCTCAACAACTACTGGATGGATTGCAATGTAACTTTGTACAACCTTTGAGTAAATAAATTCAAAGTAGTTTCTGATGTTGCGTTTCTATTTTGTCTCCTTACAACTGTCGTACCCATTAATAGAGAGAGTCTTTGCTAAACAGTGAAACACCAACCGTGCGAAAAAGTGTGTTCCTAACAGCCAGCCTCTCTCTTTTTGGATGGCAGTTACAGGTTGCTGCAGAGTGTGTCCTGTAACTTTAAAATGACAGATTCAGTTTGTAATAGTCAGTGTATCCTTTCTGGCTCTTGCAAATCAAGTGCAAATGTCCTTGACCAAGACACCAAAGCCCAACCTGCTCCAGGGCTCCTGGCATTGCACCACACTTGTCTTTACTTTCAATAATAATAATAATCATTAATAGAAGTAGCAGTAGTAGTAGTAGTAGTATCAAATTGTTACAAATAGAAGTATAATGTGTGAAAAGCTTTCCTTGATATAGGATGCAAACATAAAACAAAAGAAGGTAAAAAGAAAACTATGAAGCTGTTTGACTTAATTTTTATCATTATCATTCCCTAAAGATGGTTTTGGTTCATAAAATACAGCTGCAACACTCACTTGGCCGATGCAATACCAAGTTGAGTTTTCTGATATATTTTCAGGATAATCTTTAGTGATATCCCATATTTTTCTTATTGTCAACAAATCCCATGAAAACACCCAAACCAACAATGAATTGATCCTACTTACCAGTATTGTCTGTGTGGCCAAACCCTGATAGCCTATTGTGCCATTTTTGTCTATAAATTATTAAAAACACATCAATGAGCCACACAGTCGCACTGGGGATATGTTCCTTCATTACAATGAACATGGGCATCGTTAGTTTTAAGTCGATCTCACATTCACCGTCCTGGTGCTGTAAATACTCATTAGCTCACCAAATTTGAGCATGAAAATAGTCCCTGAGAGCCACAGTCAGGGTAGGGAAGTGAGAAAGTATTGAGATACAAAGTAATGCATTTTGGTCTAATGGGATTTGTTGACAATAACAAAAGCCTTATCCTTTAAACTTGAAGATGTTCCAACTTTCACTTTATCTTTACTATAATTAGTTGGTGTGTGTTATGTATGCAGTGAGGCTTTTTCACTAAACAAGACATTTTAATCTGATCTACAAGCACTTCATACACTGCAGCCCCTGGGGAACTCTCTTCCCTCCTCCACTCTTTTTATTTAACTGTACGCCACAGAGCTCTGAGCAAAACATGGCTAACACTTCTAACTCGATCTTCCAAATGAGCACAAACAAGTGAGTAGGATGAGGAGGAAAATGAGAAAGAAAGACAAGGGGGGGGGTGAGCAAAGAGCTGAGGGATAAATGGAGGGAGGGAGGGTGACAGGGAGGGAGGAGGAGGCAAGTGGGGAAGAAATAGTGAAGAAGGTAAGCTGAATATTCATTATCAGGCCACTGGGGAGAAATCTAAAGCCCTGTTGCTACTGTGTGTGGGATTGTTGCTGACACTCACACCCAAAAACACTTATACATCTACACACACACTCAGATTAAGACACCTAAAGGATGGGGTCAACTAATGAGCTGCTGCATACAGTACCTATAAATGTTGATGCTGTTTGCTGTGGTACATGTTGTATGAGACCAAGCAGTACCACCTCTGATCTATTCCTATCAAGCTACATCAGCAGCACAGCAGCAGCTTCACCAGCAGGCAGATACATCGCATCTGATCAGACAGCATGAGCCTAAACTATGGCTTCCCCAGCCCAGTATCCCTCAGAGTTACGTCCATATTGGTTGATTCTGCACCTCACGATTTAGGTCCATTGCCAATGTTCAGTGCCAACACAGGATGTATTGTGCCCTTGTAGTGAGATGGGGGTGATGGGTGATGGATGGGCGTGTAGCACATCTGACTTTGATGCAGGAGATCAGAGTTTGCATCCTGTCACAGACCTGCAATTAATATTTTTTTAACCATTACCATAATGTTTAAACCTAAGAGTAACCCACTGATTTAGCATTCCACTCCTACAACGTTGTTTTTTAGAAAAAGGATCAAACTTGATGCAACAGAACCAGAAATATAATCTTTTTTATTCCATGCATTCTTCTTCCTTGTCAAAACCTGGTGCCTACATAACCCACAATGCAACGTGGCCACAGACAGTTCAGTCAGAGATTTGGGTGTATTATGCTAGTAGCAGCTAATGTAGCCTTGAGCCGCTAGCCTCAAGTAGAGATGAGGAGCGGGCTACAGAGGTCTGGTAAGCTCACTTCTTTCCACACCCTCTGATTTTTAAAAATTTCAAACTTGTAGTCTTCAGCCTCAACCAGCGATGACTCAAATGACATCACTTGAGTAATTTGATCAGATTTCACGCAGCTCCCTCTGGAGCCACTTTATACAACTTTTTTCCCATATGCGGTAGTACCCCCCTAACCCCTAACACTTATAAACAGACTTTGATGCGTAAAATCGGTGGAGTTCTCCTTTGTGTTTAATTGCCTAGCTAAGCCTAACCATTCCCTAACCACATATTATTTGTCATATGCAAGCAGATACAGAGGTACATTTACCACAGAGGTACCAATTTAACATTCTCTATTTTCCTTATAATCAGTACCAAATTACATTGTTCATGCCAGGAAACATCTTGTAAATTGTTAGGAAATTTACGGACCTGTAAAATAAAGCTGGCTTTTTCTGAGTGCCAAACAGGTTTGGTCCATGACTTTCTGCAGAGATTGTGTCATGAGATGATTGATTTTTTTGCATTCATGATTTTATTTGGATCCTTTGAATCAGTTTTCCAGCATTTTATAACACAGTAGATGAGTTAAGTAACATTTAAAAGTCCAGAAAAGACTGATAGTGTCAGCTACTGAGCTTTTGTTGGTTAGTAACTGCTGCAGGGACTGGACATTGTGTGGTGGTCAGAGGTCTTTCAAAGGCAGCAGCGTGTGCTACAGTATGAGCAGAAATTAATCTGTATAAACCCTAAGAACAAAAGAACAAGGTGACATTTGACAAAAACAACCCCCGTGGGTGTCTTTTTGTCATCCTTAAAGGGTCCTCTTGGATGATTAGGAGATGAGACATCGAGAGGTCACCGTCCGTGCCTTTCTTCCTCTTCCCGTCACTTCAGGCCTCACTTCCACATGCACGCACTCTATCTGTATTAATCAAACTATTCATGAATACAGGCATACATGCACAATGACACACACATTGCTCCCTACACAGTCCAACGACGGCCCAAAGTCACCCTGCTACAGTTTGGCCGCAGGACAGTGAGTGAGTCAGCTTGCTCAGCCAGCCGCACAGCCCTGTCTGCTTTGTCTGTAAGGCTGCCTGTTTCTCTGCCGACCTTCAGTATTTGATTTTGGGTCTGTCTTGTCTATCTGACCTGCCTGCTTGTTTGCTGGTCTGTATTTTTGTTTGTCTCTGTCTCTCCCTTTCACTTCCTCCTGGTTTAAGGCGTCAGTATGCTTCAAATGAAGTCCTTGTCAGATCATCAAACAGCGTCTGAGACCGCCTACCCTCACAAATTTCTGATGTTCAGATTGGCTGCATCTCTAATTTTTGCAACTTTCCAAAATCGACAATACAACAAGCATGCTGACTGCTCTTTTTTTTCATTATTCACACAGCTACTTCTGTCACTTTTTGTGGGCACAGCCAAGGACAACACAGTGAATTCCTGTCAGGAATTTTATTTTTTTTTGCGCTGCCTTTGAGTGTGTCTGTATGGAACAGGTATCAACACTTTTGCCTTCAGATATGTTCAGACGACATTCCGTACAACCTAGTTCGTTTGAAGCATACTGAACCCTTTAGTCCAATTAATGTTGCTAGACAAGACACTTAGAAGAACAGAGTGTTCCTCTGCAGGCGTGACCCCACCTTCTTGAAGAGGGCTTTTAATTTGCATAGTTTGCAATGCTTAATCTTCATCATCCTTTCTTTCCTGCCATCCGCCTCTCCACTATCCCCCTCCAGGCCCAGCCAGGGGCTCCACACCCCTCCGTGGAGCTCAGGGTCAGCCATAGGATCATCTGGTGGATTCCTGGCCATCACAGCTGTCTGGTTGTACTCTGCCAGCCTGGTCAGCAGATGTTTCACTACCTCTGGACGAGCTTCCGCCAGGTCAGATCTCTCGTAGGGGTCACAGGTAACATTAAACAGCCAAACTGACTTCCCCAGCTTATTGCGCCGCTTCTCAAGTCTTTGCCACCGTTCTGGACCACTGGGAAGAGCCTGTGGTGGTATCCAGTCCCCGTCACCTACATTTCCTGTCAATAGCTTCCAGTCCCCAGCTCTTATTGCTGCCCTTACGGCTGTGTCCCAGATCCCAAAGCCATTGAGTACCAACGCCTTGTCATATGGCTCCCCGGGCTTCCTGGAGACAGGATCAATGTTGAATAGGATTTCAGTGCGAGGACAGGGTAGGCCCTCGCTGATGGTCCCCCACACATCGTGACCGTCTAGGCCACGGTGGGACTGCAGGGCCCCGGCCAGCCCCAGTAATGTGGGATACCAGTCAGAAACATGGATCAGTGCTCTGCTGACTACACCCTTCCTCTTCAGGAGGGGACTGTGAACAAAGCCTACAGCCCGGATGCCCCCTTCCCAGTAGGTCCCTTTGCCACCTCTCAGTGGCCAGTTGCTCCCCCCAGAGAGCGGCTGCCCACCGTTATCAGATGAGTAGATCAGTACTGAATTTTGATAGAGCCCACTAGTCTTCAGTTCCTGGACCACTTTTCCAACCCCGTCGTCCAGGCAGCTCAGCATGGCTGCATAGTGGCGCCTGAGACGATTGCCTTGGGAATCATAGTGGTGCAGAAAATGGTCTGGTACCTGCAAGGGTGTATGGGGAGCCTGAAGGGACAGATAGAGGAAGAGTGGTTTATGGGGTTCGTGGCTCCTCAGGATCTGCTTCACTCTGGTTGGACAGAGGGTTTTTAAAGTATTTTTAGAGTTTGTCTCTTTGTATGTATGAATCTGTTTAATTTAATTTATACCTTGATGCTCACCTCTCTATGTAGAGCAGAGTGGAGTAGTTGCCGGTTATCTCCCAGGCAGGCCTGTCTCCGTCATGCAGGTCAAATCCACAAGCTTCAGCCCCGTCACAGCTCTTATAGGAGAAATGGTCTCCACTGCCAGTCAGTGTGCCCAGGAAACTCTGAAAGCCACGTCCTGTGGGTAGGCAGCTCGGCCTGCAGAAGCCCAGGTGCCATTTCCCCACCATGTGTGTGGAGTATCCAGCTTCAACCAGACACTCTGGTAGTGTGGGAATGTCTGGAGGCAGGCAGAGAGGTTGACGTGGTCGGATGATCGAATGCTGGAGTCCAGTGTGAATCTGGTAGCTGGCAAGATGTGAAAGTGTGAGAGAAGATGAGAAGAAAGCAGTGTCTTGATAAGATGTATATCATAATAGCACAATAATGGGAAATTTCACAGATGGTTCAAGAAATATTGCACCCTTGGATACTCTCATATTGTAACACATCATCAAGCAAAGATGTTCAGTGATTTTACAGAATTATTTTATGATAAGGAGCTGTAATTTTACTTTTTTGTAAAATCTGCACTTAAAATATGTCAGTGTTAGGTCACTTTATCTACATTTGGCCAGTTTTCCACAGAGATAATAAAAATTCAGAACAGACTCAGAAATACAATAGCTGTTTTTTATACTGTTTTATTGTGGATTTGCCCTTTAAAGATTAGATTAAGTGTAGTTTATTAGTTTTGATATCGCTACGATGTGAGACAGCTTCTGTGGCATACCTCTCAAGCAGTCAACACACTGAAGTCAATAAAACTGATCAGTTCTGATTTTGTAGCCAATATCATGATCAATCAAATTGTACTTTTAGGTCTCGAAACAGGATTTTATTCCAGTAAAACAGGTTTTAGAAGAAAAATGATCTCTTTGCTTTTTTCATACACATCCATAACTTGGAATACAGGTATATTTTGTTCTATTGATTAGATAAGATAAATAATTTAGTACTTGATCTTGGCTCTAAAGGTGGTACTTTTATTTTATGGCCTTACTTGTACTGGAAGCTGCCCCATTATTGAATACACCATTATATATGTTAGCAAAAGACAAAAAGCCTATAAATCCTATGCATAATTATATCATATGAGAACAGATGCAGTAACTGAATCATTTTCCGATCGTAATAATGATGTAATTACTCACCGCCCTGTCATGAGTTGACTGCGAGAGGGTGAGCAGATAGGCTGGACGTAATAATTTTCAAGTTTGACCCCCTCTGCTGCCAGCTTGTCCAACACAGGAGTGTGGATGTCCGAGCCATGGTAGCCAATGTCTCCGTAACCCTGGTCATCCACCATGATAAAGATAAGGTGTGGGGGCCTGGGCCTTTCCATAGACTTGTGTACACCCAGGCAGCCAAGGCCACTGAGCAAGGTCACCCCAATCACCAGGAAAAACACAGAGCAGATTCCTCCCCTCATCTCCAGCAATGATTTTGTCTGTATTTTTCTGTTCTGCTTAGTCTGCAGTCAATAAATCTCAAACTGGATCGCTACTGCAGAAAAATGGGCAGATCTGTGTGACCGAGGAGCTTGTCCAAAAGTCTTATCTGTCCATTAAGTATGAGTTGTCGTCTTTTTCTGGGGCTTCTTCTTGGTTTTGTGAGATGGGGCTGAGCTTGTGCCAGCTGCTGTGGTGGGTGGAGAAAAACTGCTGTCTCTAAGATGGGCAAGAAGTTGGTAGAGGTGTGTGTGTGTGTGTGTGTGTGTGTGTGTGTGTGTGTGTGTGTGTGTGTGTGTGTGTGTGTGTGAGAGACAGAGGCTTCTGTCTTTGCAGTTCGTTGCTACATTCCTCTGTACTTTCAGGCGCCTCATATGATGGCTGGGAAGACCTGGGCTACTGAAATCACACACACACACATACACCAGACACACATATATACTATACAGACAGTATAAACAGACATTTTGTTCTTGGCTAACAACACCTAAGTACAAGAAAAACTACTTGTGGAAAGTCAAGATCAGCTTAAAATGGTCAACTTTTGGTCATAAAGGTACAAAACACAAACTCAACCTGCAGTCAGTGCCAACATCACAGGAGAATAGACAGGAAAAACATGAACAACATGAGTTGAATGAAATAATGGCAAAGCAAAAGAGTTTTGTGAATGTGGTGCATAAAAGAATAAATACTGATAAAACAATGGTCTTAAAGAAATAGTTCAATATTTTGGGAATAATACGCTTATTTGCTTTTTTTGCTGAGAGTGAGATAAGATCGATAACAATCTCATCTCTGTCCTCTAAATATGAAGCCACAGCCAGCAGCCGGTTAGCTTAGCATAAAGACTGGAAACAGAGGCAAACAGCTGGCCTGGCTCTGTCTGAAGTTAACAAAATCAGCCTAAAACACCTCTACATTTCACCAATTAACATGTTATATGTCCTGAACTCCCATAAACCACAATTATTATTATTACCCTTCGGTCTTTGTATGGAGTTTGTGAAAATAAGTTTTTTAGGGCCTTTAAATGGTCAGTTCAACCAAATTTTTACATGTCATACAGACGTGTAACTAATACCATTATTAATTCATGCAATGCAATACTGGATCAGTGCCATCATTAATGTTATTTGTTCCACCTGTGATTTTCCTGTTATTACAAGTCAAAACATCTGCTGTGAAAAGGTCCCATGAACCAGATACATTTGGAATGATGTGGAAACAAGCATGTTATAATGGCAGCAAGTCAGGTTAGCAAGATTTATTTGACAGGGAAGAAAAGAAAAGAAAAATAGGTAATGCTTATCAAACAAACACATCAGTCAGATCAAAAATCTGGAGAGACCTGTCTTGCTCTCAATTCAGCAGTCAGTATTACATAAGAGCTTTGTGTCTTTTGTGTGTAACAAAGTTACACAAAGAGTCCATAATAAAGCATTATATATTACTACTATTACTACTACTACCACGGTTACCAGAATTAGTCACTAATACTGTCATTACTGCTATTCTTTTCACTGCCACTCCTATTAAAGTGCTATTATAACTGCTACAGCTTATATTTCAAACTATACTGTAAATCCCTAACAAAAAATAAATAACCCCTGCCATCTTTCTTTTGTTGCTTGACACTGCTCAATTAATAGAGTCACCCAATAACGATTACTGCCTGTGCCGGGGCATTGAAACCAATCTGACTAGGGAGGAACATCCGGTGTTGTGATGAGAATGTGTATCGACCACAAGGCTCTTAGCCTTCACCTCACTGCCATCTCCTTCCCATAATACTAAGAGGAAATCAATGCCTCAGATACTAGTCCATTTCCTGCGCTGTAGAAGCAAACTCATGTTGCCTCACCCTGTGGGAAATTTCACAGGCTTTTTGCCCACAGTGTAAGTGAGGCCTATGCTGGACAGATTGAGATCCATGGCAGGAGAAGGAAAGATGACGATGATGTAAGAATGAGGCTGACAAAGTGGGTGGGGGTGATACATTGAAATGGATTAGATGAAAGGATTGGTGGGAAACGGTAACATTTGAAAAGGAATATATAACTTGAAATTGAGCAATAGTAACAACAACAAGAAAAAAGAGGGCTAACAGTGAGACAAAAAGAAATAATGTGCAGAAAAAGAAAGCTTCAGTGTCTAAAATAAGAGTATAGCATAAACAAAGTGGCATAAAAGGAGCAGTTACTCTGTCTTGCTGTGTATGTACGCCTGGTTCTCTGGGTGTAGCCATCAGTTTGCCTCAGGGAAATGCAGCACGACATGAACTCCGTTTTACTGTGAAGAGGGGGGAGGAGAGGGAGGGGGGCTGTAAAATGGAAAGTGACAAATGTCTTCTTGAGGCGTAGAGAGAGCAAGGGATTGTGTTCTTTCCTCGACTGTCTGTATATTTCAGAGGGATCACAAAGAGATGATATTAGCGAAACCTCTTTTGTATAATCTGTGTTGTCTGCAGAGGTGCATTTTAAAGGCCCACCATGATGAAAAAAAAATGAGAAAGATTTATGTGATGTCAAAAATTAAATAAAACGTTTAAAAAGTCAATTTTTAAGTAGAATGTTTTTTGCAACATTTTAAGGGACACTGTGTTATCATCAAATGCCCTTTCTGTAGTGCAACAAAGGGGAAATAGTGTGTCTATGTAGCGCAAAGGATGCAACTTATAGCATAGTTTGTATTTGTACAGTGTGTTTGCTTGTGAACATGTGTGTGTGCGTGTGTTGGTGTGTTTTGGAAAAGGCAGTGGTGCAGAGTAGAAGAGAGGAGGAGTGGGTGTGATTTATTCATGACGACGAATAAGTGACTCTCTCGATCAGGAGCCACTCTGTTGAGCTAGAGCTAAAGTAGGGGAGTGCGTGCGTGTGTGTGTCTAACTGTGTCTGAAAATGACCTTTAATTTCAAGCCTATCATCCAACATAAAACATTTTTCATGTTAAGAAGTCCCCATCTGAGATTTTATTTTGTATTTCAAATAGTCCACCATATGCGCATGGTACAGTAGATGGGGGTCAGTACTGGCTAATAGAAAATTATGTCATTGATACTTATGGATCCCTGCCTAACTCAAAAAGCAGGGCTGGATTTCTAAAATCTTCCTAAAAGATGCATTTAAAGCTGCACCTGGCAACTTTGCATATATAAAAAGTTAAACTCAGAAATCAAGTTCCACCAGCACTATAGCAGTGTAACATGATGGCAATGACCAAGTTACCATGCCTTTGCACTGTAATTGCACTGGACCAACACTGTAGTGCCAAAGTACCATCCCACAGTAGCCTACTATAATAGCTGAAAAAGGATCATGACTTTATAGCTTTATGGAAGTACTACTAGCATATACTGTACTATACTGTATGAGCTGTACAAACTGTACAAACAAGAAAAGGGTAGAGCCATGTTTGTTGTGATGTTACTGGAAACCTCGGCACAGTATGTTGAATTTAAACATTATTGTTGCGACAGACAAATATTTTATCATGGGTAGACTGCAGGAAACTGTGAAAAAATTAACCTTTAAAGATGCAACCTACCGCTGGAAAATAGGTTTTAAATAAATAAGGCAGACATAGACAATGGTATCGTGACCAACTCACAGAGTAATGCAATGTTCTAAGGTTGATTGGCTAATGTTGAACCTTGTCTTGCAGCTCCAGTTTGTCACCTTTATGAACTTATGGGAATGTGGCCAGTCCAGATAGCATCAATATCAGGTTTTACCTGCTGACACTGCTCTTTCATAACAGTTGAAATTATGCCCACAAAAAATATCTGGTACATAGTACCTTTTAGTGCTGTGTGATACACTGAAACTATATACTGTGTGTAGGTGGTCCAAAGTTGAGTCTGTCTCTCAGTACACCAGTGGAACTGGCAGACGGGGGCTCTGAGACATTACACAAACATCGTCACTCCCACCTGCCTTCAAGGTGACACTGACAGAGACCCTGGCTCTGCTGCTCCTGAAATACTCGAGGATCATCTTCCAGCCACAAGAAACTCAATCCACTCGCTATTCTCCTCACCTCACTCAGTGATGGATTGACAAGATGAGGCTAAGGGCTGGGTGACGACTCAGTCTCATCAAACAAACCACCCACAAAGAGAATGCTGGTGGCCTTATGTCAAATTCACAAACTTTGGGTAAACTTTTCCTCTGTGTCCTATTCCTCCTCTTTACAGTACCTCCATTTCCCCTGAGGAGAGTGACTGCTGGCTTTGACTCATCAAAAATGAAAGGGATTACACAAGCCCAATGTGTGTACAGTATGTGTGTGTGCATACTGTGGTGGTACAGTCAGTGGAGAGTGCCACCGTGAGGATTAAAGGAATAATGCAAACAAATTGAGAGCAAAGATGATAGAGAAGGAATAATAAAGGGCCCTGCTTCTCAGAAATATGCCATGGAGGCCCTCAAGCATGCTGACTTTTTTTTTCATCCAAACACTATAGAAGCTGGTTCTATTAATTAATATCAGTAGGAAGAAATATATAATAAATTCAAGAGGATGGAGTGGAAATTTGCAACACTTGAGAAAGGCCGGTACAATGGCTGTGTGTGGATGTTTAATGGTCCAGTATGTAGGATTTAGTGGCATCTAGAGGTGAAATTGCAGTTTGCAACCATTTGAATACTGCTCGGATCATCCTCCCGTTCCAAGTGTGTAGGAGAAACTATGATGACTGCGAAACTTGTGAAAAACGCAAAAGGCCCCATCTAGAGCCAGTGATTGGTTTGTCATGGCGACCTTCGTGGAAGAGGACCTGCTCCAGCTGTAGATAAATTCTAAGGTAATGAAAACACAACTATTCTTATTTTCAGGCGATTATACACTAATGAAAACATACAAATATTATATTCCATTTCTGCAAACAGCTCCTCCTAAATGTTACATTCTGGACCTTTAAGTTGAGAGTTGAGTGTTTAAGTTTACAAGTATCAGAATCAGAATCAGAAATACTTTATTGATCCCCGAGGGGAAACTCTTTTCAAAGTACGTGCATTTATTCTTTAAAGTTACTCACAGTTTAAAGATAATGCTATCAAGGGGGAAAACAGGAAGGATCATGTACTGACACACACACAGCACACACACACACACACACACACACACACACAAACAAACAGCCAAGCAACCAGTGAAGGGAACTATCAGTCTGGTTTTGTCTTTGACCAATCATAGCTTGGTTAGAGTTACCTGTTGTATAACATATTTTTTTACACCACTGTTTTGTGTGGGTTTGCAGGTGTATGTGTGTGTGTGTGACTCACTGGTGACAGCACACGGAGGTTATTAGGGGCCACCTGGCGTGATGCCGCCTCTGTGTCATGAAGCAGATGACAGGACTTATCTTTCCCAGGACAGTGGGAGTCCTGGGAGAGATGCAGCACAGTCTGTCACAAACTGGGGTCAGGAGTTCAGCGTATGAGGGGGAAACGGGCTGGAGGCACAGAACAAGAGTCAGTCAGTGTGAAGGAAAGTGGTTCAAGTGGTTGCAATTAGAGCAGTAATTTTTTGCTAACACGCATCTCATGCAGTAAAGAAAAAGACATTCTGGCGTTGGCATGACAGTGAAACTGAAGGACGGGCCTGCCACACAGCAAAAACTCAGATCTGGACCAACTTAAAGCCAGAACAACTTATTTAAACATTTTCTGCAGGTGGAAGAGTGAGCAATATGGCTTCACATGATGTGATCAAGATCCATCATACATTATTATGTAGTTAAACAGAATTACAATTGCATTGCACACACAGTCTGATAGCTTAAAAATGACAAGAAATATAGAGTTATATACAAAAACTTAAAAAATAGATCAAATGCACATTTAGTTCATATGGCCAAATAGGAAGGCCACCATATATATTTATATGAAATTACAATAAATTACAATAAAGATACAATTTCATCAAAATATACACATGTAATCCAAAGCAATCCTCAAAGGAAATTTAAAAAAGTAAAGAAGGCACCTTAAAAAATCCAAGATAGACCTCACAGTACTGTAAATGAAACTAGTTAAGGAGGCGACCATGTAAAAAAGGACCATAACAAGACACAGCAAGATAAATACACTCATAATTTATGATAAACTTCAACAAATGTGAGACTGGCCTCATTACCCCAGATTCTTATGATTTATGTTGTCAAAGGTTATAACTGCTGTGTGAAAAATGCAGTAAGCACTGTTTTTACAAAAAGAGAGAACGTGAACTGGACGGCACTATCAACTGTATCATGACACAGTACTCATACACAAAGCTGGAATCTGAACAAAGCTTAAATAATTTAGTTACTTCCCAGAATAAGTCTAAAGTTTAAAAATATATTGCAAAATCTCAGAAGTATACCTCCTTCAAAGGGAAAACCAACCTTTTTAACTTAACATTTTAAAAATGTGAGACTCTCCAGGGTCATATAAAATGTGTTTCCAAAATGGTACAGTATAGTGTCGAGTACAATATGTCCTCTAAAGCTACACTGTGGAAAGGAAATGAATTTCTACGAAAAATGTTTTAATATGCATAGGTTATATTGCATGCATTTCTCTGCATAGAACAGAAACTACAAGTTTTAAAATGTTTAAATTTTTGCATTCACTGCCTCATTAATGTGCACAGTCTAAATATTCCTGCTTAAAAGAAACTAGTCTTAAATGAATTACACAAATGTTTAGAATAGTCTCCATCCTTACTTTTTGTATCTACTTTTATTAAACATATACACTGTTCACTTTGTGCACTGCCTTTTCTAAAAGCTCAGCTTACAACATCTTTATTAGTATGGCAGTGTTATTTTCACCTCATCCAAGCCAGGGGGCAGGGCTGGCAGTGGTTGGTTGGCAGTGTCTGCCATGCTGGCACACATGCATCAGTTAAAGGCCACTGGGCCTGTGCCTGCTGCAACTCAAGAGATCTGTCTGTCAAAGTCTTCTTAGGAAGGCAAGTTGGCCAACAGAGAAGTCATTAAATAGAAAAACGAGAGAGAGAGAGAGAGAGAGAGAGAGAACAGAGAAAATGTCTAACACTCTTCACAGTAAAAATAGTTGCAAAAGAGGGGGAAAATAAGACACACCAAGAAACAGAAAGAGAAAACCTTGAAAGGAGAGATAGGCAGACACAAACTAATTAACAGAGAGAACATGAGAGGGACGAAGCTGTCTCCACACTTAACAGTTTTCCCATGTCCACAGGAAAAAACACTCAGCTTCCTCCAGTTCCTGTGTTAAAGCTCTGCTGCACTCTTATGCACGACTTTAATTTATTTTGTTGCCACGACACAATAGAAAGCATATGGAATAAAAAAACATATGGAGCCACAGGAGAAAGTAAAATGTTTCAGCCATGCTGCTGCATATGGATTTTGACCTTTTTACCTTTCTTGAAAGACAGCCAATGACTTAGCCACAGCTCTCTGCAATGCAGTCTTTGTTTAGTTTGACAGAGAAACGGTCACTGACAGCCAACAGCACATTGCACTGTATTGGTTAAGTTGAACAAGTCTGTTATTTTTCTAATCTTAGATTTCTTACTCCTCTGCTGGGTTTTTGGAAATTATCTGATTGCTCACAAAGTTACAGGGTCTTTCAAGTCTCTCTCAGTAATACTGTGACAGCATTAAGGTTTTGGTTTTTGGACTCCGAGGTATGTGAGAACTTTAAAACAATGGTATTAAAAATGTCTCTATAAAACTCTAGACTCCAGTGAGTTTTTAACTGTTTAGAATTTGCAACCAAAACTTCCCCTTATATCTCAGTATAGCTAAAATACTGGTGCAGACTGTTTTTTTCATATCCTAAAATATTTTATGTATATTTTAGAATATGATCTGTGGATGTAGTGGCATGCAGGCTAGTTTAAGAGCACGCTGAAAACTGCTTTTTGTGTATCATAAAGCTTGGTGTAAAGTGAGACATCCAACGCAAGAGGGTACTTAAGAATCTGTCAGATCTTATGTTAGCTATTTTCAACCACAAAAGAGACAAAAATTACCACTAAAATTATGTAATTATTGAGCTCCTGATGAGTAAAAGTTCCAGGAGGCCAACAACTAGCTTACTTTTAACCACTAGGGGGAGTGGTTGGCACAACTGATCTACAACTACATGTTTGTTCAGATATCTGTCTAATACTTCACTTTCCCTTTGTAAATGCAGATCTAATATGAACTGGATCGATTGTATCTGTGTGGTTGAGCACTTGCTTTAACTGCGGTGTTCTGTTAGATCTGATACCGTCTCCAGGAGAGAGGATGACATTTTTTGAGTGTCTGACCCCGGACTGATCTTGGTTACTATCCTGAGGTCTGGAGACAGCTGCAGAGCAAGGCTGCCAAAGGGAGTAGCTATCATTGGTAACCTTCTGCAGCATTGATAATGGCAGCGTTGCTCTTCTAGCAAGGGGATCATCCAGCCTCTATCAACAGGTTTAAAGGCCTGTCAATGCCCCAAAGGAAAACATAACATAGTTAAAGCAAGTGTATGTCCACTGAGACTGTGTGCAGTGGAGATTGTGATGTTTGTGTTTGTTAGATTTTTTCAGTGCTTAAATTAGATTAATATTAGAGTGAGTTTTAAGTTCAAGTTAAGATATAGATATAAAACAGGAAAGACAAGGAACAGAAAGGAACAAGAGAAGAGAAGAGAAGAGAAAGATCGAAACAATGTGAAAGATATAACCAAAGTCACGCTGGATCATGGGGTTCATAAATCAAATGTTTCAAAAATGTATGGCCAGTTTCTCAGATGACTTTTAAGTTTAGATCAAACTTGACAGTGTCCTTCATGAGCACGGACCCAATGACTTAGTTTTAACTAACCAGACTAGAATTTTAGATTTTATTTCCTTCACCCAATAAATGTATCTGAGCCACTAGTATGTGTTGCCTTAGTGAATGTGGTTATACACACTTAGTCAGTGTGTTACACTCTAGTATTGATGATTTACTTAAATCAATTTTATGTGGAAACCCCAAGAAAACATCCTTCAGTTCAAGCCAGGCTGCAGGTAGTACTTTGACTTTTTTCACCTCAGCAGTATGTGAAAAAAAGTTGGTGCAACTACAATAAACTAGTACCAAAATCAACTAATCTGAGAGTAAAATATGGGGTTTAAATGTGCCTATAAAAATGGTTTCAACATTATTTCAAAATCAAAATCCATGAAACTGGTAATGCACTCTTATTGCACCAGTTTGAACCTGACTGAATATTACTGTATTATATTAATATTACTATAAATCTACAACCACTGTGCATGTTTTTTTAGCCATGCCAGCAGCGTGGCTCTTGGGACACCCATGTCAGTCTGCCGGTTCGTTGGTCTTTCTGCCACTTTGGTCCAGACTTAAATATCTCAACATCTAGTGGATAGATTTCCATGAAATTTAGTACAGACATCCTTGGTGCCACGAGGATGAATCTTAAAGCAACTACAAGGAACATCATTTTGTGATGATTTTGGCAGCTCCTGTGGACAAAAGCGGTTTCCACCGCCTCATGACGTGAAGATCTTGATCTGCTATTGTGTGCATTTGTTTTGGAAAGACGTAACTTATTTTTAATACAGCTGTTTGCAGAATGCATAGTGTAATAGACAAATAGACACATAGGTAATGTGTCTATTTGTGGCTATGAAAGATTAATAACTGTAATATGACAATGGTGAAACAAAGTAATCTTTGTTTTGTATCGTTCATACACCTAGGATATATGTAAGCCTACAACTAACAGATTTGGTTTCTCTATAATAGTAATTTTGTTGAGAAAGCTAAAGTTACTAACATTCCCTAGTAATGTTATGTCTTCATAATAATTAGCCAACAGTAAGATATTGCTCAGTAGCAAGGCCAACATAAAATGTTACTTTATAAGCCAGTTGTATTACAATAATGTCCACCATGACCTATACCTCTATGGGTTAGTCTGTCTAGGAGAAAGAGGGCCAATTCAGGATCAGTTTTGAATCCTTTCAAATTCTCTCCTGTTAAATCTGTTAAATGACCAACCAAGGTTGACTCGTGCTTTTGCCCATGCTCTATCAGTGTCCTTTTTAGCTTTTTTTTTGTTCTAAATAATTTTCTTTTTCTCTTTACTGATCCTGCCCCAGTATCAGCCATAATCACAAAATATAATGTCAAAAATAAAATTCTCTAAAGAAAAATCTCCTCCTGCTCCCTTTTAACTGGCTATCGTAAACATTTTTCAGGTCTGTGTGGTGCGTGCCGTAAATCGTTTCATCTGATGTCACAGGGAATCAGATCCGGTGACAGGGATTTAGAATACCTATATAGAAATAGCCAATCTTCTCGCTGATGGTCTCACTTGCTTAAGTAGGTCATACAGAGGCATCAGTATTAAATTGAGACTGTTTCATAACCACTTAAAAACTCCTTGTAGTTGCTTTAATGACTTTTCATCTAGCCCCATCATCAGGTCAAAATTTCAATGTATCCAATATTCTGGTTTATGACCAAATACCTGCAAAGCTAATGACATTCTCATCAGCCTCAGCTGTACTTTGTGTTTAGTGCTAATTAGCAAATGCATGCTTACATGCTAAACTAAGACAGTGTACATGGTAAACATTATACCTGCTAAACATCAGCATGATAGTATTGTCATTGAGAGTATGTTAGCATGCTGATGTTAGCATTTAGCACAAAGCACCTCTGTGCATAAGCACAAATGTCTTTGTTCAGATTCTCCACAGCTGCCACCACATCTAAGAGTTTGGCTGGGTGTAAGAATGTGACACATTCCTGGGCATAATGGTAAATTAGTGGTGGGATTAATCTATATCTGCGTACAAAGAGAGATATTATGATGTCTCTGTGATTTTTTTATCAACAAAGTCTACACCACAAGAAACCGTTTTGCTTTTTTTGTGTCTTCATTTGCCACTTCTTTCCGTGTCTACATTCTGTATTGGTTTTATAAAAAAAAGCATGGGTCCCTTCTGTTTCAAAGTATTTGTCATTCAATCAACACCGCATAATTCTAACTTATTTCAATGTAGCTATGCAGGCTGTTCATCCAGAGCTTGCACAAGTATTTATCCTAAAGGCTCTATGATGACAGCCTAGAATGTCTCCAGATCCAGAGGAGCTGGCAGGCCTCAGCAATTAAAGACTTACAAGCACCAAAGTCAATCCACTCATTGTCTACATCATTAATTTTTATCAGCAAAGGATATTTGAATGTAAAAAATCAAGAGTGGAATGTCTTATCATGGCAAGTCTCAGGCCTGAGATGTGAGAGTCTTACTGTGACCCTACTAAAGGTTACGAATTACCTCTAAGCTGTAAAGCCAGATATGAAACAGTGCCATTTGGACGTTCTGAATGTTAACTTTCCCTTGCGATGCAGAGGAGCAGGCAAAGCAGCAGAGGTGTTGGTGCTTTCCTATTTTTGGAGGGGCTATCAGCAACCCAGTGACATAGCTCTGAGTGACAGGACAAGTGTTGCGCTGGACCGTCCCCTCGCTCATTTGAGGCAGGCATTCCTCAGTGTAAGCAGACACAGACCCCCCTTCCATCATATTTCTCTCTCCTTCTCCCTCTCTCGCTCCCTTGGCTATGATGGTTGGCCCACTCTGGATGTGGGTGGGCACACAGAAGTGTGTGTATGTGTGTGTGTTCAGGTGTGAGCGTCGGCCTTGGAGCTGGACTCAGAGAGAAGTCAGTGCCCGGACAGTGTGGCAGGCAAAGAGCAGGTCAGAGCTCTCTGAGGGGGCCCTGATCGCTGACCATGGGGCCAACACACTGAGGGCCCCCCAGACGAAATATAAAAACCAAAGAGGAGCGGAAAATAACCAAGAAAAAGAAGAAAAGCTAATAAAGACAGAGAGAGCAGAACAATGGTTGCAGAGGAAGTGATAATAACATTGTCCGGTGGAGCGCCATGGGGCTTTCGTCTCCAGGGAGGTTTGGAGCATCAGAAACCGCTGCAGGTGGCTAAGGTAAGGCAGGTCACTCAGCAGGTTGAACAAAGGCAGACATTTCATGGTTTGCTGAGTGGAAAGTAGAAAACTGTATTAGATTCAACAGCTTCACGAAAGAGAAGTGTAACATCAGCTGAGATAGATTAGGTTAAAATGGAATATTGGCTGCCATGTAAGTTGGTTTGGGGCCTGAATATGAGTCATCATCTTGTTTGAGAATGGTCTTCATGCAGATGCGCACCAGTGATTGATTGGGTGAACTTTAAACGTCAAGTTCAGCTGGGAATGTAGGACAACCTTGTCACATATCTTCCACTGAATGTTGCTTCTCTTATTAAACTGCATGAAGCTCAAAGTTATTACATATTTAGAGTGATACTTACCAGAAAATCTGAACATGTCGTCATTGGTTTCTTGGTTTGTTTTTGACAAATAACTGACTTTGTGCTACTTACTGACATTGTTCTTCAGCAGTGCTTTGAGCAGTGAAATGTAGCAGAGATTTTTGGTACATTAAGGTCATTGTTTTACTGACAATTTGTCTTATGTATTATGGATACTACACCCTTCACCCATGACCATGATCTGATTTGCACTATTGAACTAGTATGTTTCCACTACGTCATCGTTTCAGTAAGAAACTCACTTCAGCCATGCTGATCATGTTTAAGTTGGCAGGTAACCCGAGATTGAATTGTAAACACTGTTGTAACAGTAGAAACCACATTGGTGAGCAATGAATGTCATGAAAGTCTGGATTTAGTTCAGTTCTTGAAATCACTGTGGGTCAGGCCCGACTCAAGCCACATTGGTGTCTGTGATATAACATACTAAAATTACATTGTTTCTTTCTTTATATAATTCACTGAAAGAAAAAATTAATTGTGTAAAAGAAAATATTTAACCTTACAACTTTCATATGGAGCCTCTCAGCTCAGTTTACTCCCCTAGAGCAAATTCTTCACAAGAATTTGGTGCCCACATTTGGCACCAGTGAAGCAGTCCAGATCTGAATCTTGATCTCCATTTGAGACGGCAAAGATTGGCATGTAAGCCAAAGGGGAATGTATACTGGATAAAAGGATTTATTAGGCTTTCAAGCTGAAAAAAATAGTACCTCTGAGAGATAAAGCTGAAAATAGTTGAAAAAAAGTAAATACTTAAAAAACAGAAAAGTTGTAGTTACATTTTTATGACTTCATATTGATCCCTTGCTGTTTGTATCGAGTCAGTTCCATGTTGTCACCATCTGTGACATGAGTTGTATAAATCATCGATCCACAGTTGTTGTTCTTCGCTCTACTAAACTTCCTTCCGTCCTTCCTGTTTAAAGAGACTTGGGCCGACTTTTTCTTCTATGAAATCTTTAAATAGAGAGATCTTATTATTGGATATGATAGTTCAGCTTTTAGTACACCTGCACACACATAATGCATGCATACATGTACACACATCATACAAACACACATATCCACACAGACTTTCAATAACTGTTGACTGAGCAGAACTACTTTTCCTGATGGCTATTTTTGGTTGAGAAGCAGCAGGTCACAGGGTCAGCCAAGGTGTGTGTTTCAGCTCAGTACTCAAAAATTAACCTCATACACTATTTTAGTACATGCACTACTCAGTATCTTGCTGCTTAGAGAAGAACATCATGTGCAAAGGAAATCCTGATTGCTAAACCTCTGTTGTACTCCATACTGTTCTTGTTCAGGCACCACATGAGCTGTGAACAAATGACCAGGAGAACTTGCTTTGGTCAACTTCTTGCCCTTCTGCCCTAATTTTCAAATAAATCTTCCCTTAAGTACCTTAAAAAAGTACATTTTTTAACTTTGTTTCCACACTGTATGGCAATACCTGCTTGTTCCAGCAGTTAGTGAAGTTTTATGGTGTCCTGTTCATCATTTTGTACACAATTCAGCCTGACAAGTTTAGTATCTTTGAAAACTTAAAGATTAAATTATGCAATGGATCATGTACCTTTATGTACATACTCTAGTTTAAACGTCTCTTAAAGGTCCAGTATGTAACATTTAGAAGGAGCTATTGGCAGAAATGGAAAATAATATAAGTATGTTTTTTATGAGTGTATAATCACCTGAAAATAAGAATAGTTGTGTTTTCGTTACCTTAGAATAAGCCATTTATCTACATAGGGAATAGGTACCCTTCCACGGAGGTCGCCATGTTGCACCGCCATGTTTCTACTGTAGCCCAGAATGGACAAACCAATCACTGGCTCTAGATGGGGCCTTTTGCGTTTTTCGAGCGTTTCGCGGCCATCATAGTTTCTCCTACACGCTTGGAACGGGAGGACGATCTGAGCAGTATTCAAATGGTTGCAAACTGCAATTTCACCGCTAGATGCCACTAAATCCTACACACTGGACCATTAAACATCCACACATAGCCATTGTACCGGTCTTTCTCAAGTGTTGCAAATTTCCATTCCATCCTCTTGAATTTATGATATATTTCCTATCACTGGCTCTAGATTGGGCCTTTCACGTTTTTCACGGTCACCATACATCCTACATACTGGACCTTTAACTCATCATATATATATACACATCTAAGAAAACCATCGTATTTTCCATTATGTATTTGCATTACAAAATTATGTTCAAATAAAGGTAATTACATTGGTATAACAATTCTCATTGGGTAAAAGAAATGTTTCCGCTTACAGACCACATAAATTCTGCGAAACATGTCTTACAAAGATTCCCCTTTTTTGCTAAGAGGCAAATTTTGGTTTGTTTATCAGAAACTAAATGTGCTATGGATCATGCTAGAGGTGCATGATGCACCTCAAGATTATACCTCTGAGACAATCACAACAACCACTTCTTATAGACAGTATTTAGCAAGAATGTTTGCTCTTTAAAATGTTAATCCTACATGTAGTTGACTTGCAAAATGTGGCATTGTGTACACAGAGTCAAAGGACACCAAATCACCTTTATGGTGGTGGATGGCAGCTGTTTCTGTCCGACCATCCAAAACAGCATGCTCCTTCACCCATGAGAGCAGGAAGGTGTTATCTTGTCAGAGCTCATACTATACTGTCCATAACAGGTGGAGCAGTTTGGGGCTCTCACTGAAAGAGCTGGTGTGTCAGTGCTGGGTTTGTGCCCGTGGACCTGCATGTGCGTGTTTGTGAGTTTATGTGTATTTTTGTATCTGCCCATGTGGTGTGTGTGTGTGCAAGCATGTAAAGGTATTATAACTGTTATGACTTGCAACCAAAAGGTGACTGACTGAATTAATAGCTGACTGTACCACAAGCAGGCACAGGCCACTTTGAAAGGCTTAGCTAAATGGGGATGTGGGATTTCATTTCAGACAAACCAGAATAGCTGGAAAGAAAACTAATTAGGTCAACCAAAGCAATGCTTCTTTATCTCTGAAATCCAACATACAATATTCATTTAATACATGGCAGTGAATTTATAGAGTGCAATCAACACTGCAGTCATTGTTTTTGAAAAATCTGCTTTGAATTTATTATGGGACATGTTGACATGGCTTGCATAGACCTGAGGCAATTTAGGGTGGGCATAACGCCATGGTCCTGAAAGAACTTGGGCACAAATAGCAAAGCACCAAATGAAGATGGCTGCTGGCTGGCATTTTCCTATTAAAGTGTGTTTGAGTGCCCCACTCAAGCTGCAATATGTGGCATATGTCCACAGCAAAATCGGGCTGTCAGGACAAAGTCTGCTTTCTGTCGGTCACTATCACAAACCAAGACAAGACAGCAGCATACCTCTGTCAGGTCTTTTTTTCAGTCCCTGCAGTTACCACAGCTGAACATACAATTCTAAGAGAAATAAAAGCTGGGAAAGAAAGATGTAAAAAGAGTGATGATGTTTGTACCAGTTGTCTTAATATCCTTTTTTAAGTATCTACTATATATCACAGTTCTTCAAACCAAAGCTACAGGCCTGAGACCTGAGACTTGGCCTTAAGTTACAAGTCATATTTGACATGATAAAATCCTGGAACAATAGAATATAAATACGACAGCATCAAGCAGGCCTTGCATAGCTGCACACCTTGTGCATTGAAGGGATTTGGTCTTGGCAGAACACTATTAACGCAAAACAGAGAAATGTACATATGCCCTTCCATTTAATTGTCAGCATTCAGATGTGAAAGACTTGGACTTAGATCTCTTGGGCTTACCCTGAAGGCCTTGTGACTTGACTTGAGATGTGCCCTTGAGACATATGAGAGACTTAGATGTCCCCTGAAGGACTTGAGAGCTGTCTTGGATTTGTTGAAAAAGACTTCAAAATAGATGGGCTTCATACCGAAAATATTTTTTGATATAGCCCATCAAAACTCAACATTTGTGTAACTTTTTGTCATCTATATGAGTGTTTGAAATTTTGCTTTCTTTTGCTTGTGCAGGTGCGTAAACGCAGCAAGGCATGCAGGGCTGGGCTGCGGGAAGCTGATGAGTTGGTGTCCATCAACGAACAGCCATGTGGTATGCTATCCCATGCCCAGGCCATGGACCTCATCGACAGCTCCCCTGGGATATTAAACATCCGGGTCAAAAGGTCAGAGGAACAAAATAATTATACTCTTACAAACCATCATCAACCCATTGTAATAGATCAAGAAAAAATCATATTATGCACAAGTCACAGGCTCAAGTTTTACACAAAACATGCACTATTAACAATGTGCATGTGTTTGATACACATACAACTGTATATTACAGTCCCAAAATAACAACATCAACATTAGGACTCACAAATGGTTCTGCTGCTTGTGCTAAGATCCTACTGACTCTAAGAACAGACGAAATCCAGATTTAGAAAATTTGATTCTAATATCACATCCAAGGGCCTTCATTTGGCCCCATCAGTATTTTAAACCCTCCACTTGTTTGCAGGGTGCCTGCTGGTTTTCAGTCCGTGGTGCTTGTGACCCGTGCCCCATCTCCCCGTATAGACAAAGAGTACCGCGCTGCACTGCGTGCCATGTCACCCACCCATCCACACCATGCACCCATCCGTGAGGTCCACCGTAGCCGCTCCTCCATAACCAGTGGCTTGACATCTCCACCTGGTAGTGAGGCTTACTACGGTGAGACTGACAGTGATGCAGACGTGGCAGGCTACGAGAGGCAGCGCCGGCAGAAACGCCGCAGCCCCAGCAACTCGATCCCAGGGAAACCAACAGGACGAACCTCCCCTGAGGGTGGGGAGACGTCAGAGATGAGTGGCTATGACAGCGCTCCAGATGCACATGTTTACCCCAGTTTGTTGGATGGATGTGGGGGAAATGGGGATGGAGGAGGGGGGCTACCGGGCGTGGCACGGAGGGAGGTGATTTACCAGCCTCCTGGTCCAGGAATGTGGTCCTCCCAGACATCCACTGAGACCTCCTCCATCATCTCCTCAGCAGATGACCAGGGGCCACGGGATGGAGGGCAAGAGGAGGATAGTGGCTTTCTAGAACCAGCCAACGTGCCACTGGTATCCCCTGAGAGGGCAAAGGAGGCCCTGATGCTGGGCTCCCGTAGCCAGCTGGTGCCCATGGTGGGTCCTGTGAATAAACCCATTGATGAGGAGCTTACAACAACCTACATGGAAAAGGCCAAGCAAGCCAGTAAGTACAGCTGAGGAAGAACAATGACAGGGACCTGTGTTTCACATGGGTTCTCCACACTTATGTACTCATTTCTGATAAAGGTCACTGGTTGGTTCAAGAGTCACAAAACTTTTTCAAACTCTACAAACAGATAAATATAAATCATAGTTTCGTAGCAGATACAGATTCTCCTTATTTCATTATGTTATTATTCATATTATTTTCTATATATTATATGTGCCATCTGCTTTGCAGCACAGAAATACATCACTGAAGTGAAGATCAGCTGATCTCCTCCGTTCTCATTCACAGGAAGAAAGGTTCTCATTGTAAAAATATAGCTTTAATTTTCAAGGTGGAGACTGTATATGCAGTACATGCTTTTGTTGAAGCGCAAGACAAATATGCCCCTAAACCTCACAGAGAAAAACCTAGATATTTGCAGAAGGTTCAAGTTCAAGTCGCCACACCTTAAACATCAAACTGACAATACCGCCATCTACACTACCTTCTGTGTTCACAACATTTCATCTATAAACCAAACCCCCGTAACAGTCAACTGCTGGTTTAAAACAGCCCTTTAAGCAGTTCAAACAGAACTTTATCAGCAAACAGTAAACTTAATTTCTATTTGAAAATAGGTTTTTACAATATTCATCCTACAGATAGGCAGAGCCAAGTTTTAAAGCAGTTCAATACCCTTTCATGCCCATTGATGTCTGAAAATATAAGTTTATACCAACATTTACTATAGTACCAATAGGAATAGTGTTTGAATACTTGTCTTGATCTAGATGTGAATCTTAATCAAGAAAACCACTGTGTCCCAGTCATTTAATGTGACACTCAACCAACATAACTAATCAAACATCCATATATTTTCTTTAAGGTTAGTAGTAATCGAGTGTGAGTGGGTGTCAACCTAAGCTAAGTCTGTTAAACAGAGCATGGCTGGTACAGTTTACTATATTTACCTCCAGTTATGTGTGTAAAAACCCCAGCGATCAATCTCGGAGCACTGAAAAGCATCTACAGCTGCTTTTAGGTATCAAGTAGCAAAGCAGGGATACTCTCATTTTCCTTGCCCCTCTCACCCTCTCTTCTCTCTCTAACTGTTTCTCTTGCTGTCCTTTTGTCTTGCTATTTTACCATATATCATAAAGTATAATTTCTAGTTATTTAAGAAAAATCACGTCTCACAGTTTTTTGTATTCACAAACTCTTAAGAGAGGTAAAAAATTGCGACAAAACAGTGACGCAACAACACATACAGAGCACTGACACTTGCCAAGCATTCTTTCCTACAACGTGTCATCTTGTCCATCATCCATAATAAGCTCAGGAAAAGGACAGAGTTGGGCTATTTGAAGTCAATGGGCTGTTTTAAGAACCTATAAATTTACTCTTGTAAATCCCCCTTGCCATCACTGAGTGCAGGTTTAACATTCTAATGTCCTACTTAGGAACCCTGTCCTAGACAAATTAAGAACTCCCTTCACGTGGCAGTGCATATTAGGGTAACAGAATTGGGTTGCCTATGATAATCTGCTTAATACCATAACAAGGTAAAGGATATGTTGTGGCTACCCTTTGAAGTTCTCCTTCCAGTCACCTACAACATGCAACTTTCCACTAGCTTGCAAATATTTTTAATTAAGTTAGATGAGTACATAAGACTAATAATGTGCAAATGTATCCTTTACCCCAGCTAATGTGAGAAGCTGAAGGCATGCCTGGAATTTTCCCGGAAGTGCTCCTGTGGCAAGTTAAGAGATGGATGCCTGTTAAAGGCATGGTCAAGACAGGTTTAGATGTTCATGTCAGAGTCTCTTCTTGGTTTAAAGGTTAAATCTGTTAATTCAGACTTCTCTGACCTTACTGCAGTACTTATGTTATGCTATTGTGCAACTATTCCTAATATCTATGACTTTCACACCCTACAGAACTGAACCGAGGGGATACACCGCAAGACAAGCATGTAAAGGAAGCTAAAACCAAGTGTCGAACAATTGCATCCCTATTGACTGATGCTCCCAACCCTCACTCCAAGGGGGTGCTGATGTTCAAGAAGAGGCGGCAGCGCTCCAAGAAGTACACCCTCACAAGCTTTGGTAGTGTGGATGAGGATAGGTGTCGGGACTCACAAGAAGAGGATGGGGTATTCCCTGGCAGCGAATCAGAGTTTGATGAGGATGGCTTCTCAGCAGTTCCTGACCCAACTTGGGATAGTGACTACTTGGATATGCTGGAGAAGAGGGCAACTGCAGGCATTGAAGGTCGTGGGGATGGGGCAGAGGATGCCCCGAGTCCAGGGTTGAGTGACACTGCAGGCAAGGGCGCCCAGTTGTTTGAACAGCAGAGAAAGAGGGCTGCTGAGCATGCCAAGAAGGTAGAGGCAGCACAACCTCAGGCTCCCGCGCAATCTCAAGTCCAGGAACAGGCTCAGATGTATCACTTGCATTCAGAAATACAACCACAGATGCAACCAAATCTCCAGCCTCAGCAGATGATACCACCTGGCCCTACAGCCATACAGCAAGAACTCTCTCAGGCTCCAGGTCCAGTTGCAGCCCATGTAAAGTCTAACGGGGACCTATCCTACTCTGCAATTAGTACAGCTAGCATGGTGATGTCACCTCCACCTGTAGCACCCAGACCAGCCACTGCCTCAGTGACTATTCTGACCAGACCTGCACCACCAGCTGAAACACCATTACCAGAACTACCTGCTAGTAATGTTCTCAACAGAACAGCACGTCCTTTCACTCCTGGCTTTATCAGCATTCGAGCTGCGACTGCCCCTGTAACGTTCCGACCACCTGTCACAAAGACGACCCAGCGTCCTGCCTCAGCAGCTGTTGTGCCACCACCATTCTCCAGTGCCTCTGAACTAGCCATTAATGCTACATCAGTAACATCACAGCTACTTCCTGGTCCTCCGTCAGTGCTCTCCTCACCATTCTCTGTACCTCAAGGTCCCTTTGTCCCAACACCAGAAGCTCCTGTCACCTTTCACCCTCCAGCCAGCTCCACCTCTGTAGAGAAAATACACTCATCATCACCAATAACTGTTCATCAGGCTCCATTCACAACTGTGCCCCCAGTGTCTATGCCTTCAATGCCCCTGGCTCCACAAGCAACAATGGCTTCAGCCCCAGTTCCTCTTGTATCTCAAAGTCCTGGTTCAGCTCACCCAGTTGCTGCAGTATCTCCACTTCAAGTGGCAGTTGCTCAGCCACCTCCACCTCAATTTCCTATGGCACCTGTAGCTACAGTGTCAGCGGTCTCCCAGCCAGAAGCTGTAGCTCCAACCCCTATTCCTGGTCCAACAGGTCGCACAGGAATCTTACTTGAGGCTCGACGGCGTGGTGGCAAACCCAAACCTATGTTCAATGTGCCAGATGTCACAAAGAAATCCCCCAATCCTGATCTATTGTCTATGGTGCAGAACCTGGATGACAGGTCCACACGACACACATATGGCCAACCACCACCTGAGACCATCTATGATGGTGCAGAGGAGGAGAGGAGTGGTGAGGTCGGCATGGGGAGGGCGCCTCCTCCAGTGGCACCCAAGCCTAGGGTCATCCACGAGGCACCACAGTTTCTTCAAGCAGGTGGTAAGGGGGCCCAGCTGTTTGCCCGCAGGCAGAGCCGCATGGGTATGTATGTGGTGGACACCCCACCTGAGACCCCTTACCAGCAGGAAGTGGCCTCACACAGTGCAGCCCAACTGCATGACTCCTCCCCCAATCCTTCCTTTCCCTCTCCGTGGAAATACTCCCCGAATGTCCGTGCCCCTCCACCAATTGGGTACAACCCACTCCTGGCCCCCTCAATCCCTACAGGTCCTCAGAGGGATACAGGCAAGCCAGACAGCAGGGGTAGAGGAGGCTCCCAAAGAGAGGGCATCAAGGCTCTGGATTTCATGAGAAGGCAGCCCTACCAGCTCAACTCTGCCATGTTCAACTATGGGGGCAGTGCTACTAATCTATCAGCCATGCCTTCTTACCAGGCACAGAGGCAGCAGCAGGGTGACTACTCAACAAGAATGGTGGGCAGCTCATTAACCTCACCTAAACAGATCCCCCTCAAAACAGCCCGTGTCTTCGAGGTCAAGCGATTCTCCACACCCACACCCATGTCAGCTCCCACGCTGGCTCCCAAAGTCATTGCACCCCGCTCAGCCACTACCCTCGGAGAACGTTTGACTCATTCTGGCATGATCTCCCCACCTCCTGCTCCTTTCACTCCAACCCCAGCCCCTTTCTTGACATCAGCACCAGTTAGTGCCCCAACCCCAGCTTCACCTCCCTCCCAACCAGCTGGACTGCCCAGCCTCCCAAAATTCTCTGCCGTCCCTATTCCAAACCCTATGCCCCCTGCAGTCCCTACACCTTACACTCCAGTATCATACACCACTGGGCTCCAGACAGCCAAGCAGTTCCAGAGCGCTCCTGAGCTCAGTATCCTTGCCTCTTTGCCCCCACTCAAGTCCAACCCAGTTCAGGCGCCCAAACCACGTTTTGTTGCCACCAAGGGAGGTGTCCAGCCGCGTGTCTGGAGGCCAGGGGCAATGTGAACAGCAGTAAATTGGGCATCCTCATGTACTATTTATTTAGTGCTGAAATGATTAGTTGATTATTGACAGAATATTAACTGACAACAAGTTTCTCAAAAATGATGATATTCTGGTTTTCTCTTCTTACGTCATTGTAAATTGAATATCTTTGGGTTTGGGATGGGTCTAACAAAACAAGCATTTTGAAGATATCACCTTAGGCTTTTTGCTGGGCAATTATCTGATCAATTCATCAATTAATTAAAAAAAGTTACAAATTAATAATAATAATAATTTAAAAAGCAGCCTTACATCCATTAATTTAAGCCTCAAATTCAGTTGTAAACATGAAGGTGATGAAGTGATTCAGTTTAAAGTTGAAACCAGTCAAGTTTTTGAAATATGAAACAACTTGATTAATGGTCATTGATCATAAACATCTACTTGCTGTTCAAAATGCTGCTTATCACATATATTTTGCTGCCAACACATTTACTCTGAGTGACAATAATAATAGAGTATACAAGCACATGCTGTATAGTCCACCGTATGCCTGTCCTGGGGGAGGTTTGTGTAAGGCTTCTGGAGATCTCTTTCTACTAATTTAGCAGAAACGCCATCTAAACAGAGCCTGTACTGAATATTCTTTGAAACTTGAAATGTCTGAAAGATGTTGAAAATGAATCATTGTGGTTCTGACCATAGGATTAAATCACTGAAGATGTTTGTTGTAGTATGTTGACAGGTGGAGGATCATAAAGCAAAAATAGCAGGCTTTTATCTTTGAAAATGTAATGATTTTATTCAGTACTTGTCCCACTAACTGATGTGCACAAAATGTTATTTACCCACTCTGTCTGTAACAAGAACCCATGATGACCTAGTCTTCTTGTCCTGGGGTTTTAATGATGCATGACCCGTTGAAAATTGTAAAATGTTTTTAAACGCCTCAGCTCATCGTGAAACTATATGTGAAGACAAGGTTTGCCCTTGCAAGTGTTAGTCAGGTTGTGCCAAATACCTCTGCTCACTATAGCCAGAGAGAAATGCTGTCTTTTTAGCATGGGTCACATTCAACAAGTGCCGGGGCTGTCACTGAATGTACACTTGTCACTGGATATCACAGCTTCCATTAGACACACCAGTGCCTCCTTAGTATGAGTGTGATCTTTGCAGATATATGTAAATTCTTAACTTTTATTAAACAAATAACACAGATGAAGAAATGTGTATTTTGTTTTGTTTAATTGTGATTTAATCTGAAGTAGTGCAAGGGGAAGTTGACTGACTGAGAGGCACCATCATTTATAAAAAGGTTCAAGAAATGAGAGTGGCTGTGGAAGGGGGATATAGGAGGCCAGTTTACTGAATAGGGTCATAGCCCATCATTTTACATAAAGGGTTATGGTCAGATGTGGTTGCATGGCAGAAAATTGGGACTTAGGGTTGAATTGTACATAGTTATGAAATCCCACAGCCTGTAGAACTTAAAGAAGGATGGCCAGGAAAGTTTGGTGACTGGTTTGTTGGTAAAGCTAAATAAGCTGATGGAAAGAAGCACATACATTTAGCTGGTGTCTTTCCATTAAAAATGGTTATTATTAAAAAGTAAGGATAAACATATTTAATGGTTATATACCTTGAGAGATTGGGTATGTTAATGGAAACAAGTAAGAAACAAATAAATGAATATGTTGTTTTCAGTTGTGAAATTCTTGGCGGGGATACTTTTGTTATTTTTTTAAACCATTTTAAAAATACAATTTCTTTTAGATTTTTTCTTGTTTTCATAATATTATGGCTACAAAAAATGAGTGTGGATATAGTTGCTTTGAGGTGTAAAATATGATGAATACATGTTTCTGAATGTGGTTGGATTAAATAATAAGTGTGAAAATGTTTGTTATTAATGCTGAGTAGAAGTTTATATTGACTATGAAGCAAAACATTTTTAGAGGAACACAATTAAATTTGAAAGCACTCCAGTTGTCTGACATGTCTGATTTTACACTGCCCCCTGTTGCTGATTGTGTGATACTACACTTTTCTTTTAATGCAAAGTACATGCATGCATTAAATGATACTATTAATAATTGAGCAGTAAAATAACTGTAACTGTATATTGGTTTTAATAAAAAATATATGTTTAACTATACACTCAAAGGGTAAAAATGCTTAACTAACACACACACATTCCCATAAAGTATCTGAAGCCTATTTGGTATTAATTTTTATCACAGCATGGTCTCCATTCAAGGAAGACCTGCACAATAATGAATATACATTACCAGTTTTTAGCTTATAGATGTTTGACTTAAGATTAATTGCAATGTTACTGATAACTTCCAAGACAGATCCTAAATTTATATATTCTGAGGGTTGTTTAATAAAGCAAGATTGCTATTGCGAGTTAAGCCAAGCTTATTTCAGCATATTCTGTCCCAGCTCCATAAAGTGTCTGACCTACCACATAAACTTATCCTTCTAGACTAGCCTGGTCAGGCTAGTTTCCAGGCTTGGTTTGAGTAATTCATTCAAAAAAAGATAATTAATTAAACAGAGACAGAATACAATAGGATCATTGAACAGTATTTATGGGGGGATTGTAAATTTGTAAAAAAATAAAAATATCCTCAATACTCTACACTTAGCAGAATGTAACAGAGGTCAGCTTCTCCAGGCCATTGTAACCCCAGAAGACTTTCATTCAATCAGATATACTTCACAGCACTACCACGTCTTCTAAATTGGGTTAGGTGGCTGCAGAGAAAACAGAGAAAATGCAATTTCAGGACCTAATTTAGGATTGTCATCCACTGAGCCACAGTGATTTGGCATGGTAGTTAAAGAGACTCTCCTTATTTGACAAATCATAGTATCTGTCAACGGCTAAGTGACCATAAGCAAAACAACAAATGTTTACCTTCACTTCACTTTTTAGAAATATATCTACATAACAGCAGCAGCAAAGCACGTAAAAAGGAAAAAATGAACATCCTATATGTAACCACTAGGCCTATGTGATGTCTGGCAAATACACACTTTCTCAGAGATCCACACTTAAGAATCATCCAATCAAGCAGCAAGTGTGTGCACATACGTAAATTGTGATAAATTTAGATAGTCTGTGTTGGAGTCTGCTCTGACTGAGCGTGCAATTAGAAGGGCATTTTGTTGCCAACCTCAACACTCCCAGGGTGCCTATATATAGGGCTGATAATATCCAAACAGGAGACTATTTATAGAGAAAATGACATTTTGCCAGGACACTACTGTAATTAGGAATTTGTTCTTAATTTAACTGCTTAAAAAAGATCAAATAAAAGAATAAAACTGGCTTCTCAGCTTCTGAAAAGTGTCTATTTCAAGATGAACAGTAGTCTCCATGGTACTTATATATGATGTCCTATAATTTATAGAACAGAAATAGAACCACAGTAAGATAATCAGATAATTTATCAGCTGATCTAATTCTTCACTTCTCTTGATTCCACGTCGACCCTTAATATTGCCCTCTTTATCTTTATCCTAATATTTATTTGGCCTGCACCCCATAGACAATAAATTATTTGCCCCAGAGATCTTCTAGAGTGGGGACATGAATATTTCCAGGATTCTAAGGAGGCATTGAAGCTTGCGGGGTAGGTGTGCCAAAAATATCAGTAACAAGAAGAAATTACAAAAAATTTAAAGTCAGAAAAATAATAATAATAATAATAATCATTTGTAGTTCCAAACTACTTCACAAAAACATAACATTAAAATAAATAAATATGAGGAAAAACAGCCAAAAACGAAAAACACGCAGAATAAAACCATAATAAATGCACAAATAAAAATCAGCCTGAGAAGGACTATGTACTGTAATCGAGTTCAAAGAAGTGATTTGAGGGAGGACACAGAAAGTGCAATATCAAGCGTGTTGCTCCAGAGTTAACAGGGACCAAGACAACAAAGGATTGATAGCCTTTTTCCTTTTTATAAGACCTGATGTGGTCAGAAGCAAGATTGAAAATCTTTCACTTGCTTTAAGCTGATTGTGTGATTTGTGTGTATGAAGTGATTATACAGCAGGTAGCAAAAAAATTACTGAGTACTGAAGGGTCATGACCTGTTATTTTAAGAGGAGGTTGGACAAGAGAATGCTTAAAATGAGGCAGAACTAAGCCAAAGTGAACCATTTATGATAAACAAAACCACTGATGTTGGGCAATTTCCCAGTTGCCAGGCTACAAGATGTCCTCTTTACAAAACAACGAGTTACACAGATCCACATATATACTGTAGATCAGCAAGTTCAGTTTTGCATTTAAATAGAAGAACTACACCTAAATCAGGAAAACACACACAAAAACACTCAACAACAACAAAATCTGAACAGTCACATTTTCTATTTTCATTGTCTCCTCCAGAGCACAAGACCAGCACAAACCAGACCAACTTTCAGAGAAAGCTCTTCCCCAGGATTATGTTGCATGCATGTTTGACTGACGATCATGTTCTCATAAATATGAGAATGCAATATCATCCACGGACAATACAGTTTACAAAACTGTAGTGAAACTCGCTAAACTTTTTTGATTAAACAAATACTGATTGGTAAACATTCTACACTCTTGTATACTCTGTTATACTATATATTATATATGTTTTCTGAGACTGAATTCATTCTATATCTTGTGATCCACTCAGTCTGCACTACAATATGTTAGCAGAATTACTATTATTGTGAATTATAAGTAAATGTATAAAACCTGACACTATAATATGACATGTTAGCAATATACAGTAAGATGAGAGATGATGACACTATTAAGCCCTAATGAAAGACGGGGTATGCATACTTTTCTGATCATTATTTATTATTTATTTTTATTAACCTTAATAAAAATAAATAGAATTTTGTATTAACTAAAATGTGATAGAAAACATAGCTACCGTTAAGGACAGTGAAGACATGTCCTCCATATGTTTCTAGGAATTTGGGGGTTTTAACAACCGGAGGAGACGTTTACATTACACAATTACACATGATCACTTTTAAATAAATAAAATAAAAAGGAAGGGATTTAGTATTTTTCCACCAGAATTTCATATCGTGGTGTAATGGAGAGAGGGCTTTGAAACAACATTTAGACCATCATGTTTAAAAAAAATGATGCTGATGTTTTTGGGGACTAGTCAAAATTTGTAATTTATATTTGGGACGGAGGGGCTGCAGGGTTACGCATCTAGTGTAATGTAGGGAGTAAAGGAGCTAACCCTCACTTTGAAACACAAACTGACGTGGCCTTAATATACACACATATGCTTAACCTTAAACTTGCACTATGCACTAGTACATACTCTACTCTCCCTCTCTCTCGATCGCTCTGTGTACCCCAAACACACCCCAGAGTCCTTTGAGGTTATCTTATAGCTGAGTTCTGTTCCCCTCGTTCTTTGCTACTAAATATAGGCTTCTGAACCATCTGTGAGAATGATTTTGTTCCCTTAATATCCCCATCAGCACTTTCAGCTGGCCAACAGAGACTTTTCCCCCCCTTAACGCCCCCCCATCCCTATTCACACTCCTAACCTCAACCTCCTCCTCCTCCCATCTTGACACTAACACTGCTGCCACCCACAACTCCAACCCTCTGGAAGATCTGCCATCTGAGTGTAGGGTGGGTTTTACACTTCCAGGGACCTCGGTCCAGCCATTCGTAGGGTCAGAGGCACTGAGGGATTTGTAAATTTGTGATCGAGATCACCAGCATTGAGCCTTGGGTCTCCTCTTCTGTTTGGTATTTATAGGTCTGTCTCTCCTCCCAGGATTACGACAAAAACCCGGTGAGTGGATCTGCATCCCATCGGTGTGATATGTCCTACTAATCAACCAATAGCTTGGATTTAAATTCTGGCTACTACAAAAACAGGGAGAGGGAATTAAAGATGTGCAACATGTTTCCACTCATAATTTCTGTGGGTTGTGCAGCTGATCTCGGGAAAAAAGATAACAGAATAAGACCTCACCAACTCAGTAAACCAGATCATACTTACTTTTGATGAGAATGCTTTCATTCTATCAACGATTAAAGTAAAATGGCTCTGGGAGTCACTTTGCTGCTTTTAGATTTTCTCGGTACATCTTAAAATGACCAAAGGAATGGGTGAATGTGCTGACTGGGCGTTGCAGAGATTTTATATGGTGTTACCAAACCCTGACAGGGGAGTGGTAAATCTGAGCGCAATGGGTCCCTAAGCTTATAGTTATTTGAGGGAATTAAAACAGTGTCCAAACCCTCCTTGTTAACATCCACCACTACTCCAGATCTCACTTGTGTTTTGAGAGAGGTTACACCTAGAATTGTTTTCTGGAGGTGTGTATTGTGTCCTTAAGGGTTGTGTTAAGCCCATTTGATAGTCGAATGACGCCATTACACGTCACTAAAATGTGTTGGCTGGAAATGGGTTTTAAAAATAGCTGCAGTGGGTTGAGTTACAGCCAGTAGATGTGATGTGATGTTTTGCCACTTGACTGGGCCTTAACGAAGCTGTTGAAGGTGCTGATATGCATGTAGGAGGACAAAAAACTGTGTAAAATAAACACAGAAGATAATGTAAGAACAAGATACATGTCCCAGACCAGGGAGGCACCACAGGTTGTAAGAAATTTGGTTGTTAATGTTAATATACTTCAACAGCGAGTGATATCACGACAGATGAGACAGAGGAAAGTATTACTCCCACTTTCCCCGCCTACATGTTCCCATGCAGGCTGCAGATTGGGGAATATGATCATATGCTATTTTATGATTCTGAGGCCTTCGTTTTTACTGCAGTAGAATAACACCAGAATGCATTGATCACCTATTTCTGCCTGAACCACAGCGTGCATCTGTTTATCTTCACTCAGTCTGTGTACAGATCTTGTGTCCCCAAACAAAACGGAAACACACATGAAGCTATATGTTTCCTTTGGCACAGACATCTGTTTCACTGGGTATGTGGGGAATCTGAGGGCACTGACATCCCCCTTGAACTTGAAAAATGAGCAGGGTCCATGCTGCCTGCCTGTCTGATACATTCAGGTCCTATGAATTACCTTTCAGGGGTTATTGATGGCTATAAGTGTTGACAGTGAAGAGTGATCTTGAGAAGTTGGTGCAATGGTTGGAGATAATCGCAAAACAGTCTGTTCAAGTTTCTTTCAATTGTGTGAAATGTATCTTAAAACTTAAGAAAAAACACTCCCTTCAGTGCATTTCAAACTATAGTCTGAAACGGCTTACTTACTTCTGTCACTGCTGAATATGTTCGAAAAGCATATGTTCAGTTTCAAATGATGTTTTTATTCTGTATGTTTGTAACCCTCATGTTGTTACTGCTAACACCATGTTCTTTCCTGAACATCCAGTCATGCCTCTGGGAACACCTGCCCCCCTAAACAAGCGGAAAAAGCTAACCAAGATCATAACTGACCTGTCAAATATCACTCAGGATGGTAAGGCTGGCATGAAATTACATGAATATGCTCTTTCGTAACTTCTCTTACATAAATAGATGGATGATAGGTGATAGGTACTGTAGGTGGGGTACTAATCTTACAGGATATACTGAAAAACTGAGTATATAAAATTACACAAAACAAAAGCAAAATTCATTAACATAACTCTAATTATATATGACTCTAGGTTGACTTTGTTTAATTAAAATAATTAATGCATTTTGCCCAATCAGGATACAATACATTTTCACATATAAAGTTGTAAGTGTTATGAAGTGCGAACTTTAGTCACAGTATTTCAGGGGAAACACATACACATAAATGCACAGAAAGAGAAGATGAAGAAATATTGTAGGCAGCATGAAACAAGCAAACATTTAAACATCTGTTATCCTAAAGGTTGTGATTATAATTATGTCAGTATAACAACCCATCATCAGAAAAGATTGATTACTGATTTATTTAAGTTTTTTGTGATTCTCTAGTTTTTGTCTTTGACATGACATTACAGTGAATTCCAATCCATGACAAACAGGCATCTTTTTTAATGAAGACGAATCTTTTTGACAGCTATGATTAATCATTAAAGCATTTTTAAATGTCCCTTACCTAGAGTATGAGTCGGAGCCAGAGGCATCTGAGTTCGACCTGGGAACAAAGATCAGGACTCCCAAAGACATCATGCTGGAAGAGCTTTCCCTGCAGAAAAACCGAGGCTCCAAGATGTTCAGGATGAGGCAGCAGAGAGTGGATAGGTTCATCTACGAGAACAACCCTGACGTCTTCAGCAGTGAGTCGATGGTGAGAGCATAGTTCATGAAGAAGACAAAATCCAATCACTTGTCATTTCAAAGGCAAAATTTCACATACGTTTTTAATTATCTGGAAAAACATAAAGGCCTCCAATACACAATCATGACTCAGTGTGCTCAGTAATGTTTGTCAGGTGTAACTTCAAGAAGTTTAAACATGGTTAATGAGTAAATATAAATGAATGTACTGTGTAGCATGTGGTTGGTTATATTGATCATATTTCTTTCAGGACAACCTCCAGAAGTTTGTTCCCTCTCTGGGAGGTCAGATGGGAAGTGAGATGATCAGTGTTGGTGGGCATTTTCTTAGCAAACAGGCTGGACAACTGCATTTTGGAGGGATACATGCCGGAGGAGGGCCCCCTGTGCCTCCTCCAAAGCCTGGAAGCAAAAGTGCAGGAGCAGGAGGAGCAGGAGGAGCAGGAGGAGCAGGAGGTGCAGGAGGACTGGGCGAGGGTGACCATGGGAAAGGTGGAGAAGGAGCTAGTGAGTGGTCTCCACTAAAAGGTTGGTATCATTTGTTTGGCCATTTTTAGGAGCATTGTGTTTTATGGTCCAGTGCCTGGATTTAAATATGCATTCACAAAAAAGCACATTTCTCCTGAAATGCATTTGATTTGATTTGCTTGACTGATCAAAACAATAGACTTAACTTTATCATTCACAATTAATGAATAGATGGATGATAAAATAAACAAACAAACAAAATATAATAATGTACACACATAAAGATATTACTGAATAAATACATTTCTAATCCAAGACTATGCGCTTCAAAGTGCAGTCAGCAATTCTAATCCAATACACTTTTTGTCAAATTCACGGTCTGCTAGCTGTTCGTTCAGTGTGTGTGGGCTGAAAAAAAATCTGGTGTTTGTACACAGCCCTGGCTCTGTAAATGGGAAACAAACAAAGTGCACACAGCACTATTCCAGCGAATCAGCAACAGTGGGGCGTTCGTGCTCGTGCTTGGCTACTCTCCCTTTCCACGTCCTCGCCCACGAGGAATGGAGCTACACCGTGATAGTAATTCAACATAAATAACATCAGAGATATTACCTTGCCAACTTAATATTTTACTTGCTACGGCAGACCTCACATTCTTTCCCTTGGAATTACAAGTCTTCGCCTATGTTATGTTACTCGTTCCGCCTATGTGCTCTTCTGTGGAATTACACCACAGTAAGAAGAAAATCTAAATAACGTCAGAGATATAACCCTGCCATGTTATTAACCGATACATTGGCTAAACTACTCCATGGCTTTAGACTTTGGCTTAGATAAGTATTTGGCTTCAACACTTGTTCTTATTGTCACACTTGCTACAGTTCTACAAAACAGAAATAGGTGATCAGTGAATTCTGGTGCTATTCTACTGCAGTAAAAACGAAGGCCTCAGGATCATAAAATAGCATCTGATCATATTCCCCAGTCTGCAGCCTGCATGGGAACATGGGAACTCACCTGGCCTCGCTGACGTACAGGTGTACTCCAGGACCCAATGACATCACTGTTGGGTGTGGTTATAGGTGCCAACAGACCACATTTCAGAGGTGAAATAGGCTTGAAACTTTCAACAAAAGAAGGCTGCTTTTCATCCTGGTGTTACGTTACTCTTTCAAGGAATAGTTCGACAAAGCCAATAAGAATATTTCCCAAAATGTTGAACATTTTCATTTACATAAATGATCCACAAACATCACAAATACTACTTAAGCCAGTCTGTAAACTGTTAAATATAATTTTACAGCTTTAAATGAGTGCTACAGTACAAACTCCAGTTGAGTGTGTCAAATGCTCTAGCTGTGGATGTTTTCTTCACAGGAGGTGGAAGCGATGACGCAACTAAGAAGCTAATTCATGTGAAGACGTATGTGTCACCATGGGAGAAATCCATGAAGGGTGATGAAAGTCTGATAGCCACTCTCAAAACTGCAATGCCTGGTCCCATTGAGCATAGGGACATGCGCAAGTACAAATGCTTCAACAGGTACTTTACTCAAGGACTGACTTTGTAGGTGCTTTGTGACAAACAGGGGCTTTAATAATCCTCTCACCTTGCTTTGCTAGGTCTGCCATGCCCTACGGCGGCTTTGAGAAGGCCAACCAGTTCATGAAATTCCAGCTGCCAGAAAGTAAGGCAACCAAAGAGGAGCCTGAACCTGCAGTGGTGTACCAACATGACATCGGCTGCCGGCCTTCCTTTAACCGCACTCCCATTGGTTGGGTGGGCAGCAGCGAGCCCAGCAGCATTCATATGGAGATGGATGCTGTGCCCTTCGATGGAGAGACCGATGAGCTGTGAAAAAATATTCATACTGTGATTACACTCACTGTGCACAGACACATACACACACGCAAGCACGAATGCATGCATATATGTTAGCATACACACACACGATAGACAAGCTTACAAGTAACTGTTATATTGATGAATTTGAATCTCTCAGTGTGGATAACTGAAAGTGTACATGAAATGTGGTCATGTTCTTATTTTGCTCTGTATTTGTTTGTAAGGCAAATAAACAAGATATAGATGTTATGGGGAGATTAAACATCAGACCTTTATTTGTTAAGCTCATACGTTGAGTCTAAACACTCCTTTAATTTGTCAGAAAAGTTGGTGATAAGTTGCAGATTTTGTCAATGAGGAAAGAATGTATGAAGGACAGATTTATGCTATGTTACTGTTGTGCACGCTGTCTTGATGTCAACTTGTTACCATATTTGTTATTTTCCAGTGCCTTTTATGTTGTTAAGATTCTCTGATCTTTTGTTGTGCTATGAAAATCCTACACACCTGTCTAATTCAGGATGCATGCATAGAGTCTGTTGCTGATCCATACTGTACCAACACAGTTTCTCCACAATAAACCTTTTCAAACTGTAACAATCCTCTTGTCCTGAGTGATTAAACTGTCAAGTGAAATTATTTTGTGTGTGTGAAAATGCAAATTTCATCTTTTCAGGACATGAAAAGAGATCTTATAAATAAGCAAAATTGTTTCTACATTGCCTCAAAGAAAATGTACATTTTTGATGACTGAAAAGTGGTGAGCAAAGTAGCTTTAAAGTTAAAATCAAAGGAGGGACTATTGCAACGATCAATTACTGAATTTCCTGCTCTATACAACACAGGATGGGGCATGATAATTTAACATTTAAATGATAGACGTGTCTTGTCAATAAAACCTACAGGAAACGCAGTAGGTTTTCCTGGCATAAACTGACGAGCCACTCCCGCACAGTTGGGGGCGGTCATGCTCTAAAAAGTTGTTTGCCAGTCATCATGAATGAAACAAGGAAAAAGAGGAAGAATTCAGTACCTTTGACTGTTGGATGCCCGGGTGTACTAACGTTATTTCCCTACGGTCCAAGGGCTTTCAGACAGTGCAGTACAATTTACAGCAACGCAATGGACAGCAGCCCAGTATTATTAGGTAACACTGCAACTTGTTCAAACGATTAGCTAGCGTAGTTTAGCTAACGTTAGCTAACTGCCATTCGAATAGGATAGCTTACGGAAGTTTTCAGGTAACCTAACAATGTGGGAATAAAACAAATGGCCATCATCAGCACGAACACTTGTACACACACGCCGACTTGGTCTTAGTGGTCTCCTCATAATCTCAAATGTCAATACGATGCTAAGTAGCTAGTTTGGTCACTGCCTTAGCTAACAGTTAACTACTTTGCCCGATTTGAACTACGTCATAGTCAACAACCTCTGGACGCAGTGTTTCCTAGCAACGACAGGGATTCCGATTTGCCAACGGTTTGACAAAACCTCTCGAAGCTTACGTCGGTCTGTGCGATGAAAGTAATAACATCATATTACATTTTGACAGGTTTCTGTTGCCATTCGCTACTTCTGTCAACAGTAACGCACCATTAAACGATTTATAACGTGTGAAAGTACGTTTTGTACCCAGAATATTTGTGAAAAGAGAGTCAAATTATTACAGAATTCCATGAATAACTATATAACCCTAGGGCGGAACATTTGGTGTTTGATGTTCAGGGCTGTTCCCAGCGTTTCCAAATATGATGGTGCTAACAATAAAACAATCATATTTCGTTTTGCATGAGCCTCTAACAGACTGTTTTGGTGTAAATGATGGTGCTGCAGTATGACGGTACAGCACCAATCCCTGCAGGTGTTCTTGTGTTGATGTCTGTATGATGACAATTTCTGACTATTGATTGATTGACAGAGTTAGATATAGTTATTTCAGTTTCACATCCATGTGATACATTGTATGTTTTTAATTGAATTTTAAGCAACTCAGTTAGTGCCAATTACTGCTTGTAGATCAGATTAATTGACTCACTCTGTTTTAGATGCACTATAGCACAGTGATTTTGCCTGATGACATCTAAAGCAAAGGCCCAGTTGGCACCCCTGCCACGGGCAGAGATCCTTTCATACTGGGTGCTGTCCTTTGGCTCTCATCTGTACTCTTTCTACCAATTGCACAGGTTCTCCAAAGGTAAGGTAGAGACGGATATCAATACGTTTGTTCCATGAATTGAGAAGAAAAGATAAAGAAAAATTAAGCTGTTATTTCCTGTTTTGTACCTCAGAACATGAAGCAGGATTACAGAGAGAGTTGCAGTTGGAAAAAGGCCTTCTCAAGGGTTTTAAAAGGGTAAGTTCAATGCTGAAATTGCTGATTAAAAGCCCGATCCTAACCAACATTATGGTGCATCTCATTGAAAACATTAGTTTGTTGTAATCCATAGTGTACAGTCTTGATTTAAGCTTTTAATTTTGTGTCACAGAAACTAAAAAGCTTTAAAAAGCTTGTTTCAATTTTATTCCAAGTTCAAGTTTTTTAAGTTTTTGAAAGACTATCCATTTGGTTGATACATACAAATTAGAGCTCTCAACACATTTTGACCCTAACCCTAACCCTAACCCTAACCCAATTTCTACAGGCTTCAGGTGTGTTTTAAAGGCTCATGGTGAAGTTAGTTGTTTTTGTTAGGACCCATCGGACTTTGAGTGGAGTTTCTGGACTGAATGGGCTAAGAAGTCTTTGCTGTGGACTCTTATTGGTCATGGTGTGATATCAAGATTGACCAGCATCTTTTACCCCAAGGTAAGAAGTGGCTGCCACACCACTCTTAAGTAATATATTGCTATTAGGTGGGAGGTGTTTTAATCCAACACAATTTTGATGTTTCTCCAACAGTTTAGGGTGCTGGCACTCACGATATATGGCCTCTTAGCAGCCAGTGGTGTGTTGGGAATTAAAGGTGTTAGTGTGCTGGTGGTACATCTGGGCCTGTCCTTTTCAGTGGCCCAACTGCGAAAGCCCGTTCTGTCATGGGCCTGTAACCTGATGCTGCTCTCCACGCTTCACATCCAACCACTTCAAGAGATCCAGGTGTGTATCACCTGGATTATACTTGTTCCTGATTTTGGAGGGGTGTCTTTATCTTGCATTAAAAGAATAAAACAAACAAGTAAAATATATGTTTCAAAGTAAAGTAAAAGATATATTTAAAAAAGTTTTTTCTTATGTAAATTTGAATCTCTTAAATATATTTTAAATGTTTGCTAGGTAAAAATAGAATCACAAAACTCTATGAAGATTTACGGTGAACGAGGGTCAATTGATGTGTGTCTATGTCTATACTAGCTTTTTACGAATTTATCATTTCTTTTACACTGTGGTACTATAAGTCAATTTTGAGAATTACTGTTCAATCAGATTTTATTGTTTCACCAACCATTTGATTATCACTTAATGTCATATTTGCAAAGAACACAAGAGGGCGCATGATACTAATGGTACGTACAGCCACTTGGCCACTTAACTCTATTATTCTATGTCCATACCACAAGATAAAAGTTGAGTAAATTTATTGACACCATACATATCAAGCAGGTTATTTCCAGTATTTCCTGAGAATTAGAAGCTCAGTGTCTTCCTACAAGCATTTGAAAATAGCTACCAGTGAGAGGCAGTGGGAGACACGTTAACAGACAGTCCTCAGACAAACATTTATTGCAGTGAAAATTAAAGAATAACCACAACAAAGTGAGGTTTTACTGAACTGACTTTTCTTTAATGTAACACAGTGATGAACACAATGAATCACAGACCAAAAAATATAAAAATGTAGTTTTAATATGACTAGGAACTTAAATTAATTCATTTCTACAATGATTGGTTATTATGGACATTGGCTCTTAGTATTTCACTATGTTTAGGGTATAAACCTGTGATCTAAAAACATCCTTTAACTGCACAGCATAATCTGACGCATCAAGCATGATTACAGCCAGGCAACTATGCTCCAGTCACAATGGTTAGACACCCCACCCTCCCACACACACATTCAATTGCATATAGTTGAGTCCTGTGTTCAAACAATGATATTCCCAATGCTGTTAAGCAGACCTCATTAAAAGTTGTCTTAAGCATGTGTTTATTAGTATGTGTTGACAAATTTCCATGACCAGTTGTCTAAATCTGCTGTAATGTTCTCATTTTGATTGGTGTCATATTTTAAAAAGCACTTATAAATTAAGTGTCAAACTGTCACTATTAATATAAAGGTTCCCCAGGAATGTGTTAAAAATAATTGGCCTTCCCTCGGTATTACACAGAGAGGTTGGTATAAGACCGAGGAGGAGTACTATCTGCTACTCTTCAGTGTTGCTGTCTGTGGTCTACGCTTCATCAGCTTCAGTCTGGAGCATTGCTGGTGCCCTCTAGACCGTGGTGGAGTTGTACAGCTCTGTTGGTTGTTGTCATACACCTTCTATCATCCTTTTTTCTACAATGGACCCATTATCACGTACAAAGACTACATTGAGCAGGTAAGAGAGCCAACAAACGCTACCCCTTAAATTAAACTGCAATTTAGTCTAAAATTGCCACTTTTGTTTTTGTCTGGAGGAGGCTGATTGCTGCTCCTAAGTACAGGTGATCTCAGGTCACCTTTCTAAAAACATAGACAACAAATCAGTGGTGGGCTATTTACAAGAGGATAGTAACTTTTTCAACTTTTAACAATTGTTCAGATTTGTAGACAAATAGCTACCATTTATTTGGTCTGATGTTGACAGACTGTCACTTCTGCACCTTTTTATGTCTGCTTGTTTTCATTCCCATATATATATATACTGTATATACATATATATCCTGGTATTTGTTCTTTTGGTAGTGAAGATTCAACCTGCAACCCTTAACAACATGCTCACTTTCTATACTTCCAGATGCGGAGGCCTACTGAGGAGGGTGAGAGGGATGAATCTGCTTTTAGTTACTTGGTGCTGACATCAGGACGGATCATATTGTGGTGGTGTGTTGCAGAATACATGATCCACATAATGTACATGCACTCCATCCAGTCTAATGAGACCTACTTAGAAATTCTTCCTCCTTGGGCCTTGGGTAAGTCTTTATACTGTATATATTTTTAATGTTTCCCAGCCACTTCAGACAAATGCAGAACATGTTTTTGTGATGCAGAATTTAAAAACATGTTTTTTCCCACAGGATTTAGTTGGTTCTAAAACTCCATCAGATATGTTGATTATTACATTACCTTATATTATTACATTGTATTATTATACCGTACATACTTATCATCAACTGGTAAATCCACTTTGTAATTTACACTTATTTTAATTTTATACTTATATCCACTTTGTACTTAATTTATCTTACCTGTATTATGGTGTATTATATTTTGATTTGCTTAGAACTTCTATTCCTGTGTGCACTAACGTGATAGTGAGCAGCTGTAATGAAAGAGTTTCCCCTCTGGGATCAATAAAGTATTTCTGATTCTGATTACTGACTCACTCATTGGCCTTTTCGTCATGATCGGTGGTGTGATTTTGTTTATATTTTGATAGTGACAGAATTGGTGTCTGTATTACTGTATCTATAAGTATTTACTTATTTGCTTGTACATTCTTTCACAAATTGAAGCATAATCAGCCAGCTTAATCTCTAAAAGCCCCTTTGTGTCTTTGCAGGACACTTAGAGTCCTAAGTTTTATGTAATTTACACAGGTGGCTGCTGTGGTCTATAGATACTCTGCATGCACAGCCTCATGTTGACATAAAGCGCCTCTGGGATTATATCACTAATTCATTCATTCAGTAATTTACTTTGTCCTATCTGCCCCATAGTTGCCTAAGCCGGTATGGAAACTTCTATATACATATTGACAAACTGAATCATTATCATTTACTGGCCTCCTTTTTGTAATTCTGCTTAACTAGTTCTTAGCATCTCTTTAATGTCTAAGGGTAGAGGGTGTTGTATGCTGTACAGACTGGAAAGCCATTTAAAGCACATTTATACAGTTGGGCTATATAAATAAAATTTACTTGACTTATAAGACAGAGAAATTTCTTTAGGAAGTACAGAACTTGTCTTAATCATTCAAATAACAAATATTAGTTTAACGTCTCTTTTTCCCCTTGTTACAGGCGGTCTGGCCCTGGCACTTGTCCAGTTCTTCTATGTGAAGTACCTGGTACTGTTTGGCCTTCCGTCCATGCTGGCTACTTTGGATAAACTAGATCCCCCAACGCTTCCTCGTTGTGTCAGCATCATGTACAGTTTCACAGGAATGTGGAGGTAAGATCATACAGTGCAACCAACTCCAATAATCACCACTGACATACAGTAAATACAGTTTGATCGCAGCATTCCTTAACACTTCAGTGACTGGAAAAGCTAGCATCCCTGGTATCCTTGAGGAAAAGGTATATTTAATGTCAAGTGCCTTAAGTGCTCACTGTGCTATGGCAATAAGATTCAGACTGGGCACGGTGAATTGTCTCATGTTGTGTCATTACTGGCAATCAGAACAATAGGTCACCTCTGCACCAGGAACATTATATCATTCTCTCAGACTCAAGCTAAAATGGTTTGTTCACTGGGAGCATTCTTAAATTTACAGGCCACATCTTGTCTTTTTTTCTTGAAGAAAAACTGGTTAGTAGCAGCATTGCTAAGATGACAAAGTAAATCATGAAACAAAACAAAACCTGTCTACATGTTAAAATCACCAAACTGAAGGCCAATTAGAAATGTGAGTCAGTTTTGAAAGGAATCTGACAAATGCCAGTTTGTTATATAGCACCGTATAGCATGACAGGCTAAGTCAGTGATGGTTTAGCATGAGTTTCTGTCACACCTACCTCCACAAAGAATGGACATTATATGTCATGATGATTGCTACATTTATTAAGCTCATTTAACACTTTTGTTACAAAGCAAAGGAAAAAGACTATGCCTGGTTTATGCTGAAGGGGTCACAATTGCGTAAGTTAATGAACACCACACATTGCAGTACCTTGTACACATGGATAAAGCACCTTAATCAGCAAGACTACATATATAAAAAGGCTTAAGACAACAAAGTTTCCACTGCTTGGAAAAATATTTCAGGACATTCAGGTATATGCAACGGTTAGCATTTTGTGTTACAGTGCCATTTGTATTTACCATTTAGTTTTAAGCTCCTCCAGGATGCACACCACTTCTGGACAACAACAAAAAAAGACTTCATCACATATAACCTTCATGAAGGTAGAATTTATTGCAGGACTGTTTATTAGACTGCTTTAGTTTTAGCTAGGTGTACCTAATACACTGGCAATTGAGTGTATGCACAAGGTTTAGACAGAAAAAACTATTGTTTAAGCAAGCAATTAAATGCAAAACCTCATAATATACAATAAAAAAAGTTTAAAATCTGGTTTATCATGGTTACTCTGTAAAATTACCAGGGAGTGTAGAGCATCACAGCATTTTACGTTACTTTCTTATTGCGAAATCATTCTGTTCTTAAATGTAATTAACAAGGAGAAAATGCTCTCTTAATTTAGAGCACATAAAGTTGAGATGTAAGGCTGTGTGTTTGGTTTTGCAGTAAAGATTCACTGGCTGTAGACTAGCTCGACCAATGTGCTGACACTGATGCACTCCAATCCAGCCTGTGTGTGCTGAGCTGGCCAATGTTGACAACATTGATGGGATGCATAAAGCTGTCCACTGACATCATTGACAAAACAGCTTCAGTTTATAGGCAACGCAAAAAAAAGAAGAAGAAAAAAAGCTTTTTCTAATCTTCTCAATGACGAATAGCAAGCACACAAACAGGCATGCATCATACAGTACATACTGCACATACCTAATTTTAAATGGAGCCCAGTGCTCAGGTGTTTCTTACTCAGTGCTATATTATTATGTAAATGTGTGACTCAAATATCAATTTTTTTTGTTCACTCTCAGGCACTTTGACAAGGGCCTGTATCGATGGCTCATCAGGTAAGAGGCACTTCATGAGCGGTGGACAGACTAATTCAGATGTTACTGCTTACTAAAAATGTGAAATGTCATTTAAATCAAATAATAGCTCTCATCTATTTATCTATCTGTCTGTCGGGCTGTCTATGTATCTGTATCTGTCTTGTCTGTCTAATCATACTGTATCTGTTATTTACTTACTGTAAAGAGCTCATTTCCTGCAGGGAATTGAACATGTCACTTGAATAACCTTAAAAAAGCTTCTCCAGCTGCCTGCCCGCATGTTTCATCATAATGGACAAGGATGCTGCATTTGCATGTAGGCTTTCTCATGATTATGAGGTTGCATGTTGTTGGTGAATAGTTCTTCTGTTGTGTTACTGTTCCCGCACCCTGGAGAAATGCCTCCTTGTTTAATATGTGCATATGTAATGGGAGCATTATGTGTTTGCTCACTTGTACTTTAGACAACGCACATTATTAGTTCGTCTGCTTTTAATGATGCACACTCTGCTGAATGCAGCCTGTTGGGGGTTTATGGTCTGCTTGGTAGAAGCGGGTTGCTACGTTAAGGCAACACTACAGTTGCACGGTTGTCAGAAAACACACTGATATTCTGTGAAAAGATTCCCTTGTCTTTGTTATTGTTTGCTAATTAGTTTTTGTGTTGACTGTTTTTTTTCCATGTTATTTGACATGTGTGGTGGTGTATATGTACATCTGCTTTTCAGATGTTAAAGATGAGTTTAGAATGAAATGTGGCATATAAGACTGTTAAAGTGGCTCCAATTAATTTGCTAAAGATCCCACAATTTAAATTGCAAATGCAAATTCCCATTCTAATCTGTGTCCATTGGAAATTGTTTTCTCCTGCTTAATTGCATCACTTGTAATTATCCTACTGCAGTTGCAAATGATACCCATGACATAACGTTCTTTCTTGTGAAAGTGCTTTTAAAGAGGTTTTAATGCAGTTCTGAAATTCTGTTGAAATTGTCTGAAGAGCGCTAGATGAGTGTGTAGGTGTTAAATGGTGTGCTCTACATGACTCACTGACACCTCGTCTCCCTGGGCAGCTAAGTGGCTCATTCTTCGCCATTGCATTACGCTTTCCCTGTCTGTATGCCACTGTGTCTCAAGTTCTCTTATTTCACACACATACAGTTATTGACCAACAAAAGAGCTATACAGCTATGTATGAGAAGGAGCGTTTGATCCCAAATTAGTTGTAAATAAATAAGTAGGGGCATGGATTGGGCTGGATGGGGGTGTCAGCATTTAACTTCTGATTGCACTTAAAGCAACAAAGATCCAGTACACTGTATGTCTTTATAAGAGAGCAGAAACCAACAATAATAGTCTAATTCCTACTGTCAGTCTATAAAGCCTGCATGTTGTTTGCACCATCTGCTTGCAGCAGTCAGGTGTTACATAACACATTGATTATTCAGCGTATTAATGTATATCTAAAAATGATCAGATTTTGATTAACATCTGTTTAGAATACATCTACATCTAAATAATTTACAGTAAATAGATGGACAGGTGCTTAGTATGTTTAGGTATTCAGTTTGCTCTAAGACTCTTTCCTCTCCATCTGTTTTTGCACCTACTTTCATCCTCCAATATGGCCAAGTTGGTCGGCCACTCTATTTAAGGCTCAGAAAATGCTGGCTCATCTTTCAGGAACATTGATTAGCCACAGGGTGGCTGAGATAATTAGTTTCCAGCTCAGCAACACTAGACAGAATGTGATGTTTGTTTCTAAGTGTGTTGGAGTGATGTAGCATGTTGAGACCCTGTACCTCTGGGACAGACAAGGTTCTCACAATCTGAGACCATTTTTCTTCACGACATGCACCACATTCTTTACTGATTGGTGGGATATTATTCACATCAAGTGGGCTATCACAGCTGCTATTTTGAGACCACATGAAGTGTAATCTCATTTAAAGCACAGTAAAATTGCATGCTTATGTTATGTGCTAGATATTTGCTGTTTGATAAATGACCTCATGAAAAATATAGCCTACTTTGTATCCTCAATTTATTAACCAAAATGTTGAAATCAGACCTTACTCAACCAAAACAAGAAGGTAGAGTCAGCTGAAGTGATGAAGAAAAGTCAATTTGACATAGAAAGTGGGTTAAATGTGTGTCAAGGGTTTGGTGTGAATCACAGAAGCCACTTTGGAATCATTAACCCAGTTGCAGCATTATTAACATCTTGGCAGGATTGATATTCCCTGGAGTGCCTCTATTTTTGTACTGGACGTCAGAGCAACATTTATTTGATTAAAAATCAATGAACATGACATGATAATTTATGTGACAGGCAGACCAATTCATTGGTGCATTGTGGTGCCATTTTCAACCCCCCTTTGTTTTACATCCACACTATTCACTGGCTGCATTACATCTGTGCCCTGTCCTTACTAAAGATCTGTCTTTGTGTTATTATAACCATTTATTTACTGTTTTCTTTTGTGTTGGACATCTCCTTTATAGAGCTGTAACAGTTTATTTATTCTGACTGTGTTCAAAGATTTATTTTTTCATGTTATGTACTCATGTTCCAGATACATCTATGTGCCATTGGGAGGTTCACAGCATGGTCATCTTTACAAAATGTTATCCACTGGCCTTGCGTTCGGATTTGTTTGCCTCTGGCATGGTGGCCATGACTACTTACAGTACTGGGCCCTGATGAATTGGGTTGGAGTTCTGGTGGAAAATGGACTGAAGTCTCTCTTTGCCTCATCCTTTATTCACTCCATTGTTGTAAGTTTGAAATCCAAGCATTTACCTCTGACAGTGCAAATGTATTAGGTTAAAAGAGATTGCTGCTACAGTTAGTACAGACAGGAGACAAACTGGTTGGATCCTTTCACATCTAATTGGCATGTCCAGGCAACATTAATGTGAGTTAAAGTCCGTTTCCAATACATTAACAATAGAGACTTTCAGGCTATTCTTGCTTCTTTGGCCTCTAGCCTTGGGAGAAGGTTCATGTTCTCAAAATAGTAATAAAGTCTGATGGCATACTGTGCAATCCTTCTAGTTTGTGGTCACACAGTTCATTAGTACCAGGTGCTTTGCTGTTCTTTGTTTCTCAGATTTACAATGAAAATCTCTTGTGGTTCTCCTGCAGTTTACTTATTTATTTACTGATTTCCCAGGAGCAGAATTTCTCTGCGGCGATGGAAAGGCGTTGCATTGCCCTTCTCTCTGCCTTCTCCACTGCCATGCTCATCCTCTCTAATCTGGTGTTCCTTGGGGGGATACATGTCGGCCGAATCTTCTGGAAGCGTGTCTTCATTCAAGGTAAATTGCCTTCCACAACACTCACTAAATAGAATTTGTGTGTGCCTTTGAAGGATTGTTTCAGCTCGCATTTATAAATTTGTTTCCAATGTGGAGTCATGTGGTCTTTTAATTTCACATTCTCCTCCAGAGGTGACTTCAGCTAAAGATTGTATGTCTAAAGCAACAGGCAGAGAGGCCAACTCGCATAGGCAGAAAATAAAATCATAAATAAAATAAAATGATTAAAAATGCTGCTGTTCACTAAGTCTGTATATGTAGCAGTATTTTCAGTGGATGTTGAGGCTCTGGTTATACTGGGGGATTTTATGCATCTGCATGGGCAAACTCTCCCAAATAGAGAGACCTCTGCTTCATGGTTGTGCCAGTCCCTGTTTTGCTTCCTGTGTCTTTATTTGGCTCATTTGGTACCTAAAGCAAGATGGCAAGCTCTTCTGAAGCCTTTCGACATGATAAGCAGTCTGAGCTGCATTCGCCGCTGGGTTCGGCGCAGAGTCAGTGCCGTGAGCTGAGCTCAGTTCTGATACGTCATCATATACTTTATATAATTTAGTAATAAGAACTGTTAATTAAAGCTAAAATAAAATGCACAGTTGACTCATTTTATTTTAAGTTGTATTTCTGGCCACACAATGAATGTTAATCCAATATTTACTCTCCTTGTAGCTCTTTGAATCCACCAACTCCTGAAAGAAATATCTGTCTCTTTAGCTGATAAATGCTCCACTATGTTCACCAGCTAGTGGCTAACGTGGTCTGTCTGCCGTTTGGTGCTGAGCAGGAAAAGTGTACAGTCTGTACAGAAAACAACTGCCTGCTGCAGCTAGAAACAATGATGACGAGCTGTGAGACTGAAACAAAACAGTTAAGTTGCGGGCCGTAAAACCAAAACAATGAGCTGGAAGACGCTAAAACGCTCTGTACAGCTGAGAAAGACCGCAGAGCTGGGTGAAAATTCTCTGTGGATTCGTCACTACGAACAACATTACACATCTTCTGATCCATTGTTAATATAGACATATTGATGTATGCAGCTTTAAATTATACTAGTATTATATTTCAGATATGCTTTCTCTGAAAATGATTTTCTACCAATTAGAAAAGTTTGGTGTGATCAGGATTAAAGGTCAAACGATATGAACTGTAGGTCCAGCGGTGAGGTGTAAAATCCATACCATGTGCCAACACCAAAGCTAGCTCTGCCATGAGTTTCAGATTCATCGCTCAAGAAGGTGAAAAGTGATTCTGCCAGGGATCAATACCCAACATCTCTCCTATTTTGCAAATCAACTCTTTTTTATTTCCACCTAGTGATCTGTTGTGATCTGACAAAATCAGGTTGTGGTTCATGTGTCAGTGTGTGAAGGCACCAACTCTTAACGTTCCAACAGTATAAGAACATTTTGGAGAATTTCTTTGAATTGTTTAAGATTAAATTAGTAATTCGGTCTGTATTAAGTCCCTTCTGTATTAGAAAATAACGTTTCAGCTTGTTGCTTGTCTTACACTTTCTGTTCTCTACAATCTTTGTTTTACCCTTTTCTTTACTGGTTCTTTAGACTAGGACATATTCACTTCCAGTTATGTCACGCAGTCTTTGGGCCTATTAAAGTCGAGCCTAAGCAGCCTGATGAAGGTCATATTCCAGTCACCAGTTAGGCTTTATTGTGACACTAAAAAATTGTTGGAAGTCAGGAAGGCTCACAGCAAACTGTGTGTAACATTATGCTTCTTCCAGCACTCCTGACCCCTTTCACACACACAGTACTGTACTGACTTGGTGTAAATAAGTGAAGAGAAAACTAAAACTAAGAACAGGGTGTTTGAAAATACCATTTCTGTTGTGAATTATTCAGAGTAAGAAGTAGAAACTAAACTGAGAATCTCAGTTTGCTTTTAAGATGATTCATTTGAACCATTAAATTGAAATATAATGCATCCACATTAAATGCCTAAAGCCATTCCTTGTGTCTGCATGTGTCTGCACAATAAACCACTGAAGGTGAGTTGTGGTTTGCTTCATTAACATGAGATCAATGCTTTTAAATCAGCCTGTCTGGGATTTTTCCTGGTGCAGACAGTGGCGTAACTGCACTCTGACCTCTCTGGTATAAAAACAAATTCCTAATCACACTGTGTCTATAGTCGTATATATGTTGACTGATGTACAAAGACCTGATAGACCTCATGTAAGATCACTCTAAAGTCATAGTGCTGAGTGACATAGAGTTGTTAAAATTGTAACATACTAGTAGACACAGTGCTTAGTATTAATTTAAAACTATGAATCATCACATTCAATTATGAGAGGTGGAATGAAATCTTGGCTATGTTTAATTTAAGACTGTAAGACTTAGAACTCCAGACTATTTGTCATCGGTCAATACTTCTACTTTTATAATTGTATGTACTGAAGAAGTGTGCTTCACTGCAACTGCAATCACATTCATTTCAGAGGACAGATATTGTTGGTTCTCCACAACATTGGAAATTGGACAGTACAGAACTTATAGTGAATGATTAGTTACAGCAAAGTAATGCAGCTTTACTTTGTGCACTATTACAGTATTTCCAATTTCTATTTTTTCCATGTAATCTAATTAAAGCTCTGTCCTGTTAGTTTTTTAGAAGTTATAAAGATCATGTCCAACAATGTTTCCTACCTAAGAAGTAAATCAGTTACTTAAGCCCCTTTGAATATATTTTAAATTATTATTACATTATAATTATTACATTCTGACACTAAAATGTCATTTTTCAGGCAGACAAATCCGGAGAACATTAACTTTGATCGAGACCTGTCTGTCTCAACCACACACTCTTGCGAGATCTGGCAACATCTGTTCTCTAACCATCGGGCTGGTTTCACTGCAGTGCTGCCGACATATGAACAATCTAAATCTAATCTAAACAGATTTATATGTGAAACCATGAATTAAAAGTTAAAACTGAAATAAAATTTGTGTTTCTTTGCTTAATAATACTATTATATTTATTATTATTTAACTGGGGAGAGTTGACCACCCCCACTTATGAAAGAAAGTGTATACCATTTCTTCCTGTAATGCGTTATCTTTGTTGCATGCATTTGACTATTTCTTTTTCACACGTAGCTATATTGTTACCTTCAGAGCATGTCTATCAAGTAAATTTACATACAGCAGCAACACACACACATATACCAGCAGAACAGGCTTCCGTATAACAACAAAGCTAACGCTAGCTGATCTAGCGCTGCATTATAAAGTTCCACAAAAAGCAACATGAAAAAACAGTTACTGCCATCGAACCTACTACTCTCGTTATTTATTTGGCTTCAAATGAGGCTTAACGTTCACACAGTTTCTCTTGACTTCCCTCAATATTACAACATTATACCATCGCCTCAGCCTGTGGGAGTACCACCCTAGTCTATAATGTTAGCTATTACTTTGTTGGTCAAAACATAGCGTTAGGTGACAAAAATACTCACTCAATGGTCATCTGCTCTTTTGGGCCTGCTGGTCTTGGTTGTCTTTTCCAATTTATCTTTGGGATCCTGAAGGTCTAAAACACACCTCTGTCCAAGTGAGGAGTGAAACTTTCATGCATAGCAACACACACTCGGGCTCTCTCGGGGTTGACGTCGGCGACAGCATCCAACAAAAACTGCCCACGCTGAAATTCATTGCAGCAGAATGATTCAGTTTCTGTTGTCATCGGAGGGCAATTTGAGCAAAGGCACCACCAATCGCTGTTTGCTCTCTGCAGCTCAGGTTCCCGCCAGCCATATCCTCTTGCGTGGCGGCAGCCTCAGCCTCTCTCTGCTGCATTTCTTCGGCCGTATAACGTTACTCTGGCTCGAATAAATACAATTGAATATCCGAGTCAGCCAAAACATTGTAAAATGTATCCTCGTCCATAATATCCTCAAATTTTGGGATGCCATTGTCGCTCGCGCACGCCCCCTGGCCACCCAGAGGCGGAAGCTAGAAATCCAAGCTGAAGAAGCCTGTAGTTCTTCCGTGCCTCCAACTACGTCACTGTCATGTCAAATGACGGCGCTGGATGCAGGAAGAACTACTTGGCGAACTCAGCATTAATAAGCTCGGCTCAATATAGCACGCATTGAGGAATTTATTGCTTCAATCGACTGCATTTACCATCAACACTGATTGGACAGCTACATAAAATGTGCAGAATTTTCCTTTTAAGCATAATATCAGTAAAATAACAGTACTTTTACTTGAGTAGGACATTGAATTAGTTCCACTTCTGGTTGCCAGCGACATGACATCTCCTAGGAAAACAAGAATAAGAGTCAACAGCCATGCTAGCAGCTTTGTGAGGCTGTACTTAGACACAGCAGTGTTTTGAGGTAAATGCTAGCGTCAGCATCAAAATGACAATACTAACATGATGATGTTTAGGAGGTTTAGCTAATGTTTAGCGTGTTAGCATGGTAGCATTTGCTAAACACAAAGTGCAGCTTAGGCTGATGGGAATGTCATTAGTTTTGCAGGTATTTATTCATAAACTAAAGTTGGACAAATTAAAATTGAATGTCTGCACCAAATTTCATGGCAATCCATCCAATATTGAGAAACAGACATTGTCATCCCTAGAGCGATGCCACTGGCATGGCTAAAAAAAAGCTCACTGATAGAAACAATGATAATGTATCCAGAGAGATAGAAATAGAAGAGCTAAACCTATAAGTTGTCAGTTTCTACTTTACTGAGAAGCACAGTCCTTCTGATCACTAATCAGCTTTAGTTTTGAGTTGCCTCTCTGCAAGTGGCCTTTTCACCTCATCTGAAATCGAAGCACTCTGTTAATCAAGTGGCAAAAGAAACTGTGGTGTAATTACAGCACCGGTTGATTAGAGCCATAGTAACTTGCAACTGGAGGAAAGTGGTTTTTCATTTACATTTTTCTACTCTCCATCTCTTTGTCAGGGCATAGTAATTTGTATTTTCTTTAGTTAGAATGACAGAACCTGGATACTAACGTAACTATGTTATAGTCCAAAATTGCAAGTAGATCTGACTCCCTTCTCAGCCAAAAGTTACTCACATTTGGCTAGTGGTGTATGCTTCCTTCAAGTTCTGCTTTCATTCTGTTAGTTTGAAGTCAGTAACAGCAAAGGTTGAATGACTGGTTGGAGAATATATTTCACACTAAGGGTGTTAATGAAATTTACATACCTGCAAAGACAAAACGCTGGAACATCTTGGCACGACTGCAAGGCTTGCTCATGGTGCACACAGGGCCCCGGGCTAAAAGGCTTTGAATTGTTAATTTAGATGTCAGAAATGCATAATACTTCACATGAAAATGGTTCAAATTTTGTCTAATGTGATTAAACTAACATAAATAATTAGCTGCCATTTGCTGGAAACATCATCAAGACTCTTTTCAAAGACAAGTGCAAACAAACCAATTATGTTAATTTACTGTATACTAAAGTTTTGTGTTGTGCAAACTTAATCATAAAAATATTCATCATCACAGTATGGCTTTTCTAGCCTTAGCCCATGTAACCTTTCTCTTCCGCAGATAGGAAACTGACAGTACAGCTGTGCATAAAGCAGCCCGTGTGTATTTTGACATGAATAGAAAAGAATAGACCATTGAAAAGCATTGTGGGTGCAGGTGCAGGTTACTGAGATAATCTGGAGGCAAGCCAGTTGGGGAGGAGGTGCAGACAGCTGTCCTTACCTGCCTGCTCGACCCTCTAAGAAGCAGCTATAAATAGAAAAAGAGAATAACTGTAACACAACACAGTACAGCAGAGAGAATTTACCAAACTACTACTACTACTACTACTACTACTACTGTCTCTCTAGCTTTTGTAAAAGAATGCAAGTCTTTTATAGTAGTTACCTTGAAAAGCATCAATACATAGCAGTTACTTTTTAGCTGATTTTAAATTTAATTATTCAGCATTTATAAAGGAAGCTGCCCTGATTCAGGATAAAATGAGTTAAGGACGGAATCTGCAGTGAATCCACTAAATTATCCAGATTTTTAAATCTTAATAGTTCCTTTTACAGATAAGTACAGTATTTTGTTTTTTGTTTTTTTCATTTCAGGCTGGTCTAACATGGGCCCACCTATGCTGGCTTTCCTCTACTGCTTTGCTCAGATTGGACTCGAATGGACTTCCCACCCACCCTGAGTCACCTTGACTTTGTATCGGAGTGAGAATCCCTGCTACCGGACAACCAGAACAACCTGCTGAGTCCAGTGCCTTGGCCTCATCAGCCAGTCTCTGTGGTAAACCTGGCTTGTAGCCACTGAACCTGTCCAAACCTGGCTGAGGTGCAGCTGAGCAGCCACTTTTCACAACCTGCAAGACTGGGCACAATCTGTCTGTAAGCTAAGACTTAAAGGATCAGTGTTGATTCTTTCTAAGGAGAGTCTAAGGCAGTCTCCAGTAGCAGGCTTGGCAGTGTCAGGTTTTCTACCCAATAAGCTTCACTGAATCACTGTTATTCTAAGAAACTATAAAATAAAATATGGACCCAGAATCTGTCTTGGTTATATGACTCTGATAAGGTATTGCTCGGTGGTGCGGTAAGCTGGAGAAATGCTAATTTCATATTTACCATCCTCCTTTAGCTCGCCACGAAAGCAGTTGTTTATTCAGAGGTAGACAATAGGCACAGAAGACTGAATAGAGCAGCAGGAACCATTATATCCCTTACAGATGTAATTTGGGTAAAGTAGAATGTGACTAATATTAGTAGATGTATTGCTAAAAAGCTTTAGAGGAACTACACACTAGCTTTTAATTCAACATAGCCACGATGGTAGATGACATTTATCCTCTGGAATGCAGAGCAAAGCTATTTTTGAGCAGGGATGTAAAAAAAAACAACCCACAAGCTGTACGTTTTGTTATATATCACCTCGTTTCTCCAAAATGTCACCTTAACAATCCCTCAGTCCACGTTTGGATTAAAACCTTGTATTTCAAGTTTCATGATAATGAATATCCATCCATGTTATAATGGATAACCATACTGTATCTGATGCAATGCGTCATTTGTGTGTATGTCCTGATACATAAAGGCAAGGCCATGTGGACGCTCGACTGCACTGTGAGTGTTTTTGGGTCTGTTGAAGGGATTAACCTGCTCACCCATAGATTGAGAAACTCTTTCAACCTATCTAAAAATCAACTCATAAATCTCTTCCAGAACAGAAGACGATTCTTCATACAGAGAGTTTTGAAGGAGTTCTGTGAGTATTTTTAAATAATAAGGCTGGTGTAATTCTATATTTTTCTTATAGCCAACAAATCCAGTGAAAATACCAAAACCAACAATGTGTTAGTCCATTTCTCAATACTTTCTGACTTCCCTACACTCACTGTGACACACTGAGTTTTAAACGTTACTCAAACAGGAGGAAATAGTGCATTTGTTGGGGACTGTTTTCAGCCACAAAATAATACATATTTGGTGCACTAGTGAGTATTTACAGTACCAGGACAGTGTTATGTGAGATCAACTCAAAATAAATTACAGTGCCCCTGTTCATACTAATGAAGGAACATGCCAGCCAGTGTAACAGTGGCTCATTGATGTGTTTTTGGACAACAATGGAGCTCTATGGCACAGAGGAATATGATATATCAGGCTTTGACAACGTAATATTCAGTTCAGTTGGTTTTGTTGTTTCAATTAGTTCATTTTGGTCTTTTCATGGGATTAGTTGACAATAAGATGAATAAAGAATATCACCAGAGTTACCTTTTAAAAGAGGTTGAAGACATTTGTCAAACTATTTGAAAGCATGATTATTCAACATATTCAAAAACATGAAAATCACCAGACTATGGCGTTAAGAGTTAAACATGGAAGTGGGAAGGATTAAAGCTGTAATGTTAAGTCAATTAACCAATTAGTCAATCGGCAGAAAATTAATCAGCAGCCATTTTAATAATCAATTATTTGTTTTACGTTATTTTTTAAACAAAAATTCTCTTTTCTGGTTCCAGCTTCGCAAATGTGAGGATTTGCTGCTTTTCTCTACTTTATATCTTTGTAAACTCAGTATCTTTAGGATTTGGACAAAACAAGACATCTGATGACTCTGGAAAAATGGGATTTTTTCACTGTATTGTGACATTTTATAGACCAAACAATCGATTAATCGAGAAAATAATTGGCAGATTAATTGCTAATGAAAATAATCGTTATTTGCTGCTCTGTTGAGGGTCATCACGTTGAGGCTGTCTATTGAAGTGCGGACATGGATGATGAGTTGGATGACCTGATGTAATAGGAAACAAAGGTTGTTTTTTTAACCACTGAGCCGCAGTTTAGTTTCACACCAAAAGTACAATATAAATAATTCTTGGTGATAAGTTGCCCATCTTAAAAGTGTTTGCATCTGCCTGCATCTGCTCAGATCACAATAAATAATTTACTTCGTAATCCAGTAGGGGATGACTAGTTTGTCACCAGTTTTTAAAAGACAAACGTTCTGCGAGGTAATAGTAATTCTTTAAAAAGCTTGTGTGTGCCTTTTTGTGTCTTTTGAGCTTAGAAAGTGTGATGTGGAGAAAAACAATCTGATCCTCTTACTATTCACAGTGCACAGTAAGGAAAGCAAACAGCTTCAGGGTATGGCTTCCAAGAAGATTAGTTGAAGAATTAGTGAATTTTAATTCAAAAGGTGCCATCGCTGAGATTCATCATCACCATAAAACTCTCACATTGCCTTTGGTCCTCTGGTTGTTTATTGTTGTGCCACAACAGTTGACTGTTCCCAAAGTTTGTATGTTCTCAGTCGGTGAACTGTCTTATCTGCAGGTCTAATCTTTATCTCTATAATAAAAGTACTGTGTAATCTGGATTTTGTTGTTCTGGTGAGCCTCGAGTGTTTTCATTAGTTGATTTCTGTTCACATTGTTTATCACATCTGTGGCACTAAGTAGGATCAATGTGAGCGGGGTCAGCGAGGGATCCTCTTAAAGGAGCACAAAACTGTGAGAGGTTTATCTGACGTAAGAAGATCAGCAGGAGAATACACCTGCTGAGGTACACTTTCTTGGAAAAGTGCCCTTATTATTGGCAGAGGAGCTAAAACACAAAGTCAGAATGGATGTTATACAGTGCTGTGCATTCCTCAAAGAGAACAGACAGGGTACAGTATGTATAAAATATTTATTTTGAATAGTACAGTATGTCACAGTTCATAACAAAAAGAGTTCCCATTGTGCTTGAAATAGTTACATTTCTCATCACGACGTGTGAACATAGATGCATGTGCATATTACATAAACCACACACCAAAGTCAAACTTTTCTCTTTAAGAATCTAAACATTGCAATATAATTTGTGCATACACACACACACACATATACATATATATATATATATATATATATATATATATATATATATATATATATATATATATATATAGTTTTAGAACTAGGCAGCTTTCTAGAGCTGACCACAAAAATAGTTCTGTGTTCAAATGGTTTCAAAGGAGCGACAGTAATTTGGATATTTAACACTGCTTTTCTTTCTGCAGGTCTGAAAAGGGGCAATATTATGAAGGCACAGTGTTGCATGCTTCTTAGTAGCAATCAAAGATAATGACTTAATATTATAAGGGAAATGTAATGAAGTGGTAATTCAGTACTATAAAAGCCTTCCATATTTTGTCACCGTTTGGACCGTTTTTTATAAGTGATTCAGCAAAGAACTGCATATCGCTTTCAAAGCTCTTGTCTCTGAGTTTTAGAGTGTACCTACATCCCATTTTAGTAACGTGTTGGTAAAAAACTCAGCCTCTTCAAACAGGCATAAGTGAAAGTTCCCTCCACATGTCTTTGTCGTTGGGCTTTGTTCAAATAGTGACACAAAATCAGATTTTTAGCTGGAAAGGGCTTGATCTTTTTACTGATTTTATTATATTTATTCAGTCGTATCCAGTTCTGTTCCTGTTAGATACTGTAAAATAAATAAAGAGAGTTGTAAATTTACAGTGTAAATATAACCAATCACATGAGAGAATACAGTACCAACAAAAAAGGCCAAATTTACAAGATTCATAGGTCGTATCATTCAAAATGAAAGTTTAAAAAATTCTTTACAAATATTACCAATTCGGTCATTCATCTGTGTCATTGGTCAAATGAAACAGCAGTTAATTGTAGCTAAAATGAAAATATTCCACCATAAGTAACTTCAAAGAAAACAATTTACATTTTTCACAATGTAACAATAATCTGTTAAAGAAAATAAATATTATTTTCCATGTGGGTTCAGTATTGTTGAATCACATAAATAGTAAATAATAAGACAAATGACAAACAGTCAGCACCTCATTAAGTCGTTTTTAGCATTGTTGCTAGTATTATTTAAAGTCAGAGTAGGCTTTTTCATCAGTTTTTCGTTTGTTTTAATTCATTTTAAACAGTTAAACTGTTGTGTAACATTGAAAGGTTTACACCTTTGACCTCCACATAACATGATTTTAAAGTGTAATCTTGAGCTGTCGTGTATACAATTCCAGACTAAAGCTCACAATCCTCACCAGTTTGTTCAGAAAAAGTCAAAAGCATCAACTCACTTACTACACTTTCTTCTCTAAGAAAAACAACAACAAAACAAGAAACTTACAAAGTCATGACTTATTATTTTGAGGGAATAGTTTGACATTTTGACATTTATTAAATTTATTTCAGAGAGTTAGATGAGAAGATCGATGCCACTCGTGTGCGTTATAAGGAGCTAGAGCTGGAAGTCACTTAGCTTATCTTAGCATAAAGACTGGAAGTAGGGAGAAACAGCTAGCCTGACTCTTAGTTCCAACGTTCAAAACGGCCTACTGGCAAGTAACTCCCCGTAAAACCACAACATGTCATTTTTACATTTCGGATTTTGTGCAGATGAAACAAACGAGATGTAATGTGTTGTGTTAATTAATGAGCTCTACATGTGCTGATAGGCGTTTTTGAACTTGGAAAGAGCCAAGCTAGCTGCTTCCACTCTTGTTGTTTTCTGATGTAGCCGCTGTATTACACACAAGGAAGTTAATTTCCTGTAGCACAATTTGTTTCCCAAGAAAAGTAAAGCTTTGGTTGCGTCTTTTTTTAAACACCGTACACATTGTTGAAACTGTTTTAATACGACGATGCCTGAGCAGGCAAGACTGATTGACATTGTGGTTCTGCATCTGTGCTTGAACTGATCCCCACTCGACTAGTGGAGTGTAGTAGTAAATAACTCTGTGCTTCTGTTTCTGCGGGCATTAAAACGAACGCCTGGATGTCGTTGTGTCAGAGGACATTTGCATAAAGTTTCTCAACTTTCCCCTGTAGTGCTCCTGGGCTCCTCTTAAATGAGAGTGGAATCGATCTTCTCAACTCACTCTCGACAAGAAAGCTGATAAACGTATTTCCCAAAATGTCAAACTATACTTTTAAATTGTTCTAAAAAACTTTGCACGCTATTGATGCACTGCACTACCCTAACTTGTACTTATACAGTCTTAATCATAATAATTGGAAAAGTTATTGTGTAATAGTAATGTAATATTTTTTTTTTTTACCAAATTAGTTTCTCATTTTAAAGAGTTTTAGATCCTTTCTGTTACTGGGCTGACTAAATTCCTCAGTGACAGTCAGCCCTCTTTTGCTCCTTTTGATTTCTGAACTTCTTAGTAATGTGTGAGCAGCAGCTTTATGAATCTCTATAATAGAGAAGTCATAGCAAGCTGATTTTAGTGCTTTTCCCTCTATAAGATCACAATTCTTTGTGAAGGCAGACCCATAAAGACCCACAAACACTGACTCTAAACCAAATGAGTTTCTCACTTCTGTGATGACATGCCCATTTATTTTTAGTAAGCTGAATTTTTGATGCGAATGGAGCTACAGAATGTGTTGGAGAAAAAACCCCAGCATCTTTTTCTTCTCAGCTGTGTCTATCTCAGCTTGTCTTGATAAGAGAGAAGGCATGCAGGGAACATAAATTATCCATATGAATAATAAATAATATAGAATAATGGTTATTTTTTGCCATGTAAAAGAATACTTTTACTGTATACTAAAGATAGATTCAAGCAGACCAGTAAAGCTCTTGCTTCTACCAGAGGTAAACCCCTAAACCACTTTTGAGTTCTGGTTAACAGTTAAAATCAATTATTTGTTTTGTATGTAAAGTATGACTACTGCTAATATCAGTGATATAATACAGTATTACTACTGATTGCAATGAATGTATTCTGGACTTCATTATAAGCAATCTGCATAAACTCAATCTATAAAACTGCATAAAACAGTTTGATTGTTTCAAAAATGTGTCATATTTACTGAATATTATTAGACTTTCTTCACCAGTTTGTTCAGAAAAAGTCAAAAGCATCAACTCACTTTCTACACTTTTGTCTCTAAAAAAAAAACAATTTAAAAGAAACTTGCATAAGTCATGACTTATTATTTTGAGGGAATAGATTGACATTTTGACATTTATTCACTTTATTTCAGAGTTGGATGAGAAGATCGATGCCACTGGACTTCATTATCAGCAATCTGCATAAACTCAATCTATAAAACTGCAAAAACAGTTGGATTGTTTCAAAAATGTGTTATATTTACTGAATATTATTAGACTTTCTTCCATTATTCATTGTTTTTAAAGAACGTCAACTGATGAAGTTTTAGCACACAAATTCTACTGTAACAGCTAAATATGTATAATTATTGCTTGATAACAGAACTCATGGCTCTGCTTTACTTGAAGTTTGATGCATCTTTTTCTGTGGACTTATTAAGGTTCTGTAATGAATGAATGCATGATTTCAGTTACCACAAAAATGCTCTAAAGCACATTTTCTCCCTCTGTTTTCTCACTCTGCCCCTCTCTGTTCCTCCATACTGATTCTTTGTTTTGTTTCCAATACAGCACACTGATACATTCATTATTATTTTATTTTGGTTAACAACACAATTTAGAAGGTATAAGTGTAAAATTGATGATGAATCCTTCCATCAGTCTAACAATTTAGCCGTGGTGCAAAAAGGATATATATAAAGGATATATATACTGTAGTTTCAGTAGAGTTAATTGTTGGTATAACATCTGAAACAGTCTTCATCTAAAAGAATTTTAAACTTCTATATTGTTATTGTGTAAGTTTGTTGCTCTGTAAATGATGTTTTCCTTTGTGGTGAAATTGAAATTGTGTTAAAATGCAAAACTAAATTACAATTTAAAGACAAAGTCATGACAATCACACTTTCATTCTACTTGTCTACTTGTTCCTGAACTTTATTTTATTTATTTTGACTGGATTACTCTGCCTGTGTCGATGGATTTAAATTAATTAGAAGGCAGTTTTTGTTTAAAAGTAAAAAGAAAGACTACATAATAACATTTTGGAAACTTAATAAAATAAAATCTTAATAGAAATACAACAAAGTCTAAAATTAATTTTTGTGCAATATATTTTGTGTATTTAATATTAAACAATTACCTGAAATGAAATCTTTTTTTTTTTTTTGGGAAAGTGGTTGCTTTGTAAATTATTTCTTCAGAATGCTTGTTTTTCCTTTTTTCTATTACGAAATGACACAAAGTTAAAACATTTTGGTTATCCTGTGTAAGCAGTACCACCCTGGTGGTTGTCTTCCAGTTTGAAGGCGCATTTAGACCGTACGTTTTAAGTTTGTGGAAGCCAGAAGCAAGTTGACATTGCTTCCAAATACTGGCGCCAAATAAAGCAATCAGAGTCCTGAAAGAGATCGCCTGCATTCCAAACACTTAGATGTGTACAACATGTGTGCCAAAAAAACTTGATCTTTGCCCCTTATTAATAGTTTACTTGTATCTTGTGTCGTCATGGGATGATGTTTTTTTCTCAAGTGAATGTGAAGACAGACAGACATGTTAAATCATGCACGCTAACTGGTGTAACAAATGTAAAAATGTACCTCAGAGGCCTTTAAAGGCAAAAATCATCACTAAAACAAGTTCCAGTAACTATCTAGGTTTGTTTACATGAAGAAACCTGCACTTTGAATTTTTATTTTACATAAATAAATTTTATTTTAGAAATATTCTGCAAAAGGGCATTCCTTACTATGTTCTGTTAAAATAAGGTAAGGAGCACAGCCATTATCAGTACCATCGACATTACCTAATTATGCATCACCAAAGCTAAAAATGCATGGCGCTCATACAATGTATGTATCATGTACAGTATGTGGTTGTAGTAGTGTTTACATATGAGAATAACAAATACTAGATATCAGTAAAGATGGATAACTTGCTCACTGCTGCCACACTAGTTAGCATTGCATTTGTTATCTATCTATGGTTTATGGAAATAATAAGCTCTGCTGAAAGATGTCTTTGAAAATCTGATTGCCTGCTTGGAGTTATCTGTTGTATAATTCATAATGATCCTGGCAGTTGATATAATAAAAGACTTCATCAATTGCTTAAGGAAATTACTCTGAGACTGTTTCCACATACGCAAAGACTGTCCTTTTTCACTGTCATGGTGAAATAATGCAAATGACTCGCTGTGTGGCCTCAATTAATCAACTACGCACCATCTGCAATTTGAGGCACACGTTTTATGACATGCAAAGAATCTCATACAAATGATTCAGTAACAAACCAGTGGGACATGCTGTTTCTATTAGAGCCTTCCAACAGAGATACAACTATGTTCCTCTGTTGAGACTCTCAAAATCTGAAGTGGTAAACAGATTTTGGAGCTATTGAAGCTATTTTTCCATTATACAGTAGTGTGATGGAAAAATAAACTTATGTACAAACATAGAGCTGTCAGTTTTTATGTAACCTCCGAGTGTTCAGTGTTATGACACCAAAATATGGGCTACAACCTTGCCTTCCTTTGTTAACCAACAGGTACACCCCAGTGATAAAGGCTGGTGTGTCTTAAAGACCACACTATTGCCTAATCTAAATGGTGTGCCCAGTGCAGCCTCAGCTATCCAAGTAATCTGGATATTACCGGATTCCAGCTGAGTTCACAGTTAACTGTTGCCTGATGATTCGTCCATCCTTCAAGAGAAGATGTCCTCTTTGTCCAGTTCTGGTGAAACAGGTCTAGAAATGTCAAAAAGAGGCTGCGGAGAGCCAGCACTTGATTTCCTCGCTTTTAGGAGTGTAATTGCTTCTGTGAGTTGCGCCTCCAGACCTGACATTCGAACATTCAGGTTCTTGAGGTCGTCCTTCAGCTCCAGCTTGAGCTCCTGAAGCGAGGCCTGAAGTGTTTGCTCTGGGATGGGGTAGAAGGAGTGCCTGGTCTCCGGAGGCTGAACAGGACTCCGGTCCTGGGGCGTCATGCGGAAGTCACCCACTTTGTCCAGCCGTAGGTCACTTTTGGTGATACCGCTGTCACATGAGTCTGTCTTCTTTAGAAACATCTGTGATTCATGCCCCTTGGTCCGTTCAGGTAAAGTCTCCATGGATTCGGCTTTAGAAACTTTGTTCCAGTTGTCGACTTTGGCCATGGACTCCTTGAAGCGACCCCAGCCTTTGACTTTGAGTGGTTCAGCAGGCCGGCCTCCGACCAAAGACATGGGAGTTGGCACCTGCAGCTTCGCCTTGTCTGAGGGAGCACAGTTGGTGGGTGTTGAAGATGAAGGCGTTGAAGATGAGGGTGTTGCTGGGCTTTCTGTTACTGTGACGATGCTGGTAGTTGTAATGGCTGTATTAGCTACCGGGACGTCCACATACATGGGGCCCTTCTCAATATCATGTTCGTCTAGTTCTGGTTTGTCGGTCACCATGCGAGCTTCTTTCTGCTGTCGAAAGCGCTGGAAGAGCTTTCGTACTGGGTGATCTGGCGGCAAGTTCAGAGGGGCTTCATTTTTACGTCTCTGTCGCTCCTCTTCCTCTCGTTTCACATCACTGATCTTTCGGAAGACGATCTACAAGAGAATTTAAAGTTCTTATGACTAAAACACCATCATAATAACCATTGGTTCGTTTTGAATGATCAAAAATATCAGTGGTTGACAGCAAACAATCAAATTATATTTTAATGCCTCTTCTCAAAGTCAATTTATTCTCCTGAAGTGAGCAAATAATAGTATAAAACCCGATCAAAGTCGTCTTCAGTTAGATGTACAGGTGTCTCTATCTTACTGATTGTACAGTTTATGTGAGGAAGATTGTTAATGTTTCAAAATGTGTGTGCTTTGTAAATGTCACCCTAAAGAGGCTATTCCCACGACACAGAGGGAAAGTTCATATCATGCCTCTGGCTTCAGAAGGGTGATGACACTGTTACTGTAGCTTACCACACAGCTGCTAATGGACAACTGTGTTTTAAGCATTTGTATTACCAGTTCTTCTTCTGTACTTTGGATTGATGTTTGTGTCCCAATGAGCCTATGTCATCAATTAAAGGCTAAATACATTTAAAAAACAAAATTAATATTCTATATTTGTTTGTTTTGTTAGCATTCAAAAACTACATCTCCCATGAGTCTTAGCCACAGGCATGCATTAAAAAACCTCATGGCATGAAAGTTCATTCTTGCTCTTGGAAGTAGTAGTTTGACAAAACAATCCCAACTCAAGGACAACTAACTAATCCACACATTTTTCTGGAGCTTTCCACAATATCACATGGTCTTCAAGACTGTGTGATGAAATCAATACAACTACTACAGCATGTCAACAGATCCATCTCCATAACAACTGAGCAAACCCTCTCCGCTTATGAAGACTGAATGATACGGTTAAAAGCTCCGGAAGTTCTGAATTGGGATTGTTTTGTCATAATAATTGTTGCTTCATGTTTTAGCCAGTGCTCAGAGTTTGAGCACTGGCACAATTTTTGATACCCTATTAAAGGAATAGTTTGACATTTTGGGAAATACGTTTTATTTGCTTTTTTGAAGAGAGTTATATGAGAAGATTGATACCACTCTCATGTCTGTACAGAAAACTTGTAGCTGGAGCCAGCAGCTGGTTAGCTTAGCTTAGCATATGGACTGGAAACAGAGGGGAAAAGGCTAGTTAGGCTTTTTCCACCTACCAGCACCACTAAAGCTCACTAATTACCATGTTACAGTATATCTTGTTTATTTAATCCATACAAAAAACCAAAGAACCACAACCACAAATTGGTTACCTCGTGGTGACGACAAGACTCCAGGAAGTCACTGCATAGCTTTTTCTGGTGTTTCCAGTCTTTATGCTAAGCTGGTTGTAGCTTCATATTTAGTGTATGGACATGAAAGTGGTATTAATCTTCTCATTATAGCCCGACTGATGCTGGATTTTTTAGGCAGATACTGATATTGATATTTGAAAGTAAAAAAATCGCCCGATAGTCATTTTACATAATCACACAACATAAATAATCTTAATATGAATCCTTTAGATTTTTTAAAATTTCTTTATTTTTTAAAGAAATGTGACCAAAATACACACTAAGGGAGACATTTTACAGTTGAAAAATCAACTAGTCATTGCTCTCTCATGGACAAACTATTTAAAGGAGACACTGTTTCTAAATGACCTCAAACCTAGTTTGGCATTTCTGCACTGCAATTTCTTGTTACTTATTGGCTGACATATATATATCAATATATCAGCAATAATCTACTATTGGCTGATGTATCTGCCTGGCCGATTTATTGGTTTAGCTCTACTTACCAAACTCTGTATGCAAGAAAGCGAATAAGTGGATTTCCCAAAATGTCAGACTATTTCTTTAACTGAAAGAGTATGGACAGAAAAACTCTTATGTTTCAGCTCTTCAGAAAGGCCAATTAAAGAATCCCTCTATGAGTAAATACATTGTCTGGCTAGAGGAACAGAGGCTAGCTGAAAAAAAGCTTATGGTGTTCATGAGAAGAGTCTAGTAATTGAACAATCAACTGATGTGGTGTTCAAAACTTAGAAAGTGGAAGTTTTCTGATAGCTCTAAGTTCAGCATTGTGTTTATTTTTTTCACTTTTTGTCATCTACTCTGTTCTCATCTGTTCTCGAAATGCTAAAACACATTAAATAAAAAAATCACCATTTTTGAAAAGGTAAGACAACATCCATTTTTCTTTTCAGTCTCATAGCAACTCTGTTCTCACAACTTAAATCACTCGAATGCTGAACATATCGTGTGCTGGATTTTGAAAGCACGATCTCACAAGCTCCATTTGAAGGCAGCGTTTGGCTCCTTATTCAATCCATCTCTGTATTTCACTGCATACATTCAGAAAGTGTGGGACCCTGGTGAATAGTTTAAAGTGGAAGATGAGATTGCCTCTTAATATGCAGGCAATTCAATCTCACTTGCAGTCTTCTGGGCAGGCTAAACTTATCATGAATGAGGTAATGATTGCTAGCTACACTTGAGTTGTTGATCACAGCTGTTTATTTCTGAATGAAGGATGCAAGAGTGGCTTTAATATATGGTGGCTGTTTAATGGAAATGTGTTTTTGTATGAAGTGTAGTATGTGTTGTTTAGCTGTGTAACATGTATGAGCTCTGGCTGTAGGGATCTGTTATTTAGGAAAATTGTGCCCAGTTAGATACTTCTACTTTTGTGTTATTAAATGTAGCAAATTGACATTTTTTAAAGGAACTGTGTGTTTAATATTTCTGGTAGCAGCCACATTTTGGGAAATCCACTTATTCACTTTCTTGCAGAAAGTTAGATGATAATATCTGTCTGTTAGATATGATAGTACAGCCAGGAGACAGTTAGCTTACCTGTATGAGCTTTAGAATTGCTAGCTAGCTATGCCAGGCTAGCTGTTTCCCCCTGCTTTCAGTCTTTGTGCTAAGCTAAGCTACTCGTCTCCTGGCTGTATTTAACTGACAGACACAGAAGTGGTTATCAATCTTCTCATCTAACTCTCAGCAAGAACACAACTAAGTGGATTTCCCAAAATGTATTCCTTAAACATGAGCAGCGACAGCCGCTGTGGCTGAACAGAAAGGAAAAAAAGCTGTACCTGTAGAAACTGTAGAAAGAAAAGCGTCGAAAAGAAAAGTCACTGTACTCGCCCACACTTATTACTATGTGATCTCTGGGAAGCACAGTGCAAAAACACCACAGCAATTATGACTCATCACCAAAATAAAAACAGGATGCAGGATGTCCACTCAAAGTTCAAGCTGTTATTCAAAATAAAGGCCGACCAGAGGAAGAGAAACAGGTCAAAAGGAGTTGAAAATCCAATTAACTATATTTGAAGAAGCAGACAAACAATGTGGAAAAGAAAAAGTTTACAATCTTGTTCTTATTATAGTGTAGATTCTATTCTAAGAAATTGATTTTGTTGATGTAAAATGAACCCAAATCGTGCTTGAAGTTTTTATGAAATCAAACATGTTTTTGTTTATGTTTTCATTGCCATTCCCCTGCTAAATTCAAATTACCTTCACACGTGCGAGGGCTTCACAGGAAACGATGCATGTAATGTAATCTACATGTAATCCAGCGGTATTTTTATCTCATTGATATCAGCCTCATTGTTTACTGTTCACTCTCCGAATGCCGTATTGTTCAGAGCTGTATTAACTTACTGCTAATGCAAAATTAACATTTCCTGCTGCTGCTGCTGCTGCTTCACATTAAAATAATTCAACTGGCCAAACACAGAGTGGCTTTTTTTGTCAAGAAGCCACAGGAAACGCAAAGTATTTGTCACTGAGGTTAGCACTGAGTGCAAGCGTCCATCACAAATGTGCCTATAAAACAAGAATACTGTCATTTAAAAATTCTTTTTTATAGCAGATCAGTTTTAATATTGCAGGGAGTAACAGAGCAAGAAGGAGCAGCCACAGTGAGTTGTTAGATGAAGAGCTGCAGGTGACAGGCTGCACACCTCCAGCTCCTCAGCAAGGTAACCAACTTTACTGTGCTCCCCTCTTGTGTGGAAAACAACTTGCGCCGTATGCAGCATGAAGTCAGATCGCATTTGCTCATGTCACGATGGAAAAAGGCCATTTATTGACCTACTTCTTTATTAAAACAACGTGAGCTTGTTTTGTTTTGCTGATCTGTAAACAGATACACTGGCTCTTCTGTTCTTATGACAAAGTGGCTGCTTAACGAGTGCTTGCTGTAGTATTAAACTGCACTTGCTGTTACCATGGTAACCATGGGTGTTGCCAAATCAGCTAGGACTCAAATCTTGAAATTACGACTTTACCTAGTTTAACATCATGACAGTAACAGTAGTTGTCTTTACTTACTTTAATAACTGAAGCTGATACTGTGGTGCATTTACACTCAGTTGACAGTTTATTAAGTACACCTAGCTAAAACTAATGCAGTCTAATACAACAGATTTGCAATAAATCCTACTTTCATCAAGTTTAAAATGCTGTTGAACTGCATTGAGTTATACTGAAATGTGTTTCTAATGTTTTGTTTATTGGGGTGGACCAACATACAAAATTGTATATACCTCATAGGTGTAACAAATAAACTAGCAACTCAGTAAATCTTGTGGGTGAGTATTATAGTTATGTTGATATTGTCATAATATACTTATTGTTTTCCTTTCATAGCATATATAGAGTAAACTTGAAGAAGAGAATTGACACAGTTTAATAAGTATTTTTTTCCAAGCTCTACGTATACAGCTGTTGTGGAAATGAGAGAGCTGAAGTCCTCTGACATGAAAAGTACTGTGTAAAGCCCAAATCTAAACTGAGTGAATTGTAACTTGTTCTTTCTTGGTGCTATTTGAAGAGTCACTCACCCTCTTACGCAGGTTGTAAGTGAGCAGCAGATTTCTTGAGAAGTGGTTGGAAAACGCTGTGTAGAACTCCAGCACCTTCTGCAGAGCGTCACGTTTGATGACGTGGAGATCACAGTAGGTCAGAGCTCGGACGTTGGCACAGGCTTGAGCGAGAGTCACCTCTTTCCAGAAAACATCCCCAAATACATCTCCCTTACCTGCAGAGAGAGGACACTGTTTAAACAGTTTGCTCTTCAAGGTAAAGAAAGAGAGAAATAAATTACTTGTTAATTAGGAGTCACTCTTTAATATGGCATCTTTTATATGGGATTTATAAGTTGTAACAAATGGCTTTAAAAATGGTTTATAAAACATTTACTAATGCTTTATAGATCAGTTTTACGCCTTTTATGAGAAAAAAATTTGGGTTGCCAGGTTGTGAGAAATCCCACTTGCAGTTCTTAACGCAAGTCTCTTTTTCTGAGTAGGGGTAAGAGGGTATGTCTTTGGATTCTTGTATTTTTAACTTAATTTGCTATGTGTTTTTTGTGAATAGTGGGTTTGCAAGTGTTTTTTAAAATCTATTTATCAAGTGCCTTTTGTGACTCATCTGTTTTGATGCAGCAATTTCTTTGATCCAAGACATTTTTCTCCTTTGGGATTTAATAAAATGGTAACACTTTCCTTTAACCCCCTCCAAGTTATAATTGTTGAAAATACTGTACATTGATTAAAAAAAATGGAAAATGTCCTTTTATCTGCATACAACTGCATTATAGTATGTTAGAAAGCATTTATTAAATGTTTATACTGTATAGGGTTTAGAAATGCTGAATAGGGAGGTTATAGTAAAGTGTTAAAAGCAATCATGACCTTGTCTTTCTATTTGGTAATAATGCAGTTATAAATGTCACTAATCCATTAATAAATACCAACAGGATTTGTCACTTTCTATTAAGATATCATGTCTGCAGTTATCAATGTTAATAAGTTGTTAATAAATGGATTTTGGTCCAGATCATCTGTAGTCTTTTTCTAGAAATAAGTGGTCAAACAGTCTAACCAATCAAAGGGTTTTTTTTACAACCTGGCCACCCAAAAGTTGTTCTTATTAATGGCTTATAACTGATCTATAAAGAATTAGTAAATTATTTATTAACCACTACATAAGCCAGCAGTTACAACTTACAAACCCTTTATAACGGGTGCTTTATTGGAAAGTGATACTAATTAATTATCTTGTATGTCAACACTTGATTTTGCCCCACACACTGTCATTCTCTGCATGTTTGTAGTTTTACTATATAAGAGAATTGTCTCAATACAATACTGTGAGGACTCTTTTATATTATAAATAACAGACTAGGTGGAGGTCCTACATTTTATGTATCACTGCACCTATCAGAGTTAACCACTTACATAGCACAAGGTTACCTGCAGTTTAATATGTTACACACTGATTTATAATGGTAGTTCACCTATTGACAAGGAGATTTGTTTGAGGTGTCCTATTATACAGTTTTAATGGACACCTGCCAACCAATCAGAATGTTTTTTCCTTGTTAATGTTATAAAAAAAAGTACTGCTTTCTAATAAGTCATCCTTTATAAAGGGGTATATAAGATGTAACTAATTTCTTTATCGGTAGTTAACACATCTCTCACTAATGCTCTATGATCAGTTGCAAGCCATTAATAAAAACAACTTTCAGGGTTGCCAGGTTGTAGAAAATCCTTCTCCGGCATGACACTTGCTTTGTCTTTTTAGCTAGCTCTTTGATTCATTGGGAAATCCCCTCCAATGGACTATTTGACTACTCACCTTGTGGGACATCTGGACCAAAATCTGTTACTACCAACATTAACTTATTAACAAGAAGTTATTCTGAGGGGACTTTCTGATGACTTAAAGAGCTAGCTAAAAAGACAAAGCAAGTATCATGCTAGAGGAGAATGTTTTTTACAACCTTATTAAAGGCTTATAACAGATTCATAAAGCATTAGTAAACAATTTATTAACATTATAAAAGCTATTAATTATAGCTTATAAACTTTCTAATTTAAGAAACTCAAGTATTTATAAGTGCTCAACATGCATTTGTCATTTGTGCAGTACTGTCAGAGCTGACCAAACCAGTGAGTCACGTAGAGCACTATTTTTTAAGTTTGAAAGGCTCAACGTGACAACTATGAACCATGAAGTGTTATGGCTCAATATAATCAACATCTAAATCAACAGCTTCTCACAGAGTGTGACTACAGAAAATATTCATGAATTTGGTTTTAAATGACTGAAAACACCTGATTACTTCTTTGAACCACAGGATGAAATGCTGTATACAATGCAGCCTATTGAAAAATTCCAGTTGCAAAAGCAATAATCAAACTAGCACGGATATCCAGATGGGTTACAATAATTAATAACATATAGAGCATCTGTACATGTTCGTAGAGTAGTCTGAGGGATGAGAAGTCACACAGCACCAGTCTGAAGATTAGATAAGATGTTCAGTCTTGTTTGCAGGTGTACTTTACATGTTGTTTCTGTTCTACAGTGCCATTAGGCCAATGAGAATTTGATTCATTGTAGTAATTTGTTTATCACAGGCTTCGTTACAGTCTCTATCCAAGTGAATGGTATTAGCTTGACAGTATATTGATTGTTGCAAAGAGAAACTGATAGCAGGTTATTGATGGAAAACAGCCAAGATGTGTCACTCAGCATGCCATCCATTATTCACTCAATCATTAGGCAAATGAAAAGGTTTTAAAATGAAAATACTCTGCTGGGATTTAACCAGGCCAGCGTAAGCAAGAAATAATATAATTTTTTTCTGTATCTTTGTAAATAAAAATGTAGCCTCCTTCCTTCGATCACATCAAGTTGTAATGGAAGAGGCAGTTAGCAGTTGATCTGGTTCATTCCTTATCAATATGCATTAGGCGTGGGTTACTACAGTTTAGAGTACTTCATAGAGGGTCCAAATTATACTTAGGAGTGTACTCAGAAACAGCTCTGATCATGTGGTAAAACATAATCACTGTGGGAGAAAATGTTTTAGGAAATCAGCAGCTTATGTATGTTTTTTGGCAACTTGAGGGCAGCAGAAACAACACAACATTGAGATATCATGACATTAAGTTGATATGGCGAACTTGTTAGCAAAGAGTTTATTTACACATCCAGCGGTTAACGGAGAAACATTATCATTCATTTGGAGTCGTGTTTCTGTCAACCTGACAAATGTAAGTGAATATTCTCTCTCTTTTAGCTCTGTTTTTCTCCTGAGGGAAATATCTGGCTCTTTAGTTGCTAAATGTTCTACTATGTTCATCAGCTAGTCTCTAACTGTGTCTGCCTGCTGTTTAGTGCTGAGTTTACTGTTGTGGCCAAAAACAACTCTATGAGAGTGGTGAGAGTAAACCAAAACAGTAAAGTTACGGGCCGGACAGTTAAACAATGAGCTTAAACTCGCTATAAAGCGCTGTAAAACTAAGGGGAGCTGCAGATTCAGAAGAAATAGATGCAGTATGCAATAGATACAGTCTGGGTAGTATATGCAAATGAACAACTTCCCTCCATGTTGCCTGCACCCACAGCTCCCCGTTCATTTGCCGGCAAAAGTTCAAACGCGTCAGGCTTGCCGGCTCTAGGGCTGTTGTTCGAACTACAGATTGTACTTCCACATTTTAGGTATGCCCGCCTCCACGGACAGTCAGATCAAGAGAGGGACGGCTCCTCACCACTCCAAAATCAAAACATCCTGTCCAAAATCAACTGGCTAGAACAACCACTGGAAGACCATGGCAGAAGGCAATATTCCTGTAGATATGGAAGAAAACGATTTTAATAGTGTAATGCTGGAATCAGATATTCGTGGCTACTTATGAGCCAGAATACAGTGTCGAGGAATTACGGCGTATGGAGAAGGAAAAAGCTGCCACAGCTGAGATTCAAGCATCACCAGCCTTTGAGGACAGCAGCGCAGAACTGCCCCGTGCCAGGGCCGCTGTGGTAAACGTGCACCAATGGAAACAGAAGTGGAGACGCTGTGCGTTACACCAAAGCTTTGGGCCACATATGGACAGGGGAGTGCTTGAGACATACTTCAGGATCCCGAAAAGAAACTGGAAAAAACAACCAAAGCCAGCGGAGCAAAACGGACGTCTGAGCATGTAGATGCAGCGGCTCATTCAGACGATTGTTTTAAAATTATTATAAAACATACAATTCTCTTCTTCTTGTCTGCTCCCATCACCTGTGGAGTACCTCAAGGTTCCATTTTAGGGCTCGTATTATTCGCTTTATACATGCTCCCTTTAGGCTCTATCTTCCATTAATACAGTACCTCTCCTACCATTGCTAGGCAGACGACACTCAGCTATACCTTCCTTTAGAACCTGGTGAAAATAACAACACAGTTAGATCCCTCCTTAACTGACTTCAAAAAACTATCTTCAGTTAAATGATAGTAAGACCGAGGTGGTCTTATTTGGTCCATCCAAATCCATTGGGGATATATTATCACCTAGGGCCCCTGGCGCCAAACCTTCATGCCCACGGCAGAAATCTTGGTGTCATCTTTGATCCAGCTATAAAATTTGACAAGCAAATTAACATTGTTGTGAAAGGTTGCTTTTTCCTGCTAAGAAATATCACCAAACTTAAGCAGTTCCTCACTTTTAATGAAGATTGTCACAATAGCCTTAATTTCCTCTCGGCTAGATTTTTGCAATCCTCTGTATTTGGGAATTAGCCAGTCACAACAAGATCTCTTGAGTAACCAGGTCATGATTTCTGGAAAGAGACATTGTTGTTGAGTTTTTCAAATTTATTGTTTTGGTGCTTTGAGCACCACAAGCCGAGTGCCATATAGTTCCATTATATAAAAAAAAAATGCTGACATCTCTATGGCCGATATCTCCAAAACTCGGCTTCATGAAATTACTTCAGCACAAAAGGACCACAACTATGTATAACAAATCTTAAAATATTTATCAAACCAGTGTAGTAAACTCTTTTGGGTCATGCATACTGTACTTGAAAAAAAGAAATTACAGTAAGTTCTCAAAGTGTGTAACACATTAAGGCACATATCGCTTAGGAATCCACCTTTCGGGACATTTTAAATAAAAGCTCTCAACTCACCTAAAATGGCCACCACCTCGTCGTCCTGAATTACTTCCAGTGATCCTGACACTACAAAACAGAGGCTGTCCACACTTTCACCAGCATGGTAGATCAGGTCACCAGGGGCACAGTGGATGGTTTGAAACTCCATGGCCAGCGCTCTGAGACATCCATCGCTGGCTAGCCGGAAAGCAGGGTGCTCTTTAAAAACCTTCCGGTTGAGATGAACACAAATATCTGCTCTCATGTCCTTTGGACAAATCTGCAACACCTGTAAAGATACAATCAGTGGAAGACTGAATGATTTGTTTTTCATCAAATAATACAGAATTTTACTTTAGAGCTGGTGGACAGTCTTCAGCTGATCAGACTCCACAATCTTTTTGTGTTTTGAGATGTTCACTGTCACATTAGGCTATCATAAAGTCATAAATTGTTGCCGTGACTTGACCAACTGACATGGCAGACTACACGTTGCATGATGACAACCATAGCTTGCCGTCTTTTCACAATGTGTGACTTCACTGTTCCACTTGACCTACTTGGTTATTTTAGTAGGTATAAGGTAAATCTCCCTGCCGAGAGGTGGATATACATTGTATACCTGCATACACGCACCACTACACCTCTCCAGTGCTGCCACTCAGCCTTGCTGCCAAGTTGTACCAGTAGCCCAATGTTAAGTCTATGGACCAAGCGGGAATGAGCAGGCAGGTTAAGAAGGAGAGACACTAATATGCATGTGTAGTGGGCCGCACAACGCGAAAGCCAACCCAAAAGCTACTTTTTTGGGTTATGTGCTGGCAATTTTCATTAAAATGACTGGGCGCGATGTTGTGAGGCATGCACACTGGATAAAACCAGGAAGTGTTGCACCTGACAATGATTTTTGTTCCTGACACCCCGCATTTGTCGGGTTGGGCTGCTATCTGGCTGATATATAAAGATTTCACTTTATCACAGAGAGCATAGATATTCATACATATGTAAGGACAGGTTTGTGAGAGGGAGGCACAAAATATTTTTTTTTTCTTTCACAATCTTCACTGAACCTTTTTACTTTCATAAAGAGAAGAAAAGTAATTAAAAGAAGCTGTAGCTTAAGGTCTTTCTGATATTTGTCTGTGGACACATTTTTCCAGAACATACCAGGAACTGAGATTTTTAACAGTTGAGTACTTTTTATTGCTTTTTATTATTGTATATTATCAATGGCTGTTAAAGGTGAAATCCAGCCTAAATATTCACTAGGTACTTGTTATATTGTGTATGATTTTGAAAGCTCATAAAACAAATGTACTCTAAAGTCTCCAATTAATTTCTGCAGTATCAGCCTCCAAGTTTTTCAGAAGTTAATATTATATAATTAACTGACACTAAAAAGCCTTGGTGTTTTTATACTACAGATAACAGATTTGGAGCTTCTTTCTTTTTCAGTAGCTTTGGGAAATACTTCACTAGGAGTGAATATGTCCAGTATGAATTGTGTTTTATGGTGGAGTTTCACAGAGGTCACATGGAAGCTGCTACCAGCTCAGAGTCCAGCCGCTTCTCTGCTGAGTGTCACTGAGTGGCAGCATGTTGTTCAAGTACACCTAATCAACAGGATGCCAGGCCGTCACAGGGCTCTGCCTTTAAAACAAATCTCTTTGAAGATGAATGTCAAGCAGAGAGGGATTATGTGCCATTTTTAGACCCTTTAGTGTGGCCTGAAGCCAGACAAATAAATAATACATAGATGCAGTGCAAGCTTAACATATAAAGAGGACACAATAAGTAGATAAGTACAGATAACCATTAGGGCTCACATGTTTTCCTAGTGACAAAACCCCTGCCTTATTAGAAGTTTGTTGTTTCTAATTTGAGGTGAAATAATAAAACTTTTTCCATAATTGAATTTTGGACAGGTGGATTTAAATGGGATGCAGTGATATGAATGCTTTCTGGCTTCAAATTAATCAGAGTGGCACCAGTTCAATCTATCTGCTTCCAGCTTTAAATGCTTAATTTCCACACACTCAAATCATTTTAGCATCATCTGAATTCAGTAGGATGGCTGGTGGTAACTGATGATTACTATGCCATAAACGCCATACCACTACTTTTGATGATAGGTTGCTAAATTTTGACACAGAATAACCTGATAGTTTTTACAAAACAAATTAACAATGAAAAACGACTTTTATATGTAGTGATGTTCAGGGAGCATGAACGGCATAGGTTTGGTTTCACAAGTAGGGGAACACAATGAAATCTAGAGTTTTTTTGGTTCTTCAACCAACAACAACAAAAAAACTATGTGCTGTGTGCTATTATATACAATATATAATTCTATTTATATATTATACTATACATTTTTAACGCTTTGTTAATTGTGAGATTTTTAAAAGGAATAGTTCGACATTTTGGGAAATATGCATTTATGATTTCTTGTTAGATGACAAGATTAATACCACTCTCATGTCTGTCTGTTAAACATGAAGTTACAGTCAGCAGCCGGTTAGCTTAACTCAGCATAAAGGCTGGAAATAAGGGGATACAGCTAGCCTGGCTCTGTCCAAAGGTGACAAAAATTCACCCACCAGCACCTCTAAAGCTCCCTAATTAACATATTATATCTGGTTTGTTTAATCTGTACAAAAACAAAAGAGTTAAAACGACACATTGCGGTTTTAAAAGGGGTTATGTTTTTGTAGGCGACTTAGATGAGTGTATTCATATTTTTGTCATTTCAGAGCTTTTCTCATCTGGAATGTGGTAGCTTAAGAAAAAACAAAAAAACACATTAACAAGGAAACTACCAGTAATCACACGCTATAGGAAAGCCATTAAAGATGACAGTGTGACGTACCTTTTCAGTGTCTATACCCCGTGACATGGACCAGGTGGAGGCAATGTAGTCCATAACTCTTTCACTCAAGCCCTTGGGTACCTGGTAGAGCTTGAGGAAGTCCCGGACACTGTTAATCATCTCATGGTAACGATTCGTATTGGCGTACATCTGCTGGAAGATTGTTGTCACATTACCAAAGATGGTGGCATAGAGAAGGGCTGGGAAAATACAGAGAAAATGAAAAGAGAGAAGTTTAATTTTGGTAAAGTTAACAGAATATCTGAAGCATCATCAAATATCATGTGTTGGAATTGAAGACGAACACTGATGGGGGGAATTTATTGTACCGTTTGCTGTTGAAGCCGATACAACATATAGAGATCAACCAAGTTTTTAGGTGCTTGTATGGACTTGACTTCATGAGGAAAGGTAAATGGTGTGCTAAAAAAAAAAATCAATAAAATAAATCTTTGAAAACACAAACAATTGTCCATTTAGAGATCTGATAGGCCCTGGTCTGCTCATGACATTTATTATAGGGATACAGTGTTTGGCTCAACACCACTCCCATGGTAGGTGCTTTGTGTTTACTTTTTGTATTTGTTTCTGAGATCAGGGATTACGAGGACATAAAAATCTCCCACACTGGACACAGAAAGTTCCCATCTGACACTGGTGGCCTTTATACATACTACATCACATGACGTATCTAACCAAATGTGCCTTAAGACTTATATTAGTATAATAATATTGTTTTATGTGTTGAGTGCTTTAATCAATCATGTGAGAAATTAACAATTACTACTCATCATTGCCTCCAAATATAATCAACAAAACTCTCGCCAAAAAGCAAAAACTATAATTACAGCTTCGTATTGAGTAATAAGGATGGATATTTTTTCTTCACTTGTCTTGTGATAGAAGAATTAAAGAAAAGGAAAAGAGAGTATAGCAGTGCATCTCTGAGGTGGTTGGATGGTTGAACTGGTGCAACAGCTGGCGTGTGTGCGTGGATCAAAGCCATCAGATGTCTGCTCTGTGTGTAGTGTTCTCTTAGCAATGGAGCCCTAATTAGCCCTGCTAGAAGGGACAGAGAGGAAACATGCCAGCCACACATTTCAATTATCCTCAGATGATGACAGTAACCTGTGCATGCGTTTGTGTGTGTTTGTTTATTCCACAGCGCACAATCAAAGTGTTGAAAAACTGCACAGGGAATAATACTAATTAAAAAGTGTTCAAAACTCCTCAAGGGCAAGGATAACCACGACTTTCATCCTTTCATCGCTCATTTGTGCAGCCATGTTATCACGCTTTGCAGTATGATATTCTTTATCGCCTAAACACAAAGAATATGCTCTTGTTTGTAACATATTCTCAGTGCTGCACATTTGCATGCATCAAAACCTGCAAGTTAACAGATCAAGAAAGGTTTTAAAAAGTTCTGAGCCTATTAAATCTAAGATGATTTGACAATCGTCTCCTTTTGAAGTTGCCAAAGTTTTGGGATGACTGCTACCTCGAGTTTGAACGCAGATGGCAACACTCACTTCTCTGATAAGCAGAAAAATGCTGTAACAAAGGAAACTCAATCGGTCCCTGTGGAATGGAGCTTCATCTAGTCCCCAACATCACTCTTTACTTGCTGACGTACACAACTTCGTTGCAGCGTTGCTCGGCATCCAACAGCTGGCTTGTTTGAAGGTAGTTAAAAGACAGTTGTCAGAAACTCAAGCCCCAGGCCAACAGTTGCTATAGAAACAGGACATATGTATAGTGCCCCCCCCCAAATCCCTCGTCACACTGTGATCTTCTACTGCCAGCACCGATCCAGCACTGGTGGTAAAAATAGAACAGTATCAGGGCATCCATATTTAATAGAGAACAGCCATGGACTACAGTAGATTGCATCTACAACAATCCTCCTGAGGCTGTCTGGTTTTTAGATATTTACGCTGTAAGATGATTTGTATCTCACAATGAAAAATTTAGACAAGTCTGCAGATGAGTTTTAGTTCCCCCGAGAGTGTATTCATAAACTTGAACAGCCAAAAAGGTAGAGAGAGGGAGGGACAATCATCCTCTCGCCTCAGGGTTGAGATTGTGGCTTAAAAAAGTACAACGGAGGTGAGGAGTGATGGCAGAGGAATCGGAGGGAGCACTGTGCTAAATTGATCCAGCAGTGTCCGTTATTGCTTCGAGGTGTTGCTCTCCGTGTGCAGTCACACATAATGGCACCGCGCTGTACACTGTATTATGAGCCACACAAGCAGAAGATATCTTATAAATGTTTAATACTGAGAAGGGCATGCTGTGAAAATCTGCCTCCTCCTTATCAGATTAGATGTTTTGTTAGTTAGGTTTCTTAAATAAATTATAATCCAGTTCATTGTTATTTATGTCTACAGCAAAACTGGATAATTCTGTGGGTTGCACAATAGGTGACATAAATAGATGTTGTTCATTCTGTTATGCGTATGATTTTGACCGCATGTCTTTTTTACCCATCATTTTCAGATATTAATGTATTTGATGGCTGTTTTTGATTCATGACTCATGTTTCAGTATACCAAAACATACACATTTACAGGCTTAAAAATTTAACTATCATTAAAAATGCTCCACTAAACTCCAGCCTCTGAGGAGTAGCCTTTTTATTCACTGTTGCAACTGTGTTTTATTTGTTTGAGGCATTTCAGAAATACTGGAAACTTGTGTGAGTGATGCACCACACTCCAGAAAATCTCAATAATTCAGCACAATATTACACAGCAGACTGAGGTAATTAGTCTAATGTAGGCGAGAATAACAGAGCTCCGGCTGTACTGTATTAAAATGGACTGACTGGAGTTGACAGCAGTGTTGACTGAAAAAGAAACAGGTGAAAGCTATATACAAGGTTTGAAAACAATATGTAATAACTCAGAGCTTTCTTAATTTTACATTGTATGAATGTCTCATACATTGATATAGTGTATCAATGTATTTTGTTCTATACCACTTCAGTTTTACTAACTATGGTACTCTATAGTAACTCAGTATTTCCACAATAAGCCGTTTAGTAATATTGGTCACAACAGTGATGCAGTAGCCTGTTTCAAACCTGCCCACAGTTCTGATTTTCTCAGTGATTCAAATAACTGGTGTTGTGCTCATTGACAACTGAGCAAGTCAGAGCTTCATAGGGAATGTTGAAAATGGGAATGCCATTCTCCTTTGCCAGACCCAGAAAAATACCTGCATCCATGAAAAATAGCAACAGGAAAATTGCCTCAAAAACTGTGACACACGTGGATGAGATCAACTCGGATGGACAACTCAATCACACCAGAAGTGGCACATGCATCTTCACGAAATATCTGGTTCTAGAAGCTTGGTGATGTACGGACCACTTGCAGGAATAGTTAGTAAACTACAGTAGCTGCCGTGCTAACCAATAGAATGCTAGCCAGCCTGGAACATGCTAGTACTACTCACAATACCTCTCCGAGCTTCCTTCTGTTTTCTCTGTACTGTGCCGTTTATTCCCGCCTGGCATTTTATTCTCAGGATTAGACATCATTTCATTCAATAAAGAGTTATTGAAGGGGGATTCTGTTTTTAGTGCATTTTTTTGTCTTTTTCAAGTTCACAAAATGAATGTCACCAGTTTTTAAAATTGAAAGAAATTATGCAACAATTACTATGCAACAAGCATTATCAACACCTTTTTTCAAATCAAAATGCAGCCACATTTACATTCCTCGTTAAATACTCAAAAAAGTCACATGTAAAAAGTCACACCTGTATTATTGGATGTTAGCTTCATATGAACATATGAAATTTCCAGTCTCCTATGTGAAAATGATATTTTCATACCGTATATAATTTCAGATGAAAATCTGAATAAATGTCCACAAAATTTCCAGTCGTCAAGTAAAATTTCCACACCTGAAGTGAAGATAACTAAAACATGTAAACTAAAACTGTGCCCAAAAAGTACATGTGCTTTGAGCCTAAATAGGGAGAGTTTTCATCTGTGACTTTTTGTTAAAGGAATACACTGTCCAATAGGCAGTGAGAGCACAGACACATCAATAAAGTATTTCTGATTCTGATTCTGATGGTTGAGAACACAGGCATGTGATAGTGTAGAAATAAAAACTGCAGTCAGTAGTTCTGGTACTGAACTATATTAAACCTGAGCAGCATATTCTAGGTTACAGGAGAGTTAGAAATATTGCTTATCTAATCATCTGTAAAGTTCTATTTTCTGAACTTTGATGGCTCTATTCATAATTAATTCATTTACCTACCTCAGTGGATTGTGGCTTTAAACAGCATAGTTAAACTTCTCATGTATCATGTATCTGCTACATTGGATGGAAGATAAAATGCCTCCACTCACATCCAATCATCATCATGGCCACGGCAAAGATTTTCTCTACGTCTGTCGTCGGGGCGATGTTACCAAAGCCGATGCTCGTCAGGCTGGTCATGGTGAAGTACAAGGAAGTGATGTAGACAGAGTTCTTGTTCGGCCCGCCCTCCCACTTCCCTGAACCGCTGGCGTTGAAGCGGTACGGTGTGCCCACCGTCTCAGCCAGGATGTAGAGCCAGCTGTCCATGCGCACAAAGTTGGTTTCTGTATCGATAACCTCGTAATCACCTATGCTGTACCTGCGGTGTGGAGAGGCAGAAATGGTCAGGAAATAAACAGTTCTGTATTAGCCATTGCATTTCACAATAGGGTGAATTTATCAAACAGTTGGAGTGAGAAGCTGAAAATGTGTGGTACGCTTTGTAAGTTTAAATCAAGACTGAGCGTCTACAGCCATGCTAGCAGCTCTGTGAGGCTGTACTCAGGCACAGTGGTGCTTAGAGCTAAATGTTTACATCAGCATGCTAACATGCTCACAATGTAGCCTACAGCTGAGGCTGATAAGAACGTCATTAGTTTTCCAGGTATTTAGTCATAAACCAAAGTACTGGACAAAATTCAATTCTGACCTGATGATGGCGCTAGATGAAAAGTCAGGGTATTCAAAGTTATTACAATTCATCTTGAGGGCGATAAGAATGAATCCAATAGTTTTGAGACATTTTAGTCAAAACCACAAATGTCAACCTCATCATGGCGCTAGAAGAAAAGTCAGAGGACCACCAAAGTCAGTAGGATTCATCCTCTGGGAACCATGAATGTCTGTACAAAATCTGGTGCCAATCCATAGTAACCGTTGAGATATTTCACTGGATAAGTCTGTTTGTTTTTTTCTTTTATCCTAAATTGTTTGTGTAATTATTTACAGACCGAAAAAATAATTAAATTTCAATTTCATCTACACCCAACAGAGTTGACGATTTACATATGAAACCTTCTTGGAGAAAAGCTTGGAGATGAAAAAAACCCCTTCAGAACATAAATTCGGTGAATCTGATGATGCAGCAAACATGATCTTCTTGTTTTCCTTCCTCCTTTCTGTTTTTGGTTTTATGGTAATGTGGTGAACATTCAAAAGGAAATACTCTTATCTGTTGTGGCGCATCGGTCCAACCTTTTTTGCTTGTGACCCCTCATCACAGGATGGATGTCTCTCAGCTGTAAGCAGTTTTTCCCTCATCAGGCTGTTTCATTTGAATCATTTTTAGAGGCCTGAGGAGGTAAAACTCAACAGTATTTCACAAGAAAAAAGCAAAAATTTGAGAGAATCCCCAAAATAAACAGAATTTTGTGTAAGGATTTAGATTTTCTCATTTACTACCCTGGTGATCATGGTTGATAATGATTTAACTTTTGTCAACTCAGCGCTGCGGCTCGGTGTGTGACCATGGCAACCACAGAAACCACACTGAGAGAAACGATACAGGAGCTATTTTTAATGGTATCTGAGTCTGGTTTTGAAGCAACACCAGCTTCATTCATTCAAGTTTCATGATACTGTCTGGGCCAATAAACAATGTTTATGATATTAATTAGAGCCTCTTGTGGGGTCCCGACTCCCAGTTTGTGAACCATGAACATATTTGAAATGTTGCATATTAACATTGTTTGAAATCTAGTACACGGACATAATGTTCTGGTTGATGTTTTCTTTTGATTATCAATATATTTCTAGAACATGTAATCCTGTGAGGGATGGGTCAAGTGTTTGTCATGACATGAAAAAAACACTCACCTGGGTGTGTAAATGAAAATGTGTAAGTGGTTATTTTGTATAGTAGGTAATACATCATAATATAAACATAAAAGGACATCAGCAAAGTACAAACTGGTGTTCATCAACTATAAAACATATTTCCCCTTTTATGTATGCAGGACATTAAGTTGTCATGATGGCATCTGCGTCAATCTGTGTGCGTGTGTGTGTGTTAGACATTCTCATAAACATAATAAATCAAGCACAACACATGATGGAAACTTAATGCTTCCACCACACTTGCCCCCTGTAGAGTAGATGATCTGATGAGACTTTGGAGGCCTGCGCTCCATAAACTTGCAGATTTATGAGGAAAAATGTATTCTCTTGAAACCACTATAACTCTTTCTGGCTTTAAGGTACGAAAAACATACAGTTTTAATGTGTGAAAACAAGCATGTTGACAAAAAACAACTGCTAATTAATTAATTAATTAGCTTAATCAATGGCCTCATTATATTAATTGGCTCTGCTATTACTGTATCACAGTACTGGCAGAACGTAGCACTCTATCAGTACAGTACAGTAACTCAAACCTAAAATGTCATGTTTGTCTGTTTCTATTCCCTTTTTGACAATTGTATGAATAAAAATTTGAAATCCCGAATACATATTCTGTATATAATATATTGCACTGTAATGGGAGGAGAACAGCGGTTGGAATAGGCGGAGACTGTTTGATGAACGCTACCAAGTGAGAAGTAATAACAAACTAATACAAAATCAATGTCATGAACGTACCATATGCAGGCCAGCCAGTGAGCAGCCAGTCCAAAAACACACACCAGCAGGACCAGTACAGCAGCCCCATACTCAATGTAGTGATCCAGTTTACGGGCAACCCGACCCAGACGAAGAAGTCGGACCACCTTCAGTGAGCTGAACAGACCGCTGATCCCCTAAAACAGGAAAGAAAGAGCAGAGAGACAGAAAGAGAGGCTGACATCAGAAACAATATTTATAGAAGACAAAAAGAATAATTCATATATTTTTTTAAAGTTAAAATGCTTGAAGTTTTGCTGTCTTTGCTGTCGTTTGTGAGTTAAAGTGAATGCTACCCAACACAATGAAAGTATATTAATACCACCAAGATACTCTAATACACAGTGACATTTAACTTTAAGTCCCCCTATTTAGCATTTATAAGTACTATATTAACATATAATACAAGGTTTGTAACACACTATAATGTAGTTGTACGCAGCTAAAAGGACATTTTAAGCGTTTATTATTGTACAGTATTTGTCAACAATTATAACTTATCTTATGAAGACATATTTTATATAATTATAGCTGTATTACTATGTTGTCATTCATTATCTGTTTATACACCAGACTCCACTTATTGGTGCCCACAGGAAGAGTTATAGTTGTTGACAAATACATTACTAAACACTTATATCTGCTTACAACAACTTTATAGTGTGAAATAAACCAACTATTAAATGTTTATTCACTGCAAGTGTTGCCATATGTTTAGGGAGTGGTCTTAGAGTTTGGTTTTAGTTCAGTTAAAAATGTAGTTATTCATGTTTTTATTATTCTATTTTCCTATCTACCTCTTTGTGTGTCCTTATGTTGTTTTTGTTTTATGATTCATGAGTGATCCAATTTCCCATTGGGATTAAAAGTGTTTGCTGGATAAAATTAACTTTGATGGCTCTTCATGTAAAGAAATATTGTGCAAGACCTAATATACAGTACACAAAATCTGATATGTAGTGTTTTTTTGCTGTTCACTTATTTTTAATGAATCTGAACTTTAAAACTTCAGATTCAGCAAACCTCAGTATAAATCAATTACAATCAACGTTAATAATCTCCCTCAAAAAACTTTCACTCTAAATGATCTTCTTTATCATATAAAAGTAGCAATGAAACCCACTGTGAACATAAAGTATGATGAAGTGATGTACTCCTGTTTGTTTTATCTATGCCACATTATATCAGAACGCTATGAAGAACAGCTGTGAAAGAAAAACAGTCACTTTAAAGCATTTTAAAGAATCAACATGAAAGTGTATGAACCTATTGTAGAGGTTAAAATGCTACAGTAAATGTGATATGACAATAACAGCAAACACAGAGTATACAAACAAGATGAGGAAAAACACAAGATTGAGTGTTAACATATGCTGAGTTGATTTTAAAAACATTCCTGTGCAACATGATGAAACTTCTAGCTGTTACATGCATCAGCTAAATGTCTACTCAGCTTAACTGTATATTGAAACACCCACTCAGTGATTCAAACAGACAATCCCATCAGTTTGCTGGTGGTATTCTGTGTGTGTGTGTTTGTGTGTGTGCTGGGAGGAGTATTGATTTTGCTAATGTGCTGTGGTCTGCAATCTGAGTACAACTGCAGCGCTCGCTGTCACTTGATCTGATCTAGCTGCCTGCCAGACACCTCAGCTTCTCTGAAATCACTTTACAGACCTGAGACCTGAGCTCCAACACAATTAAATTATCAGTGCAATTGTGCTTTTGAATTCTGCTGCAAACTCTACAAATACAAGTTGGGAGAAAAGTTAATCACTGAATAGACAAAAGATTTTATTGAGTTAACATGCTAGCTGTTTCTTCGGTTAACAGTCTTTATGCTAAATTAAACTTAATGGGCATGAATCGAAAATCGGGGGAGTTGCAATCATGTAATTGGTGTGTGTCTTACAGGCCACCGAACGCCCCTGCTTATTCACTTTCTTGTCGAGAGTGAGATGAGAAGATTGATGCCATTCTCATATCTGTGCTTTCAGAATGAAGCTAGAGCCAGGAGGCGATTAGCTTAGCATGACTGAAAGCAGGGGGAAACAAGCCTATCCAAAGTTCAAAAATACACCTTCCAGCATCTCTAAAGCTCATCAGTGTATCTCATTTGTTTAATTCTGACACAAACAGAAATTAAAAAAACATCAATTTGTGATTTTACGGGGAATTACATGCTATCTGTTTCCCCCTGCTATAAGTCTTTATACTAAGTTAGGCTAAAAGGGCTGTAATCGAACCGGGGACACTGCATTCAATGTATATGTTATGCATCTTGACCCTCACCAGACACTGGCGCTTATTCGCTTTCTTCCTAAGAGTGAGATGAGAAGATTGATACCACTCTCATACCTGTGCATTAAGTATGGAGCCTGAGCCAGCAGGCGATTAGCTCAGGTTAGCATAAGGACTAGAATTAGGGGTGGGGGGGTGGGGGGACTAGCTCTGTCCAAAGTTCAGAAATACACCCACCAACACCTCTAAAGCTCACAAATTAAAACAATGTTATTGTTCATTTAATCCATACACAAACAGAAATTAAAATTTCAATTTGTTGTTTTACAGGGAGTTGCATGCTAGCTGTTTCCCCCTGCTAACAGTCTTTTTGTTAAATTAGGCTAACTGGGCCGGAATCAAACTGGGGTTGTTATTCACCTTTCTGCTGAGACTGAGATATGAGAGAGTTTATTTAAAGGTAGGTAAGATCAACACCATGTCATCTCTGTGAGTCTAGTATGGAGCTAGAGTTAGCGTAGCCTAGTATGAAGACTGGAGGCGGGGGAAACAGCTAGCCTAGCTCTCACCAGAGGTCAGAAATACACCAACCAACACCTCTAAAGCTCAGTAATTAACACATTATTTTATTTGTTTGCAAATTAAACAAATGTAAAAACAACAATTTGTGGTTTTACAGGGAGTAGCACGTGCTAGCTTCACCCTGCTTACAGTCTTTACTGCTAAATTAAGCTAATTGACTCCTGGCTCGCATGGACACGAGAGTGGTTTCGATCTTTTCATCTCACTCTCGGAAAGAAAGGAAATAAGGTATTTCCTAAAATGTCAAAGTATTTCTTTAAGCAATAGAGTCATCACTGTGTAAAAAAAGCAATTTAATTACCAGTTTTTATATCAAAAGTAAACAATTTTTTAGTACAATTGAATTTTTTATGCAGAACCCGGCAGTAAACTCCCACAAACATATTTCATTTTTAGTTTAAGGCCGTCTTTTGTAAGAATTTATTCTCCTACGCATGCATCTACCAGGTGTGTATTAGACAATATTTAGTTTAGTTACAAAAGGCTCTCTCGACAAGGTCCTTTTACTACTTAAATTCTTTCTGAGAACTTTACAGACCACATGCATGTTGGCTTTAAGAGATGAAAAGTCCTTAAAGTTCTCAGAAAAATGGAAATTTGAATATCTACAACGCCATGACAACTAAGCAAACTCCATCTGCTGAGGAAGATCTTGTGATCCGATTGGAAGCTCAACCAGCTACTAAATGCATTGTTTTGTCAACTACTGTTTCTAAGGTAAAAAAAATAAAATACTTTTCATTTTGGAAAGGAGATATCGATGTTAAAAATTACTTTGAACCATCTTAAAAACTTTCTTGAAAAATAAATTCTATCTTATCAGAGAAGCAAAGGTTGAATAGCAGTTAGTCTATTAGATATTATTAGCAACCTTTTACTATTTTAGGTTTATGAAAGAACCAAAAAATCCCACTCATTGTCAATCACTTTCGGGCATCAGACTTTTATCGGGTGAAATTAGTTTAGTCATGATAAATGATGAATTTTGCTCAATAAAATAAGTAAGTGATCAACAGTTTTCAGGATTTTTTGGTTCTTTGATCTTTGATCTGACGCACCTGTCTATAAGACTTTCTGAAGAGCAAGAACTTGGTGGTAATTTCAGGTTTCATAAGCTGACGTGTTCCACAATGTCCATTATTAAAAACATCATAATGAAAAGTCATAGATTTCAGCTTCTGACACCAAATTTGGCCTAGTTAGCTGAATAAGAAACTCAAGAAATGATGCTGTCAAAGGTGGCTAAAAGAAAAAGGTGGTTCTTATAATGCACAGCACACTATATGTTCATAACTCCCTCTATTAAAGCATATTTTCAATGCCAGGATGACTTTAATTTAAAAATTTTAAACAGCATCACGTTGCTGCAGTCAATTTGTCACAAATTACAAGTTATTGCTAACGTGAAGACTGAATCAGCTCTCATGCAGCTTTAATGACGCTGTTATTCATTTTCAAATTGTAGAACACAATCCGTTCGTTGTTATCGCTTGGCAATGAACAGCTTTAGCAGGAAAAAACAAAACAAGCAGCAGAAATTTTAACTTGCTTTCTGCGACATTTATTTCATGCATTGATGCTTCTGCTGTCATACTCTCATCGAGCACTACAGCTCAAACGTTGATGCGAGAATAAATGTCACAGGAAATGTGGAGAGTGTGCAACTGTTGTTGTCAAAGCTTGATGGAGAGTTTATGTAACGTGTTTGGCAGGTGTGCATGTGTGTCTACAAGTGAAATAAAACACAAAACTGTTCATTATCATATTCTAATCAAACTGAAGCCTACTTGAGTGACAGCTCGGTGGTTCCAATTCTTCCCATCACGTCCCATGCATGAATACAGGCAGAAGAGGAAGGGGGGGGCCATGCAAACAGAACGGAGGGATGAAAAAGAAGAAAAACAAAAACGAAGCACATGTAAGAGAGAAGACACTTGATCAGTAGTAAGCGATGAATAAACACATGAGAAAATCGATATTCAATAAAGGTTTTAAAATAAAAAGAAACAGAGAACAACCTTATCTGTGTCTGTAAAGCATGTGTAGTATGACCAAAGCTGAGCATGCACTGCTGAAACACAGCAACAGCAACATGAAGTGGTTTGTTTGTTGTTGTTTTGGGTTATCAGTCATTAGAAACTGAAATGACACAATGACTATGAGGTTCAGTCAGTCTCGAGGTGACGTACGGCACTTTAAGATTGCCAAGAATAACTTTGACAGCCGCTCCTCGTTAATGATCTTCCCTTCCCTATTTGGAAACCTGTTGGGAAAAACAGCCATCAAAGTTATTCATGTCAGTCGTTAAGGTCTGTGGCAGCAGCAAGATGTTTCAGTGCCGGTTTAATAACATTGTTATTGCAATTGTTTACTCGCTCTCATTTACCCTTGCCATGGATTGCCTCAAAGCAATTTGGAGTGAATTGGAGTGCAGAGGCACACTGGAAGATTATCCTGGAAGTAGATGGTCGAAGCTTTGTTGCAGGTTTACAGCCAGTGTGTCTATATCCTTTTCATAGGCAAAATGTACACATGAACAAAAGTATGAAGCTGTACTGTAAAGTGTAGGGCTGCAACTGACAATTATTTTCACTATTGTTGCTTCTTCAATTAATTGTTTACATTAAATCTATAAAATGTCTTTCACAATTTCCCAGAGTCCAAGGTGACGCCGGCAAATTGCTTGTTTTGTCTGACTAAGTCTAAAATACCAAAACATTGTATAGTATTTTGGCTTGATAAATAACCTAGAGAAATCAACAATTTTGATAACTGATTAATCACTTGTTAATCAACTAATCACCTAAATGACTCTCGTCATGACTTGTGGTAATAATAGTATGCCTGACAGCATGATGTCTAAATAATCTCTTTTCATAGGGTTGACAATAAAAAAACACATAAGACATGTTATCTATCCTGCCAACAAGTATTGTTTGTGTAGCCAAATCCTGATGTAGCTTAATATTCTGTGCCACACCATTTTTATTCTGAAACAATGCAATGGCTGCGTTTTCAGTTTTTAGCAGGTAGCTCTTTGTCAGGCAGACAAAGGCCTGGTTTGCTGTCACTGTGTCTACACTGTGGCCGTGACAAATCATTCACTTACTCACCATTTACTACTTATTCACTATATAGGGAACTCTATCTAGAAGATCACATACTGTAGTGTGTGCCAGATGGCAAAATTAAAAAACTATTTTGGACACTATTCATCAAAAATTATGAGGCCATTCTTTTCAAATGTCAGTTCTCTCCATTTAACAATTTTTCTGTCCGCGCAATGCATGATGGTAGTTAGCTCTCAAGTTAGTGAATATTAAATTGTACACAACATTTTATGTTGCATTGTGGGATATGTCTAGGGCTGCAACAAACAATTTAATTATCGATTAATCTTCCCATTACTTTGCTGGTTAAAGGTAATCTGTGCTGCGCTATGGAGACAATACATATTCCTGCCAATGGTTTCACATCATTCCACTGAGCTATAGGTGGCGGTAACACGCCAAGATATGCAGCAAAGGCAGGAAAGAAGAAGATTGCTAGCAAGTACACATGGATGTAAACAATACAGGTTTCAAACTTAGGAAATGCATTTATCACGTTTGTTAGACCTCAAGGATACACAAAATGCATTGTGGTGAGTGTAACAGTGAATGTGAACAAAATCAACAAATCATTATGCACAAAAATGCACACCACGATTTCCTTGAGCTCAAATTGACATCTTTAAATAGTTTGTTTTGTTCAACCAACAGTCCAAAACACAAAAATATTCAGTTTACTATCAAACAAGACTCTCATACTCTCATTTTTGCTTAAATAATTACTTTGACAATGAATCGATTATCTAAATTGTTGCCAATTAATGGACTAATTTCACATTTCAGACACTGCCATCATAATGTCATCATAATGATGAATGAACTTGTCTCCAAAAAGCATGGTTCTTTCATGTGTTAGTAGTTTTTGTACGACAACAAACACAAGCTATAAAAACAATACTTGTTATTAAAAATAATTCACTTTTGTTTTTTTCTTGATAATACTAAAAAGATCAAATAACACCAGTTTTATCTGTAAAATCACAAAAGGTTGTTGTTTTTCACTTCTGCTGACCTCTGACTGATTCTGCTCCGGCTACTTGAACTTGTCAGCGTTTAGGATGCTGAAGCGTTGAAAGACTAGAAAGGGTGAAAATGCTGGACCTGCAAATACAACTCAGTGCTCGCGGCCTACAAGCCTCTTTTTTAAAGCATTACCACAGCATTTCATATTACCTTGTACTGTATGTGCTGCCCGACAGCCCCCAAGAGCCAACAAACACTGTGCCGCTCGCTGTGTGATGCACCGTGCCGTTAAATGCTATCACAGCATTTTACACAGCCACGTTGTCACAGTAACATACACACATCATGAGACGTGACACATTTAAGCACACACAATGATGCATTATTATAATGAAAACCGGAAAGCGCAGGACCCTGAGGCTCCACTTAATCAGTGTGTGTGTGTGTGTGTGTTAGAAGAAAAAACTGGGATCTCCAGAACCATTTAGACCTGATTCAGAAGCTGTAAAGATATTTTCAACCAGATACAGCTAGAGATACACTACGGCGTAAAAGTTTGGAGTCACCTATTATATTGATGTTTTTCTTCTTTCCTTCAATAATGGCTATTTTAACATGGATAAAAACAGTATAATTATACACCAAATGTATTATTAACATTTGAAAGAGTTTTAGAATGATTAAACGATTAAAACTTCCGTTTAGTCGATGTCCCCAGAGTGTTGCATGACAGGGGAAAATACTGTTGTAACCATTTTTTCCCCCAAATACTCTTCAACTTTTTATTTGTTTTCCAGTCCAGGAAAGCGTAAGCGACCCTGGATCATTTCTGAACCACAACTATGCTTGCAAATGGGCATGCAATTTTGGGAACCTGTTTTTCTTTGGGCCCTCTGCAGTCTACTCAGTGGTTAGATAGGTTTAAACTGTGATTTCAGTCGATAGTATGTTCAGCTGCTATTCCTGATCCAATTCCAACAGTGCTAACCCCAGACTAACCTACTATTTCTATTTTGAAGCTTTAAGAATAGCTTTGCTAAAGCAACACACCTGTTAATTCCAGCTTGTTAGAGGCATTATTGTGCACTTGACACTGAAACAGGAACCAGTTTCTATTTAAATCTGCACAGATTTTAATGGTAAGCTTCCAATTTCTTTTACCAGTGACTGCTGATTTCGTATATTCGTAATTAACTGTTGCTCAGAGGTATCTTTGTCTCTTTCTGCCCTTTCAGTTGTCAGTCTGGTTGAACCATTGTACAGCGTTTTGTTCTCCATGTACAAACATCTATTTGTAAAGAGGACTTTCTACAACCTACAAGCATGAAAGACCATTCAAAAATATACAGTATTCCTCTCAGCCATCTGACTGTACTGAATCAAGCTTTTGTGGCAGGCGACTTTTGAGCGATTTACAATATTTTAACATGTAGGCATTCTGTAAAGTTATTTTTTACCCTCACTGAAACAAATGCAGGTATGTAATGTTGTGTCATAACTTAACAACAAATAAACAACCTGTTTTTCTTCCTGTTTATACAAGAAAACAGAGGACTTTATTTACATATATAAGTAAAACTGTAATTTATCCAGTTAAAAGTGACCAACTCCAAATGCTCATTTGGTAACATGACATGCCTTAGTTTTAATCGCAGCACGTTTTGCCATGAGTCAGTCCTTTTGTCAGCTGTCATAAGGTGTTAATGGTTTTAGGGCATCAGTGACACAGCAGAGGACTGAAAAGTGGCTCAGTTTAATAATGTAACGCTTGTTCCCCAATTAAAATGTGCCAATTATCTCAAGATCCTGTGAAAGCTCTCCAGCAAACACTCTTCATTATGGTCGAACATTTATGAATTCACAAACAAGCATATTATTATGCTGCTCATTCCAACTCGTTTTTTCACTATACAAAACAACAACCACTGAACAGGACCTTATGTACGGTGGTTATTAAATGTGGCGCCTGTGTGGAAACCTAATAACCTGTCAGTCACCTTAGAAATGATCACCTCCAGGATTTTAACTCTGTCGCAATCTAATGGCAAAAGCCTGAGCAGACATAGCACTAGTACAAACCTTCCAATTTGTAAGCATTAAGATAAATATATTTTTGTTTACAATCACCTAAGACAAAGAAAAGCAGCAAATCCTCTCATTTGAAAAGCTGGGAGCTGGAATTAGCAGATGTTTGGCATGAAGGCTTGGAAAATGACTAAAAGGATTAATCAATTATCAAAATAGTTGCTGATTCCTTTCAATCAGATAATCCATTAATCGACTAATTGTTTCAGCTCTATGTACTAATGCCAGCACAAACTCACCTCATCGACATTTTCGAAGGCGTTGATGACGTCGTACGGCAGGCAGGACAGCAGGTCGATAACAAACCAGGTCTTCAGGTAATTCATTCGAATCAGCTTGGGGTCTGAGATGACCTCGCCAGCGGGTCCAACGAATGTGGCGTGGAAGTTTAAAACGATGTCCACCAAGAAGATGACGTCCACGATGCTGTCCACCACCAGCCACGTCACGTTGTTCTGCTTTGTCTTGAAGGAAACGTTGTAGGGCACCATGATGGCTGTGTAGAAGGTGAGGATGAGGATGACCCAGTCCCACGTGGTCTTGAAGAGGCAGTAGTGCAGGATGATGTGAGGAGGGGTTTTGGGGGTCTCCTGCTTGTACTGAGGTAGGATATCTGAGCCGAGCTGCAGTACCTGCCAAAAAGCAGTGAGTCAGGAAAACTCAAACACAAACAGACAGATAAATAAATATACACAACAGGAGGCCAAAAATACCGCAACTACAGCTTTAATTATGTCATCCTGATGGTGACTATAGCTCACCTGCTCATAAGAAGTGCTGTGTAAGTCTTAGAAGTTGACCTGATTTAAAAGACTCCTCTGTTTACAATTGTCCAAAGTTTGTTCTCTAGTACAGTACAAAAATAAAATCATATGTATCCTCCATACCTCAGCTAGGCGGGAGTGCTTGTGGACATTCTCTCCTTTGTGAACTGTGGGCTGCAGCTGTTGTAAGACTCCTCTACTGCTTGTTAGAGCTCGAGTCAATCGGGCAAACTTTCCCCAGCCTGAGGATTATAAACACATACAGCATGCTCAGTCTTTAACAAGTTTTCTGGTACTGTATATTTCCTGGGGTAACAGCATGTTTTCTGAGCTTGTGGAGTTGTGAAAAGACTCATAGAATCAGGGTCTGAAAATACTTTTTTCAGTATTGAACAATTGCTAAGAACTTGATAACTACCTATAACCTAGATTATTGCCTGGGCATGCAGAGCATCAACGGCTTCAAAAAGCCTCAGGTTGTGTTTGGATAAATTTGATGATATCTGACTGACTTTATCTGGAACATATTACAGCTGAAAAACATCCCAATTCAAGAAACACATTTACATGTTCTGTGACACAACCTGGCCAACAAGCCCTTATATCTAAATCTGATATAAGGACTTTATTATTATTCATGTTAATACATACATTTTTTTCCACTTCCAAATTTGTAGTCTTCAGCCCCAACTGACGCTGACTCAAGTGACATCACTTAAGGCAAATTATCAGATTTCACAGAGCTCCCCCTGGGGCCACAAAAGGCTTTATAAATTTTTTTTTTTTTTCACAAATGCAGTTGAAGACCTGAAAACAGACTTTGATGTGTAAAATCTGTGGAGTTCCCCTTTAAACAAATCAGTTAGAACTTTTAGTGTGCCTTATTAGAAAATGGTACCAAACAGCCAGGCTGTTCCAAAATTACCTCATATGAGGGCTTTCTGATTTGCTGCTGCTATGGTTAAGGTTTTTCTTCAGCTATATGGAGCTTTATAGCTTCTTTAAGCTGACGTTTTTGTTTTCTGGCCTGCAACGCAAGAGCTCACTGCTCTTATTAGCGTTGTTTTCGCCTGCAGCAGGTAGCAGTTTTCAGCAAAAAAAAATCCCTAAGAGTTGGTGGAGACTAACCACAGAGCGGAAAGGAGTGTGAATATTGCACTCACGTTTACCAGGTAGGACTCCAAATGACTGCTAATGTTGCTCTGTCTATGCTGGATGCATAAAAAGTCAACTGTGTTGTGTTTACAGCTTGATTCTGCTGTCCCCAAGTGGCCAAAAATTCTTTATTGTAGGTTTGAACTACTTGGTTAAGGTTAAAGAGAGATTGCGGTCATGGTTAACAGAAACAAATGCTGACTGTTGATAGCATACAAACCCCAGTCAGACACCAGCCCGACCTCCTCCCTGACACTTTTGTTGCTGCAGTATAACAACGCCACATTAATTTTTCATTTGCTACTGAACGCAGTACAAATACTGTACAAATGTCATATGAACAAAAGACTAATACTGTTATGTTACTGGTGAGGACTGTCCTAACTTAGCTTATGTGGGCTACTGCATTTTTTGTCTTCATAGGATTCTTTGCCTATAGTCCCCACTCTCCCATGCTTGATATTGCTGCCTGCAGGACACACCCCATGTAAGAGAGAGGGCCCAAGCTAAAGTCTTTACTGATGCAACGTTTTTTAGCAGACTGCTACCTGTTGATGCTGACGCCTGAACTACAATCTCAATTTCATGGCAATTTCACACCCTGTTTTTGTCACTATTGCTTGTTTGTAGTCGCTCACTTGCACTAATACATGTTCTATTTTGGCTGTCTTCAAAGGTTATACGGACCACTGAATAGTTTTTTGTGTTGTTTGCTGATAACCATCATGAAGGGGTGCGTATTTGACTGAGTGGGTACTTGCCAGAGCAGATGCACAATGAACAGGGTCGAACAGTGATCGCTGGCAGACTAATGTTGCCTCTGCCTCTCTCATTTTATAAAAAAAATCATTTCATCAGACATTTTTGATGGATTTTATTAGCAGAATTAACTTTCATTGGCAGCTTCGGGAAGGTATCCCTTTTGATAGAAGGCATGAAGTTGAACAAATTAAATTAGTTGACTCTAACCTTTGGAAGAATCGTCTTCAATGGGCTGTTTAAAGGCTGTGATGTCACTGAACGTGCAAAGAAACAGGACCACTTTCTCTTGTTCATTTCGAATGGGTGCAATCTTCACAAAAAACCAAACAGGCGTCCCTGAAAGTGAAAAAAACAACACATATTTAGCTGCATCATCTGCTTATTTTTAGAGGAAATGACAGAGTGCACATATAGCAGAAAGCTTGATTGCATAGTGTAAACTGAAATGTTCTGGACTTTCAAAACTTTCCATGTTTTCCTGTAACACCTGCAAGCAGAGGGAGGTTACACCTGCAAGTGGAAACAAATACAGCATCACATTTTTCTGGGGAAGGTTTCTCTGGTCTGGCTCTCAACCAATTAGCACATTTCTACAGAGGTAGAAATGTTCTGGGCTGCCTTTGAACTCGGCTGTATGTTACACAGGCTCTGAATACATTTGCATGACAAGAGAGTGGAACTTCACATTTTTTACTTTCCTCACATATGGCGTTGCTACTTACTGTTCTTCTTGTACATCAGTATTTCAAACGAGTTCATCTCATAATTTTCGAATGTTAGTCGCACTTTTTCCGTCGTGTCCTTGTCCGTGAGCTCCCCGTACATGAAGCTGGCAAACACAAAGAGAAAAAACGATTTGAATATTTAATAGACAGCGGTACATTGGACAAGCATGCACATTCTTGCACTAAAGAGTGCTGAGGAAGGCTAGAATGTGTGAATATCTTAATGTGTTAGTTGCCAAGTATTCCCAGGTTACAGTGTGGTATTTTGTTTTGTTCTTCTTTGTTCTGTTCTAACCTTTTTATATCAATGTATTCAATATCTTGTCTTATCCATGTTTTCCTCTTAAATTTATGATATTTTCTAAAAAACAAAACAAAATGATATGCAATATATCAAGAGTTACATCTAAACTGTGCAGACCAGTTATTGATTGCTACTTACAGGTCTCTAGAGAGGTACACTGCAGAATTAGGCTGTATTAAATATAGAGTCAAAGTAGATTAAAACTCAATGAAATGTATCCTGAAAGTATAAAAAACATAAATGCAATCTGATATCTAATTGGCCAAATGCAAACTACTTCCCAAAAACAAATTAAACCTGAAGATGGGTCAAGCAAATATGAGCACATTTAACCATGCTGCAGAGACATTCATCTCACTTTGCTTGTTACTGCCATCCCTCAGTGGCAGCCTGTTCCAGCATGATCCAAATATAACTCTGAGTTTGTTATGAAATACAAAAGGAAGGCTAAATTTAATGAGACTACATTCTGACGCTGCAGAGACTTTTCAGACCAGTGCTTGATGTAATATCACTGATGACTGTCCTCTCTCTCTCTTCTCTCTTTCGGAGCCGGGAGGAATGTGACTTTCTTCAAAAGAAAAAGATTGAAAACGATTCCTCAAATGACTTTCACGTCATGAGTGAAAAATTCCCACAGGTTTGCCATGTCACTGTATGTTTACAGGATCCAGTATAACAAAAAACACATACATAATTGAAAAGACAAGGAACACAGTTCACAGCAGTTGAGATGGAAATTTGATTCACACACATCTTCAGCTAAAGAGGCTCAGATATTAGACTTCAACACTCTGGGAAACATTTTATGTTGGAGCCATCCTCAAAACCATCAGACATGCACACTCTGTGAATGGTTTAATGGCCTCATAACCAGGCTCATGAAGATGTTTTTGACAGAAAATAAAACAAGGTGAAAGACCAAATGAAAGGTATACCAAAGGTATACAGGAATATTTGAAGAATAATGGAAGGTGGTAGTAATTAAAACTATTTATCATCTAACCCACTGTTCAAATTATAGGATTGAAGAACTAGAGACTTGGTTTATTTTTGACATACATGATTTTTACTGTTTTAAAATCTACCTTTATCTGAAAGTAACCAAAAGTTATTTTAAAACAGAGAAGGAGAATTTGATGTGAGAGGAATGTGCATGATTGAAAAGCAAAGACTCATATGAAAGAAATTCTGTATTTAAAGGATACAGAACAGTTGTAGGGAGGAACTGACAGTTTGGTGCACTGTGTAAGTTTAAACACGACAAAGAGTCTACAGCCATGCTAGCGGCTCTGTGGGGCTGTACTTAGGCTTTGAGCTAAATGCTAACGTCAGTATCTACAGCCGAGGGTGACACCATTAGTTCCATCCAATAGTTGTTGAGATATTTATTAACTATGGCAACCCTACTGGCCAAGTTCCATAGCAGTTTAACTGAAATTGCTACATCCACCAGTTTGTCAAGTCTGTTACCAAGCAAATGTTGACAAACAATCTCTTATCTGTGCCCCAAATGCTCTTGTTAGAGCATTACCTGTAGGCACTCTATTTGTTATAGCTGTTTTGTGATTGTTTTTATTTATGATTTGTTAATTTCGTTTACTGCTAACCAAGCTAGCAGTAGCTTAGTAGCTGTATGAGGCTAATGTGTCATACAACATTCTATCGAAATCTTAATTTTCTGTCGGTCTAACTGCTAGGCCTATCTGTTTTACTCTTTTGGACTCTTATGTGTATGTTCATATGAAAACATTATGTTGACCATTTCACTGGTAATACTCTACTATTTTCACTATACCTTTGGTCTAGCTCTTATTTATGGAATATTGTTTTCTGATTTTTAATCACTGTCCTTGAATTTGATGTCCAATACCGTTTTCAGTTTCCCAATTGCTCCCAGTAAAAACTACAACCACAATTCAGTCATTTACTTGAATTTATAGTAGTATTTATACAAAACCAGTAAATCCAGATCTCGAATACAGTCAGAAGATTTTAGGTGTGTTTTCCTTCCCCTTACAAACACAAGCCTCCACTCCATCTAGCAACTTAAAAATAAACCTAACACAAATCGTCACACACTCTGTTCAATATTTGTATTGGCAAGTGTTCTGAAGCTTATGCTTAGGGACCCAAGGGTCTAAATCAGTAATAGCTGCAGTGCTGGCTGTGACAAACACCATCTCCCACAACAGACGAAATCTCCCACGGTTGTCAAATCTGGCAGCACCAACTGTTTCCATGTGATCCTATTAATATCGTGGTTACTGACATGCTTATTACAGGCACAATAAACACAAGTCCAGAAATTGTTCGAATAGCTCGAATAGGAATACTACTCATTTTAAGAGTTCCTTTTATTCCTTTTGTGAACAGTTTTGGAGAGAGCACCCCGGGGATACTGTCCACCGTTTCACTGTTGCACGGTGATGTGGAAGCAGTTTCTGTTGTTACAACCTGATTACATCACAGATTTGTGTCTTAGTTATCTGGTTTCTAAATTTAGAGAAAATAAAATCTGCTGAACTGTTGAATTATGGGTATATCATATTAATTCTAATTGTGAGTGGCATTCTCATTCGCTTCAACATAACAGAATATGTTGTGATTTTACCTTACTCTGCTGAGATGCTCTGCTGAAGGGAATTGGGAGATGTAGTCGATTCAGGGTCTCCTCACAGGTCTAGTATAAAGAAAGGCCCTTGAGTACTACAAAACTGAGCTCCTCATACTGTCACTATTGAACATGAGCCCAGCAACCCTGTGGAGGAAGCTCACCTTCATCATTAAGGTCACTACCCAGCACTAATAATTGCCAATAACTTTGGTTCAGATATTCATGGTTCCCAAAGGATGAATCCTGATGACTTTGGCGATCCCCTGACTTTTCCTCTAGTGTCACAATGAGGTTGGCATTTGTGTTTTTGAGTGAAATGTCTCGACGACTATCGGATGGATTGTTATGAAATTTGATACACGCATTCATGTCCCCTCAGGATGAATCTAGCGGCGTCATCAAATGTCAGTTTGTCCAATACTTTGGTTTATGACTAAATACAAAAACAATACATACTAAATACAAAAACTATTGACATTCCCATCGGCCTCAGCTGTAGTTTTTGTTTAGTGCTAATTACAAACTTTAGCAAACTAACACACTAAACTAAGATGATGAATGTGGTTAACATAATACCTTCTAAACATCAGCATGTTAGCAGTAACATTGTGAGCTGACGTTAGCATTTAGCTCAAAGCACAGCTGTGCCTAAGTACAGCCTCAAAGAGCTGCTAGCATGGCAGTAGACCTTTCTTAACAGACTGATTCAATGACCACATTACTGTCTGCAGCTGTTGCCACTAACCAGAAGCAAATCTCACTATTTGATTATTTAAAAATAATAGTTAATGCTTTTGCTGTACTGCTAATCCATTAACCCCTCCGCTCAACCTTCCAATTAATAAGGATTTATGCAAAAGAATCAAATTTGAAAACACTGCACATGGGCAATGGTGGCATGTAGTGACTACTTGCAGTATAGTCAGTTGTTTCCTTTTCACTTAAAACAAGCCAAAATGTTCCAAAGAAAGTCTGAAACCACAAACATGAGCACAAACGCCAGCACGGGGAACGACACGATGCATGATCAAAAACTGTATACACCTGCAGCCGATTACATTATCCTCCTCAAACAAGTTTCTCTACCACTTACGTCAAAATAAGGATGCTCTGCCTTGTGGTTCAAGGTGTATATACAAATAAACACAAATAGATACATAGAATTGAAAATTGAAAACAATTATGAAATAAAAGTGGTATTTTCAGATAAAACAATGTCAAACCACTACAAACCTTCTACTAATAAGCAATGCAACAATATGACACAATGGTCTAAGTGAGACATTGAAACAAGCCTTGTAAAGCAAGCCATCCTGTCTCTGACTGTAGTATAACTGCAGCAACAGCATGATTATTTTAGCTTTGCAGGCAACATGAAGCTCATCCAGATTAACAAAATAGCTGTAGCCGTAACAAGTTCTTGCAATGTCACTGGCTAATCTTGTTTATCTAATACAGCAAAATATCAGTCAAATGAATTTAAAATATGCCAATGCCAAAATAATAATTATATATTGCGATATCTTCAAAACTAGTTTGGAAGTAAACAAAAAAAGCTATGTTTGATGTGATCTCGCCTTATGGAGATCCTGTAATCTATAAACAAATATGAGAATATATTTATAAAACAAACATCTTACCTCTTTAGCATTTGAAGACTGTAATCTTAACACATGTATACTAAGACACACAGATCCTCTTGCCTACCTGCAGGTGCTGCTTTTCTGCATCACCTCTGCTCTGTGGTACCCTGACAACTTGCAGAACCCATCATTGCTGTAGACGATGGGCCAGTCCACTATCTGAGCGTTTCCCAGGACGAAATTGGTATCTGTTTGAAAGTAAACGGGAAAGAAAAGGGGCAAATAACTTGAGGGGTTACAGTATTTGCTAAAAAGAACAATATACAAATACTTAAGCTATAGTTTGGGTTTGGAAAAGGTTGAGGCCTATTACATTTGCTCTAAATCAAAGTCAAAGATTTGGTGGAACTGCAACTGAAAAAAATAGCAAAGAAGTTACATTAAAATAATTACAGGACGCAACTAATACTTTGTAGATTCTCAACACAAATTGAGAGAAGCAAATATTTAGGATTAGAGTGCTTCAGCAGTTACACTGGGCCAGTATTGGGTAGGTCATTTTAAATATCAGGTAGCAATCAGTGACTTATTGAGTGACGATATGATGGAGGTTTTCCCCTCACCATGGCCACAAAACCTGAAATTTGATTTTACGTCCCTTCATGCTGTAGCCTATATGTTAAAAAAATGCTTTTTGTCTTGTTTAAAAATGTGTTTGTTTCGTAATGTTTCCCCTATCATTAAAAAGATTGAGTAACCCTGCTTTTAAGACCTAAGACACTTAAAGATTTTCATTAGTGTCCACAATACTTTACGGCCTATTACACACTCCACACAGGGCGTGCATACAGTATACACAAATGTAAGCCCAACACAAGTTCTTTACTTATGTAGAAAACATCCAAATATCTGCACCCTTCACTTTTTATTAGTAGTTGCTTAGTTATCAGTACTTTGTGTATATAGTGATTATTATGAAAAAAGTACTCCTTATTGGCAAGTACAGTCTATAAATATTAATATCTACTGTCATCAATTTTTAAGTGTCATGGAAAACAGGAGTGCATTAATTCTCTTATGGCATATTTTGCATATTTAAATGCCTCCAAGCCTAACTTATTCATGGTCAAAATGTTAATAAACCCAAATAATCATTGAGTTGCATGTACATTTTTAATGGCCTATTTTGCTTCCATCCTATTTTTAAACCTCAGCGATTTTATAATCAACATTCACAGACTGTTACTCAGTGTAATTACTTAAACTTGAAATGGTCCTCATGTCATAATACATGAAATTAAAAGAAAACGCTGGTGTTTTTCGTTTTAACAGCTAGCTTTTTAAACTAAGAATGATTGATAAAACATGCAAATGATTGCACTGTGTAGTATTTGCTATGGAAAAATATGTAAAATTTTGCATGAACTTAAAACATATGGCGCATATGTTCTGTATGTAGCCATTTGTTTTAAAATGACCAGGTCATTTTAAAGGCAAGAACATACATTACAATTATTGAGACAATTATGAATATGATTTGAACATGAAAACAGGCCATCAATTTTTGCCTTTGATTTGTAAGAAATAAAATAAGTGTCATATTTAAAAATACCATAATTGTACTTTTATTGTACAATTATGCAAGAGTTTGACAAATTAGACAATTACTCATTTGTGCATCTGCATGTTGACATTTTATATCAAATAAAAATCACTGTGCAAAACAATGTGCATAAAATGTGTTCAGCAAGCAAAAGCAAGGTTTTGTTCCATAGCTGGGGTCAACATATTACAAACTATGGATAGTTGTTTTCCAGATTCTTCTTTACATAATATTAAAAATACTTAAAAGTAAAACAATCTCAAATCCACATAATTTTGGCAAAAGGCAAAAACGCGCAGATGTAATGGTTTTAAATGGGACGGGAGAAGTGATGATAATTGGGATTAAAACCTCAAAAAATAAAAATCAGTATGGCAAACATGCAAACCACCCTGCTATGCACACAGACTACAACAATGTGACGACACAGGGGTGAAAGAGCAGGAGAGGGAATTCAAAACACCATAGAGAAATGCTATTTTATACCACATATAAACACACACACACAAAAACACTTAGATCACATCAAAATAAAACACATTGAAATGACAACTAAAAGCATGCACGAAACATTCCATGCCAACGTGTTATTTTACAATGATCAGACGAACGTTTATCTTGTGAGTAAAGAAGCATAAAATCCAAAGATTGTTATTAGCCCTGGATCATTAATTTACTGCTGTGTCGCAGAAATATTCTCACAAACATTTAAAAAATCTCAACATGTCTAATTAGTTAAGTGCTTTGTAAATTAACAGCAATTGGTATAGAACATTTAGTGGTACATTACAAAGAGATAGATACTGTAAGGAAAACATAAGCAGCACACCAAACTAAACTTTATAGTACCTGTCTGTCTATGTGACAGTGTCCAAACTGAAATTTTTGAAAAGGAAAGAAGGTTAACAGATTACAGTGAGAAACATCTGTTGAATGTCAGACAAAAAAAGATGGGACGTGTCAAGCAAAAGAGACAAAGGTGGTTACAACACTGCTTGGCAAGCCTCACTGTGTTGCTCTAACCAGAATGGATGCTACAGGCTAAAAACATGACAGTTTGATTACAGGAATCTGTATGGCAGCTAATTTGTAAAGAAACATATGCCAAGTATTACAGAAATAGGTGACTTATGCTAATTAAAGCTGCATTCATCAATTTTTCACCACTAAGGGGCAGATAAACTCAGAAACAAGCTGACAGACACACAGCTACAGTAGACGTTGCCTTATTTGTTGCAGCTAACACGTTAGCATACAGTTGCTTACTTACACATCCAGCTGACTTGGAGCAACTTAGCATTTATCAGATGAATTGAAGTCCAATATTCACTCTACTTTTAGCTTTGTTTTAGTCTCTACCAACTTCTGAGAGAAATATTTGGCTCTTCAGCCAATGGCTCTTCTAATATATCCAGCTTTCTGCAGCTAACATTAGTCGCTAACTTTGTCTGTCTGCTGTTTGGTGTTGGAAAGCAGGCAGACAGTGTAGTGTAGGTTTATCAGTTTGTCTGCTGAAAACATCTGCCTACTGCTGCTGGAAATTGGGTTGATGAGAACAGTGAGATTGAACCATACATTGAATGTGATGTAAATGTAAAACACTGATTAATGCAGCTTTAAAGGACCAGATAATTTTTTTTTAAACTACTGGCTATAAACCTTTTTTCATGACAGACTATTCATAGCAAGAACAGTTAGCACAAGTGTGTGACAATCAGGGTCCATGCCATGCACATAAAATACTTGGGGAATTATACTATACATTACAGTATGTATATATATGTATATATATATATATATATATATATATATATATATATATATATACATATATACACACACACATATACATATAGTATGTAATATATATATAGCAAGGGCATAGGTTTGCATATGGACAGTAGGGACATGTCCCTACTAATATTTTGGAAGGACAGAATTGTCCCTAATATTTGACCGAACTCGTTCACATGATCTTTGGAGTGAATTCATATTAGATAATTTCAATGTGCCCTCCCAGAGGCTACGTCAAATTACTGGCCCGAGATATATGTGACTATTGCACTGACGTAAAGGTGAGCTGCTGTAACAAACGAGTTTCCCCTCAGGGATCAATAAAGTATTTCTGATTCTGATTATTGCTTAGCTGTTGTTTCAGAACCATGGACAGCTGCTGTCGTGTCCCCACCAATGTTGAGACCAAACCTATGCCCTTGATTTATAGATTCACTGTATATATACACTTTATAGATTTATGTACTTCCAAAATAGAGAAGGCCTATCATTCACTTAATTTAACATCCTAAATGACATAAGAAATGTTACTGAAAACATTATAAAAACAATCACAACAAAATGGGAGGACTTTTCCTGGAATTATCTCCCTACTAAAAGTGAGAGTGTAGTCGTGCACTTGTGTCTTTTATTAATTTGTTTTTTAATTGGTTTAATGAAATAAGGACTGCATCTTTTAAGGACTTTCTATTTTTTCCTTACAATAAGGACTTTAAGTTTGCATATGGACTGTCTTATGTCCACTGGACATTAAAGCTCCCCTCGGCTTTACAGAGCTTGTTTAACTGTCCAGCCTGCAACTTTACTGTTTTGGTTCACTCTCCCCGCTCTCATATATCGTTTCCGGCCACAGCAGGCAGCTGTTTTCAGTGAAAAACCTCTAAAAACCCACTGTACACTACCTCAGCACAAAACAGCAGACAGACGCAGTTAGCGACTAGCTGGTGAACACAGAGGATCATTTAGCAGTTAAAGCAAAAACAAAACAGCAAAAACAGAGCTAAAGAGTGAATATTGGACTTAATTCACCAGGTGGCGAGACACACAGCTCCAAATGAATGATAAAGTTTCTCCATAACTGTTAAATGTGTAAATAAGCTACTGTTTGCTAACAAATTCCCTACATTAACTTAAAAGGTGAAGATACGTCAATGTTGTGTTCACAACTTGTTTCTAAATGGCCAAAAAAAACCCAAACAGTTATTGCAGGTTTAAAGACTTTCAATGAGCCTATGTAAATATGCAGCAGTGTAGCAGAACCGTGGAGGCTAATAGTGCACAACTATAACCAGCAGCGCCAGTATGCTGTTCATGCTAGAAGTTGCTTCACTGTGCCTTAGCTGTTTATATTTTCTTTGCTGCTCCTCACCTATCAACGTTTCAGCATACATGCAAACAAACTTTACAGTATAGCTACATAGGATCTAACTAGCTTAATTTTTGATTTTGAGGATTTCAGGGGGTCCTAGGTGTCAATTAAGACCCCCTTATTTCGCACATTGGCTACATTTCATGTTAGTGGTCTAGTTCCAGGTCCTTGGTATTGTCCATGTTTGCTTACTGGCATTTTTTACTGACACTCAAATGGAACAGAGCCATCATTAATGTTATTAGTTGCACCTGTGCATTTCCTGCTATGACAAGTGAAAATGTCTGCTGAGAAAAACTCTGCATGTAAAAACAGACTTCTGTATGTTATTCTTGATATTTTGACTTAAATTTACGTGGTGAACTACTGGACATGAAAATCTACAATAGAGACAAAAAAAGTTAACACTCTGATCTGGAACATTGTCATCAAAATGTATCGCAGGGTTGGTTATTTAACAATGAATGATTGAAAGTTATATCTCATTGTTTGTGAACGCCCACCCACCACTGTGTCTCTCCACTGTTTTTCAGTGGCATCCTGCAGATTATAGCCTTGGCTCTTTTGTTTCTAGCTTGCGAGAGATTTACTGCTCGCTAATCCATGGACCGCCCAAGGTCATGAGGAAAACGTGTGCATGTGCTTTTGTTTTTAAAGGGTGGATTTAAATATATTATACACCTTAGGGATCCAGATTCTCACACTGTTCTTCTAAACAAAGTCTCGGTCTTGAGAGATACATTCACCCTTTCTGAACAAGTTGTTCCCTTCTGTCATAACACATTTTATGTGCAACAGGGGCAGACTGACAGTGAGGCCAAAGGAGTGCATACAAAGACACACATGGTGGTTTGGCATACTTCTGGGGGCACTAACTATAAATGATTCAGAAAAACCCCCCCAAACCTAACTTTAACCAAACCCCATTTAAAAAATAAGTCATTAAAGATAAAGCTAATTAGTTGGTGTGTATCCAATATTGTCCCCAAGTGTGGCTCGTGACAAACAAACACACACACACAAAGCTGCTGGTTCTGTTTCACAGCTAGTTGTCCAGTGTCATAACTCTCCAGTCTGTCCTGTCACTTCCTATTGGATCTAATAATCCCGAAAGGCCAAAGAATTACTGATTCCAAAAGAGTTTGGTAAGTTTCAGCTTTCAAATGTGGTTAATTGTCATCACATCTGGACAGCCTACTGTACACTAATTGGCCAAAAATGAATCCCATTTGTCTCAGTAACAGAACAAGTTATATACTTTTTCTTTTGTTGACAAATTAACACAAAGGAAACGTGATATTTGTTGTGATACTGTTATACTGAATATGTTTTGAATACTGGTTTAAACCGATAGGTCTGGTATGTGTGCTCAGAGTTTTCTAACTTTTTTTAAACAAGCTTAGATGAAAGCCAGGACAGTTTAAATTATTCAACCATTTTAATCAATTTAACCACAATAAATCTAAATCCTGTCTACTGGTTGATGGTGATTTCATTGGTAATGCCTGTGCTATAATGTCCAGGCTGGAAATCATGAGATGGTGCAAAGTCGTTTAGGGCTTATGTTGTTTCAGTGGCGCTATTATCCATAATATTAAAGATGCAAAAAAAAAAAAAAAAAAAAGAAAGAAACGTATATGCCTATATGCAGTAGTCTTAATTAGGCACAGCTTGAGGTTTGGTTAAACAAATACGACCTCCTAATCAACACTTATTCAGACTCTATTGGTTAATATTTAAAGGCTATAAGACATTAGCAACAAAAGCTTATTAGTTTAATTTCAAACCAATCTGTAGCTTAAAGGGGTATCGTTTTCACACCGGAGATCATACTGATCTGACACAATTCTGCACTTTGACATGTTTTTAGTGATTTGCTGGAATATTTACACTTGACTTGCATTCGCATAAAGAAGAAAGTAGAAATCCCAAGTAGCCTATCCAGACACGACACTTCTGGTCCATATCATTTTTCAATTAAATTAAGACTTCCAGTGGCCTTGTGTAATCAGTCGTAAATTTAACATGCTGCCTTTTTCGCTCTCCACACACTCCTGCAGGGACTCCCAATTGGGAACATTCAAGTCATTCGGAAAATTAATAATCTAATTGAATTAATGGGATTTACATGAATCGTGAAATTTTGAAACCAAAACTTTTCAACGCACATGAATGAAGGTTTAATCACTAATTAGCATCCTTCATTTTTAGTCAGTTAGTTGATTGGCTTGATTAGACAGGCTCTCGGACAATTCATGTGCCTGGTTTCAAAGACAGGCTCGATTTAGTTTGAATGTTTAAATATTTCAGTTCAATGCACCATATTAACCCGCATCCTTACCGTTCGACCGTCTGACAATATTCTCCAAAAAAGTATTCTGAGGGGCCACAAGTCCCCTCCGACCCCCCGCCATCCTGCTTCTTCACTCAGTCGTCTGCAGGTGAATCTTTATGAGACAAGATGAGATAGAACTTTATTTATCCCGAGGGAAATTGTCGTTTACTCCTCAATCTGCCGCTTGCCTTCATGGTCTCTCCGGCTCTGAGAGGCTGCGTGGATTTCTTTAGAGAGGGGCTGTTTGTCTGGTCTGCTCATTAGCTACCTCCTCAGCCCGGTGCGGTGCGCTGGCGCCTCTTGTGAGACACGCGCCTCATCATCCAAGAGACGAAAACAACGCATGGGCGCAGCGCGCGGGAGGGGCCGCGGCTCTGCTCCTCCACATGCATCACTAACAGGACCTGGAGCTCCATCTGCTGGACAAAACAATGTGCACAAACTCCAGTGGTGGAACTATGAGGACATTTACTCAAGCACTACACTGAAGTAACATTTTGAGGTACTTTACTTGAGTAATTTCATTTTCTGCTACTTTATAGGCCCTACTTCTCCACTACAATCCAGAGGGGAACATAAGCTACTTTTTTTTTTTTTACTACATTTATTTTACAGATATAGTTACTAGATTTATTAAGATTTTACATAATAACACATATGATAAGCCTTTAAAAATGCATTGTTAAACCTTTTTGGCTTGTGGCCCCTCTCACGTTTCAGATGTCTGTGAGTTATTAGAAGTTTCACTAAAGAGAGATTTCATGAACCTCGTTTAAATAACAAAATTGCCAAATTGTCCAGGATTAGAAAGTAGTCCAAAATAAAAAACAATATAAATGTGTGGTAGAACTTTGTTTTTCTTCTTTCTCACCCCATTAATTATCTCACAACCCCTCAGATTTATCTCATGACCCTAACGTGGGGCCCGACCCCTAAGTTGGGAACAATACCTCGACCAGCTACAATAGTAAAATGCTGCTTACACATTGTTGCATTAGTAATAAAAATCTAATATCACATATAGTGACATATCATTCAAGGGCCATTTTTCTGCAGAACAAGTACTTTTACTTTTGATACTTCAAATACATTTTGCTGATAATGTTTCTGTATTTTTCCGTAAGATCTTGAATGCAGGAGAGAAAGGTAAAGATGGTTTATGACTGTCTTTTGCTGCAAATTATTTTATTATTCTACTTGTCAACAAGATAATCTCCTTTATTTGTGTTAGTTGTTCTGTTATTTATTGACCTGACGCAATTCAAATATATATATATATATATATATATATATATATATATATATATATATATATATATATATATATACACATACATACATACACACACTGTAATATCTACAAATTCAGGCAATAGGTAATATTTAGCAGATTAAAACAGTGAACTGTGTTAAACAGCTAATTTCAGTTTGGAGTGTTTAACCAAACTGAGAAAAACAGGGAAGCTTCCTGCAGTTGACCCAGGAGGATTCTGGTTAGTCAGTTTTTCATGGATTAATTGCTTAGTCAGGTTCTTGAAATGGGTGTCCCAAAGGAGCAGCAATACTGAGACATGTGGATTTTTTCCCCTTTGACTCCTGCAGTAGAATTGGCCCTTTCAGAGACAGCATTTTCCCCACCAGCTCATTAATCCTGTTCAATTATTTTGGACCCTGCAGCGCCCACACTAAGGCAGTCCTAAAATGATGCTTCTGGTGGCAACATTTCCATAAAAATTAAATAGACAGCACAAAGGTCAGTATGAAAGGTTTCTCACACCTGGGGTTTATCTGAGAGGACTACTGGTTTTTATCATCTGTTTGTTCATTGGGTTCACCTGTTGTCGCAGGTGTAAATCAGACAGGATGGCTACTATGGAAACCAACAGGGACTGCAGAGAAGCACTGAATATCGCTGTTTTATAGTTACAAATAGCTGAGCCATGCTGTTGTTTGTCCACTTAGTAGTAGTGCACACATTGGTTCACACTATAATGTAGTTGTAAGCACATATAAGTATTTATTAATGTAATTGTCAACATCTATAACTCCTCCTGTGGGCACCCATAAGTAGAGGCTGCTGTAAACAGATAATGAAGTAAAATGTAGTAAAACACAATTGTTATATCATTAGAAACTTAAAATGTCCTTACATCTGCTGACAACTACATCAAAGTGTTTTGTAAACCAATTATGAAATGTTTCTATAATTTACTGCTTTTGAATGCTAAATGAGGAGGGGTTAAAGTAAAGTGTTACCAACAAAAGACAAAACGGCCCATGTTCATAGCTCCATTTAAGGGCTGAGGATTGCTGACTGATTGCCGGAGACTATAATGATCACCTGCTGGCTCTTCCTGTATATTACTGTTGGATTGATAAAGGGTATGTAATGGCAATAACTGTTATCGGACAAGTCACTGATACAGTATCTTGCATGTAGGTTGCAGATTGTAGGTTTTATAGAGGGTCAAACGCACAATGCTCATCACTGATAGCCACTGACTACCAGGTATTAATGTCAGTACAGTCTATTTTTCCAAACAGAAACACATTACTAAATTACAGCAGCCTGAACAGAATCACACTATGGCAAAAATGTTACATTTTATGAGAATCCATGAATGACATGAGTGTTTACGTGAACCTCGAATACATCTTCCTTCCTGGTTTTTCTAACTTCAAAGGTTCAAAAGGATTAAACACTAATTTCAGCTACAGCTGGGCTTACTGACAGTCACAACTGAAATGTAAAACAGTAGAATGCATTCTGCTATATTACAGTGAAATTAACCCTTTGTAAAATTACATAATTTTAGCCCAAGCTCCCCAGACAGTTTATATAAATCCTCCAACATTTTCCTCATGGAATACACTTCCAGCAGTTCATATAATTATAGAAATCCAGCGGGAAGCCTGGCTTTCTCAACTTGAAAGTGTATTTTGTTAATGAGAGCTAAAATAAGGACCCACAGATGAGGTTTAAAATGTTAAGCCGTTTCTATCTGAAGGAGCTGCACTGAATGTGGAGAAATTACAGTCCTGTTGCAGTGTGGATTCAGTCTGTGATACACAACCACAGACACACAGTTTACAGGTTTGTTTTATGGAGGCAGATGGAGTTAAAACACTATTGTGGACTTGGTTGACAACTTTTTATGGTAGCTTTTCAGCTGACATACAAAGTCCCGCTTCATATTATAATATAATACACATAACAAAACAGAGCTTTAACAGAGCATAAACATGTTATATTGTCACATTATAAAGACAGTCTTTGCATGTCATTTCTCTGCTCACATTAACTTGACCAAGTCTTGGTGATTTTGAGATGACTCAGGTGATCTGTGATGTGTTTGTGTTCAGGAAAATTGGTGAATTTGGCCTCCTTGATCTTGAGCCAGGACTGGGCTCTGCGCTCTGCGGCGTGGCAGTACTCCTGCTCCGCAGTCATGTACGGCCGGCTGATCCAGTATTCGTTCTCCGCCTCACGCTCCAGATGCTTCAGCGTATTGCGTTTCATCTGCCATGTAATTTGTCGTGGACGCCGATACTTCCCGATCCACTGTTTCCCAGGGATGCCTTTCCGCAACAGCGTGAGGGTGAGGAACATGGTTATTTCTGAAAAAGTAAAACCGTAAAAAAAATAAATAAATAAATATCAGTGATCGCCATAATGACAGTGGTACTGTTCATGCAAGAAGTAGGTGTTCAATAGTCATATCACCATAACAACCACAACAGTACTGAATTGTTCAGTATTATAGGTCTTTTTCACAGCAGACATTTTGACTTGTCATAGGAAAAGCACAGGTATTACTAGTACCATTAATGATGGTTCTGTCATATTCTAGTGTCTCAGTAAGCTAAGACAGTGAGCCAGCATGCACAATACCCGGACCCTGACACTGAAGCAGCTAAATGGAATTCAGCCATCCTTAGGTTTATCATTTACACCTGTGCTTCTCCTACTGTGACATGTAGAAATGCCTTCCATGAAAAAGGCCTATTAAAGGCTCTGCACACCCACACAGGTGTTTTATGTTAACTGGCTGATTATTAAACATTTTATTGTCATTGACTTCTATCAATGTCCTTGCGCTCACTGCAGCCAAGCAGGACCCCTCCATCTATAATGCCTACATTATTTCGCTGTGTGTCTCGTCCTCCTCACAGAAAAAAATTTTTTTAAAAAATGGGGCGGACGTTTCAGTCTGCACCTTTAGAGTGATATAGATGTAAGTAATGTGCAGGAAAAGTAACAGGAGAATAATGGAGGTGTTGATAAAGTACAGTCTGTACATGCCCACACAGCTCTGAGAAGAGATCTAATCAGTCAACGTAAGTGAAAACACCTGTGTGGAGGGACTTTAAGAATCCTTAATGTCAGAAAACATCCTGCAAAATAAAGCCAATTAAAGAGAAACAAAGCAAATACCTGCTTGATTTTTGTGAGGCTAGGAACTGTAATTCTAAACCAAAATAAACATAAATATTACATTTTTTCAGAATTACAGTACAATTACTGTTTGCTAAAACCATAAAAGGAATTTGACCCATTCGTTAATTTGTGTGTCATACAAGTCTAAGCTCCTTCAGCACTGTTGCGGAAATTGTGCTTGCAGCAAGTCAGATAAGATACAGTTGATAAAATATAAGACTACAGAGAATGGAAAAGAAACTGAAAAAGAGAAAATAACTGAAAACTACTCATCTCAGGCTACATTTCAGATGAGTCTCTACCTCATGAGGTTGTTAATTGTATTACTGGCATTGATTAGATTACTTATTATTGACCTGATGAGTCAGGGATTAATGATACATTTACAGCAGTGCATGTCAATGACATCACATCAACAACTTGATCTCCCTAAGGTTAGCTGGGTTATTGTGTAAAAAGTCAAAAGTGTAATAGTAAAAATGGTTTAAAAGCTGTTATAATAAATAGTTTTATATTATAAGGAATCAAACGACTACATGTATATGAAAGGAGCCACTGCTCATCGTTTCGGTTTTATGGCCCGCAACTTCACTGTTTTGGGTCACTCACCGCTCTCACAGTGCCATTTTCTGCTGCAGCTGTTTTCAGAAAATAAGCTCTTAAAAAAAAAAAAAGAAAGACCTGTGCCTGCTCAGCACCAAATGGCAGAGAGACATAGTTAGTGGCTAAAGAGACAGATATTTCCCTCTGCAGTTATTGGAGACCAAAACCAGAGCTTAAAGGAGAGTGAATATTGGACCTACTGTACATTCACCAGGTGGCCAGAAACACAACATCAATGGTGATAATAATGTCAGTGGTGTGTTCACAACTTTTTTTCGTTGCCCCAAAGTTGCCAAATTTTCAGTTATTGCAGGTTTAACAAATAGTTTAGCAAATAGCAAATAGCAATAGCAAACAAATAGTTTAGCTGTAACGGTTAAATTCAATTGACATGTAAAACACGCCTGTAGATACTAAAATAATAGAGTTAGATTTAAGTGGAATAATGAGCAAGCATTTACAACAATCAGTATTTTAGACTTTTTTCAGAACATATATTTTGACTTGTCATAGCAGAATAAGCATGGGTGTGAATGATAACAGTAACAGATACATTCAAGTGTCAGCCATGCCAGTGAGCCATCATGCACAATAGCAAGGCCCTTCTTGGGAAACTGATTAAACGGATTAAAAATATTTTTTTTTATTGTGTAGCAGACAATATATTTTTCATCCAGATGGTTAGAAAATTATTTAGAGATTCTGTAAATACCTTCACAACTGTGGTAAATGTTTTTAAACGACCTTCTGGGTTTTTCAAAGATAGCCGGGTATCTATTTTTCAGAAAATCTGATCAGCTCTGTGACTCCAAAGTAATGTTAATAATACATGAGAGGCAAAAGCTAACATACAGTATGCCCATATCTCAAACTGAGAAATCAGGGATGGAATAATGGACATACACATTTGATCAAAAAGTTCAATCAACGACTCTAAGAGTACTGGATTCACTTCTAACATTTAGTGTTAACATCATACCGTCTAACTTAATTTTCTCACATGAGGTCCCGTCACACCCGAAGTTAAAATATGACCCCCAAATTACAGTGACAGTGCAAGTGTGTGCAGGAGGCTAGTTTATGTTTGCTAACATTAGCCAAGTTGACGTGCAATGTGCAGCTAGCTTTGCTGTAGCATAACGTTAGACACCAAGGGCATCTTAAAAAAGGGCATCATTTGATACCCAAAACAGACATACATTTGTAAGCCACAAATTTGTTGCTTACCTCACTTTCTAACTATAACAAATGTAGCTCACTTTCCGACGACAAGATGAAATAAACGCCCAGAATCAGACAGTTTATAAAGACCACAGGAGAAATGTCGGGAAATGTGAGAAGGCAGTATTTCCGGGTTATCTACGGTGCAGGAGAAGGTTCAAACATGCTGCTTGTATTTCTCGCGCTATCAATAACTGTAGCGTATTGTTAGAGAAGTAGAGAGTTATAGTCACTGTATTCCACTTTTTTAAGAAGCTAAGTATTAAATTAGGTCTAATACTTGTATTTTAAATACACTGCGGTATTTTGAACTCCAGCTTTATTAATCTTCTACCTGTTTACTTCTATTCGTAGTACGGTAGCCTCGTAGGATACACCTACTCATAGCCATTTCCACAATTTTAGTCACTTTTTATATGAACTATTGCATATTTACATTTCTGTAACTATCACAGAAGCAGTAGGTCTTTAAGCATTAGTATGAAAAGCAGATAATGACAACCAAGACAATGTTTTCATCATATTTCTGAAAAACGGGAATGAATGTACAATCAGCATTTATGTTGAATTTAAATAAAACGAAGAGAGGGTCGCACTCAGGAATTTGTCATTCAATTAAATTCACTTAATCAGCCGTCTGGTAACGTACACAAGGTCATCAGTTCATACAAATGCAGGGACACGATCCTACTTAAATAGGTCAGGTGAGTAACAGGTGAAGGCAATCGCGATCGCATATAATCTGAGAGTCAATCGTTACTAAGCATTGGAAGTCTACATATTGTCACCTTAAATCAGTCAATCATACATTTCGAATAATAGCCTAATCATTAAAAATATTACAAAACAATCATGGCAATCACATCAGGTGTCTCAGTTCATAAAACAGATTAAACCAATAGTTGGCTAAAAAGAATATATTCAGAGATCAAAACCAAGGGATCATTATAACTTCCAAAAGATTCATTATTCAAGCCATATGTGATATCCGCCATAAGAAAGTATTGAATGTTTTTCTCAAATCCTTGCACATATCCACATATATTATTACAGTAACCTATAAGAATTTTAGAAAAAGATAAGAGTAACAATTCACCTGTTACTCACCTGACCTTTTTAAGTAGGATTGTATTTGTACGCATTGATGAATCAAGGCCGGATGGCCGAAAACGTTTAGTATGTTACCAGACAGATGTTTAAGTCAACTTGATTGATATACACATATACACATATATGCATCTAGGATAACGGACCAGTTGGTCAGAGCGCAGTGACAACCCCACAAATATTAATTTAAATTTAAATAAACATTTTTTTTCAAGGTTAGTTTTGTTTTCTAGATGATCCTTCTGCTTGGTGAGAAAAGAGAGAGTTAAATTAAGGAGCGAATCTGCGCTGTTGGCTGGTTTGCTTTTTCAGATTCATTTGTTGAGTTAATATAATAGTCCTCTATAGTTGGAGTCATGTCAAGTTGTACAACAGCACTGCTAGAGTGTAAGCACCAGGTAGATATCTATCCGCCACTGGTCCTTTGTGTATTCAGTCTCTGGGCTCCTCCCACTGAAGGGTTATACTTCTTTCACAGCGCACTTCCTCTTTTTTACTTTGTGTCCAGCTCTCCCTCAGCAGCAATTCAAAATGTTTGTCTTTACATTGTTTTCAGCAACCACCTGGACTTTGCTGGCTCTCTTTTTCACCCTGTTATTACTGTGAGTAGTGTCTGCGCCTGTTTCTGTAATTGTCAAAGTAGTATCTTTTTGGAGGCTCATTTACTGCCCTACAATGACGATTAGTTAAGATGTCTTAATATTGTAACCTGTTCGTGTATAACTCTTTATTTTTTTTATAATATAGCTATGGCATTTGGCCATTTAGGTTTTTCAAAAAGTTGGGAATACCCGGACCAAAGCCTCTGCCTTTTATTGGAACAATGCTAAACTTCAGAAAGGTAAAGCGCACACATCAACACAAATCTTAGAGACTGGTATGTAAGGAGTTGATTGATTTGATAATTGAGAACAAGAGATGAGGGTGTTTATAAAGTCCTTAGCATGTGTAAATTTGTTGACAATAAAAACCTTTTTTACCAAAGCATAATTCAGCAGTCTCAGTAACCTGCCTGGCATTCATTGCCTCACTTATCTTTACCTTTTATGAGTGTACCTGTTGGAAGCTCTGTGGCCCTTTAACCTTTTAACACTTAAACTAAAATTTCTTGTAGGGAGTACTTTCTTTTGACCGTGAGTGCCAAGCCAAGTACGGGGATGTGTGGGGGTGAGTTATTGCTTCATCTTTCAAGGCCAACTCCTACAGGAGACATCAGTGGTGGAAGAAGTACTCAGATCCTTCACTTAAGTAAAGTACCAGTACAAACTAGGAGCCGGGCCCCCTCCTAAGGGTCACAAGATAAATCAGAGGGGTCATGAGATGGGACAGGACGGAAGAAAAAACAGTTCTGCAAGGCAAATTTGTATTTATTTTTTAAAAATAAATACAAAAATATATATATATATATATATATATATATATAGTTATTTAAACAACAAACCATCTGAGAAGTTTTAATGGGGGAATCTCTCTTTGGTGGAAACATGACAAGGGGGTCCAACCAGACAGTGCTTTTTTAAATAAGGGGCCACAAGCCAAAAAGGTTGGAAACAACTGGTTTAAGCTTTAACAAGACATAGTTTTAATGTAACATTTTCATCTGAAAAGAAACCAGCAACTATCTGTCAAATAAATGTAGTCGTGTAAAAAGTAGATTATTTGCCTCTGAAATGTAGTGGAGTAGAATAATAAAGTTGCAGAAAATTTAAATACTAAAGTAAAGTACACATACGTAAAAATTGTACTGAAGTACAGTACTTGAGTAAATGTACTTAGTAACTTTCTACCACTGGATGATGTACTGTATACTGTAGCTTGAAATATTTCAAGACTAGATCAATAAAACAGGCTCAAAGTTACTTTTGTTTGCAGTTATAAGATATTATTTCTGTCATGTTCCTCAAGAATTAAAATTCATCTTTATTTTCAGTAAATGGTTATTTTGGGACATTTTTTAAATATAAAAATCAGCTATATCACATTGTATTAAAATTAATTATTATTAGCAAGTAGAATATAAAGATGAAGAAATTACCTTTGGAAATCCTAATCATTTTTCTGTAATTTTACTGCATGCACATATTAATACACCATTTGGGTTCATGTCAGCTATGGATAGCCTACATGATTTACAGATTTAATTCTTTGAGCTCACATGGATGCTTTATAAAATATTCATGTTTAATCAATAGCTCATACTTTATACTGTGATGTTGTGGTTTTGTGCAGGTTATTTGATGCACGAACACCACTTCTGATGGTGGCAGACCCTGAGATGATTAAAACTGTGATGGTGAAGGAGTGCTACTCTGTGTTTACCAACCGCAGGGTAAGAGATTCTTCTTGTTGTGAAGAACATGAAAATTCAGCATATCATGTTCAGTGACATAGTAACATTTGCAGTCAGTTTTCTATTGAATTATATTATTGTGTTTGCTATATATCATATTACACAACTCTGGGAAATCCCATGCAGCACTCTGCAGGGAAGGTGGGGTATGTTTAAAAAAACACAGGGCGTTTCATTCTGCAATGATGCAAGAATAGCAAAAGTGGAAAGATACTTATAAGCCAAATACTTTTTTACTTTTCCAAATTTGGTGCAAATTACTGTATGTTCTTAGGCTGATATGGTTAGGAAAACCAAGTTATGTCCATCCTATCAGGCCGAGGAGTATTTAATCATTTTAAAGTTCATATCTCAAATTTCTCACGGAGAGTGAGGGACTGATGGCTGAGGATTACACCAGGCCACACACACATCCTCTTAGGCAGCTGGAACAAAACAAGGCATTTCGATATTTCTATTAAGAAACCTCTTGTGTCAGAATCGATGCATATTGACAGCTAAACTCAGGACCAAATCGCAGGTGGTGCAAAATAACATAATTTTGTATTTATTAAATGCATCTCCTCAAACTCATGTTGTGGGAGTGCTGCCTGCCTGCACAGATCAGGGTATCACGGCCGGCCACTGGCATAAACACTCTATGCGGTTGTTTGGGGCCACACCTGTTAAGGGGGCCCCACGATCAGTGTGACTTTTTGTGTTTCTCGCTCATTCCACTTTTTATGGTGTTAAGTTGACTGACTCACTCACTTTAAGGCAGGGCTGCCAACTCTCACGCATTGACTGATGCAACTGACACATGCTCTCACACCACACGTCCATTTTCTCATGCAGTGAAAAACAAATTCATAACTGATAACCAAATAAGAGGAAGCCTCAAAGCCACTAAAAATATAATTAGATATGTTAAATAGGCTTTATCTGCCCACAGGACAAAGTCATTAGTCATTAGTAATTTGACAAATCCAAACAAAATAGTTCACCTAAGAACTCTTTTCTTTTCTATTTCTAGGCTGGCTTTCTAGTTTAATAAAATCTAGTTTGTTTGTTTGTTTTCAAAATTATCCTGCAGGATCCACTGCCTTTGAACAATGTGTTTTTCTCCTTAATTTACTTTTCATACAATGTTACTGTTTGTAGATGTAGCTACTTGCCAACCCTCAAATAAAGTAAGAGATTTGTTAATTAATTAATTAATTTCTCCATTGTGTGTGTGTGTGTGTGTGTGTGTGTGTGTTTTACTTGTACTTGCTACATAGTGAGGACTGAAACACGGTTTTTACTGACTCTTTTGGAAAGTGAGGACATAAATAGGCTCCTGAACACTTGTAGAAAACTATGATCCATACTCAACATGGCTGTAACACCAGGGTTAGTGTGTGTTCATGTGTAGAACTTTGAAGTAAAACTGTAGCCAGAAGCTCTATTTTTTATTTTTTTTATACTGGTGCCGTGCTTGAACAGCCTTACATCAACTTGACAAAAACAAGAGGGACTTTTCAGAGCTTATTTATTTAACCAGTACAGCCACAATCTGATCATCTGGCCAATGAGCAACTCCACTGGAGCGGTTAAGTGTTAAAAGAATAGTTCAACATTTTGGGAAATGCTTGTATTCGCTTCCTGGCAGAGAGTTAGGTGAGAAGACTGATAGCACTCTGTACAGTAATTATGAACCTACTGTACTGCCAGGAGCTGGCTAACTTAGCTTAGCGCAAAGACTGGAAACAGGGGAAAGCAACTAGCCTGGCTCTGTCCAAAGGTAACAAAATCCACCTAAATTAAAACACTCCGCACAACTCTTCTTCAGTACACCATGCTTTATTCACCAAATGTTTTCGCCTATCTTGCCTTCATCTGGGTGGTGTGTGAGGCTGTTTCCGATTTCCTTAAAAACAATTAATTTGTTCATCATGTGACCAATAAATCACCATACATACCATATATACAAAACATTACTTGAACATGTTATCCCTTGGATTGGTGTGTTTTGTAGATCCATAAATATTCAAATCAAATCAAAAAACAGTTCTACCCAAAGGAAGTTTTAAGCAATTTATGTACAGTATGATGATTCATCTCTGAGCCAGAAAACACTGTTATTGTCAATAATTTTTTTGGTCACCAGAGACAGATTGTAAAGACAGAAGGAGACACTGGTGTTATAAGAAGTTACATTATTGGAGCAGACAAAATTAATTGTGTGGTCTGAGAAGGAGAAATGTTGGAGGGAACAAACTGTAACTCTTCTGTACAAGAATCTAAACAACTGTACTCATGTTCACAGGATAATATTGCAATGACAGGACCTTTGGATGATGCAATTACAATAGTTAAAGATGAAAAGTGGAAAAGAATTCGGAGCACTTTATCACCATGCTTCACCAGCGGAAGGCTGAAACAGGTTGGTATCATATCAGAGCTCACTAACCCCATCTGCATTCTGCTTCCTATCACCTAGTACAGCAATACAAATATGTCTACATATATTTCTCTCTCTGTGTGTGTGTGTGTGTATATATATATATATATATATATATATATATATATATATATATATATATATATATATATATATATATATATATATATATATATATATATATATATATATATATATATATATAAACAACAAACCATCTGAGAAGTTTTAAAGGGGGAATCTCTCTTTGGTGGAAACATGACAAGGGGGTCCAACCAGACAGTGCTTTTTTAAATAAGGGGCCACAAGCCAAAAAGGTTGGAAACAAGTTTTAATGTAACATTTTCATCTGAAAAGAAACCAGCAACTATCTGTCAAATAAATGTAGTCGTGTAAAAAGTAGATTATTTGCATATATATATATATATATATATATATATATATATATATATATATATAAAAAACATAAAAAACATAAAAACTCCACCCACTGTGAGAAGTTGGCATCAATGATTGAAATAATTATGTACAGTACATTATCAGCATTACACAACTCTTCTTTGTCTTTCTTTTCTTTTTTTAAAGGTTTTTCCCATCGTTGCTCGCCATGCAGATAAACTCCTTGAAAAACTTGGACAAACAAATTTGGATGAACCCATTGATGTCAAACAGTATGTTGTTAAAGGTGTAAAGGTGGCGTATGCAATTCTAATCCAATACACGTCTTTTTGTCAAATTCAGCGAATATCTCCTTACGGTCTGCTAGCTGTCCGTTCAGTGTGTGCGGTGAAAGAAAATCTGGTGTTTGTACACAGCCCTGGCTCTGTAAATGGGAAACAAACAAAGTGTCTCGGACCGAGCCACACAACACTATTCCAACCATTTCCGCCATGATCTGTGTGTCAGGTAAGGTTAAATGACTTGCCCACAGACATTCAGCTTACTTTCTAGTTTTCCAAGATATGCTGTTGTTGTGATGTTAGCTATAGTAGCAGGAGAGTTGTGAGTATCGCTGTCTGGAGCTGCTGTGCTGGCTCTGGGAAACGTCTCGTCCTCTCTGGCTGTTAGCTTTGCAGCAGCAACTGTCGGGACAGTTTGCTAACCCACAACCTAGATAACATTAGGTACATTACTTGCTGTGTCATTGTTCGCTCTATATTATGGTATTTGTCATGGTATTGGATTTCTCCAGAATCGCATACCCCACCTTTCATATGTCGTATGGCAGCATGTCATTACAGTGTTTGTCATAAAAAAATGAACATGGTAGTACTTAATCCATGTTAGTTCCTAAATGAAAACCACCTCTTTTTTTCTTTCGTAGATTTGTTGCACCTTACAGTTTGGATGTTGTGACCAGTTCGTCTTTCGGTGTTGAGGCAGACTCCATAAACAATCCAGATGACCCACTTATTGTTCATCTCAAGAAGATTCTTAACTTCAATTTTTGGCCTATAATTTTACTAAGTATGTACTACTTTCACCTTTCTTGTAGGCAGAGATCATTTGATCATATGAGCACCTTGGGATCACTAGTATGCTAATTTTGATTAACAACACTTTGGTCTTCTTTCAGTGATATTTCCCTTTGGTGCCCGTCTGTTGAAACTCCTGCATATTGATGTGATGAATAGACTCGGTGTGGATTATTTCTTCAGCATCATCAAGAGATTTAAAGACCAGCATCATGCAGAGAAATCTGTAAATATTTCATCTACACCAGTTGAAAAGAAACTGCGAGAATTGAAAGAATAGTTCGACATTTTGGGAAATATACTTATTACTTTCTTGCCAAGAATAAGATGAGAAGATCATTACCACTCTCATGTCCAAATATGAAGCTAGGTTTTTTTGTTTGTTTGTTTTTAGACTCCAGGAAGTCACTGCACCTGGTCACATTATCACTTTATCACATCTCATATCTTTCTCATGTAGTCAATCCTCTATAGATGCTGTATCACAGAATCTGAAAGGTCACATTCTTTGGTGAACTGAAATCACAGTTATCAAAATTTGTGCCCCTATCTAAATACTATAGAGGCACCATTTTCAGTAGTAAGAGGTGCTGTTAGGTGGATTTATTTTTTACAATTGGATTGTACAGAGCCAGACTAGCTGTTTCCCTCTACTCCCTCCCCCCCGATCTAGATTCGAGCAGACTTCCTGCAGGTGATGATTCAGCAGGAGATACCAGAATCGGACATAAAGAGTGAACAAGATCAGCCAAGTAAAGGTATGTTTTCACCACAGTAGTAAATCATGAAAGTCGAGGTAACACTAAGAGTAAAAGGCTTTACTCTCAAAATGTATCAGCACTCTGTTCTCAATTTACATTCAAATTGTTCTTCACCTTCATTCAGCTCAGGAGAAACACATAAGAGTCTATTTATGAGGGGATTCTTCTTCACTAGACAACAAGCTAGCTTAACTGAAGATTGTAAAAATCAGTGTTTTAAATTTGTGGTCAGACAGACAATCAGATTTGAAGATGTCACCTTCAACATTAGGAACTTGGGACAGACATTTTTCACTAATTTTCTGACTTTTTATAAACCAAACGACTAAATAATTGTCAGATTAAGTGAAAATAATCGTAAGTTATAGCCCTACTGATCATTTTGATGTTGGCTTTGATAATGTCAGAAGTAAGCATTAAATGTGTGTCTATGCCTAAATTATCTTTTAAACTCTTTTAAAAGTCAATTAAGTGAATAATTACCACTAATAACACCAGTAGTACAGTAGCTTTGAATAAGATCCTGCAATAGACACCAACTAAGATTTTTAAAATTGAAAACAATTTAGATGCATGGAACATGTCCTCATGTCTGCAAAGAATGTCATTCAGTAACATGCAGCCACAGTCTGATATAGGCCTACAGCTGTCCTTCATGTCTTTTAGCTCAAGAGTAAATGCACTGTATGTGTTAAAATGTCTCAGCTTATGAAAGTACTTTTCAAGCTGTTGATTTTTGTTGTAGGTTTGACTGAACACGAGATGCTTTCCCAGGCCTTCATTTTCATCTTTGGTGGCTATGAGACCACCAGTATCACTCTCACTTACATCCTTTACAATCTGGCCACCAACCCTGATGCGATGCAGACCTTGCAGGAAGAAATCGATGCCAGCCTACCGAGAGATGTACAGTAATTATATACTACATGTGATTGCCATTTGTAACTAACTTTTTAGTGGCTGCCATCATACATTGTTCTAATCCTTTTCTGTTTATTTTGTGTGTTTGATGCCCACTTTACCTTTTGCCCCTAGGCTCCCATTTCATACGAGGGTCTGGTCGGTCTACGGTACCTGGACCACATTATTAATGAGTCACAGCGTTTGATTCCAGCTGTACCTCGGCTTGAGAGGATGTGCAAAAAAACTGTCCAGGTCCACGGCCTCACCATCCCTGAAGGAACCCTGGTTGGGATTCCTGTGCACATGTTACACAAGGACCCACGCTTTTGGAGCTCACCTGAGCTTTTCAGACCAGAGAGGTAAATGTACACTGTGCTAAGCTTTCACTCTTTACATTAATGAATCTATGAGATGAAACCTTCTCTTCCTCCACAAGAAAATGTAATTACTTAAATTTGGCACATTGTAGATGTTAAAATTTCCATTTTTAGTGGACATTTCACGTCCTTGCTGGCTTAAAAGGTGGGACCGAATGTTCATTCTTGACCTTGGAAACAGCTGCTGACAAAATGTAAACAGTGGCCATAAGTGACATTAAAGGATAATGCTAAATGCTAAAATGTAGTGTAACAGTAGCACGAGTAGACAAGCTGCAACAAGTCAGCATACTGACTCAGTGAAGAAAATTACACAGTAATATCCATCCAAAGTTTGCTGGTCATACCAGACCAGACTGACTAAGGCTGTAGCAGCTAAACCCCTGAGTGTACTGACAAGAGCAAGAGTGCATTTTATTGCTTATGGACTTTCTGTTGTTTTTCTTCTTTCAAAAGTTACATAGTCTTGCCTTAAATGTTCCCATTTTGGCTTATTCACCATGTAAATTACAAGCTATACGAAGAAGAATCTGTTTATGTGATATTTCTTACATTTGATGTGGCTGTTGTATGCAATATGGAAAAGTTTAAGGAAACCCTTTCTGTTTACTTTGTGGACGAGTACTCTGGCTTTGTTAACTGTGTGGTTTAATACAACTAGAACCACTTTGGTGCCATTCACACTGATGGAGAAATCAGAACGTTTGCTGCTCGGAGAGCTTGTGACAGTAGTACCCATATGTAACAGTATACATGAGGCACGAGGATTTCGAGCCAAATGTGCAAACTGAACGGGCACTGCATGCATGTACCGCTAAAACTAAAAATTATGATTTCACACACACATCATCTAGGGGTGCACAATAATATTGGTTACTGTATTGGTATGCAAGGGGTAATAACCAACAAGTTCTCAACCCCCCTCCTCCATGTCATACATTTCAACTCTGGAACGTCAATTTTGAATTATATTAATATTAACTTTGATTTACAAAGAAATACTTTCACTTGTGGCCGGAGCATGACAATCAGCATCTTCAAGGAAGCTTAAGCATTGTTGTTGTTCTTTAGCAAAAAAGGAAAATGGATGTTTTAAAATGTTATGGCAAAGTATTGTGTAATTGTCTCCTTCAGTGATTAGAAACAATTTAATGTTCAGTTATACAGTGAGCAGCTGCACCAAACCTCACAGTTAGGTCCACTCCACTGGTGACTGGATGGTTATTGCAATTACATAAAAACTTTAAAGAAATATTTTTCAGATATCAGTACAAATTGCAGTATTGTGCATCCCTAGTGCCAGTACCTTTTGTGCGTCACTTAAAATACTATATTAAATAACACTGTGTAAGGTCATTATGGCTTTTACTGACACAAACTTGTTCAAGCATGCATAGCTCAGCTCACTCTGTGTGCTCGTCTGTATGTGCAGGTTCAGTGAAGACAGTGGGGAGGAGGTGAACCCGTACGTGTTCATGCCCTTTGGACTTGGCCCTCGTAACTGCATTGGGATGCGCTACGCTGTCCTCGTCATAAAGATGGTTCTTGTCCGTCTCATGCAGAGTTACACTTTGGAAACATGCAAAGACACCATGGTAAGAGCAACACACTCATTAATGTGCATTCAGATTACTCTCCTGTCATGTCCCTTATTGTATATTAATTTCTTCCTTTAGATTCCTTTGGAGATGGACTGGAAGTTCCAGCCAAAAAAGCCAATAAAACTCAAGTTTGTTCCCAGACAACAGTAGAGGGAGCATCTCCAAATACACCTTGCTTCTGAATTTTGTAGTTGTTGTTTTAACGTGTGGCTGACAGGATGACATTTAAAGTATGTACTCCAAGTGTTTATACTACTGAAACTCATACTCAGTACTTAACTTACCGCGCCTTGAACGTGTAATTTTTCTTGCAATGTCATCAATAAATCAAAATGATTTTATTCACGTTTGTTTTTCTATGAATTGTCTTGAATGTTTAATTTTACTGTATCTTGCCATTTCCATAACAAAAAAAAACACAACTTAAAAAAAAAAAGTTATGGTATAGTACATGAATTTACATGATAGTGTTAATGACTCTGCTTGAGTGGCTTTTGTTAAAAAAGTATATATAATGCATTTGTGACTACAAAAAGGAGTGAATGCAGGACTGTGCACAATACCTGCATAATTCCTACAGGACTCCTTTGCAACTGAAACATATTCCTGAAGGCCCTTTTTTGGGAGGAGCAGATTAGAGAATGTACAATAAATTGATCCAAGCACCCATATTGTTTCATCTCCTTTTGCATTAGCTTTGCCTATCTTCCTTTTAAGTTTCTTGTATCGCAACAGACACCATACCAGTCATTTTTTCCCAAAGTGTCAATCTATTTACACATTGGACTGTATGAGCTTTATAATCTAATAACATTACAAGCAGATAAACTGCTGGTCATTAACAATAACACTGACGTCTATAGCTCGATCATTGACGGGTATTTGTCTCCATCTAGTGGCTGACTCAGCTTCACCAGAGGCAAACTCGCCACCAGCTCCACTTGAACTACTGTACTGTGTATTTTACTGACTTGATTAAAATGTTAAAAAAACAACTTTTCATTAATTTTAGTTAAATTTTACAACTGCGTACCTCTGATTATATCAAAATGGGATATGCAAATACTTTTATTATATTACTGATTCACACTCAGATTTGAATGTGTGGGCTCCAATCTAGCTGCATGTTTTTTTGTAATGTAGCAATAAACCAGAGCACCTGCAGAAAGCCCACACTGATACTGAGAGAACATACAAACTCCACTCAAAACGGGTCAGGGCCAGGAATCAAACCCTCACCTTCTTGCTTTAACGGACAAATATGAAAGTGGTATCGACCTTCTCGTGTAACTCTGTCACGTCACAGAATAGGAGTCACAGATTGTATACTTTTCTTTAATAACTTTACAACAGGGTACAAATCGGGTCCAGTCCTCTGAAGGCTCTGTGAAAAGTTCACTGTAAAACAGCTGAAGTCTTTTTGTTTTCCTGGGGTTATGAATGACTGAGGTTTCCCAATCTACATTCATAGCTCACACAAGTGGTGCAAATGTCCCACAAACAATCATTTAATAGGATGTTTACTATTATATTGAAATAACTACATTAACTCAAAGAATGAGGGTTTCGTTCCAAAACACATTAATTTAAAAAGTTGGACACGTGTTATGACAATTCAATGGCTGTCAACAGAAAAGATTGAAGATTGGTGAAGTTTATAGCTATCTTTGGTCTCAGTAATGGTGATTTGTGGTACTTTAAATGTTAAATATTGAGATTTGAACATAAAGTAACAATTTTCTCCCTCAGCATTTTGAAATGAAAGGCTACATTTACTGGTTAATCCAATTTAGCTGGTAGATAATTAGTGTTTGAGATATTGTTCATTTGAAATAATCATACCAGCAGAAATCTATCTGAAGCTGTGAAGGTTAATTAAGGAAAACCTCAGTGTCTGTGTGTGGAACCACAGACAAGTAACAGTACAAATAACAGCCAGCATAGGGCGCCAACATGAGCAGTACATGTGTCAGTCTGTGTCTGTGCATTAAAAATAACATTTGCTTTTTCAGTCAGACTTACTCAAACGTAAAAAGTAACATTTAAAATTAAGTTCATAATACACTGAGTTGAAACTTTCACTCCAAATCACATAAATATGCTGGTTTCATGAGAAATGTCAATGTCTTGCTTAAACACTGCTTCTGTTTTGTTTATTTGTTAGAAAAACAAAGTCCTGAAAATAATATTGTGTTACCAGTAGTTGAAATCTGCAAAAGTATCTGACACTGCATCAAAATAATGTTACTGAAAATGTCCTAAGTTTAGCTTGAGGACAAAAAGTTTACTTGGTTTAAAGAAATTCAATCTCTTGAAGATGTGGCAACATTAAAAAAAACAAAACAAAAAACCTTGGAAACACTGCTACATTTGTTAAGATGGATGTCTTCTGTGTGTGTTTAATGTAGAGAAATGTGGCCCAGTTGGCAGCTTGTTGATACTAACCATTTATAATACAAGTGTGCACGCACACTCACACATTCATGCACAGATAGGAAAACAAAGAGCAGCACAGGCTCACACACAAACATCCAGGTTGTAAACAAAAGCTTATCTTTTTTCTTTCTTTTTTTAATCAAAGACAGTATAAAACTGCACTGCCACAGTGCGTTCTTGAAAACCTCTATGGAGTGACTACTGCATTAGAAAAAGCAACAATAACGCAAACATATGTGGGATAAAAAAGTTAAAAGGATTATTATATTACAAAGCCTTTTGGAGTCCTGAGTTTATCAAACAGACAAAACAGACAAAAAGGCCAGAGTCCATATATCATAGAAATACATTAAAGGTTAAAAAAAACAAACCAAAAAAACAAACAAACAAGGTCTGACAGTTTTCCTGCGTGTAGTCCAGTCCTCAGCCTTGCAGCAAAACAGGCCAAATCTATTGAGAAATATGCTTTCAACACATCCAAGGCTCTTGTTTGGGACAATACACATTATGCAGCATACATGTTGTTGTTGACAGCATATATAGAGTCTGAAATGAGGTGCTCATCATTTGGGAAAAGCAGCATCTTCTTGTGAAACGTAAAATTATACTTTACATGTTTTTAAGGTGATTAAGAAGTTCAAGGACTGACTGATGATTTCAGTGAGTTTTTCCAGACAGGAAATGAAAGTACAGTCTCATGAAATAAAACTTAAAATGTGTTAACACCAATGTGCATCATCTCTAACTGGACACAGATGTGAATTAAATGACTGTCAGGAGTGCGGGCTGATGGCAGGTCAGTTAAAGAGGGATTCAGTTCCCATTTTAAGACACTCTCTTCTTCAAATTCCCTTCCTTTGCTTCAAGTGCCTGTCTTCTTCAGACACTTATGTAGATTACAAATCGTTATGGGCTGACGTCATGTCCTTAATGTAAACTTTAACCTTGAATTACTCGGGTAAAGACGAAACATTTTGCTTTACACTTACAAAGATGAACACACTGACAACTGGGAGCAGTCCAGTACAACCACAGTCTACTGTTGGCCACTGGAGCATGGTTAAGTACCTTGCTCAAAGGCACCTTGGCGGTTGCTACTGAGAAAGAATTCACTCTCTTAAACTCAGAACCTTCTGGTAACAAAACGTCTTCTCTAAGGTCTAAGTCACTGCCTGCCCTGCAACCTAATTCTTAAAGAAAAGAAATGACCATACTACATTATTGGAAGAAATAATTATTACATTACAGGCTGATACAATTTATAAATCTGCTTCATTGGGTTCAGTTTTCTAAAATCAGTGTGGTTATTCCATGATGGGCAGGTAGGATTTTAAGAGCTGCTATAGATACCTGACAACTGGCGATACAGATTTGACATAAAAAAGGGACAAAGAAAGGGATTTGGGAAGCAAAGATTACCTGGAACTAAACCCATCCATATTGTGTTAGGGATTTTCACCCATTTAGACACTGGTGCTAGATCAGTTTATTTGTGTCTATGTGGCGTTTGAAGACAGTGAGGCTGATTGTAGTTCTGGCTTAAGTCTATCCAGCTTGCTGTGAGAGAAAAATAACAAAAGGCTGAGGTCCTGATGCACACACAGCATGTTGAGGCAAAGCGTATAGATTCCAAACTCCACTTGCTGCTTTCAAAATTTTACCAGGGAATTATTTAGGACATCTTAACTACAGTTGGCGGCAGTCCAAACATTTACCAGCCACAGATCAAATTAAACCAGCGCTTAGCTAGTGGTAATTTAAAGCTATAATAACAAACAAAAGTCTAGAAAAGTTTGCTTTTGCATCAGTTTCTCGTTCAGGATTCAGTGTCTTGATGTGGGTCAACTACCATAACTGAGTGTTGAGACCCATTCAGTAGTGCTTTAATGTCCACTACATTCTCCAAAAAAATCTCAGACTGTATGGATGTTCAATATGAAAAGATCCTTTAAGGCGTATTCACATTACAGCAGAAAAAAAGGGTCTTGCAGTATTAACCACTCCAGAACTCACTGTGGTGCTGTAGTTAATATGCTAATGTTGCTAGCAGTAGATCGATATGTTTCTGAGACTCAAACAGTGTTTTTGTAACAAATCTGGTAGCTGCATCTGCATTCTGATATTCCGCTAAAAGAATATCTTTTTTTGTCTGGCCACGATTTGAACGATTGGCTGCGCCCACAAAAGGTCAAAGTTCAACAAATTTTAACTTTCAGCACCATGCGCAAAATCTGTTTTTCCATGATAATGTGAATACACCATTAACACCAGTAAGCAATGTCTACTTGTGACCCCTCATCCCCAGTCACGGCCTTCGTGTGAACATGAGTTCTGAGCATTTCAATAAACTGCATCCAAACAGTGACTTTTCCTTCTCAGGTTATTTCATTCGAATGATTTTTTAGAGGCCTGAAGAGGCAAAACTATGCTGTACATCACAAGAAAAAAAGCGAAAAATTTGTGAAAAGTCAGAAATAATAATCATTATTTTATGTAACAAATATTTTCTTTCTTATCCCTTTAATCATCTGGTGACCCCTAAAGGTGCCACTATACTCCATCACAAGTGCTTGTTGGATGGTCGAATAGTTTTGGAAACACCTAAACATAAAGATTACTCTACATCAAATCTGTCAAATCAGTCCTTTGGCTTGGGCTCATGGTTATAAACTGGCCCAAACCCACGCATCTTTTTCAGCATCCCCTCTCACTGGTTTCCACTAAAAAAATTAAAAAAATAAAAAGTAGGAAGTAGCACCATCCACCAACTGCTGGTAAAATCTGGATGTGGCTGGTAAATTTTGCTAAATTATGAAACACTTTGATGGATAAACAACCAGCATTGCTTCCATTCTGCACTGCAAGTTGGCTGGTAAAATAATGAAAGAGTCTTGAGGGGAAACAGTTTCGATTTTGGATGGGATGTTGGAATCCATCAGCCATGTTCACTGAGAGATGATCCTGCCTTTGTCAGCAGCAAAAGTTCCTTCCCCTTGAGAGGAAAAACCCTTCTGCTCCCACTGCTCTGGATCATTGTAGAGATTTGGCTGACATTCTTACCAAGAGCAGGAAGCAGTTCAGTGCCTTGCTCAAGGACAGTCTGACAGGACTTTTGGCTGTAGCTGGATTCATCAGCTGCTGCAGGTATTCTGTTACCTGACAGTCTCTGTAACCACAAGTCCAGCCCCAACGTTTCCCAGAAGACCTTGCAGCTTCTACCGGCGGGGCTGGTGGCGGGAATGACGAGGAAAAGAGGGGGGACTGGAGGAGGATGAGGGTGAGCAGGGCGACATGGATGCCAGGGAGGCTGTGGCAGCGGCGTCCTCGGCCTCCTCCAGCTCTCCTCCTCCGTGGAGCTCCTGGCTGACGCTGGACTGTAAGGCAGCCGGGGTCAGCCACTCTTTGGGCAGGCAGCTCTGGAGGAATGGCACACAGGAGCTGAAGTAGGCCAGGCGGTTGACCCAGCGAGGGATCTCCCTGCCACACAGGATCTGAGGACAGGAGAAAGGGTGAGGGCGGAGTGGGCAAGACAGAAAAGGCTTGTTAACAGCTGTCAAAAGCTGCTACAGTTTAATATTATCCTTATTTTAAATGGTAAATGGCTGCATTTATATTACAATTTGCCTCTCATTTACCCATTTACACGCACACTCCTCAGTGATGGCAGCAAGTTACAGCATTTGAAGTGTGTCCCAGATGTAAAACAGACACAGGGACTCTTAAACATGTTTTGTAGTTGTGTGAAAATAGACCTGTGTTGGGGATGTATCAGAGACAAGACAAAGAACATTACAGAGACTGATGTACCGTGTTTAACAGACTTATCTTGCTACGTGGCACATCAGTATTGTTCTTAGAAACAAGACATAAAGCGTGATTCTTTTAAATGGCTTTAATTGCTGGAACAAAATGTATTACTATGACATGGATGAATAATAAATATGGCTCAAGCCTCATAAATGAAAAACAATTGTTGAATTTAAAAAAAAATGCAGCCAAGTATTACAGTGATTTTAGCACCTGAGGTTAGGTATGAATTTTAGATGCAATATTCCTGTGGGGAGGAAGATATTACATATAATTTGGTACCTTTTTTATATGTACAGTATATATGTTTTATTTTATTGTATTTTGTATACATGTGTTTTGTATGTATGTATTTATTTTTATTAAATGTAATGTACTCACACAAAATGTATTTACTCCTCTTTTACTGTATATTATTTTCTGAATTCTCTCACATCATAACAATACTGGTTTCAACAAAGACAATGTTTAAAAAATAAGAAAAGGTCAAACAGCAAAATTTCACCACAGTTTGACAGAAAAGGTGACTACTGGAGTCCAAAGACATAAAATAAAACACCAACACTGTGCTAAGCTTTAGGGCAGTAACATCAGTAATAAAAGGGATACGCTGTGGATGAAATCTGTTTCTAATAACAGTTAATTATTCTGGTGCAAGACAGCTTCCAATGTGAGATAAGTCTAAATGAATGTGAAAATCAACTTCAACATCATTTGTGTCCATTTCAGTGTGAATTCCATGTAATTTTCTTTTTGCTTTGCTTGCTAAACCAAAATGCTTTCATGATCTACAAATTTTTACCTCTTCCTGGTTTGTTAATGTTTTTCTAGGTCAGAAGACATCTGAGGGGGTAATCAGAGTCTTTCCAAGTATAGCTGAGCTTGCTGTGGAAAATCTGAAACAATGAATGCATAACTGGAAAATACATCCTGCCATTCTCTTGTGAAGAGACCCAAGTGAAAAAAATTCTGAAACTTCCAGCGAACAGTATTACATATCCTGATTTTTTATGTCTTAAAGAAACATAAAAATCCCAAGACATTCCAGAAACTCCATGACCTGTGGCAACCCAGACAGAGAAAAATGTGCTTCTATGGTTACAATTTATTCATCTACTGTAACTAACTAACTGCTCGTACATGAGTAGATCTGGTTGGAGGAAGACCTTTCGAGTCTCTGGTGGATTTATCTCTCACCCCCTTCCCTTAACAAACTAGCATGCAGGCACAGGCAGCAACACTGTCGATGTGAGGGGTAATTATCATCACTTAGCTCTATCAGTGCTATTACAGCATTATGGAACGAGTGGCTTCCAAGAAACACATATGGGTTTCCCAGTCAAAGGGCTTAATTGTGCTTTCATCAAAACATTTACCAAAGCTGCTGATAGGCTGCTTTTTACGATGCATGGGGAGACAGGGACAGTGGATTTGTTTTTAACCACAAAAATGTCTTACAAAGCAGTTGATTTAGCATGTTGTGCCATGTCATATGCAGCTGACAGATGACGCCAGATTGTATGCTTTGTTTATGCTGCAGCAAGTTTTTAGGTTTGCGAGCAAATTCCTCGCCTCCTTCAGAGATGAAGGAGCTGACGAATCTTGAAGATGTTTTGACAGGAAGAAACCCAGGCTCTCTAAAATGCAAATCACTCTGGCTTGCCCTGTATCATGACTATGCAGATGATCTCACAGATGAGCACAGCCTAAACTAGCAGGAGGAAGCCTACATCCACTATACAGAAACATATAATCCATAAAAAAAAAATCACTGGGTGTAGTGTGTGGCTGACATAAAAAAAAGCTGTTGCTTGAATTAACACTGCAGTCATGTGTTTTCAGAAATACCCCTTTACACTCACAAAGCAAGCTTTCAACACTGACATGATTTTTTATAGCAGCATTCCTGATTAAAAAAAATAACGGACTAGCAAGAAAAGATAAAGAGAGGAGGCAAGAAAAGGAAACAAGAAAGAAAAGGGGCAGAAAAGAGGCTCTTCCTCAATCTTTTTAAACCCTTCCTCCCAGGCATTAGTAAATCTGCATTCATTGATTTTTTTTGGCCACTTGGGGGTAGTGCAACACGCTGTAGACACAGCATTTAAATTTTATCACCTTATAAAGTTGATTTGGTTAACAGTGGCTCATTTACACATCTAGCAGACACAGAGAAACATTAGGATTAATCAGGAGAGGAGTTTCTGGCCACCAACAATATTTTCTCTCCTTTTAGTTCTGTTTTGCTCTCCATCTCCTGAGAAAAATATCTGTCTCTTTAGCTGATAAATGCTCCACTATGTTCACCAGCTAGTCACCAACTTTGTCTATTTGCTGTAATGGACAGGTAGCCCAGCTGCCTGCTGCGGCCATTACCAACACTAATGAGCGTGAACCAAACAGTAAAGTTGTGGGCTGTAAAACCAAAACAACACCTTTTTGTGATGCTAACTATGTCTGATTGCTGCAACCTACTTTTAAGAGCCAGTATGATGCTCTAACTTCTTCTATACTCAATAATCAACATATACAATAAAAAGGGAAACTGACCCACTGAGAATCTATTGTAACAAGTGAACAAATTTTCAAACCACCAACCCTGTGATCAGTGGACGACCTGTTGTACCGTCCAGCTGTTCTTGTCTGTCTCTCAGATGAACAACAGTACTGTACAAATAATCTACTTAAAGAATGAGACAGAGAGTAGTGTTAACAGGGTACAGTATGTTGACAAGAGGACTGACATCAACGTCACACACATCACACGTTCTCTCTAAAGAATTCATTGTTATGCTTGATCTTTCAAAGCTGCATCAACCATCAATGTGTCCAATCATTTTCTCCTCGGTCTCTCTTTAAGTCAACCTCCCATATTAACGAGGTTACAGTAAACAAGAGAATCAAATCCTGAGGGCAAGACTGCTTCCCTATGGTATCAGCTATGTTTCCCTATATTGTTGTGTATATGTTTGAATTTGTGTGTATTATATTGATGTGATGCATTTCTCTGTACATGTATGTGTGAACTGTGTATTTCTCTTTGAGAGTATCTTTAAATGTGGTATATACATATATTTATTTGTATTATCAGTATATTTTGTGTGTGTGTGTGTGTGTGTGTGTGTGTGTGTGTGTGTGTGTTTGTTTGTCATCTGGCTCTGCATGTCTGGGCTTGTATCAGTGTGTCTTAATCCCCATCTCAGTGCTAGATGCTAGCTGTAAGACTCCCTGCTCATTAATCACACCAGGATAAGCCGATTGAAAGTACACACACACACACACAAAAAAACCCCACACAGCTAGTTCAAGTGCTTACACTCAGAACAGGAAAGACAAAATCAAGAAATTGTTTTTTAACTAACCGTGTTGTTTCGTTCTGCACCTCATGTCAGGTAAGTTCAGTTTAACAGCCAAAATGGTGCAGCGCTGTACAGTGTGTGTGTGTGTGTCCAAACTTGCTGAAAACAAGACATTTGTGTGTGTGTGTGTGTGTGTGTGTGTGCGCGCACCTACCTCTGACAGTGCTGAGGAGAAGTGGTTGCAGTTCTTGTGCATGAGGTGGTAGGCGTTGCCTTTGTATTCCTTCCCCATCTCCTCCACGATCCGCTCCACATCCTCCTCTGTGAAGTCTGTGCTGCCCAAGACTATGGCTTCTCTACAGAGATGAGTGAGGAAAGGGTGTGGAGGCAGGTGTTACTAGACATTATTACTCACTGACGAAACATCAAAAATGACATCCAGGCATTTTGTTTAAACCTCTTTTGCACAATCAGTGGGTGTCATACAACAAAGACTCGTACGAACAGATTTGTTCTTAAGTGGAACGATGAGGCATTTCACCAATTTTCTTGTACGAAATTCACGGGTGGTCCAGACCTGTCATGTGAGTCATTTACAAATATTTTGCCTTCCTCCACATACTTATGAATCATAATGCCTTAATCTGAATGATTTTGGAGTTTAGGCAGTGCTTTGAGCTAAATACTAACATGCTCACAATGACAATGCTAACATGCTGATGTAGTTTAGTGTGTTAGCATGCTAACATTTCCTAATTAGCACTAAACACAAAGTACAGCTGAGGCTGAAGAGAATGTCATTAGTTTTGCAAGCTATTTAGTCATAAACCAAAGTATTGGACAAATAGAAAATATAAAAAAATATTATAATAGTGGCCGGCATGGAGACAACGAGTGTGTCTGTGTGTGTGCCAGAGTCTGTCTAAAGCCACAGGGCAGATCAACTAGAGCAGAAGTAATACACAGCAGCTCAGGGTGAGGACACACACACACACACACACACACACACACACACACACACAGGGCTGATTCTGGGAGTCCTAAAACGTATTGAACTCAGTGGGTGCTCTACTGTCTCACCACCACAACAGACTTTAATTCAACTGCAGTAAAAATCAGACAAAATGGCCCAACACAGCACTGATGTGAGAGAAATATCACACATTTACAAGCCCTTTCATTTCTGTAGTTAAGCTAAATCAACTTATTTTCAGCTTCTGAAATCACACAGTGGGTTTTATACAGTTCAGTTGCACAGGCCTAAAGATCTTGTTCTTTTTCACCTCATTTACTTATATGCAGGATCAAATAATATTAGAAACATCGTAAAATATACTCCAATAAAACACTATAAACCACAGCTTTAAAATTACCATAGAGCTGAATCAAAACCTCTCTGACAGCACAAACAAAAAATTATAAGCTTTAAAAAACATATGGTTTATTGTAGGGATGCTGTATTGGATTGCATTACATGTACAAATTTATGTCAAAACAGGTAACTTTAACTGTACACTATTTTATGCAGCAGTTCTTTCTCTCGATTCCCCTCTTTTTCCATTTCAAAGTCACCGCATGCAATATCACATGAAGACCAAAGCGAAATTCCACTTTTTTCTGCTCAGTCTTTTCTGTTTTCTCTCATCCTTTCTCTGTCCAAGACAAGTCAGCTGTCACGAACAATGAGGAAAAAAGTGTAAAACCATAAAATGTCTGTCACATGCTGTACTCCTTCTACTCTCCACCCATGTATTTTTTTTATCTCTCTGTCCAGCAGCAGCAGTAACCAGTATCCCTCATTACAGGAAGATACCAGCTCATATACTGACTGACTGGTTGACTGGTTACACAGAATAGGCCTGGAATCTCTGGCTTGCATAGTGAACAAATTAATGATTCGCTAACAGAGTGACTGTTGGACGATGATTATTTGACTTACTGATTCCATTTAGTTCAGTTGGTAACTCATGACCCGAACACTAATAAAAGTTTATGGTGCTCGACATCAAAGTGTTTATCAAATGTCTATGTTTAACTGTCAAGCTGAGGTGACTTAGAGATGGGCTGGTTCACCTGCCAGTCTGCCTGCCAGTGTATCCAGCAGTTCATGATTGGATGAATAGCTGGCTGACTAGATTATTCAGTATGTTTACATGGACCAGGTTACTCAGAGAAACCATGTTACGCAGGTAATCGGAGAACACGGTTACATGCGCTGTAGTAACCTTGGAACCTTGTAAATCCGCGATACAAGCAGCAGGTCAGTAATCAGACTTCTCCCTTACTCCCGACCTTATATTGGAAGCATGGCTATCTTATTTTAACTGTATTAGTGATAGAAGGTGCTGCTTCCTGCGACTTGTTTAATTTTGTTTTTGGTTTTTGGAGGTGTGTGTGTGTGTTTGTGTTGAAGAAGAGAGGACAGCGCTTCCTCACAATGCCAAACAGTCTGAATTTAACAAATAGTCAGATGTTCAGTGCTGGAAATGAACTTATTTAGACTTCTAGAGGCTACTTTGTGTTTGTTTCAGTTTTAGTCAAGGGTTTGGACTTATTTTAAACATGAGGATGCACCTCTATGTGTAATTATCTCTCCTTTCAACCTTTAATTTTCTGCTATCACTGGGATACTTTCCCTGTCTGAAGTCTCATGCACATGCGTACATGTTAGGAACCAGGTTACATGTATACAATTCAAGAAATCAGCGTTCTCCAGGAGAAATCTAGCTGGAGAAATCTTCTGATCTCCTACCCTGATTATGGAAAACGGGTTTCTTGGTTGTTATTTTTTTATTACCTTATATTAAATTGCCTAACTGGAGAATACGGTTACTGAAGTGCATGTAAACGCACTCACTGATAAGTTTAGTGGCTCAGTGAGCTAAGTAGCTGACAGACTGACTAACTTGTGAACTGTGAACGAAACTGTGACTTACTGACTGTGTGACTATCTCACTAATAAAGTGACAGACTGGACAATGACTATTTGACATTAAAAATCCAGCTAGTGGTTGTATGACAGACGGACTGAGTGAACTGGTTAATTGACTAGCTGCCTGACCACACCTAAAACACACAGACTCTGTGATTCTGTGTATATAAAACACCAAATATCTCATACTTACTTGAACTTAAAGGTCTCGCCAAGTTCGGTTGCATCACCAGGTGTAATCTCAAAGATCCCTGAGAATGGATACGGGTGTCCGCCATAGGCAAACTCTAAACACACACACGCAACATGAAAACACACATTTGAGTACCAACCATTCTCATACAAAAAGTCTCTCTTTGCCAAATAACAACTATAAATAATTTAATAATAATATTCTGAATGTAAAAAAGCATCCTTTCTGAAACACCATCCACAGGATGTCAACTGATATATGTGGTGTCACATTTCTGGGTAATCTTACCTCTTCCATAGACTTCGATCCCTGAGTGAAAGACTCCGATGCCCAGAGTGCTGGTGAACTCATTGATCCAGTACTGAAGACAGAAAGAGACAGAAAAACTGAATAAAATATGTCTTTGTATATATATTCAGCAGTGCCTTTAACTGTGCCTGCCTGGATGGACACGGTTTTAACAATGTACATTTCATTATATAAGGTTACTCTACCCTACTACTCTACATATAATAAAGTATGTAGTGTACACAAAATGTGTAGTATGTCTCTGAAATGGGTCAACACCAACATGAACTCCTGTATATTTATTACACTTTAATTGATTTGGATCTTTCAACAAAACACATCCAAAATATTCACAATGTTGTGCACTATTAATTGTGTTATCTGTTTTTATCTAATTACTCTACCATTAGTAGTGGACTTCAATTCAACAAAAACAAGCAATGGTTACTAACCAAGTGCCAACAACCATTATGACCTGAAAAGTGAAAAGAGATTAAGGCTGCAACTCATTTTCACTGTCGATTAATCTGTCAATTAGTTTTTCAATTAATCCTTTAGTTTATAAAATTTCAGGAAATAGTGAAAAATTTCCCAGAGAATAAGGTTATGTTAAGTTAAATGGTTAAGTTGCTCATTTTGTCCAACCAACAGTGCATAATGCAAACATATAATGACGTAAAAGAGAAAAGAGCAGCAAATATTTAGTTTTTTTCCTTGATACATTGGTTGAACAATTAGGCCTACTCAATTATCAAAATTGTTAAAAATTGTTTTGAATTTTTCTGTCGATCGGCTAGTCAATTAATTGTTTCAGCACTAAAGAGGACCACCGCATAAATAAAATTCAAATTATTTTAATATTAACATATGAATTTATTTGAAATGTATGATGTACATTACTTCTGGATCCAAAACCTGCAATGCAAACTTTATTGTAAGGTATGGCAAAGGTAGAGAGACACTGTCAGACTGTGCTTTCTTATTTTTCTTCTTCTTATTTTTTTTTTATTTTTATTTTATCTTAATCATTACATTCAGCAGACGAGAACCACAAAGTGCTAAATCCATTCATGATGCATTGTAAGAATCACGAAAACACACCTAATGCAGAGAAATGTATTAACATACTGGATTATATTGATATTATTCATACCTCCATTACTGCTGTGCAATATCTTAATAATCTCAATAAGCTACACTTAACTCGATAGTACATGCACTACTACTTATTACTTATATTACTACATTGTATTATTATACTGTATTACCATCATCAAGCAGTAAACCCACTTGGTACTTCACACTTATTTTATTTTATACTTATACCCACTTGGTACTTAATTTATTTTCTGACCTGTTTTTATAGTTTTTATAGTGTATTGTAATATATTTTTTGCTAGTACTTTCTCCTGTGTGCACTGACGTAAAGGCGAGCTGCTGTAACAAAGAGTTTCCCTTTGGGGATCAATAAAGTATTTCTGATTCTGATTAACCTCAACTGCTAATCCTTGTACGATAGCCACTGTCTCCCTAACACTTGGCCATCCCATGATCCCAACTGAAATCTGTGAGCCTCTGATGTTTACACAGGATCTCTTTTACACACACACACACACACACACACACACACACACACACACGGTCAATAAAAGACAAGCCTAAAAGACCACGTAAAAGACCACACAAAATCAATAATTTCAGCAGCAGTGATCTCTGACATTACCGTCCATCTTTTCAGCAGCGTGTCTGTGTAACATCCTGAGGCTACAAGGGGATTGGTCAGGCTGTTGCTAGGCAAAGTTCGCTTGTGTGGAAAATATTTTATCTCTATCTACGGAGCTTCATTTGACATCTCAGGATGCTGATAATAACTCAGTAAATGTATATTAGCTTACATTTTCATTACAGTTACCAAAATCACTCACACAAACAATATTTCACAGAAACAGTGTTCGGGTCAGCTGCCTTTCTACACAAAGTTGCACACAAACAAGTGCCACAGCCTTGTCCAGTGTTTGACAAACTTAACAATGACTTGACATGAAAATTTTGCAGATAATCCTTTTTGGTACAAAAGAGTTCTAATTCTCCATGTTGGGAACCGCTAGTTGAACACAGGTAAAACAGCTAAAACTCATCGTGTGTCCATATTGTGAGAAGCGGCAAGGTGGTGATGCAAGTAATGATAATTTTCATTATTGATAAATCTTTCAAGTATTTCTTTTGATTAATCCATTATTTCATCTAAAAAAAGTAATAAAAAAAAGTGAAGATTGCCCATCGCTATTTCCCAGAACCCAAAGTGACGTCTTCAAATTGCTTGTTTTGCCGGACCGACAGTCCAAAACCCAAACATATCTGATTCACAATGATATAAAACAGAGTAAAGCAAATTCTCACATGTGAGAGGCTGGAACCAGCAAATCCAGCTGAAACGATTAATTGATGAGTCAATTCAATGGAAAAATAATTAGCAGCTATTTGAATTAATTTATTAATAATTTAAGTCAGGGGTTTTCAAAAAAAATGTTTTAATGGAAATAATCGATAGTTTCAGCTCTATCAGCTAATGTTTTATAAATTTGCTTGCTAAATGACTTAATTGATTATCAAAATGATTGGCAATTCATTTTCTGTTGATCGATAAATTAATTAACTGACTAATAGTTTCAGCCCTAGTGATGACTGAAGGGTTAGGGGACAGGTGGTGACAGGTTAATCAGCTTTTGTTTTCCTTCTTTTACAGTTCCACTCCGCCACTGCACACCAGAGATCCCAGAATATGATCCAGATTTATTTAACACCAAACTGATCCCAAATTACATGTTTGTTTGTTTTGTCACAACTCAGGAGCAACATCAGGTGGAGTGGGTATCATGTACTGTGCACTGGCAGACTTTCATACTTGATATTCAGAGACCGTTTATAAAACAAAACACATTAAGCAGCCTGATAACCACAGCAAGCTCATACTTCCTGTCTGTTGTTATGCAAATTCAGTATGTAGCTGTACACAATCAGTGATGACAGAGCTGATGGTCATCTGCATTGCAAATTGTTCCCTCTGCACATTGTAACAGTTTAAACACAAACTGTGATCACAGGTAAAGGTAATGCATTACGTTTCAGACAGCAGGTATGATGAGTGAGTTGAGGTTTTGAAGTTTTTTCCCTGAGCATCTTCGCATTTTACTGTATAAGTTCAGGGCAGTATGACTTGTGAGTTCTTAACTATGTGTTGCACATAATCTCAGATAATAATGGGAAAGGCTTGATGGTAATATAAAGAATATACTGTGGGGCTAAAACATGCAAAACATAGGTGTGTTTGTTTTAGTTTGTCATATGCTCCCATTTTCCACCTCTGTCCACACCTGACAACAGAATTTCTTTTGGACAAATAAGGTAAATCCACAGCATCAAACTTGGAAAACAGTGCCTCTTCAGTGGTGACGTCGGGCTGCACTAGTGGGTGTAACGGAAACATCCAAGCAATAGTGCCATCAAACATTTTTCAACAATCCCGTCTTTCTACTGCTTCGATCAAATCAGACAGCCTCTCTACATACTAACAGCCAATTGGTTTACACTAATGCTTGACCCATCAATGATCTGTAAGTAAAGATGCCGTTTCAAGGGAGCTTTAAAGGGAATTATCTTATTTTTCTCCTCTATCGTAGCACCCCTTGTGAGATAGATGTATTTTTAAATGCCAAACAACTACTGAACAATACGTCAGTCACATTGCCAACTGTAACCTTTAACCACCACCCAATCTAATTTCCTCAAGTGGGACTTTTGTAATTCATTCTTTTTTAAATTTAGGTTTCCTTTAATTTGAACTTCCTTTTCACCTCACTTTGTCCCAATTTTTGTCTCAATACATTTCATAGTTACAATTTATGTTGGTGTATACATTACGCCTTTTATTTTAGTCTTTTGTGCTTTATTTGTATTAGATGCTCATAATGTAAGAAATACTCTAGGCACTTATTTGTGCATCTGTTCTTGTACCATTACTTACATAATGGGATTAATAAAGTTTATCTTAAATGACTATCATTCCCCATGCAGCTCCAATTATTTGTACCACGTCAGTACTAGCAAGCAATTAGTGGTCATGTGCCCTGAAAAAGGGCATTTCTATCATGAGTGGGAAGAGCATAACTCTACAATAACTATTTCTCAAGTTTGCAGGACTGAATTTCACATTCATTTCAATAAAAGTGAACACAACCCTGTCTGCTGAGTTGACTGCTCAGCTCTCTTCATCTGCATTTCTGTTCCTGGTAATTTAAAATACTCAACACATATTCAGACACAAGTTTATTCGGGGTAATGACTAATTCTGATTTGGATATTAATCCCTCATTTTTATGTAATTTTGACAAATAAATGCAGTAAATTGTAAAACATCAGAGACAGCATAAGACTGCTAAGCCAAGATGGTTTTGTTGTGCAACATTTCAGTCCAGTGTCTCACACTGTATGTCTATTTCCTGACATATATATGGTTCAAATGTTGCACAAAAACAAGTTACTGCAAGAGTCACTGAATGGCTTTAATTTAAGACAGAGAAAATCCCCTTTCAGATCAACTTAAATGGACTTAAAAAATATGTTTTCAAGTTTTCAATCAATTCCTATTCAGCTACCACTTCTAATTTCAGGGTGTGCACCTTTATGGAAACCTAGCTTGGATGTTGCACTAAAGCGGGCTGAGTATGGGTCACAGGATTTAACAACCTACCACCCCAACACATTTTTAGATAAATCATGTTGTTGACAATGCTAGGAGGCTCAACATTTAATCCAAAAACTACTATAGCACAACATCTCACCATGTAATTTCTAACATTGCCATTGGCAGGGTTTTTCCTGCACAGGGCATTTCTCACATCAGCCGATCTCATCTCTTGAAGAGAGAAGAACTGAGCAACAAAACAGCATTATTACCAGTACCAGTTTTGTGGTTGTTTCTCTGAGCCCAGGAATAATAGCCATCTTTGTCTACAACAGCTGGTTGTCAAAGAATGAAGAGAAGCCTTGGCTGCTATAGTGAGCTGGTTCTAACAGTCTGATCGGAAGTTCAGAAACCAAGTGTATCAGCTTCTTCTCACTGCTTCAATTCTCTATCCAGGGCTTTTCCTAAGAAGCAAGAGCTTTTGGTCAGGGTTGTCAGTTAGAGGCCCAAACAAGACGTTGCAAAAGCATTCACTGGATGAGTCTGTGTGTGTGTGGGGGGAAATATTTTAAGTAAGCTAATCTGCTTACTTAAAATGGTCTTGGCCCTCATTACTTCAAAGCCCGTTAAACCTGCCTCCTCCACAGCACAGAGAGCAGGCTGTGCGAGTGTGTGTGCGAGTATGACAGTGTGATGAATTAAAGACAGGGGAGGGAGGGAAAGAGAGATGGATGAAGAGAAACTGTGTGATGCAGTTAATGCCTTCACATTTAATCATCCCACTCCATGCTGTAATTAAATGCTGTAATTTTCTCTGTTAAGAATTATAATCTCTGACAGTGTTAAACAGAATAATTAGCAAGGAGATGTGAAAAACTTTAGTTTTAGTGTGTACATCACTGCTTGAAACTCTAGCGGAAACATGCTCACTGAAACCAAACTGAAAACACAAATTGAGGGAAGGAAACGGCTACCAGCCACAAGCCAAATGCTTGTAAATTTTTGCTGTGTTGCAATTAATAGTCTGCTCTAAAGTCTGCTTTGCTCTAGTAAATGTGGTTTTGGCCACAAATGATTCTTAGCCTACCCTGTTCTTAAATGTTAATCAAGTTAACCTGCCTTAATGAAGTTTAAATGTCGTGAGTCATTGATCCCAAAAACTAGACTAAAAAAGTAACGTTCCAGAAGCAAAATATATTTGTTTCTGGCAAAGACAATATAAGGTGATTGCAAAACAGCCATACCTGTAAGAAGCATCCACTTACAGTCTTAAACGTGTTGCCAGTCAAAGTAATGCGAGGGTAAGGTTAAGAGGATGAGCTTAGTAGGGGTGGACGATATGGCCCTAAAATAATATCACAATATTTCAAGGTATTTCTGCCATAACGATATTCTTGACGATATGACCTAAATCCTGAAATATATATATATATATATATATATATATATATATATATATAATATATATATATATATATATATATATATATATATATATATATATATATATGTATATGACGTATATAACCCTATTAAATAATTTCTTATTTCACTATTTTAATTCTACTTAATTCTCCACCTTATTTTAGTGTTTACTCACAAACTAAGATAACATAAGTAGGAGACTCTCTCTCTCTGTGTTTCTCTGCAGAGCATGTGTGATTGTCAGTAGACCGCACAGGACGGGTACAGCGAGGGCAGATTGTCCACTAGTTAATCGATAGCGGATGGCGCCGTTAATATACCTGGGCGGCCGACCAAGTAAAGTCTATGCGTGGGAAACACTGCTTGATCTTTTGCAACCAAACCACTTCCACTACTGAAGTAGCTCCCTTTTTACAACTCTCCACCATGGAGCCCGTAGAAATGTTACTTTCGCTATCAGCGATGGTTGTTGTCCCTGTGCATAACAGTACGACGTCATTACGTCAACAAATCGGAATATTGCCATTATCACGATATGATGTTTTTTTTTATCATATTAAAAATTATATCAGTATTATCGTGAACGATATGATAGGGCACAAGCATTAAGCTTAGCATAACTTTTCAAGGTTGGTTAAATTTTGGATCAATTTCACAACTATGGGGCAACTTTTTGCTTCTAACAGCAACCAAAGAAGATGCCGTTTGACCAAACTGACAAAGCTGAAGCAGTTATAGCTGATGGCCATAACTGAGACTGCAACTAATGATATTTTTTATTATCAATTAATCTGCTTAATCTCGATTAATCATTTAATTTCAATTTACTATTAGATAAAACAAAGAAAAGAAGCAAATCCTCACAACTGAAAAGCTGGAACTGGGTAATGTTTGGCTTTTAAGCTTGAAAAAAAGACAATTTTCTGCTGACTAACTAATCATCTAATCAGTTCAGCTCTAGCCATAACATAACATTATCGTAGGGGTGGGTGATATGGATAAAGTCCTCTACCATAGTATGTATATTTTTATATAGTGATATTGATATACACTGAGTGGCCACTTTATTAGGTATACCTGCACAATTTAATGCAACCCAATACAACAGCTCTGCCATAAATTCTACTTTTACAAAGTTTATAATGTTCAGGTTTTAGTGATATTATTGGAAATATGTAAATTCAATCGCTAATAACTTTGTATTGGATTGCATTAGATTGTCTATGATACTACACTGGCAGTGCATGCTGTGGTGTCCCAGAAATAGCCCTGCTACACTGTACACGTTAGCTTGTAAAAAAAAGGTTTCAGTCGTAGTCATCTGGACACTGTTTTCAGAATCAAGACGTTTCGGCTCCCATCCGGAAGTTGTGATAAATGGACCGAGAACTCAGAAATTTAAACTATTCTGTGTTACTTGAGCCCTGCCCTCAGGAAGGAGTCTTCCTGAGTATCCGCTGATTACTCTGCCTAGTTTCACCTGAAACTGACCTAATTGTTTCGGTCCGTTTTTCACAATTGAGAATGACTTCCGGATGGGAGCCGAAACGTCTTGATTCTGAAAACAGTGTCTAGATGACTACGACTGAAACCTTTTCTACGATAGAACACTCCTGGACGAATGAGGGACTACACCGTGTTAGCTTATAAACTAAATGGTACAAAAGAAGAACTGGAATCATGACTGCTGCATGTCCCCAAATGATCCAGAGCAGCATCCACAGCAAAACTCTGCAGCCAACACAGAATAACGCGACCTGCTCTGCTGAGCATCTGGCTACGTGACACTGTTAATACCTTAACACGTTGTCTCACACTAACACACACTCACAGAGACAGTAGTCCATAGAGCTGGCTGGCAGACAGACAGGTGGTGTGCAGATAATGCTGTCTCATTAGAGCAGCGTACTAAAGCACTCAGAGCTGGCCAGGAAATCCACTTAGCAGAGATGGGAGCAGGACGGCAGGAGGACCTGACAGAATGGGAATTGTGGAAGAAGAGAGGGGGGGAGGTCTGTACTTGTGTCAGCACAGATATTCCTGAAAGTCACGTGACAGCATTGATCCGCAAATGAAAGGGGAATTTGTCTGTTCATCAGTCTTTTTGAGTAACTGTTCAGTGTCTTACTTACACCACAGGGCAGGCAGATTCACATGTTGCCCAAAATGACAGATGCTCTCACTGTGCCACCTGGCTGCCCCTCTGCCCAAAACCAGGCTGCACTTCAGTTAGCACTCGCTGCCGCTGTTCATTACATGGTGTGAACATCTGAGATGGCGGTGGGGATCCTGCGGCATGTGTCGCCATGGTCTTGACCCCTTATCTAATCACTCAAGTCACTCAACCGGTCATTAAGCCAATAAATGAAGGCCCTGTTCAGACAAAATAGCTCTGCATCAAAAAACACAGCCTCCTCATTCACTTCAACAAGACCACCATGTCGGTGCAGCAGGGCTGCTGCTGCAGAGAGCTCCAGCAAAAAAGCTCAGGGTCATCCGGCAAAAAAGTTCCTAGCTAAAGTTTTGCTGTAGTGCAGTCCAGCGTCATCCAGAAACACACTGCTGTGGCCAATAAAATGCACATTCCAGGTGAGATAACTTTGTAGCATGAACCACGTAGCATTGTGCTAATTCTACTATTTACTAGAGTGTTAATCAATTAGTCGATTGACACTAAGTTAATCAGCAAGTATTTTGATAATTATTGTCATTTTTCAAGCAATACCAAACATTCCCTAGTTCCAGCTTCTAAATTGTGAGGATCTGGTGCCTTTATTTGTCTTATGTGATAATATATTAAATATTTTCAGGTTTTGGACTGTTGGTCCGACAAAACAAGAAAAAGAAAGAAATCTGTCACCTTGGGCTTAAGGACATTAAAAGGAGAACTTTCAATATACCCTGACATGTTACGTACCAAACGATTCATCGATGCAACCTTAATATTTAACTCGCAATCGTTGAGATGGAGTAGAAATGTATAGCTGATGTAAAAACTTTGTAAAATACGACCTCACTGCCTCGTCTCTTTCTATTCTATTAAGCCTTTAAAGTTGCGGGTGTATTATTCAACCTGGACTTCCTCGTTTGTATTTCATTTTTTCAACACCTGTAGCAATTATAACCTGACATATACTTGATTTTTGAGTCTGATACTGATATCGATTTTGTGAGTTTAAAAAATCTGATAACGATATATCTGCTAGTAGTAATTTAAAAAAAATATATATATAACATAACGGATATTTTACAGTTAATGGAGACGCTGTTTCTAAATTACCTCAGACCTAGTTTGGCATTTCTGTTCTGCAATTTTTTGTTACTTAACAACAGACATATACACTTATACCAATGCCTACTAATTTTTTTAGGTACTGTATCCAGTCTGAATCAAACAATCAATCAGGCTTAGTTAGCACGTAACTAGCCAATCACAGTGACTCTGAACAAACAACGGTCATCCGGGTTCTACGTGCCTTGTTTCCTCCCATCCAGAGCCATGTAGAGAGGTGTGTTACGTTACGTTACAACAGCATATAGCAGGCTACAAAACAAGCCAAAAAGAAGGAATACAATGGAGAAGAAAGAGAGAAAAAGAAAGTGCGAAATAAAAACAGAGATCAGACGAGGGCCGTGGCTAGCCTGCTGATAGCCTCGCTGATACAGTCTATGGTAAGGAGGTTGCCCTATTCATTCTTGACAAGAACTAACGGTAGCACTACATCTGTGCAATGTTGATATCTAACCAAGCCAACTAAATTAAACTAACTTAGCAAAAATAACATAACGAATGTTTCTGTGGCTAGCCTCAGCTCTCTGTTTTTAATTTAGCGCTCTCTTTTTCTCTCTCTCCTCCTCTAAGCTCTTCCTTCTTTTGGCTCATTTTGTATTCTGCTATACGCCGCTGTAGGCATTGGAAATGTATCCTCTGAGCCTAGCAGAGAGGAAGAGAGCAGAGCCATGTAGAGAGAGGATAAGGGCGAAGCTGGATGTGGCCAATGCCCCACTGGACCACCAGAGTCCACAAGCACTAACACACACCAGTTCACAAGCACAATAAAGACAAAATAACATAAGCTGCGCCATAGCCCTCTCCTGCTCCAAGCCCTGTGTGAAAGGTGAAAGCATTGCACTCCACTCACCTAACGCACCTCTCTACATGGCTCTGGAAGGGAGGAACCAAGACACGTAGAAACCAGATGACCGTTGTTTGTTCAGAATCGCTGTGATTGGCTAGTTGCGTGCTAGCTAAGTCTGATTGGTTGTTTGATTCAGACCAGGTACAGTATCTAAAAAAATGAAATACAAAAGGGGCAGGCACCCACAGACACACATTTTTTTAAAGGAACCCTTCAATTAGATATTGTTAGTGACATGTAATGGTCAAAATTAGGTATTTCATCTGAAATTATAATTAAATAATATTGCATACTTCAGCTTTAAGTAATAATTTTGACATTTTGTAAAATATGTTTATTCACTTTTTTTGCCAAGAGGTAAATAAGAAGATTGATGCCACATCTGTACTCTTAAGTATGACGCTAAAGCCAGGAAATGATTAGCCTAGCTTAGCATAAAGACTGGAAGTAGCTGGAAACAGCTAGCCTGGCTCTCCAAAATAAACACACCTCTCTTGGTTTTTAAACACATTGTACTGTATCTCGATTTTTTAATCCATACATAACAAATGTAAAAAGTTGTGATTTACGGTGAGTTCTGTGCTGTAACTAGCCTATTTCTTGGCAAACAGCGGCAAGGTGCAGTGACTTCATACATACTTAGCTACATATTAAGCCGACATGAGAATGGCATCAATCTTCTCGGCAAAATGGCGAATAAGCACATTTCCCAAAATGTCAAACAGGACCTGAGAGGACTTGTAAACAGTGAGTCAGTCTACAAACTGTTAGTCAGCCACAAAGTGACTCAACTAGTCAGTAAATCATCCAGCACTCACTGGAATTGATCTATATGTCACAATTGAAAAACATGTGGGCACCATCAAACCAACCAGCAGACAGCAAGTCTACCAGTCAGTCAGTGAGCATGCAGCCAGTCCACCAGCTGTAATCCCAAGCAGTCAGTCGGTCACTTTTCCTACAGTTCTCAGGTCAGAACAGCCTAATAAATAGACAGAGGAAGTGTTTAAAGTAGACGAATGAATGAATGGACCACAGCCATTGTCTCATTGTTTTCAATGAACTCAAACACCACTGCAAGCAAGCCAAAATCTTGTTCCCACAGTCGCACACACAAAAATACACCAAAAATTAGCATTGGTGTGAGTCGATCTGCATGCACAAGCACAAACTACAAAATTCCTTGAATAAGTAAAATGTACACACTCATTCTGTGTCTCTCTCACACACACACTCATTTACACACTAAAAATCTTAATCTCAACATAGATAACTGTAGCATCAGTTAGAAAAAACCCCCATCAACACATGAATGAACAGAAAGCACAAGAGTGTCTGAAGCTGTAAAAGCAAGTAATGTCGTGTGTGTGTGTTAGATATGTATGAGTAGCTTCTGTAAGCCTTTGCGTGTGAAAGTGTGCCAAGGCCCCTGCAGCCGCTCACGTGAATGGAAGTGAGACAGCGATAAAAGCGCTTCAGTCTTTACCAAAAAGAGACTAATGTGGCCTGCAAGTGAAAAAAACGAGGAAGTGAAAGAAAGAGGGTGAGGAGAGAAGAAAGAGAGAGGAGGGGAGGAGACATGGGAATGACAGAATGATAGGAGGAAAGAAGGGAGGGAAGAAAGAGAGGAAGGAAAGTAAAGAGTGCGAAACAATGAATGAGGAAGAGAGGAAGGAAGGAAGAAAGGATGGAACAGAGTCCTGATTTTGCACAGTGTGTTATGCTACTGTAGATAATGTACACTGTACTACTTTATTCAATAAGATACAGGTTCTCAAAGGACTCTGTAGCTCTCAATGTTAATCCATATAAAAACAGCCTCCAACCTTCGGACCTCAGGACTGTGATGATATTTTGACCATCAGCTAAAAGGGAACACAGATTAAAAATAGAAGACAGCAGAATATAAATAGAAATAAGTGGCTGGATAATGAGAAACAAAAGCCTGGTGAACATTTATGACAAGTTGTGGGTCTCCACTAAAGCGTCCATTCACATTATCCCCAAAACACTGTCTCCGCCTGTTTTATAACCCCTAACAAGACAATACCCATTTTAAGTGTAATCGGTCCGCCACAGGGAATCCATATCAATCAATGATTCATCAACAGATCAGTCAATTTCCAGCCCCCATCCCCACTGACTCACTCCTGCATGGTGACAACATAGTGACTCAAATTTGACCTCTGCCTCATTCTGTAACAAAGAGACATGCATTTCATCCTAGCAGAAATGCAGTCTGGGTGAAACTGTCAGTTTACTTTCACATCCACTTGTGGTTTACCAGCAGTTTGGTTCGGAGTTCCATGTTTTTTACTGTTTTCGTCCGGAGTGAACTGAAATCTTTATAAAGCAAGACTAGGGTCTCTTTACAGACCGACACGGGTGAATGAATATAAAAAAGGAAACAGTAACAGTAATGGTGACTCCTTGGGTCACCATGTTTTTTTACTGACTACTGTAAATGTTTCACTTATGTCACTATTCTGTTTTGACAACAGCAGCTTGGAAAGCCCAATGTGGACCCTTTTGCTCCACTCCTGATATGGAAACCCAATATTGTCAACGTTGCATGTGTGAACCAGTGTCTGTTTTTGAGTCAGCTATGGGTTTCAAGTTATTCTTTTATCCTTACAACTTTTTGAGCTGCTTTACCTGGCCCCATTTGAAAACAATGAATTTACAATGGATTATGGAGTGTGTTGCACTAAACAACAAAGCTCTGGTTTTAAACATTATCAGAATAGTGAAAAGCCTTTACAAAAGCACTTTATGTCAAGAAAACTTTTTGCAGTCGATTCTGCCTCTCGCTACCATGTTCCATTGTGTATTTTGCTAGAAAATAACTGAGGAAGAACAGGTGAACCAATTCCTAAAGGTTAAATTGTATTAAAATTAGTGGAGTTTGGTGTTGTTAATCTATCCCGAATTGAAGAGTGGTTTATAATCATTGGAAAAAGACCTTCAGTCTTTGAATTTCATCTTTGCATATCTGCTGATACCTAACACAACATTTAATCGCCTTTTTATAATGGAGTTTGTCATCAAATAAATGCAAGACTGAACCATAGTCCTTGGAAAAAGTAGCATATAAGTAATAAAACATCCATCTTTCTGGCTTTGTTAACCAGGATATACCTGTCTACTTACCATATCATAGACATTTAGGATGATCGGCTCGTTTGCCATCACTGGCATCAGGATCGTCTCCCCCTATGTCCCTTCTTTTCTGCGGGTCTCCGTGCGAGATCCAAACTCTCGCCCTCCAAAAATAGACCTTACTCCTCCCCTTATTCCTGGCACTTTCACGACAGATGGTCAGCTTGATAAATCAATTTCACAACCCGGTGTAAAAACGTTTGAGTTCCGAGGTTATTTTTACCGTCCAACATCGGACTGGCTTTGTCCAAATCCCCCACCCCAGTCACAGAGCAGCAGAGGCGGCGGAGGACAGATGAGCCACTCGCTTGTCAAAACGAACTGACTTGCTACACCCGTTCGGCTGCCGAGGTCGAAGTGAAAAAGCGGTCTTTACACAGGGAATGTTGTCTTCTAAGAGGCGCGTTGGCACGAAAAAATCGCAAATTCATTTTCCCAAACGACTTAATAAGCACAATTACATAATGCTGAGATATCAAAACAGATTTTCCTCAGTAAGAATTACTTGCTACTCCCTTATTAGCTAGCGAACGGTAGCGTTGGAGCTGGGAGGCAGACAGGATGCGACTAGTGGGAGAAAATTGAACGAGAGTGGGCGAGCAGAGCGGTTCGATGAATCTACACTCGATTAATCAGCCTTGGTGCTCTGGGCATTATGGGTGATGTAGTTTTTGAGTTAAACGTATCGAACAAACCGCTTCCTGTGCTTGAAACATAACCAAAAAGGAAAAACTACACTATGTAGCCAAAAGTATGTGGACACACTTTAGTTTGCATTTGGTCTGGGACTGTTTTTATTGGTTTAGACCAGGTCCCTTAGTTCCAATTAAGGGAAATGTAATGATACCAGATACAATCATATTAGAGCTGAAATAATTAGTCCATTACTCTGCTGGACAGAAAATTAATCAGTAACAATTTTAATAATCAAATAATGCTTTGAGTCATTTTTTAAAGCAAAAATGCCAAAACATTCACTGTGTACGGCTTCTCACATGTGAATATTTGCTGGTTATATTTGTCTTCTACAACAGTAAACTGAACACCTTTGGGTTGTGGACTGTTGTTTTGGCAAACAAACAATTTGAATAAGTCAATTTGGGCTTTGAGAGCCAGAGCCGCCTCTATTTTCTGAGGAGGCTGAGGTCCTTCAACATCTGCCGGACAATGCTGAGGATGTTTTATGAGTTTGTGGTGGCCAGTGCTATCCTGTATGCTGTTGCATGCTGGGGCAGCAGGTTGAGGGTAGCGGACGCTAACAGACTCAACAAACTGATCCATAAGGCCAGTGACATTGTGGGGGTGGAGCTGGACTCTCTGTTGGTGGTGTCAGAGAGGAGGATGCTGGCCAAACTACATGCCATCTTGGGCAGTGTCTCCCACCCACGCCATGACGTGCTGGTCAAACAAATGAGTACCTTCAGCAGAAGACTCATCCCCCCAAAATGCACCACAGAGCGCCACAGGAAGTCATTCCTGCCTGTGGCCATCAAACTCTTTAACTCCTTCCTCTAAGTGTCAGTCTATATGACCCTAGGTCACTAAACTGGACATTGGATCATTAACATCACTGCAATACTTGAAATAATTGTGCAATATTCTCTGTTTAATACTCCTGTGAAATATACTGTTTTCAGTTTAATATTCCGTTTATAGATATTTATTCATACTTCAATAAAGTATTTCTGATTCTGATGATTCTGAGATTGTTTTGGAATGAAATGTAAAACAATCACGTGAGTGTGAGTTTGGCTGTCCGCTTTATTACAGTGTCCACATACTTTTGGCCATAGAGTGTACATGAGTTTGCAGCTCTTCAAGGTAGGGCAGCACCACACCACTGATTTTGAATAAATAATTACTTAACAAAACACATACTGTTACTGACTGAATATTTGGAAAAAGACATTTGCGAATGCTGTCAATTTTCAATAAAAGCTCAATATCAGTTAAATAAATAGCAGAGCATCCGTGCAGCCCTAGAAACGTTCCAGCATCAGAGAGGCAATGCTGCTGCTGAATAAATGTGACAAGAAACTCTGGTGTTGGTAGAAACTAATGAGTCAGTATTATTACAGCTCATGTTCAAGTACAAGACTTTATGATCACTCCATAGTTGAGTCATTTTATTAGCCACTTTTATGTTTGTGCTGACATTGCTTGTCATTCCTGGACATGAGTATGGAAGTTAAAATGTCTGCTTATTTTTGTTTTTTACTCTTGATGGGCAGAAGCATTAAGACTTGGACACCCTTATATTCCATCATGGTGCTTTTCATCAGTTTTTTTCCAGCAGAATTTGAAGCAGAGTAGGAAAGGCCAACATTACAGTGTTAGCGCTTTGCTAAAACATGTAGCAAGAAGTTTCCATTCCATCAGAATCCATGTTCCTCTGAGCCAAAGTCATGAGCCCTCCTGGTTGTTTTCTCCCAGCAGTTCCACAAGCGTCTCCTGATTGGAGAACTCCTGTAGCGAGGAGTTCATCTCGTCCAGCAGATCCTCTCCCAGCAGGAAGCTCTTGATGTCGTGCACCGTCAGGCCGATCCGGTGGTCTGTTATACGGTCCTGGGCAAAGTTGTAGGTTCGAATCTTCTCTGATCTGCCTTTGGTGCCAATCTGGAGGAGGAGAAAGAAGAGGGGGAAGAAGAAGAATGGGTAAAGCTTTGATCCGGGGGGTTGATTTATGTATTTAAGTGTGTAAAACAATAAAAAAGTTCCATTGCTGTATTCATATTGTACTGTATGTTTTACATATATTTTTCATGCATCATTTTGGTCTTGCTGCCTTTATTTTGCATTGTTTATTCTACAAAATCACTGGAACATTCAAATGTGTGGAGCTTTTTATAGAGTATTCATTTACTTGTTTGGCTGGTTAGGTAAGCGTTATCAATATTTTGAAAAGAGGGTTACTTGTCACATGTGTATTTTATATTATACTGTATGTATCTCACCTGTATTTTACGCTGGTTGTAGCGTATGCTGGTCTCCTCTTCTAGCTTCATGCTGTACAGTTTTGCTCTCAGAGCCTTCATGGCCTTCTCCCTGTTCTTCAACTGGGACCGTTCCTGCTGGCACTCTGCAACCACGCCTAATGAACACACACAAGTATTAAAGTACTATTCTTATGTGGACGTCCCACGCACTTGTACTCATTTCATAACTACTCTTAAGAGAAAGACAGACCCATGTAGACAGACAGCACTAAAACCTTACTTAAACTAACTTTGATTGTTACACATATGACTGTTCCAAAAACTACTTATAGCAATAGAACCTCATATTGTGAAGAAACAACAGTCTTATAACTCATTACTAAAACAACGCCTCGGACATTTTTTGTTTTGCTGAAAGTGAACTGACGACGACATCAAGCAAGGAGTTCAGTGTAAAGTAGAAATAAGTCCAACAAAGGCTAAAAATGTTTTTCCATTTGGGGATGGACTAAGAGTAGCCCTGCAACCCCTGTCTGTTCATGCCCCACTGTTTACTAAGCTAAACTGTAAAATATATTACAACACAAGGAGTTTACCTGTCGGCAGATGGACTATTCTGACTGCACTGTCTGTGGTGTTGACATGTTGACCTCCAGCTCCACTCGCTCTCTTAGTGTCTATCCTGAGGTCCTTCGGGTTTATTGTGAAAGATATCTGACAAGGACACACAAAACTTAATTTACTTATTTATATTATTATACAATTTACTTACATCTAAATTAACAGCTGGAGAGCAGAAGAACAAACTGTTAAAAACCAATGAGAAATGGAAAAACAGCTAAAAGAGGCACTAAAATGAGAACAAATTAGGTAAAACTTCACTAAGTCACGCCAAAATAAAAAGACTTTTCATATTTTTGCAGTTTGTTTCCATGATATTCATAATACAAACAGATTAAGCAATAAATGCCAAAAATACAAAATTTGCATTTTTCTATTTTGATATCAAAATACTACACGAGCAGGCTGAAATATAAACAATAAAACCTCACAGATTTTGGAAGAGTGCTTTCGCTTCAGTCCTCCCATCATAACAAACTAACTTTCTCTACCTATTCGGAATCATTTCCATCCAACATCCCATTTCAACAGGAAATGCATCATATTAAGGAAACAAGATGCTCTCCGACTGTTTTTTTAATTGATCTGTAATCATTCCTGTAGAAGATCTGGGTTGTTTTAACAGCAAGAAGGAAAACAACCGAGATGAACACGCTGTTTGTGTTTGTGCATCCGTCCGTCAAGCGGTACCTCAGTGGGTTGGGGCAGTACAGCCACAGTCATGGTGCTGGTGTGCATTCTGCCCTGTTTTTCAGTCTTGGGAACCCTCTGAACTCGATGGACTCCAGCCTCAAACTTCATCCTCTTGTAGCTCTGAGGGCCGCTGATGCTGGCCGAGGCGTGACGTAGTCCACCTGGTCACAGGTGAGCAATGAGAATTTCTATGACTTATTATTTCTGAGACTTATCATTTATTCACTGATCTACTGTATGTATTTTTGAGTAGCATAAAGGGAACTACAAAACAAAATCTCATTATACAACCCTGTGTTGTAAAATTATCAGTAAATCTATCTTGTATGAGAACAAATTCTAGAATGTTCCTGCCGACTGGCGGCAATGACATGGAGTTATTTCAAAATGTTCACATCAAAGAGAGGGACTTTAATAGTGTCTATTTCAGTGTCTGTTTAAATCTTAACCTTTCCTCAAAAGTGCTTCCGCTGTCTCTTTTTCTGACATTATACATGGGCATACCTCAGTGGCCACTCCAAGTCTGTGGCATAGGAAGGGCTCCCCCTTGTGTTTGATGTGGTGTAGTAGTAGTAATAGTGGTTGTAATGTCAAAATCACCCGTCCCTACTTTTAGTCACTAATTGAATCACAAAAAGGTGTGTTTTTTCCACTGTCACTCACCATCCTTCTTATATATATATATATATATATATATATATATATATATATATATATATATATATATATATATATATATATATATATATATATATATATATATATATATATATATATATATATATATATATATATATATATATATATATATATATATATATATATATATATATATAAACACCAGATAACATCTGGTCACTCACTCTTCATTCATAACAGAGTTATCCTGAGCCCAATTTTGTCCTTAATTAGACTATAGCCCAGTGTTTACATGACAGTTGCATACATAAGAGGTCAGTTTGCCTGAAGTCAAAAAGCCACAAATTGAGCCAGTTTCAGTTTTATTTGCTTAAGGTTTTAATATATCAACCACTATGATACCCCAATACAATGGAGGTGAAAAAAAAGAAATGTGTTGGAAAATTGTTTGTTATGCTTTGAGGAAACTGACCTATTTCACTGGTCATGTGCTCCAGGATGTCGAAGGACCAGCCGTGGTGCTGAGCGTAGCTCTGGTACATGTCAAACACCTTCAGAGGAGAAGTCGGCATGTAAATACACAGATGTTGTAAGGTTTCTTATTGTTGTTGCTTCATTATGAGCCCTCTCTCCTCGCCACTTCTTCAATCCTTCTTTATTCATTCTGAGGTTCCTGCTGATGTCCCGATGTAAAATCATATGGTGTTTCTGTAAGTAGGGGCATTCCCAAGACTTAAAAATGAAAAATATTCCTTTCTGGTTTGTTGCAATTACCAATTTACATGAGTTCCAAAATTTTATTTTTGTCTAAAAATTATGAAATGTATTTATTATATTTATTATTGCAGTTTAAAATAATAAACAGACCTCAGCAGTGAACAGCATGGCCTCCTGACCCCCGACACCGGCTGTAACCTCCAGGACGAGGTCGCTCAGATCTGCCTCCTCCTCAGGGATCAACAGATCCAAGATCTGATTGGTGAAACAGGATGATTTGACAGAAAGATAAACAAGATAGATGTGATGTGTGAAGAACTGAATATCTGAAGTGCAACAAGTACAGGAACAAAAAAAACAGCAAATGGAAACATCTTTAGGTAGCTCATGATTTAACATTAGTTCTGATGAAACTTTATACTGCAGCAGCTTGTCGCAAAAATGAAATTTTACAGTTCTACCTTTTGTCTAAAATGCTGAATATCTTGCAGACAGCCTTCTCTTTCCAGCTCCGCCAGTTCTCGCAGGGCTGGGTCTTCATCTTTGAGGAAAAACATACAGCAAACTGAGTTGTGATATGACGATTTATACATTGACACAATATAAATGTGTCTAGCATCAGAAATTTTATCAAAATGTTCATACAGTAGTATCCATATATATATATGTCACAATTACATATACAGTGATAGAGGATTTTATCCATAACTGCCTACACCAACAATAATAGCAGTGTTTGAATCCGGTCTGCCCACTGCTCCTTTACTCCTCTCTTTCCTTACTGACTGACAAAGACCATCGTAGTTGAAACAGAAGCACTGAGTATTTAAATTTAGTGTTTAGATAGATTTTCCATGTGTGCTTCCAATCTAGTTTTTAAACAGAACCTTGAATTAAGCACAGGTGTAAACACTTCTTACGTCAGTACCCATGAACGAGGGTAATGTTCCCGCAGATTGATGAAAACTGTGGAATTAGAATTGTGGAAATGAGAGATTTTCGACCAAATACCCTTATTCAAACTATTGACGCACCTTTCAGGAGCGTCTCAGTCTCCGCGATCTCTTTTTGTTTGGTGTCCAGCTCTCTGATGCTCTGGATAAGAGGAGCCAGCAGGGACACTTTGGTCCTCTTGGCCTTCAGTTCGTCCTCACTGCACTGCTCCTCCGTCACACTGTTGTTGACTGCTCTCAAACATTCACTGTACTCTGTCTCCATCTTCTTCAAGTATTCCTGCAGAGACCTCTTGGCAAAAAGCTCATCCACCGACAGTAACTTGGCCACCATCAATGGTGTACTGGTGTGAAGAGTTCTTGTAGTTCTGCCACTGTGATTATTGGCGTGTTCATGAAATCTAACACTTTGGCTGATGGCATTTGGTGAATTTTGAAAACGAGGTATCCACAGACTAAAGACACACTCTTTTCCTCTCAGAAGAAGGTTTACAGCTCTTCTATAAGCCATTATATTAGCAGATTTGTTTGGAAGATTCACTGTGTGGCAGAAAAAAAACAGATACCAATACAACTTGGCTTTGGTACATGCTCCTCTCTAGTCCGGAAGGAACATTCGGCCAAATTTCATTCAAAAGTTTTAGGATTGTATATGTTTTTATTTCTAATAAAAATAGAATCCCCTATAATTGCTATATTAAGAGATATTCTGTATCCAACGAAGACATTCTTGAATTCGGCGTGCATGTATTACAAAAGCAGTGCTTTATTTTGATTAAATTTCAATTGTAAAAGGTTTACGTCGCCAACAACCACAATTAGTGGTACACGGTATTTCTGCGGAAGACGACTACCACAACCCAACCTGATCATTTCATTTGGAATTTAAAAAGCCTGTGAAATAAGTGGACTGCCAGCATGTGTAGTTGCGATTAAGGGCTGGATGTCAACCTACAAAACAACACAAGAGCATTCGAGAAAGTAACCACTCATTATACGTGATCTTGAAATCAATTAACAAAAGGTCGAATGCCTCCGTTAGATTTATTATCGAAAGCATCGGTGAGGTTATAACCAAACAGGTTTCAGCCATAAATTGTCTAAAAACTGTCTAACAACCGGTTGTTAATGCTTGTTATAAAAAATATTGTTCCTTTACCACCACTTGCTGTAGGGCGCAGACATATTGGATGTGACACGCATGCGCAGTGGACAGGACATCTTCTTCTGCAGACAAAATTACAACAGGCTACAGATTGTTATGGTTCCCTCCAACTCATGATTATTCCTATTTGCAACAAAATAAAAAGCCCTCTCAGACTCAGATAGTTAAATATACGCGAATGCGTAAGTAAAGATACATTGAAAAAAGATAGGGCCATAAATTATATTGTAGAGATTTATTTAATGAATTTACAGAGCATCATTGACAGGGTGTATGCCTCCTATTTCAAACTGCAGACCACACCTCACGCAACATTATATGTCATCCATAACCTGTACTAACTGCCACAGGTTTGTTGTGTGTCTATGCTTTTGGTAATGTAGCACAGGGACACCAGGAACCATGCAGGGGGCATTAGCCAATCAGATGAGAGGCACAAACTAATAAGTGGGCTCATAGCCAGCAGGTGTGTAGACTGCAGGCTGTTCCCACACTCAAGACTATGGGGCTGTATGTGCTCTCTCCATATGGCTGAGCCTGTATAGCCTACTTGTGGCTCTGGTAAGACAAATCTGTGGGTTTTATTATTAACTATGTTTTATATTAATTTTAGTATGTTCATTGTTTGGGTACTGTAGGGGTGCAAGCACCCTGAGGTATTGTTTTTTTTATCATTGTGTTATAGTGGGTCTGTCATTACTTTTATTGTAGGCAGAAAATCTGAAAAGAGATACTGACTGTCAGCTGGTGGAGAGGTAATGTAATAATTTAGTATTGCAAATTATCAATGGTTACCTTGCGGAAATGTAACAATGCTCTGTTTTTTTTTACAGGCAGAGCACTGAATGCTGTTTCTTTTGGTATTATTTTAGTATTAGTGTTATTTATCTTAGAGTTTTTAGTGTTCATTTTAGTGTTTTATATTGTGTAGGGTTTTAATTCTCCCTTTGTTTCTAGTACTGCAGCTGGTGATGGCCTCCAGTCACAGGTGTGGTTGGGATGCAGGAAGTTTACTCACTTTAATGGTGATATGGTTTTGTTGGCACATCTCAATAGTGTGGTGTTTTTTATTTGAAGTGTGTTTTTGCATGTTTTTATTTTTCAGAGGCAGAATACTCCCAGCGCTCCATCAGTGGGTGGTTGGCTTCCCGGCTGTGGTACGACTGTCTGTCCTCTTCGTTTTCTTCTCGGAGTTGTATTCTCTCAGTTTTAGTAAATGTGCTTAATAAATAGCCGGTATGGCAGATAACCCACACTGACTGTTGTGGCCTCATCACTGAAGCCCCTGTGCCTCAATTTACCTATTAATTGCAGGTATTAACCAAGCTCAGGAGTTACAGTAACTTCAATGTCAAGGGCCCTTGTACAAGACAAGGCCTCTGGATAAGGTAATGATGTTATGAGGGAGTGAACCTGAGGCTTTCAGGGACAGTTGCCCACTTTGCCTGTACTGTCCTGTAGTTGTAATTGAAATGATTTTGTGGAATTGTTAATTGAATTGAAAATAGGCTTGACGCTGGGATCATTTTAATTAGCATTATGCACTAAGATGTTAAGCGTCAGGACTCAGAAGGTGCCCCCTCCCCACCCTTACATAAAACTTCACACCTTTTGTGTTTCTGTCTGTCACTGGCCTCTATAGTTTTCTCATTTCCCCTTTCAGCTGTTCTACTTTTGTCGCCCTATTTCACTGTGCTACACTGAATATCAACATATTGAAAATACCTCTTTTAATGAAGTTGTCTTTACCTGTAATGCACAACATAAAGACCATACAATAAAAGTTTAAAGAGAAACAAATGAGGTACAGTATCTAAACTACGTTACCACATTCCCCAACCTCCTCCCCCCCGTCTGGTTTCAATGAAAGAGCCACTTCACACATTCCAGGAAGGGGTGTGAACTGAACTGTCCTGTGAATGACCAGTCGTTTAGCTAATTTTTTTCAAACAGTGGGATTTCTCACAGAATTGAAAAAAGGATTTTACTCTCTTCCAATTCTAATTACCTCAGTTACTGGTACACCAATAAGGCTAAATGACCTTCTTGGATTTCAGTGTCTGCTGAACAGTATGATGCAACCTGAAACAGGGCTATATGTGAGAAATGTGGTATTTCTTGCATGATACATATGTACAATACACTGAGTATGACACTGTGCTATTTAGGTTCTTATACCTTTTAACATACTCTTATCTACATCAAAGCTACATTGTTACTATGTATCTTTATGCCTTTTCAGAGACTTAATAAAAAAGCAGAGGCAATATGTAGCAGTTTTCTAACTTACAACATTTGCAACAATGTTAAATCTGCATGTTTAGGACTGGGCAGCTAAACAATGAGCTGAAACTCGTTATAAAACCCCATAAAGCCGGGGAGCTGCAAATTAAAATGATAATTCTCTATAGGTTCATCACGGAGTAACCCCTTTCACATTATTTGATTTTGATAGTATAAAAACATAAATTATAGCCACTTTAAGGAACATAAAACTAGTGAAGAGTGTGCACTGTTTGAAACTATCATACGCTTGCTATCTAGAGGTTAAAATGTATTTCACATGTGAAAAATATGTATATTGATCATGCACTCCCTCAGCAATATTAAGCTATAGAAATATTGTTTTGATTTCTTAATGTTTACCGTCGACTACCTCTACAATATCCCTGCTTATATTACGGTGTAGCCTAATATTCAATTCGGCTGAGGTTTGCTAACTTTAAACACTTCAGTGCTGAAGGTTTCCCCTAGTTTATGTAGGCTATAAGCACTGTAACGATGGTGGAGATGCCATTATCATCTGTGTTTCACGTCCGGTGGGAAATACCAGTGAGACCACGTCGACTACGCGCTGACATCACCACACCAACATGTTCAAATCTCAGCTCCCATTGGTTGATGGTTTAAAGGGACACAAACCCGCTTCGCTGCGATTGGTTTGCGCCTTTTGCGCACGGATTTCAAATAAGAAGCAGCAACTGGCGGATTTTCATTTGTGGAGCATTTTATTTGGGTAGAGGGGGAAAGTTAGCTCAGCGGCTAAAACGAGGGAAGCAAGTCCGCTTTGGATAACGATATCAACAAGCTTAAGGTAAGAGGCTTCAATAAATATCCTCCAGCCTGATAATGGTAATCTACAAGTATTATAATGTTCTGTCAGCAACGTTAGCTATCCGGGGTACTAACCGAGCTGGGTTAGTTAGCTGTTAGTCGATTAACTGGCTTGGGTATTTAACTGTCAACTAACAATACGAGCCGAAACTATGCTGAATTTCATATTATATTTGGCGTTAGTATTAAATTAATAGTTTGAGATCTGTATGTAGTTGCATAAGAACTGGCAAACTAGCTTCTAAATCACAGGCTACTTCCCATAGCCCCCCCTCCCCTGTACGCGCGTAACGTTAAATGCAGATCAGTAAATGAGGTTATTTGACACGAAGCATTCACCAGTTAATGTACAACAGATCATATCCCAAGGGGAATTTAAACAAAAAAGCACAAACTGAACATATGCATTTAAAGACTGCAAACCGCAGTCCCATGTCTGAGTATCTTCACGTCACTGCTACCTTTCCGCCAAATCTACATCGCGCCAAAATCAATTTCGATTTTGAAAAATATTGGGGAGAGTTTTTAACTATACTCAAAGTTTATTGTAACAGTTCAGTAGCAGTATATCAATGTTATTTCTTTCTTTCATGTCAAGCAACTTACAAGTTACCTTTGATTAGCGGTAAGTTAAGCTAGCTAGCTAAGTTGACTTGCATGCGAGATGCCATTCGGCTGGCTTGACAATCACATTCAATATTTAAAACCTAACATAACCTCCTGATGTGTCTCCTTTATCCAGAAATCTACATACTGCACAGTGTTTATGTTTCACTGTAAGACAGTCATCATGAAATGCCCTCGCTACGAGGCTACCAGGGCCAACAAAATGGAGAAAAGCTCTGCTGCTGTGGCATCTGCAGAGTCTAAGACGCTTCACCTCAAAGCTTCCCCAGTGAAAGAGCCCACCCTCATCAAACCTCAGTGTCCACCTGCAGGAGTGACTTCAGTGTTCGCTCTCAACAACAACAACATCAAAGCAGTCCATAACAAGGAATACAGCACCAGTGGGGAGAATGACCGGACTCTGGATGAAGGGTTTGAGGACAGTGGCTATCTGTCTCTGCACACCAGTCAGATTGATGATCACCATGGGGATGAAGAGAATGACCAAATCCAGGGAAAACCCACAGCACCCCTACTGCCTTCTGCTACTCATCAAGAAAAGACAATATCGCCAAAGAATTCTCCCTCCAAATGTCAAGGGAGGACAAACCGTCCAGTGTCTCTGGTGGCAGCTTCGACTCCCGTGGGTCGTCCTAGGAGGAGAACGGTGACATACTCGCTGTCATCCACCCCATCCAACCATCACAACGGCCCCAACTTGCCTATACTAGATTTCCAGCGGGCTGTGTGTGAAGAGCTTGCCAAAAGCTATCAGAAGAATAAGAAGTAGGAATACTTTCTCATATTGTGACTTTATAGCTGGCAACAAAAGCTTTTACTTCTCGTAAAATAGTTGCATGTGCACATATCAGTTATTGGTCACCATCAGTGCAACATCTTTCTGCCTGTGGGATATCTTAACAATATAACAATTGTAAAAGGGAGTGGGAATTTTGTTTTTTAGATTGTGTTTTCCATAATTGTCCTATAGTCAATGGAACCATAAACCACACACATCCATAATTTCCCTTGGGAAAATATTAACAAATCCCACCAGAATAAACACTGGCAGACATACTTGAGAGAAATTTGGGGTCCCATTTCACTGGATAACTCTCGGGGCAGTGTAGCGCCGCCACAACCAAGTTCAAGTTTGATTCCCTGTTTTAGTTGTACTAAAGTTAATAACTGAATTACAATTGTTTTCCTGTCTCAGGTATGACTGGAGCATCATCTCAAAGGTAGCAGAGGATCATCTTTTGGATCGGGTGATCGGAGGGCAGATGGGCCGGGAGTATGTCGACGTGTTTTCATCGCTGCTGTCCAGGAACATGAGAAGCATCCTGACAAACATCCTGGCCCTGCTGGGAGATATGGACCTCATTAGGTAAACTACAAATGCTTCACTATGTGGAGAGAGGGTTCACACTCGCAAGGAATGGCCAACGTGCAATTTTGATTCTGTTTCAAGGGTGTTAAAGGCAGCGAGTTGTGTTTTATCAGTCTGCTTAAAAGTTTAGTGGGAAATTTAATTATTTGTCAGAAATTTTCAGGATTTTTTTCATGTCTGTATTTAACATGTGTTTACCTTTTCGCTCTTCGCAGCTGTAAGAAAGTGAGCAGGACATGGAGGAGGATCATCTGTGAGGATGCAGCATCTCGGAGCAGGTGTGAAAGAGCCGAGTCGGCATTCAGGGTGAGGAAACGCAAACAAACCCACAGAAGTGCGGTCACTCTAAAGAATGATAAGCTGAGTGGTACAAGAATTTTGCGTTTTGATGCCTCTGGCCATCTGTGGGATTCTTGTCAAGCATTAAACTCTTTGCATCTTACCGGCACCACACCCTTCATACATACAGAGGAAGTATACTGTGTCTGATCTTTACATGCATTGTGTGATGTCACATACCTGAAGCCACACACACCATGTTTTGAAATGATACTGGGACATAAATGATACTCAAAAATTTCTGCCCAAGATGGTAATATGAAACGACATGAAGAATATGTCAAAAGAAAATCCACAGCATGAAAAACAAAGTGTCCACATATATACAGTATACATATACTTTACAACTTAAATTAAGGCAAAGAAAGGGAGAAAAGCACAACACTGTATGAAGTTACAGCCTATGTACAGGATGTGAAGGCATACTTGGTTAAAAAACTTTGAAATACTAAACGTGTGTCTGAAACTTATTCCATGTGTCTTTCATGTTCTAATGTGTTACCTATATTTTTTTATTGTTTTTAGGCGTCAAAGAGCTCTCTGAGCCAAAGCGGTCGCGGTCTGACAAGAGATGTGGCTGTGTCCAGGGTCGTACTGTCCTGCATGCAGACCCTGGCCTCCTCAAGCACTCCATCATCATCTTCACACTCCTCTTCCTCATCCACCCATAGCTTCAGGGTCAACAGGCGGACGGCTCCCTCTCAGAAGTCCGGCATGCCCGATTCCCAATGTACACGCTTCAAAGAATACATGCAGGTGAGTGTTCGTGTATAAATTAGGGCAGCGACCAACGATTATTTTCATTATTAATTTAATCTGCTAATTACTTTTTCCCAGTTGGCCCTTTGGTCTTTAAAACATCAGAAAACAGTGAAAAATGGCAAAAATGTGTGGCCAACAGTCCAAAACCCAAAGATATTCACTTTTAATGTAATATATAAAAAAAAAAGCAGCAAATTCTCACATTTGAGAACCTAGAACCATCAAATGTTGAGCGTTTTTTAATTGAAAGATGACTTAAGCAACTATTTTCACTTGTTCATTAGTTTTCTATCGATCTATTACTCGATTGATGGTTGCAGCCCTAGTATAAAGGCATATTAGGGGTGTCACGCAGTGAAAGCTGCTAATAGGAGCTGTGGTGTGAAATTGCTTGTGCATACAATGGCAAGGAAGTCACATTTACGTTATGGAAAATGCATTAATGTACATTTCATTTTAGCTCTAGCTTTTAAATTTGCATGTGTGGTTATTTATTTATTTATTTATTTATTTATTTGTTCTTCTGTCCAGGCCGCCAGCAGTTTGAAGCAGCACGAGTCTCTGCGTCCCTGCAAGCTTTGCGGCTCGCCAGCAACACATTTTGCCGAGGCTCAAAGGGCCAAGTGCACGCGCCCCAGCTGTCTCTTCGACTTCTGCACCCACTGCCAGGGGGCCTTCCACGGCTCGACCCCCTGCAGAGTGGTGCAGCCCCGACCCCACTTCCCCTCCAAGACGGCCCTGATCGTACCAGGCAGCGCTCGCAGCAAGAAGAACATCAGGCGCCTGTGACGGTGCTTTACTGAGGTTTTATTCACTGACTGTTTTAACTGGGCGGATCATCCTTCTCTGGACTAACAGCGTTTTCCATTTGGCTCCTTCCAAAGCTCGGACAGCTGGGAAAGGTTTTATACAAGCTGTTACATGCTGAACTTCGGCTCTACCTTACTGAATCAATGGACTGAAGCACTTCAATCACAATCAACCAGAAAGTGTTATCTGGCTAAAACTGTTGTCGTCTGTGAGCGACAAACATATCTGATGCCAAAAAAAGAGAGCAATGCAGACTGATGCGATTTAAATTGTACAGTTTTTATTTTGTTTTAAAATGAAATGGATGTTTATATCTATATAATCACTTTTAAATAGTTTTGTATAATTTTTTTAAAAATAAATGTTGATCCTCAGGAGGTCTTTAAATGTTCATATTTACTGTATTTGTATTTCCTGTAAATAGATGTTTCATAAAACATATCTTGTGTTTTTGTGATTCTTCGATGCTACATTTATCCCAGAGCTGACTGCAGGCTCAACTTCAGTTTGACCAGTGCATCCATCAGTCGCTTTAGGCAGTACAGTTAGAAATGTTTCATTTTACAATAAGAAGGGACAAATCTCTTTAGTACTTTACCACTACAGTTTAAAATACTGTATATTTTCAGAAATGGTACAAACTTTATTCCCAGTTGGGAAAAGGAAGTCAATTGGAAAACTGACCTGATGATGGGTTATTTGAAAATGCATAAATAATCAAAGAAAACCGAAATGCATTACCCGTAGTCTTCCTCAATGAAAGCGAGACCTTTTAGTTCAGTGTGGCGTTTTACAAAATCAAATGTCATGGTCTCTGATAGCATCGCTGTAGTCATGCCAAGGCTGCATTTGTCACACAAACAATTTGACAGTATTTAAGGTGTCTGATCAGAGAGAATATTATAGTATGTGTGATGTGGATGACAGGTGAGATATGGAGCAGTAAACAGGCTGCCTAAAATATTTTAGTTTTGTTTATCACCACTACAGGTGGATGCAGGTTTGAACTTGTGAACATTGTGTTGAAAAAGAAGGTTGTGAATAGGTTGAGTACTTTGTTACAGTATTTTCTTTTTAGACACAGGCCTGTGATTTTGATTATTGTAGAAAGAGATCAACCTGTTGGAGCCTATATTTGTTGTTTTGCAAATAGAAACAGCATTGGTGTCTGGCAAAGCCGGGTTTTTGCTTCTAATATGAATGAAGAAAAACTAAGACTCAGACCATCTGGCATTTCAGCCTGTCATATCATGATTTTCTTCACCAGAGGGCAGCATTGTTTCCTCCCTATCAAGCTCCTCATAAGATTAACTGTACTCATCAGGGACGGAGTCTCTCCCTGCTATGGCTTTCTTGTTTTGCATCTCACAGCCTTTTTTCTGAAAATCAATAAATGAGCTAAAGGTAAGCTGACTTTATATTACAGCCACAGACTACAACAACCAATATCATGTTCTGTCCAGCCATAGAAACAACACAGACATTTTCACTTACAATAATTAGTCAAATACATAAATAAAATGATGAATAAACAAATCTCATAATAAATAGGATTCAACAGAAACTTAAAATATGGAAACGTTTCCAATGTATTCTCTGTATCATATATATACTATTATTGCAGAAAAAAAGAGGTTCTTAGCTGCACTCTGACAGATTCATATCGCAGCTTGAGTGATTAAAATGATGTTTCACAGCAGTTGCATCATGGGAAATGTAGGAAACTTGATCCATACTAGGAACTTTAAGTCAGGGTATTTCTGCAGGCCTTGAAAAGCATTGAATTCAGTTTCTTCCAAAAAGACCATGGAAGGTATTAAAAAGTCTTGAATTTAACTGGCAAAAGTCTGAAATATTTTCTCTTGCCTGCTGTAGGCCATGATGTTACAGTATAGTTAGGCTGTTGGGAGACGTTATACACGTTAAGCCTGTGCACAGGAGGCTGTAACAAACACTGTCACTACTGCTAGTAACAGCAGCAAGGAAGCTTGTAGACTTATAGTGGGCTGTCGATTTTAGCAAAAACTGAAATAAATTTAAATGAATTAATCTTTTTAAATAATTTTTAATTGGTTAATCCATCCATCCATTTTCTGCCCCTCATCTGGGTCCAGGTAACATTCATTTAATTTATTATATCATTAGCAATTATTGTTATATACTGCTGGGAAGCACTAATATATTACTCTCTTACTATAGTAGTTGTCATGCACTCACAGTGTGCTTTTGTTGTACTTTATAATGATTCCTAATGCCTTATGAGTAGCACTTGAAATCCTACCAACTTGTGATTTTTCATACCAAAACATGTTTCTCATACTTGCCAGTTTATTATCAGTTTGCTTCGATTATGAGAGAGAGAAAAGAAAGACCTTTTGCATGATAAAATAATTTTTCATCACTGAGAATATGAACTGGAGCTCTGGGAAAACACCCATTCAAAACAAACACTCACCAGCCTTTGATAAATTCCTCACAGGATAAAAATAGCCTCTGCTAGTTTTCCTTTTAAAAAAGAAGTTTGCTTGAATCAGTCATCACTTGTTTAGGAGAGTTATGAAACTGTAAATAGCATCACTGACATTAGATAGTTACCTCTGACATTTGCAGGATGACCTATTTGTCTCTCGTCTCTCTCTCTCTTACAGTTGAGTTGCTATGTGTGTGTGTATGTGTGTATTTTGTTGTGATGACGCATGTAAACATCAGTCAACTTTCATTCCTGTGTCAGCTCTTGCATGGAAATTATCTCTGTTCAGCCGGATGTAGCACTCCAGGTGTGGGCTTGTTGGAGCTCACCATAAAATACGGTATGACCTATTGTTTAGTTTTTCAATTTTATGGGTTAGGGTTGGTACTTTCACTTGTTTCCAGTTGAACTTTTCTTTGAACTGATGGCACCTTCCATCAGTGTTTGAATGTGTGTGAATGGGTGAATGTGATATGTAGTTGAAGCGCTTTGAGTAGTCAGAAAAGACTAGAAAGGCGCTATATAAGTACAGACCATTTACCGTTTGCCAACAGAATTGATTTATTTATACATAGTTTGATATTTTGGGAAATACACTTTATTCGCTTTCTGGTGAAGAGTTAAATCAGAAGATCAATATCACTCTCTTGTCTTGTCTCTTGGAGATGTCTGCCTTTTACGAATATAATGGGACTATATGGCACTCGGTTTGTGGTGCTTAAAGCGCCAAAAAATAGATTTGAAAAAATCAACAATAATGTCTCTTTCCAGAAATCATGACTCAGTTAATCAAGATAATCCACAGATTTGTTGTGAGCATTTCATTTAGGAGCTATTTTCTATTTTCTTGCAGTTCAATGGCTTGCACCAATTGTCAGTGTGCTCCAGATCTCACCTTTTCATCTAGTTTTACTTTCTCATTTCTTAGAGGAACTAGACTGATGACATTTGTCCTCTGAAGCCTGGAGACTCACAACAGTTTAGATTTTGTGCCAAAGATGGTTGTTTTTTCAAAGGGTAGATATATATGTAGATTTGGGACACTGTTCTCAGCTGATTTCTTTGGGATAACACACACCTGTCTTAAAGGAACAGTTTTACATTTTGGGAAATACCCTCATTTGCTTTCTTGCCAAGAGTTAGATGAGTAGATCAATATTACTCTATACTACTCATATTTGTTTCCTCAATATGACGCTGGAGCCAGCAACTGGTTAGCTTCGCCTAAAGACTGAAAGCAGGGACAAACAGCTAGCCTGGTTCTTTCCAGAGGCAACAAAATCTGCCTATTTTAGATATATCGGTGTTGTTTATGAAATATGTATATGTTAAAAAATGAACAGTGGCCACTGTATAGACAAATATCAAATACATTGTCTGTAAAAATCCAGTAATGTGCTCTTCTTTCAACGCAACTTGTGCCACAAATGTTCAAATGTATAGTCATTCGAGCAGTACGTTTGTTGGCTTAAAAGTAACACAAATCTGATGCCAGAGGAAGAGACACAGATGTGTTGATATAAAAGAGAGAAGATTAGTAGCTACACACTTAACATGTAAGAAAGTGTCATGATGTCGGAACTAAATGGACTATTTTGTAAAACGTCAGAGCTGCTGATGTCACTGCAGGTGGTGGCTGCTGATTAACCTGTGGCCTTTCACTCCCTCAGCGACTCATGGTCATTTATCTGGCAGATTTATTGACCGGCTGCTGTACAGAGACACATCCCCAACACAATCAGACCTGCTGCTAATTGCAAAAGTCATTAAAGATGGCTGCCACATCTGTGTGTTTCAGTGTGTATGTGTGTTAGTAAACAGGTGTTTACCAGGCAGGACTTGTGCACCATGGAGACTTGAACATAAATGCAGGTTTGCAGCCATTTAGAGCAACAACTTGCTGCAGGTCAGTAGTTTGTGAAATAAGTTATTTCACAAAATGAAGAATATTCTCTCACCTATGATTAAATATTGTAAATGAAAGGCAAGAAAATGTGTTTTTTATTTAATTATTTTGTGTGTAAGTGACAGCTGGGCTAATCCTTTCTTTTTCCCCCATCAGCCCTCCTTCTCTGCTCTTTTCTGTCACTATTCTTAGTGTTTTATCTTCTCATCCTTTAAAGTTCACTCTCTGCTTTTTTGCATAAACAGCTCATTTCAGCCCAAGGATAGAGGAGGGGGGTTTGTGTATGACAGGGCAACATCCGGACCATGTGAGCTGTGTGTGTTTTTCAGGTTGATGATCTTGATGCGCAGTGACTTCCACATGTCAATCAGCAGTATGTCACCAAAGTTGAACTGTAAAAGCCCTGAAACGAAGCTGTCACTCAAGGTCATGCAGAGAAACGAGAATGAAGCAGGAAGTGAATCAAGTCCTGAGGCTGAGGAGCGAAAAATGAAGCTTGTCTGGTGACTTTATGTTTTTAATATAAAAAAGGCAAAAAACAAATAATCCAAGTAAACTGCTGTGGTGAGAGCAGTCTTGTAGTTGGCTTTTAGGGATTAAGATGGCGGCTCATGTGTTTTCTATTTGTCATTCAAAATTTACAATTCTCTTTTTCAGCAACATCCAGCTTTATGTTCATAAATGTTTTTGGTTTGGGGTTTTTTCTGCTTTTCTCCTATGAAATCACAGTCAGAAAATCTTGTGGGTTCCTTTTTAATGTCTTTTGTGATCAGTTTGAAGGAATGTAACAATAAGAACTACACAGTTCCTGGATTTCAATGGAAAATTATTATTAGGACAATAAACAAATAGGCAGTAATTTGTGAAATTTTATGTGTTTTTTTTGTGACAGGATAATTTATTACAACTTTATTTTTGTAGGTTTGGCCTTCATTTCTATCAGTAACAAAAACACTGTACTCACCAAGTAACATGCTGAGATCTGGAAAAGCTGCCACATCACTAAAAAGAAGTCTGATGCTGCGGCAAGCAATCAGATGATCAAACTGTTTTAAAACAATAGTCCCATGTTAGCCAGACTTATTTAGAAGAGAAAATGACGGCTACCCAAACTGTCCATTGTGAACATCCATCACAGTTTATGGACAAACTTCCCAGTTCAACTTTGACCTATTAACCCACTATGGGGCCTCTATCCAATTTAGTTTGTGATCATTTGTTTACATTAAAATGTATTTAAGTATATGCACACTGTAAGCACAATATCAACTGAAATATTAATGATATTATAACTTTTGACACAGGGCCCCTCTACATTATGGAAAAAATGCGGGAGCCAGTTTGAGGCCCTTACTGTGTGCATATTACCAAACAAATGTGAAATTAATCAGATTACCAGAAACTATTGCCACACAGTGAAGCTGGGTGTTACGGACAGAGAAGCAGGAGACACCAATATGGAAACAGATGGTGGTTTATTGGAATACAGCACAGCCAACACAGTATGCAGGTAAGAAGTTAGGTTATGGGGTGTCAATAGGAGGAATAATGTCCATGGATACTGTCCTTTGTCTTACTGGTTAGTTGATAGTGGATGGGTAGCTGTTCAGTAACCGGGTGAACACATGAGGAAGGTTGGTAACTCCCGCACAGGCGATGATGTACGGAGACGGGGAAACACGCTGGAGTAGAATGGAGACGGGGAAACACGCTAGAATAGAGTCCTCTTGGCATTAACCAGACCAGACAACTGGCTGAGGTGCGTGGTGTGCCTTTATCCCGGTTGTGATTAGGTGCTGATGGGGAGCAGGTGTGTGTGATTAGTATTCTGGTGATGGAGTGCACTGAGACTGACTGACGGTGGAACCTGGCGTGTCTGTGACAATGGGGCCTTTGGGGGCTCTGAGGGTCTGGGGCCCTGGGACAATTGCCCGATTTGCTTTCTTGGTAATCCTGCCTCGCCTACTGTACACAGTTTTCCTGTGCAATGAGGTATTATTAATAACATTTTGTGTGCACTCCCTTTCAGATTTACCTCCAAATAAAGGGGTTTAGGTAATCTGGTTAAATTGTTTGTTTAAAACCTCTCTGACTGTCTCACTGCTTGTGTTTCTTGCCCTGTCTGACTAACTTTAAGATTGCAGAAATTTCTTTGGTGAGTATAATGTTATGATAACCAATACAAATGATGGCCAAAGCTATGGTTGTAATAAACTTTCCCTTAAAGATTTTAGCAGATTTTTTAAAAAGCGGTCAGAATTTGGGTGTATGATGGAAAACAGTGGTGAAAAAGGAATGAAAATCTTTGTCCTTTAAAAATACTTTTATTCATAACGCATGGCATCATTTCTATCCATCATTAAGACATCTATAAGCTTGATGTTTTATTTTCCTTTGTGCACCTGTAGTTTTTTTTGGTCAAGCAATATCCACCATCACAAAGAACAGAACAGCTAATAAAGCTAATAAATCAACCCTGAGGTGAGACTGTTTTCTCAACAGCCAAGTTCAAGAATAAACTTTGAACCTTTAAGCCAACATGGATGAGGAATGAGTGATCAGAAAAAAATGCATGATAACAGGGCAAACTCCATCTTGGAAGCTCCAGTCAGCAACTAAATGGACCTTATGGTGAGACTGTTTTCTCAGTGAATATTATAAAGGCTTTTATTTCTTTGTGTAATTCAGGATTTTGCACACAAACTTGGTTTTTCACTTAACCTGCACTTATAACAGCTTTGCGTAAGTATTTTTGTGTTGTGAGTGATTAGTGATGCATACAAATATATAAGAAAAGAATGTAGCAGTAGAGGTACTGGAGTCTTTCAACGTAGAAGGAAGAGCTCAGCTTAAGCAAGCACACACACACACACACACACACACACACACAAACATGCACAGTGCTTGGCGTTAAAAGGCTGCAGCCCTCTCTCTCTGTCTATTTTTACTCAGTTTGGTCCATTAAGATCAGCAGTGATGAGAGTTAATGAGTAAAGCCTCTCCACAAAGCAGGTAGTAATCACAAATGTCCAGGAGAGTGGACACACACTCACGCACATATACACACAAAACATATATATACATATATACACACACACACCTACAATGCTTACACAAAAACACCCATACTAACCAGAGTTTGTTGTTATGACTGACTCTGAGACAACCGATGAAATGTACACACACAAGGGCACACACACACACACACACAGACATGCACAAAAACACAAGCGCACAGTATTCATGTGTTTAAAAACAGACAAACATACCAAATTTACTGAAAAAATATACCCACTCGTACAAGATGACTGACTGGATCAACATCTCTGCTTTGTTTTTGAACAATTCACCAAATGCAGCTTTCCACATAATTTCATAATGTTTATAAAACCTATAAAGTTACTGTAATAATGTATGGGTGTACTTTATTCATTTTGTTTGCTTTCCAGTTTTTAAATTCAGCTATATATTTGGTAATGCTTTATTTTAGTCTTTAATTTTCAATTAAATCTTTCCTGCTTTGTGTTTAGTGCTAATTAGCAAACATTAGCATGCTAACACGCTAAACTAAGATGGTGAACATGGTAAACATTATACCTGCTAAACATCAGCATGCTGACATTGTCAATGTGAGCATGTTGGCAAGTTGATGTTAGCATTTAGCTCAAAGTACTGCTGTGGTTAAATACAGCCTCACAGAACTGCTAGCATTGCTGTAGACTCTTAGTTTTACCATGAGTGAAATCAAACTAAGTGATTGCAAACTGTGAAATTGATGTCCACAAATGCTGAATCAGCACAGTCCTTTAAGTCTGTCATCCATGCAGAGTGACACCTTGGCTTCTAATTATAAGATGATCTGATCTGGGTCCAGCCCTGCAGAACATTGCTTATGACATTTATGAGTCAAATGTCCGCTGCCATTTTGACACGTGTGATCAAAGTGAGTCACAACAGAGAGAGTGAGTAATTACATTTTAACTTAACACCAGAATTGAGTCATTTGGGGGAAACCCTGGTTACATGAAAACTGATGAATTGTGTGGAAATGGTGTTATCCATTTGTTTGTTTAATGTTGTGACTTTGTTGCAAAATGCCAGGGGACAGTAGAGGTAAATAAGAGCAGTACTCAAGAGGAGCAGTATAAGAGGTTAAAAATAGATATATGAAAAAGAAGACAAAAGAAAATAATACGTCTTTTATGCTGAATATCTGAACTACGACTATACTTGAATGTTATTTAAATAATTTACATATCTGTTGTGAACCTCTGATTTCTCCAGAAAATTTACAGTTAGGCCTGCTTGTCTAATGGACAACAAAAAAGCTTCCTGTTAATCTTCAAGCTTGATTTACAGATGTAAATCAAAAATATAAAGGTAAATAAATGATAAATTAATTTACAAAATTACTGCAACAGTAATACTCATTGTGGTGTTAATGTTAAAATTGCAGCAGCTACTACTTTCTTTGCCAGTAGGTGGCGACTTCAACATGTTCCTTCCTATCGGTGCTGCAGGTTGGCATGTGTGGAACTGATCTCACAATGACCAAAGAGCTCCATCTGGAAACAAGAACGTGTGAGTTTGTGACACAAGCCATGAGGTGTGTCATATCTAAGAAAGTCTCTATAAAGCAAACCTCCAAACATTGAGCATTAGAGACAAACATGATAAAGCTTTTATGAACTGCATATAGGCTGAATCACTATTGCAGTTAAGACTGAGAGCAGCAAAACAGACATTTTCAGAAATGTCGCAGATTATGACCTAAACTTTGCGTTTAGGCATGTGGGGTCCCGTAAGGTTAAATCCTCCAGAGATGACACTCATGAGGCTTTCTGGCTTTCCAGCACAGCCAGAAAGCTATTAACTAATGTACTCTTGGTAATGATGATATGTTATGACCTTTTTAAGCAGAAAAGCCTAACCAGGAACAGGGGTCGCAAATTAGCCTTGGATAGAAATCCTATATGCAGCACATCTGTATGATGTTATTGTAACCTGTTAACATGTTTTTTGCAGTGTCCCTGACAAATAAACTAATAAATAAATGAAAAGAGAGAGAAAGTAAGAAACCCTTTTTTAATGCCACAAAGTTATGAAGAACAGAGCAGAAATGAAGAGTCCCTTTGCACTTCAATTTCTGTCATCACCTTTCTCTGGAAAACATTTCCTCCTACAGTGGGAGCCATTACAGAGCGGAGCTGTGGAAACTCAGTTGGATTACTGAGAAGTCTGCTAATGGTGTGAAGCATGACAACATGACTGAAAGCAAGGTTACTTTAAAACCTTTAGACAATCGCACAACCCTCTAGATACCACACAACTATCCATTAGCAGGATCCAATGTGACCTACTTCCGCTAAAACTGTGAAGGATGGCTGAATAGGAATTAAAAGTGTAAAATACATTGAAGGTACATATTGCGATCCATGTTCTTAAACACAGCTGTACTACAGAGAAAAGATTTTCATTGGCTACATAGTAGTTTGTGGTTGCTCATGTGTGCAATCAGGAATAAGGAGGAGGCAAAAACTGGGCTTCATCACAGCTGTCTAATAGCTATTTACCAGTAGCACTGTTTTCTGGATACTGATTGTATTGACTATTTTGACACAAATCATATTGTATTGAAGTAAAGCCTGACTGACAAAATATTTTCAGCATAAGGCTGGCAATATTCAATATTTTTGTTACTGTCAACAAATCCCATTAAAAGACAAAAATCAACAATGCATTAGTCAGTCTCTCAATGCTTTCCGACTTCCCTACGCTGTCTGTGGCACTCAGTTCCAAGCCCATTGGTTCCTACTGAAGACATAAATCTTTAAAAACAGCTCAGGAATATATACTTTGATTTTTATAAAAGGCTGAGTCATTTCCTAAAACACCTGAGCGCTGTTGTTTTTAGTAAACATTGCTCAAACAGGAGAAAATAGTGCATTTGTTGGGGACTATTTTAAGCTAGTGAGTATTTTCAAATGCAGGATGGTGTATGTGGGATTGACTCAAAATATACTACAGCACCCTTATTCATGGTCACCAGTTATGTTTTATCTTTTCAAAGGATTTGTTGATAATAGGAAAAATATAAAAAACACCAGACTTACGCAGAGAGAGACGCCTTTTTCATTTCTTAAATTTTGTCCAACTCTGAGTCAGAGCTGACCATAACTTTACAGAATTTTGTTCAGTTGCCCAATCCTAACCATTACCAAGCCAAATGTCTGTAATAGTGCATGCTTTTTTCAGTACTTAAACCCCTATAGAGAGAAAATGACTCTTTCTGGACTCTCATCAGTGGAAAATGACCACCTGAAGAAATACACAGACAGATGGTATAAGATGCAGGTAGGGAGAAAACAAATTTACTAAGTAGCCTGTTCATCTTTGTTTTTGGCTTTTAACACTTCCTTATGTCAGGTTGTTCTGAAGGAGCAGCATGTAGTATCGCTATCTTTCTGCAACCACCTTCATCTCCACTCCACAGGTGACTTGAGCTTCCCTTCAAAGCTGGCAGGTTTGACAGTGGCTGTGTCATCTCTAGACCTGCCTGAGCTGAGTGGGAAGAAATAGAGCTGAAATATTATAATTTTTTCACTGGTTGTTCAAAACTGTGTACAAACTAAGCCAATATCCAACTGCTGGCAAAGTGTTGCTGTCCATGGTGCTGAAGTTGTAAGTGTACCAAGTGTAAGTGAATTGGAAACAGTATGACAAAGAATCCAATGGTGCAACAAATGAGGAAACTGTTATATAGGGCCATTGGTAACAAAACTTTTTCAATAGTAAATTTTCTTTTTGTTTCGATAAGATTAAACAGGACTCACGTTCATTTTTCATGTAGTCTGTCTATTCATTGGTGTGGTACTAAAATACCTGCTGATAGGATACTCAGACAAAGCTTCCCAGGAGATCTCAAACCTTCTTCTCACAGTACTGGGACAGCTGGCAAGAAGGCAGCACTTAAATTAGCTTCTCGGTTAACAAGGAAAGATGGAGGCACTCAGTGTGTTACCAGTGTTTTCATGTCAGTGTTACTGAACTTCATGTTAACCTGCTGACACCTATGGGGAAGAAGTGAAGGTTGCTTGCTGCTTTGTACTCATATATGTCAACATGTCACATTCTTCTATATGAGCACATCAATGGCTTTTTCATTTAGAAACTATGATTAGTTGACCTGGGACAGCAATGTTTGTTTTAAAACAATTAAAAATAGGTGCAACTAAAAAAAATAATCTAAATAAATGTACATTGTAGTTGATGGGTTTGTATAATATTGGAAATGGCATTCTCCTTTACAGGGCTACAGAACACCACAAACTTTCAATGGAGAGGTTTAGTGTATCGTAATAATTCAAATGCTATTTTAAACTGATCACACTTGTGTCCTAAAACTCCAACTGTCAAACAAACAGCCAGACAAAAGACTCAGCTTTGAAAAATAAACCAATATCTTTTATTTGGTGAGTGGTGTACATCACTATATGCGCTAAAGGCAGGTCTATGCTCAGTTATAACGTCTTTGCTCTACATATTGAATAGTATAAAGTGATTATATGCATCTGTGTCCATTCAAAATGTGTTCCTCCTGCTCTTGTTCCTGTTTCTCCTTTTTGACCATGTTTGGATTCTCTAAAACACTTCAGTCAGCACTTTGATCATGATTGCACCATAGAAATAGAACAATAAATCAATTGAAAGTTATCATCCTAATGAAACAAAAATCAATCAAATGTTTAATTGTAATTCTATGCAACTATTGTTCTATTAAAGGTAAACCAATGGTGCTAGAGTTCTCTATTGAAAGTTGATTGGTTAGCTAAAATTGATCAGAATCCAATCAGACAGATGTTCCATTCAAAGTTAATTGGACAAATGTTTCACTTAAAGCTAAAGGGATAGTAGATACACTGAAAACAAAATAGATAAATAAAAACAAATGCTGTTCCATTGACATTCAACAGGTCAACTGTTCAACTGAAAGTGAATGGGATACATTTCACTCAAATTTAATGTTAAATGTTATTGGGAGAAATATTTCCATTGAAAGTTAATAGAACAACAGTTATCTTGAAACAAAATCTGACAAATATTCCACTGATTTAAAATTAAAAAGCAGTAATGGTGCTAGTGTTCTGTTGAAGATTAATTGTACAAGTGCTCCACTGAAAGTTAATGGAACTATTGGTTAGTGAAAATGAGTCAGAATTCAATTACACAGATGTTCCATTCAGAGTTAACTGGACAAACGTTGGTCTCTTGAAGCTAAAGTGACAACAGATTGACTAATATTCAATGGTAAAGTTACTCTACTAGAAGTAAATGCTGTTCCATTGAACAGTGGATCAAATGTTTAAATGAAAGTTGATGGGACAAATTTCACTCAAATTGAATAGGGCAGTGGTTTCATTAAAAATTATTAGGCAAAATGGTTCCATTGAAAGCTTGATCTTGAAACAAAATGTGACAAATGTCCCATTGAATTCCAATTTATACAAGTATTTTCTTATTAAAAGTAAATAGGACCATGGTTCAGTAGAAGTTCTATTGCAAAGCAGTGATTCCACTGAAAGGCAATGGTGCTAGCATTGCAATGAAGATCAGTTGGACACGTTCTCCATTGAAAGTTAATGGAACTTTTGTGAGTGAAAATTCATGTGAATTCAATCAGACTTATTTTCCATTCAAAGTTAACTGAACAAACACTGGTCTCTTAAAACTAAAGTTACAGTAGCTCCACTGAAAATCAATGGGAAAGGTACACTAGTGAAAGTGAATGCTGTTCTATTGACATTCAATGTGTCAAATGTTTAAATCAATGATTTATGACTTGATCTGACAAATTTCACTCAAATTTAATAGGACAGTGGTTCCTTTAAAAAGTTATTAGGAGAGAAACAGTTCCATTGAAAGTTAATGGAACAACATTGATCTTAGAAAGAAAGTAAATGTGGTACTTCTGTTTATATTTACTGTTGCCTGTTGTCATTTTCAAACGCTGATTGACCAAACAGAACGTGGACATGCATGTTGCTCAGAGTGGCCCGCAGAGTCTTTGGGCCAGAATCTTTAGTGATTAGTATTGTATATATTGTATATATACAGTGCAAACATGTACTGTGTGTATGAATAGATAGATAACCACATTGGAGAACACATCATCATTGGCTGATTTCACTGTTGAATGTCCTTTGGATTAATACTGTGTTGTTTTTGGAATGGGCGGTTTCATGAGGATGACTTGAGGTATTCACTCGAGCACGGGCCCCTCTTCAAAGTGGCTGCAATAAAACAGGAGAGGGGAGAACATGGACAGCAAAGAGGGTTACTGGTCTAGAACGACTGATAATTCACAATCCTATAGAGTTAATATAGACATTTCCACCTTTTTATTTCCCTACATTTACTTGTTTATAGATTTGTTGCAAAAGTCATGTATCTGTGAATATCAGAAATATTGCTCCATTCTAGCCATTTAAATGTTCACATATAAGGAAATTATGTTTGCGTGCTCTTGAACTTCTATCTTTGTAAGGATCAATTTGAGTTTTAGACCTTGAGTGTGAGGATATTTTGCATGGATTGGGGTTAGGCATACAGTTGTGAAGGTGAAAGGCCACATGAATAACAGTACAAATATTTGTGTGTGTGTGTGTGTGTGTGTGTGTGTGTGTGTTCCTACCAGTTGAAAGTTGTTTAGGAGGTGATCTACGTTGATGTCATTGTAGCTCTCCTGGAAGGTGTTGGGTTCGTCCCTGGACTCCTCCAGGTCGCTGGTTCCAGGATCTTCTAAGCTGTGTGTGTTTTTTTGGTGTGAAAGTGGAGTGGCAGAGGGTGAAGAAAGTCAATACATATGAATAGTTTTATTCCACAACATTGTATTCATGCAAATATTTGAAATTCTAAGGCAAAATCAAGAAAACATGATGGAAAATACCTGACCGGGGGGAAAAAAAATACATTTTTTGCCCGAAATAATATGAAAGAGTTGCCTTTATTTTTTCCTGTGAATTACTTATTAATCATACATTAAAATTTACTGCATGTTCTGCAAATGTGTAGTTTTCAAATGTATGTTATTGATTCTTTTATTGTTGTTTTATTTTATGTGACTGTACTCGTTTTATGTGTGTATGAAGAAATGTGAGTTTAATTTCTGTTTGAAATACATGAGCCTACATGTTCAGTGAAGTTGGTTGTGTTTTAACTGTATTTTTAAGCTAGGTGTCTCAAAAGCTTTCATGTGGTTGATGTGGCTATTTGGTCTTGGTCCGAGAATCAGCTGATTAGATTTTGTGTTGTTTTGGATGTGATATTTTTGCCTTTATTGTCTTTTTTTTTTAGCACTTATGATTGTGCTGGGAAAGTCCATGTTAGCGGCTAAATGGTGTTTCATTCACATGCTATTTTATCAGAAAATCAAACCCGGAAGACAAACAATAAACAAATGTAAACAGTTATGGCCGCTGCAGACTTGAATGCAGGAGAATTTGTCAGTATTTATCGTTTTTGTGCTTTAGTAAATGCCTTGAAAAGGTTTATCTTTATAAATACATTTTGCAGTTAGCAATAGAAGGAAACACTACTAAATTCACCTGAACAGGCTGAGTTCCTAAAATGAACTTTAGAAAGCAAATAGTGACAGCTTTCCACACCAGTCAGTTGGTTTCGCTTCACTTATTGTTATTTATCCATCGATTTTGCTTTCTGAACACATTTTATGGGAGAATTAGGCCATGCAGCTGTTGAATCATGCTTTGTTTTAGATTTACAATGACATATTTAAAAAGCTGCGTACAAGGTTCTGAGGATTTTTGGTCATGTTATCATTCAAATTGCTCATAATTTGTTGGTTAGTCTGGTTTCCAAACACTGAGCTCATTTGATTCTCAGCAAACAGCAACCACCAAAATTGAGTGGTAAAGTCAATGTGAATGTTCTCTTCTCATGACTATGGTTGTTCTTAATGGCTGCTGCTGTACATACTGGTTCAAGAGAAATCGTCAGCTGTATAGAATTCCATTAAAAATCCTAACCTCTTTTAAATTACAAGGTTTCTTTTGTTTAACAAAATATCGTGACACCAGGGAGCGCCAAGAAATTTGGCTACAGCCTGTGATTTTAAGTGTATGTTTTTACAGAGTAACATCTCATAACAAAAACTGAGCTCAAGAGATTCAGGTTAGACCAAAATAAGAAGAAGGTATGGTGTTGTTATTAAGTTATTTACCTATACAATCACCTTAAGGGAGAGAATAAAACAGATGGACAGGTGATGGTAGGGAGGTGTGATACCTACCTTCTCTTTCCTGTTAAGACTGAGTTCAGGTACTTCTTGACGGCCATCTGTTTGCGGAAGCGGCTGTAGTTGTCTGTAAAGATGGCGTCTGAGTGGCGCTTCACTGGCTCCTCCATCAGCTCGTCACTGGACAGAGGAGAGATAATGACATAAACAAAGAGAAGAATGAAGGCTTCACCACAGTTCAGAGGGAAGCAGGCTCTAATACAAAGTCAGGGCAGCTCAGGATCTTTCTTCTCTTTGTGTGTATGTGAATTCCTCCTGGCTGTATAACAAACGTGTAATGAAGCGGTAATGGCATAAATTAACCTTTAAAAATGTTTAGTCAATTACAAAATGCATCATCAAGCAGGTCGGGTCTTTTCATTGTAAATGTCAGTAGGTCCTCTGGTGTTAAACTGTAATCATTACCAAAAACAATCTGCTCTCTACATGTGAAACATGATGTATTTTCACTTTTTGCAAAAAGTCTCCCCTGACCTAAAAGTTAGAAAATGTGGTTTTGACAGGAAAAAGGGATGCACAATCAAGTGTTTTCCTTCATAATGAAACTGCACATTTACAAATACTTTGTGTTTTCTTTGTCTTTGTGTGAGTTAACTTCTGTATGAACACAAATAACTGTCAGAAAAGATATTTTCTAATCAACATTCAAATGGACAGTGTGTTATACTCTGAGGTGACATTTCTCCCACTATTTTAGGGTGACATGCTGGAACTTCAGACTTCTACACCCATTTACATTTTATGGCATAAATTACGCTGTAGCCATACATTTAGATGAACTCCATCTATTCTCTGATGGGTTTGGGTTCACCCTTTTTAAAGGAAGAGGTTGATGTTGGCTTCACTTTACCCCGTCTTTATCCACTTTCCCCCCCTTTTTTCTGTTTTCAAAAATAGAATAAATGTTTCATAAATGTGAAACCAGGTTTTTAAAAAAAATGTGATCTCTAATTTTCAATGAGGTCCAGGTTTGAGAGGTCTACACAGCACTTTATGAAGCCTGTAGACCTGGTATTGGCTTGACAGAGAAAAAACTGTGAAACTTCAGGGGTTTTTTTCTGTTTACCAAAAGTGAAAAGTTGTTTAAAATAGGCTTTAGACTCTTAAAATAGACTCAGTAAATATTATAAAATCCCATTTAACAATTTCAAGGCGTGACTATGAAAAATCAGCCAAAAAATAAATAACTAAAACCCTTAAAGTTTTCCTTTTACACGCTATTGAAAAAGCGAAATTCGGCTTCGTCGTCTGCTTGCCAGCTCTCCGGTTTCCCGCACTCTGCGGACGGGGAGGTCACCTACCTGACCCGCTTTCCGATCAGAGACTCCAGGTACCTCCGCGCTGATAGCTGTCCGAGGAGTTTGCTGTATCCGCTGGTGAACAGACCATCCGCGTGCCTCGTCGGTCTGCACAGCATCACAGCACAGTTACATTCAAATCTGATTGACATTTGATGCATTAAAACACCAAATGAGGTAACAACATATATCAAATAGTCGCGCACCAGCTCCAATTCTAAGGGTGCATTGGTTGTAATTATACTAATAATGGTCTAAAGCGGGAAGCGTGAAGGCTTTTGTTTTGTTGTAAACAAAAAACAAAACCCCAGTAACATTAGCCTTTATAGTGATGCAGCAGTGAAACGGCGATTGTTCAGTCAGCTTATTTGCCATCAAAATGATTTCTGATTTCACTCCTTAAAAGGTAGGCTACCAACGTGCGTAAAATCTCCATGGATCTCTTAAAGAGTTATATATCATTTGGTATTATGAAATGCAAAGAGCGTCACAGCACTTGTCAGCCATTTGAGAAGACTGTTTATGATGATGCCGTGTGAGATAGAAATACAGTAACTAATTTAAGTATCACCTTTGTTTACAGGCTCACTATTAATGTAAGTAGATTGTAGAAATATGAATGAGCCTGAGCAGGAGTCCGGAGACAAACCTGCACAGGGTAATCATACAGCGGTGGATTTTCCTTTCTTCTCAGCAGTTTCAGTTGGAGATAACACAGGTTTCTCTTACCTCATGGATGTGTATGGCAGACTCAGAGTCCGGGAGTACAACACACTGCACAGGGCTAGTAGGAAAAGCAGCTGGGGGCCGGTTCGTTGTAACATCGCTTTACACCTGAAGATGGAAACGGTAATGGGTTATTCTCCCTCTAACCTGAACACAATTAGCATACCAGGTCATTTCCCACCAGTCTACCTACCTATCTCTAAAAAAGATCACCCTCCACTCATTACCATATGAATTTGATTCATTGTCTGGCACCAGGAGCCGTTTGGACATTTAGCTTATCTTTAATAAACCACTCATGTAATGGTGAATTTTGTCAGAGGAGAACAAAAGAAAGCAGCGGAATCTAATGCGTAATTACGCACGGCTGGCGAGGACAAAACATCTTATTACACCCCGGGGATGCTTAAATTCTGTTGCCCCCAGAGAGACCACAATCCAAATTTAATGTGTTGAGCTTTTACTCACAGAAACGTCCTACTCCTCAAACGCGTTCACTTCCAAAATGCTTTCCATTTCCTCCAAAGTCACCAGAGTAAATTGTTAACAGTGGAAATGTAAAAATCCCCTTTGTGCATTTTTTTAGCCCACGCCTTTTAGAGATAATTCACCGTTTAAAATGTTAGTTTTTAGCTGATTCAGCTTTCGGACTCTCAAGTCACTACTTGTCAACTGAGAAGGGATAAAACAGAAGAGTGTTTTAGCCACGAGGGACTGCTATGATAATGATCTTTGACAAATCTCTCGGTTGATGGTGATTTTTACAGAGGAAAAAAAACCAATTCGGAATCCAATGAGTAATTACGCACAACGCGAACACCGGGGAACCCTAAACATGATTACTTATTACACCGCGGGAACGCTGCGATTCTGTTGCCACCATAGACCACAAACCTAATTTAATGTATGGAGCTGCTGCTGGCATTATAACGATCAATTTATTCAACATAAAACTCAATATTCGATCATTTGGAGAGACTTATCGAAAACCTGGAGCGCGCAAAAAGATCAAAAACACAAGTTCAAAATGAGCAAACACGGAGACCACCGAGAACACAACATCTCAAAAAAACTAAAATAATTTCTATGTAAATATAAAATCTTACATGTGCTCTAGAGAAAGTTGTCTGCTTTTTGCTCTTTCCGCTGCGCTCTCCAAAGTCCTGATCTCGAGCCGCTGCTGTATCTCCACGCTGTTGACCCGATGCTTCCCGACTCGCTTTCTCTTTCTGTCTTTCTCGCCTTTAGGTCTGCTCCCGTTTTATACATCTGGATGTTTCTCATGGAGCAGAAGAGAACATCAGATTCGATCAGGGGCCTGAGACGTCAGTAGGTCGCTGCTTCCGTCATTGGTCTTGCTCACGGTCGGAACCAAACAGGCCTGTGGTGAAATTAGTGGGGATTTTTTTCTTTTTCTTCTAACTAATCGTAGAAATAACTAACTTATATGCCAATGTTGATGCTGATGCATTTTCCCTTGGCACTTCTCCCTAATCAGCTGCTGCAGGAAGGCAGGAAGGGAGAAATTGAAAATTGGACAGGAAATCAAAATGGAAAAGATCTCAGAAGGGAAGGTGAACTCAATAATTTTCTGCATATCTGTTATATAAGACAGAAGAAGAACAGGAATGACAAGAAAAAGGAGTAGAAGCAGGTACAGGCTCAAGTCTCCACAAACCAAGTGAACTTTAAAAAACAGCTTTATTTTTTCACACAGCACCCAGTGGATTCCAGAAATACTGATGTCCACTTGCATGAAATAAAGATCCTTGCCATGGTTTCCCCTTACATGTTTTAGGGACCCTTGGGATACTATTTCCACGAGGCCAGTGATGGAGATAAAGAGAGACAGACAGGTTAGTGAATGGGTTTTGAAGCTTTGAGATGACTACGCTTAGTTGTGGTTTGGGCAAAATGAAAGTTTTCCATGATATTTTATGCTTTGTTGTATAGCAAGCTTTTTGTTTTCATCCTGAAATTATGGTCCAGCATCTGAAAGGGGCACTCATAGAGCCCATACTGTGCCCAGAACTGATAAAACAGGCTAAACCCAATAGGTAAAGGCCTCTACATAGCTACAATGACTGTGGATTTAAGGAAAGACTGTCATACAGTGCCTATTATGTCGATTTATACACTTATAAAGAGTACGGTCTAGACCTGCTCCATAGGAAAAGTGCAATGAGATAACTTCTGTTGTGAAATGGCGCTATATAAAAAAACAATTAAATAAATTGAACTTTCAGAATTCAAGATTGAATCAGAAGAAATCAATAAATCGTGAACTTGGAAGGTTCTCTCTGACTTTTTCCCTCAGAGTTACCTACAGTCATGATCTCTGAATGTCATTTTGTTCCTGTTTTTTAAGATCCTGGGATGTAAACTCTTTAATGTACAATGTCTGACAATTGCTCTCTGCTTTAAGGTTATCTTACACTGTCACGCTAAAAAAATATTTTTAAAATAAACTTTAAAACTTGTCAGACGTTTCTTTTGGGACATGCATTAATTCTGAGAATCCTCTACAGAAAGGCACTCTTCTTGAAATGAGTTCACTACCAAAATACTTTCCAGTTCCTCAAAGTCACCAGAGTAAATGTGCCTTTTTTCAACCCACACCTATTAGCGATTATTTACCCCTTTTTGAACCAAATCAGCTCTCCATCTTTCCAGTTGACACTTGACTGGAGATAAGTTGTCACTGAAACATTAGTAGGCATACTTATTAAGAGTATAAAATGTGCAGTAATCAGTCAGAAATATATTGCTGTTCATGTCACATTTTAAAAAATAAATATTAGTCAAATGACAAATAAAACAAATCATAAAGAATTGTTGATAAAACAGTCCAGCCTGTATAAATTTTTCCTAATTCGTTATATAGGGCAGAACAAAGGTCATCACCGGCTTATTGATCCCACTTTAAATGGCCCTGATTCTTGTCATAAAAATACATTTTTGTGCAATGTATAGGACAGAATGAGATATGTTTCCAAGAATAATTTTGAGCTATAAACATTTCCTTTTTTTATCTTATGCATTGTCCTGTCATGACACAAATACTTAATTCCACAACAATGTTATCAAAATCCTACTGCAGCCATTTATATCCATTTGTTTACATCCACAGAGGTAAGCTCTGAGCACCACACACGGTGCTGAAGACTGAATAAAAACACAAGGATCTTGCAGATTAGCACTTTAGACAAATACAATAAAATTTTAGAGGGCGTTTGCAAAATACTGACACTGTTTTCTATTTCAGGTTGTGCTTTTACAAAAGAACACCACCCAGGACTGAAGTGTTTCTGAATCAACCCACAGTGTCCCTGATGAGTCTGATTTGCTCTGCTGTAATGGAACAGTGAATTAGCCGTGACAATGGCTGGCGCCTCATCCATCCATCCATCCATCCATCAAAACATCCATCCATCTAAATGAGTGTGAACCATTTAGCCAATATCACTGGAGAGAAAAAGATGATTGGCTTAGACATGACTTACAGAGAGACTACAGAGCTTCTGTAGGTGACAGAGTAGAGAGATGGAAAAAACATTATTAAACCACAAGAAAAGAGGTGACAGTGGTGTTAAACAAAACAGATAAACAGACAAATAGATTAACAGTTATCAACTTTAAATTTCATTATATTAAAATAGCCATGAAACGTGTAAGCACACAGGCAATAGTTGTAATATCTATATCTATATATAAAATGTTATTCCCATTATAGTAATCATTAGGTTTCAACTGATTTCTTTTGTTGATATATTTAGACACAGATGGAGAATATTCCGTCCATATTTAATATCTCTTATGTCTTCTCTATGAGTGTAAATGGTATCCTAAGTTTTGTCCTCTTTCCAAGTCATCATTTTATGTGGTACCAGGTTTCAGCGGCACCTGGAAGTTGCTCGAAATCTTCTCTGACTCATTCTTTATTCCAAAAACTTTGAACATTTTGTCTGAAAGTCTTTAACTTATCACACTTAGTATTTGCTTCATATTATATGTTATGTACTGTAATTAATATTGTCATTCATATTATAATTCTACAACTGTGTTTTCTGTCAACTCTCTGTCTGTATGAATGAAATGTCTATTGCTTGTCTGTCCATTCTGGAAGAAGGATCCGTCCTCTGTAGCTGTTTCTCCCTTTTTTCCCCTTAAAGATCATTTTTGTGGAGTTTTTCCTTATCCAAACCAAGGATCTAACAATAGATGGTGTTGTATGTTGTACAGACTGCAAAAGCCTCTAAAGGAATATACTGTAGCTGACTTGACTATCGTGTGGGCACCAACGTGTCTGTACGCTGTGTTTATACCATCATGAGGCACAGCTCTCCACTGAAACCCCTAGCTCTACGACAAAAAGATACAGATTTTTGAGTGTTCAGTTGAGTTTAATTAAATTTGTGCTCACAGCAATTAAAATAATATTTGAAAAGTTCAAAAGTAATGTGAGATATATGATGGGATACATGAAAAAATAATTATTTTTATGAAAAATATGATTCATGTTTTCTTGCATTTGTGGTTGTGTAACTGATGATGATCACAAATTTTATTTACCACTAAATCGTGACAACAGTGTCTCTGGCCTTCCCGGGTCTTTGATATCTCCTCCCAGTCAGCAGATGACCCCCCTCTCCTCCTCCTCCCTCTTCTTAACCATGATGGCACCATCTGAACCTTAATGTGATCAGTCCAGAGAGAAAGTAGATTACGCAGAAGTCCATGGGAGAAGGAGCTGGTCTAATTGACAGCAGTGATTGGAGACAGATCCCTGCAGGAAGAGGAAGCTGATGGAGGAAACATCAGCGTTATTATGTTGATGGAATGTACGTAAGAAAACGTTCCTATAGATGAGTAACAGGCCGCCTCACCTCTGTACGCGGGACTACACAGTCAACAAGAATGTAATGTCTTCTTTTTTTCTTACTATTCCCTACCAGTGATACCTTTACTAGCAGTGGTGGAGGAAGTATTTAGATCCTTTACTTAAGTAAACGTATGAACACCACACTGTAAAAATACAAGTAAAAGTCCTGTAGTGAAATTGTTACTTAAGTAAAAGTATGTAAGTATAACCAGGAAAATGTACTTAATGTACTTAAAAGTAAAAGTACTCAATGCAGAAAATGTGACTGTTATACTATCATATATACTATTATATAATATCATTAGATTATTATTACTCATGCATTAATGTAAAAGTTGTTTGGTTTGTAAAAATTCTGAAAATACTACTGCTACCACTGCTAGTAGTAGATTTACTATTTCTACTATTATTACTACCTTTTTACTAACACCAATACCACTACTACTTCTAACATTACAAACTACAACTATTACCCTACTACTAAAACAACTACTACGTTAACTACTACAACAACTATGCTGCTAGTTTTACCAGCCAGCGATGCTGCCTCTGCTATAACTAGCAATACTCTTACTAATGTTACTACCATCGTTAATACTGCTACTGCTACTAATACTACCAGTAATACAAGTTTTACTACTACTGGTACCAATACTTTTTACTAGTACTACTTATAGTTCTACTTGTACTTCATGTAATCATTTTTCTACAAAGCCCTACACTGATTCTACTACTACCACTTCTATTATTACCACAATAATTTTATCTAACATTAATAACAATAACTTAATATTAATATTACAAATACCACCACAACCCTGATCACTACTACAGCTATTACTACTACTGTTGTACCTACTACTATTACTGATGTATCTTAAGGACACTGAAGACTTTACAGATGACTACAGACAAGTCATTTGTATTAAAAAATTACTATGTGGTGAAGATCACCAGTGGAATCTACTTTTAGGTCCAAACGGTGGATGTCTTCATAATGAAACACTTTGCATCACGACTCTCTCACCAGCCAGTGTGTGGAGGGGAATCCCCTGGCTTGCTGAGTGCACCACATTATCCAATTAGCAAACCACAGAGAGACGACTCTGATGGCAGATTACTGCTGGCAGCCTGACGGGACTCACTGGGGTCTCTGTGTGTGTGTGTGTGTGTGTGTGTGTGGCAGGTGGAGATATGGAATAAAGATACTGAGATAAGATAGAGATAGATGATGATAGAAAGAGTGTGAAAGAGAGACTGTATCAATTACAGAAAACCAAGGCAGAGACCAGACTGGTCTGGAGAGTGACTGAAAGAAAGACAGAGAGAGAGGAGAGAAAAACAGGATCTGAGGGATCAAAATGAAATTAGAAAGAAAATGCAAGCGTATTATTTAAATTAAAGTTAATCTTGCAAATTTTTCAGGTCAAGCTAGCAAAAGGCTACAGTCACCAAACAGTAATACAGGCACAGAGCGAATTAATCAAATGTGTCATCCATTTGTTTTGTAGCACGACTGTTGAACTACAAAATATGAAAACTGGCCATCAGACAGTACCAAAGTTTAACATTCGCAATTAAAATAAAATTACATTTTGGAAGAATTTTATTTAATTTTTTGTTCCTACCACAGTTAGAAACAATCATAGAGACATTTGTCTTTGCAGGCAGTTTAAAGTTATGTTGAATAGTAAAATTATTGCTTAGCTCAACTGCACTCCAACATAGGGAAGTACACGTTCTCAAAGGTTTAACATTTTGCTCTTGTTGGCCTTGTTGGCCAGCCGCTATACAAAGTAACTGAGCTGAGACAGGCTAAGATCTCTGTTTCACATGCCTTCAGAATGCATATGGAGCCATAAACATAGTATTATAGTGAAAGCCATGGCTGAAAACCAGACTACTGCTAAAGTTGCATGATCCACCTGTCCACGACTGACGTGAAATGTGCGAATACTTTGTACTGTATGTGCATATTTGATATATAGTATGATGGCTGATACATGTAATGTGAACAGTGTAAACCACTAGCACTTCTTGAAAAGTTAACTCAAAATCTTATGGGTTTGTCTGCGAGTGAGATACTGCAAAAAGTTAAGTTAAGAGACAAATATCGAATATGCATCACTATGTGTTAGAGTATGAGTAACCTCTCTTCCAACCGGTGGAAGGAAGTGACCATCATACTAACAGTGTTTGTGCAGAGATGACAGTATCATGACATCCCTCCACAGACAAATGGCAGGCCTTTACACTCATCTGAAATGTCGTCATAGGTGCCAGTGTCAAACAGGTTTCCGTCTCCCATGTGGGAAGAAGACTCTTCTCCTCCTGGCTCAATGTGGATCCACCTGGGTTAGGTGATGGATTGCCATCCACAACCAGAGGAGATTAGTCTGATAAATTATAGCTAAACTCCCCTGATGGCTAAACCTGGTTTACCGCAGCAAGAGACCGGCTGCATTCAGAGCTTAAAATGGAGACAAAAGGTCAACACAGCCCGATGAAATGTGGGAAATGAGCAGCATTAAGGCTGTAATGCAAAATGTTTACGACACAAATCGTGTGTACATTACTTTCTCCTTGATGAACTGGATTTTTGCATTTACTAGTCATATATGCCATTTTCACCATTTTAGCTACCAAACAAATTTGGCCAAGTAACAACTGTGGTTAGGTTTTAGGCTTTGGTAGTTTTAGAAAAAAGTTAAGAAAAACACTAAAACAATTATGTCAAAGTCAAAAGAATATTTCACCATTTTGGGAAATATGCTTATTTGCTTTCTTTTCAAGCATGAGCTGAGAAGATTGATATCAATCTCATGTTAAAGGTCCAGTATGTAACAGGAGGAGCTAGTATGTTTTCATTAGTGTATAATCGCGTGAAAATAAGAATTGTTGTGTTTGCATTACCTTAGAATAAGCCGTATTTATCTACAGTGGGAGCTGGTCCCCTTTCACCGAGGTCGCCATGTTGTACCACCATGTTTCTACAGTAGTTCAGAAAGGACAAACCAAACACTGGCTCTAGATTGGTCTGTTTGCATTTTTCGCCGGTTTCGCGGCCACCGTAGTTTCTCCTACATGCTTGGAATGGGAGGATGATCTGAGCTGAGCTGATCTGTATTCAAATGGTTGCAAACTGCAATTTCAATGCAGGATGTCCAGCATGGAACTGGAGTCAGGCTGTGGTTAGCCTAGCTTAGCATAGACTGGAAGCAGTGGGAAATAGCTAGCCTGGTTTTGTTTAACCTCTCTGAAGCTCAGTGACTAACATCTCATGCTGCTATCACGCAATATCAGCAGAATGTATACAATCCTCACAATAACTAATCCTTACATGCAATCCTGCCGGTGCTTTGGGGCAGGCCTGTGAGATTTCCACTGGTCAAGAGCATTCTGTTCATGGTTTCAGCATTTAGCTATATTTCGTTTCACACAAACACATCAACACACACAAAAAACTCATCTTTTTTTACTACTTTCAGTTTCTCACACACACACACACACTCACACACACACACACACACAGGCACATTCATCAGAGTCCAGGTCCCTGGAGGTTCCTCTAATGGAGGCCTTGTTTTTGGTGTGCGGCCTCCTGTACAGATCAATTAGACCACCAGAGCTCTTCATTGCATCCTAAATTAACTAAATACATAAATACATTTGGCCTGGATTTAGCCCCATGGCAGACATTACGTACAGCAATGCCATCCTGAGACTTTAATTAGCCCACCACATGCTCACACACACTACCCACGATGCACTCGGGTCTGGCTCTCATTAGGACCAATCAGATTACGCTGCTCTCCCTGTTCGGGAAAACGATGTAATCTGACACTATCTATCTATCTATCTATCTATCTATCTATCTATCTATCTATCTATCTATCTATGACTGATTTAAAAAACAAAAAATTAATTTTTTACTTTATCCAGTAAATTCTTTTGAGCATCATTCCCCATGAGCATTTGCAAGGTGTCACCCGAAAGCTCTTTCTAGGGATGGAAAATATAATGTCGTCTAACCAGAGTAAAATCTTCATTCATACACACACCTTTTTCACTGCATACACAACATTTTAACTTGTCAAACACGTGCAAATAATAATGTAATAATGGCTGCATTCTTATCTTAGCTTATATACTTATATCCACTTTGTACTTAATTTATCTTACCTGTATTATAGTGTATTATATTTTGGTTTGCTTAGTACTTCTATTCCTGTGTGCATTGACGTGATAGTGAGCAGCTATAACGAAAGAGTTTCCCCTTCGGTATCAATAAAGTATTTCTGATTCTGATTCCATTTAGGTGCCCTGCTACTGTGTATGCTGGGTCACCAGCACACCTGAATGTAACAGAGCCATCATTAATGCCATCAGCTGCAGCTGTGCCTTTCTGCTATGACATGTCAAAATGTCTCGAGAGAGGTCTTTTCACGGTCACAAACTATGGACTGCATGTAATGTTACAATGTTACAAAAATCACTGAAGAAAGTTTTTCTTTCTTTTTTCTCTACAATACAGTAGTTCTGTATTGTGTAAGGACAATAAATCTGAACCTTGAACTTTCAAAGTACACAGGATTGGATAGAATATTAGAAGCAGCTTTCAATACAATGCACTTCAATATAACACAACCACTAAATACAGGCTTAAAAAAGTTAAACCAACACCTCTCTGATGCAGCAAAGTTAAGAGCTTCACAAAGGTAGGATGTGTTGTAGGGCTTCAGTACTGAATTGCAGTAGATTGTACAGGTGTCTCTGATGCATTTATAAACTGCATTTTTCACTTAGTGCCTGAGCAAGATCTGTGATGGACTGAAACATTGCAAACAATTAAAGTCACCATGGGAGCATGATCTCTGCAGATTCTTCTTTCTCTGTTCACTTGGGGAATGTAAGCCATTTCTCTCTATGTATGAATGCTACCACCAGAGTGCGACTCTATCATCGTCCCTCCCTAGTCGGCTGCAGTGCATCACCACAGACAGTTGTTGCTCATGGATGCTTTAGCAGCACCACAGTAATGAAATCAGAGCGCCTGTTATGGCAGGATGACCTCACCTCAAACAGCCAACCTGCCGCAGCTAAATGAGTATAATGAGGTGTCTGTCATGGTTGTAAGTTGTTGAGTTACAGTATTGCAAAGTTTATTTCCTTGTTTTGATGGAAAGGTAGCGTGAAAGAGAGCCAATTTTACACAATATCATATCCAATGATTACCAGAACATGTACTTTTCTAATGTATTTGCTGTTTTCTGATATTCAGACAGTCTGATAGTATCAGCAGATTACATTTCATACTGTGCTGTATTTGCAGTAACATTTCTGACTTTCATAACTTTATTTTGTGTTTTTTTTCCCCCTAAACAACAGAAGTTCTTGAGACTTGAACCCAAAATCTCCAGCACCAGAGGCTGATGCCTTATCAATTAGGCCACTAGGTCAGGTAGTAATGAAAAATGCAGAATCCTCTGTGCACTAGATGTATCTAGGGAAGACTATTCAGTTTTTTTGTAATTCCAAGAAATGTATTTAGTGATCTTGACATAACAAGCTTATTTTCCGAAGATAACAAGTAAACACTTGTTATCTTGTTTTTTATGATCTTATCACAACAAATAATTACTTAGTGATCTGGACATATAGTAACAAGCGATCGAAGGACAGGAAAATAATTACACTAATGTCTTAAACTGATAGAAATCCCATGTTTTAAATTTTTAATTTCAAAAATGTTTTTGTCTGAAATCAAGATGTTGCACTCCTGCCAGAAATTGATGTCACCTTCAATCACCAAAATAATTTTTAAATACAGAGACTCAAAACAGAGGGTAGAGAAAAGAGAACAAGTGAGAGTCAGAGAGGGAATAATGAATGCAATATTGGGGAAAAATAATAACAATAATCAATCAATTTGAGTCAATTGTGAAGACACACTTTCACTTTTTGAGTTTTCTGTCTTTTCTCTTTAACATTTCCTTTCAGATTTAATAGATAAAGCATTCTCTCTCGTTATTTATCTCGTTCTCTCTCTGACACACACACACCACCCAGGGAGCTCCACTGATATTGTCTGGGAGAGTTAACTCACTCAGATCATACCGTGTTGTTGTGCAACATCCATCACATTCATCTGCACCCGTATGGCCCAGACTCCTCATTTTCCACTCAGGCATAATTTTTCATGACCACCTTTTGCTGAATTTGATTTCTTAGATGCAGAAGGAGTTTCATGATACAGCACAGTATGCAGTCTGTCAACAATATGAAACTTTATACTACACCAGACATTCCTGTTGTACAGTAGATGACCTGATTATATTTTGGATAAACTTGTTGCATAGGATAAATACACATATTAAGTAATTAGAGGAAGTTCATGTAGATATATTTTCTAATTAATTACTGTACTTGTTAATTATGGTAATGACCTAAATAGCACACTGTATTTTAGCAGAGCTAGCATTCTGCAAATAACTATTCACATAAAAGATTTTAAACAAATAAAAAAGTAAATGTAGGAGTAAAAATAAATGTAGAAGTAAAATAAAATAAAAAACATCATCTAATATAAAAATTGAATGTAAAATAGTTAAATAATTGTTGTCTGAGTCTGAATCTTGGTGTGACTTTAAACAGACGCAGGTAATTACTCACTACTTCCCCATATAAATATCAGCATATTTATTCTTAATTGGGGTGACAGTGATTCTCTCTGCAACATTTATTAATATCCTTCACATTTAACCATGTTATCAAGTCTGAAAGTCAAGTAAACTTCACTGTTTGAAATGTGTATTGTCTTTGTATTCATTCAGATCTCTTTTCAGGGGTCACATCATTTGATAGTTCATATTCCTTTCATTTATTAAAATGAACCTTAATTCAGCATACTGTTTTACAAGCAGTTACTTAAGTTAGTGAGAAAAAGTAGTTCACACAAAATACAATGACTGGAAAAAATATATCTGACCAGCTTGTTAACAGCATGACTGGTGTGTTAACTCCATAGATACATAGTGTTCCTCGGGCTATTGAAGATACCTTCAACTAATAGACAAGCTACTGATGCTGATCCTGACCTGTCACTTTTGTCCTCTCTGGAAGATGACAAAATGACATGTGAATCTCAGTGGTGGATTGCAAAAGTGAAATATTTCTACGAAGTCTTTTCAGCTCATAAATAAACAACATAACAAGTATAATAACCTGAAAAGGAAGCAAGAGCACTACTAGACTCCTGCTTTCTATTCAAGATATCATACTTGTTTTGTTGTATTTATATATTTATCAATACAATATGTTATATATATTTTAAAAAAAACAAAAAAACTTTGTCCTTCACCCTCTGCGGGTGGTCTCATCCTTCGAGCTCCGGTCCTCTACCAGAGGCCTGGGAGCTTGAGGGTTCTGCGCAGTATCTTTGCTGTTCCTAGTACTGCACTCTTCTGGACCGAGATGTCTGGTGTTCTTCCAGGGATCTGCTGTAGCCACTCCTCCAGTTTGGGGGTCACTGCCCCGAGTGCTCCGATGACCACGGGCACCACTGTTGCCTTCACCTTCCAGGCCTTCTCCAGCTCTTCTCTGAGCCCTTGGTATTTCTCTAGTTTCTCATGTTCCTTTTTCCTGATGTTGCCATCACTTGGTATTGCCACGTCAACCACAACGGCTTTCCTCTGCTGCTTGTCCACCACCACGATGTCTGGTTGGTTCGCCATTACCATTCTGTCAGTCTGAATCTGTAAGTCCCACAGGATCTTGGCTCGGTCATTCTCTACCACCTTTGGAGGTGTTTCCCACTTTGACCTCGGGGTTTCCAGTCCATACTCAGTGCAGATGTTCCTGTACACTATGCCAGTCACTTGGTTATGGCGCTCCATGTATGCTTTTCCTGCCAGCATCTTACACACTGCAGTTATGTGCTGGATTGTCGCAGGGGCCTCTTTGCACAGCCTACACCTTGGGTCTTGTCTGGTGTGGTAGATCTGGGCCTCTATCGCTCTGGTGCTCACGGCCTGCTCCTGTGCAGCCATGATGAGTGCCTCTGTGCTGTCCTTCAATCCAGCCCGCTCCAGCCATTGGTAGGATTTCTTGATATCAGCCACTTAAGTTATGTTCCGGTGGTACGTCACATGTAGGGGTTTGTCCTCCCATGATGGTCCCTCCTCCAGCATGTCTTCCTCTATTCCCCATTGCCTGAGACATTCCCTGAGCACGTCATCTGTTGGGGCCTTATCTTTGATGTACTTGTGGATCTTGGATGTTTCATCCTGGATAGTGGCTCTCACACTCACTAGTCCACGGCCACCTTCCTTACGGCTAGCGTACAGTCTCAGGGTGCTGGATTTGGGATGGAACCCTCCATGCATGGTGAGGAGCTTTCATGTCTTTACGTCTGTGGTCTGTATCTCTTCCTTTGGCCATCTTATTATTCCCGCAGGGTATCTGATCACTGGCAGGGCGTAGCTGTTTATTGCCTGGGCCTTGTTCTTGCCATTGAGCTGACTTCTTAGGACTTGCCTTACTCGTTGGAGATATTTGGCCATTGCTGTCTTCCTTGTTGCCTCTTCGAGGTTGCCATTTGCCTGTGGTATTCCAAGGTACTTGTAACCATCCTCAATGTCTGGGAGTGAGACCCCTTCTGTGTGGACTACCTTCCCTCTCTTTATCACCATTCGACTGCACTTCTCAAGCCCGAATGACATCCCAATGTCAGAGCTGTAGATCCTGGTGGTGTGGATCAGTGAGTCGATGTCCCGCTCGCTCTTAGCGTATAGCTTGATGTCATCCATGTAGAGGAGGTGACTGATGGTGGCCCCGTTCCTGAGTCGGTATCCATAGCCAGTCTTGTTGATTATTTGGCTGAGGGGGTTCAGACCTATGCAGAACAGCAGTGGGGACAGAGCATCTCCTTGGTATATGCCACATTTGATGGATACTTGTGCAAGTGGCTTGCCATTGGCTTCAAGGGTGGTTTTCCACAGCCTCATCGAGTTTGCAATGAAGTCTCTTAGAGTCCTGTTGATGTTGTACATCTCCAAGCATTCAGTGATCCATGTGTGCAGCATTGAATCATATGCTTTCTTGTAATCAATCCAGGCAGTGCACAGGTTGGTGTGTCGGGCTCTGCAGTCTTGTGTGACTGTTCTGTCAACCAGGAGTTGGTGTTTGGCTCCTCTGGATCCTTTGCCAATGCCCTTCTGTGCTTTGCTCATGTATTGATCCATGTGTCCACTTATCTTAGCCGCGATGATGCCTGACATGAGCTTCCATGTTGTGGAGAGACAGGTTATTGGCCGATAGTTGGATGGGACTGTACCCTTTGCGGGATCCTTCAGGATCAGGATTGTGCGCCCTTCGGTAAGCCATTCAGGGTGCGTCCCATCTCTTAGCAGCTGGTTCATTTGTGCTGCTAGGCGTTCATGGAGTGCAGTGAGCTTCTTTAGCCAGTAGGTGTGGATCCTGTCAGGGCCCGGTGCTGTCCAGTTCTTCATACCTGAGACTCTTTCTTGGATGTCTGCCGCTGTGATGGTGACTGGATTCTGTTCAGGGAGGTTGCTGTAGTCCTTTCTCAGAGCCACCAGCCACTGTGCATTGCTGTTGTGTGGTGCCTCCCTCTCCTATATACTTTTCCAGTACTGTTCCGTTTCCAGCCTTGGTGGGTCTGCTCTGCTGTTATTACCCTGCCATTGAGCGTACACTTTCGCAGGTTGAGTTGCAAACAGCCGGTTTATTCTTCTGGCTTCATTATCTCTCGTGTATCTCTTTAGGCGGCTGGCCAAGGCTTGGAGCCTTTGTTTAGCAGTTTCGAGTGCTTCAGGTATGGGCATCTGGTTGTACTTCTTGGGTACTTGCTTTCTCATTGCACCTCTCTCAGCCTCTGTCAGTTGGCTCACTTCTCACCGGGCCTCCTTGATTTTTGCCTCCAACCTTCGTTTCCATGGTGGGTACTGTTTCTCATGGCTCCCATGGTTGCTCTTGTAGCCAAGCATCTCTAGGATCACTGCTGCTGAGGCGTATATCAGCTCATTGGTTTCAGTGATGGTTGTGGAAGGGATCGCTCTCAATGCTGCATTCACATATTCTAGGAGACTTTCTGATGGTACTTCACTTAGCCGTTGTAATTGGCGTCGGGGTTGCCTTGTATTCATCCTCGCCATGATCTTATCTTTCAGGTCAGTCGCTGCCTCGTTCAGCGTGATTTCACTTGGGGCTTCGTACCCAATCTCTGGTTGGGGAGCTGCTGCTTGCTCCCCTCTGACCTGTTGTCCTGGCTCCCCCTTGCCGTAGCATATATATATATTTTTTTTTCTATGTGCTGTGGCCTCAATGTAATAACATAGGCTACAAATGTGACTATGAGGTGTCCTTGTGTATTCTACTGCACATCATCAGAAGCAGATTATTTTAAATAACATTATTTCGTAAAAGTGTCCCAAATGGCCACAACTTTCCTGATGTACCTATTGTAATCCAATCCTTTTCTCACTACCTGGCAGAAGAGGATGATGGAGTAAAGGGGGAGTGGAGCTTCTGGATGAAGCTGCCCTGATGAAGGCACCCTATCAGCTCTGTCCTCCCTTCCTCCTCACTGCTGATTGGCTGACTCGTGTAGGAAGAGGATGTCGGGACAGCAAAGATGTCCGCGCTCATTTGAAAACCTGCTGTAGCCAAATCCTTAGTTTGGCACTTAATACGAGATGTTTTAATGTTAGCATTGGTGACGACGGTGTGCTCAAGCAAGGATCATACTAAGGAAAGAAAAGGACTCCGCGACAAGAGCCAGACTATTCCTTATTATCAGGTTAGCGGCTAAGTGTCTCCCTGCTAACTTAATGCTAGCTGAAGCTAACATTAGCTAGTGTGCTAATCGAGCCAGTGAAAGCAATGGTACTCTACGGGTGTTTAGCGTTAGCGTGCTAATGCTGATAAGCACTTTATAGCTAGCTAACCTATCAATCAGAGCTAACTGTCAACATGTTTATGTTATGTTGTTTATGTTGTCATTTAACTTACAGCATCATATTGACTGTCAAGTACTGAGTTTTGTTTTGGGGTAATTTTGAGTCAAAAACGTCCAGCTAGCTGCTAGCATATAGCGTCTGTCAGAGTAAACAACAGCATGTAACAGTAGAAATAATATTGTAAATTATCATGTGGTGAATTGCATGTCATATTGTAACGTTACCGTGGCTTTTTACAATATCATGAAATGTTGTGAGAACCCTGTTTGAGACTGTTTTATCATAACTAACTTAGTTATATGGAAATATCTATGTGATGTATGGAAATATCACAAACTAACGTTATTCAAACAGCAATAATAGCTATATGTCGAATCTGCTCATTATGATCAAGTCGGCATGATGGTAATGTTTAGTCCTAGCATTACATTAAAGTAAAATGCATTTATTTTGTTTTGAATGGGACCACCTTAACCACCTCAAGTACAGCTTGAAAATCAAGTACCATATTTTGACACCTGATGTTTTAACAGTTTCACAACTTTTAGCTTTTTATTTTCTGAATTCATAGCTATTTTTGTTATGGTTTCAGTTTTACTGTCTTGTGTGTCTTTCTGTTGGCACAAAGTACTTTGCTAACTCCAATGAAAACCCTGCTGTCACTATGCCTCGTCCATCTACTCATGTTTTTGACTGTGGGTGGTAGGTTTTTCCACTCCACAAATGAAGATTTTGCATCACGAGCATGACAATAAGAATCAGAATCAGAAATACTTTATTGATCCCCAAGGGGAAACTCTTTCGTTACAGCTGCTCACTATCACGTCAATGCACACAGGAATAGAATTACTAAGCAAATCAAAATACAATACACTATAATACAGGTAAGATAAATTAAGTACAAAGTAGATATAGGTATAAAAGCAAAAATAAGTGTAAGTACCAAAGTGGATTTAGAGGTTGATAAGTATGTATGGTATAACACAATGTAATAATATAAGTAATAAGTAATATTGCAATAATGAGTACTGTCAAACTAAGTGTAGCTTTTTGAGATTATTATGAGACGGTGGATATTGCACAGCAGTAATAGAAGTATTAATAAATATTAATAAACAGGGAATTTTAAACTGAAAACAGAGTATATTGCACAGGAGTATTAAACAGAAAATATTGCACAATTATTTCAAATATTGCAGTGATGTTATTGATCCAATGTCCAGTTTAGTGACTTCAAAAAGTCAGTACAATATTGTCAAAGCATGCTGCACCAGCTTAATAATGTAAGTTTAATAATTTAACTATTATTTTGGTGAAAAACTTGGTTCTTATGTGTTCATACAGGCTGCAGAATCGGGTGTCTGTCCCTTTTTGTAGTCTATATTCCCATGTAGTAAAATTACTTCATTTATGGATTTGAATATTTTTGCGACATTTGGTATAGGTATGGCCCTAGATGTCTTTTATGGCATAGAAAGCCGTCCCTCTTTTGTCGCAGCTCTCCTGTTGCGTTCTAAATGATCTCATCTACATGCACAACAGTAGAAGTGTCTGGTAGAATATGTTAAGCCCATCTGATTATGCTGTGGCCAGTAAATGAAAAAAGTTCTTGCTTATTTGTAAAAATGTTTCTGTCTTTTTCATCTCCTATTCTTCCCAGAAATAATGCTGATATCTGGAACTCATGTCGGAAGTCGTGTATGAAGAGACAGCCACGATGATTGCCGCAGGGGAATTGCAGTCGTTTGTCCCGTTTGGCCGTGAGCACTGCAGGAACCATCCAAATGCCTTCAACCTGCAGCTCAGAGAGCTCCAGCCCGCCTCCGAGCTCTGGTCGTCAGACGGCGCCGCCGGCTTGGTGGGGTCCCTGCAGGAAGTCAGTCTGCAGGAGAGAGAGAGGGTGAGATTGCATGGCATTTCATCGCTTTTACATAATGTTAATCATATTCCAACTGTACAAGCATTTCTGTATCTAAAATACTAAAGAAGATAAAAGTAACAGTAGTGCACAGGGAGAAAAATAGGAAGTACAACAAAAAAGTAAGGAAATTGAATTTAGATCTTGTTTTTTACCAGGTGTTACCAATTTACCAATGTTGCATCACTTCTTTACTCATGAAAGTAATACTTATACATAATGTGTAACTCAGTACAGTTTGTATTTTTGATTCAGTTCTAGTTGTGTTGACCTGATGGATATGTTTTGATTGGCAGGAATACTGGCAGCTTAGGAAGGGCTGCACGGGAGTCAGGGAGGAGGATGTGGAGTTTGAAGAGGAGCTCTACACAGCAGGAACTGTGGTCGTCTGGAGCCACGGCAGTCGGACCCAAGGCTCCAACGTATACAAGGCCTTCACCGTTGACAGCCCAGTGCAGCAGGTTGGTTACTGAAAGCTGTTTTTAGACTGTAAGCTACTGTGATGCCTATCCTCTGCCTATATATATGTATGTATATATGTATAATATATATATTTAAAACACTCTTTTCTAGGCACAGTGGAAATGCATGATGATTGTCAGGATTTATAATTTTTGTCTTTCGAGCAAAACATTTCTGGGAGTTGACACTTTCTTTTATTCTGTCTGCAGGCCTTATGGTGTAACTTTGCTGTTCCTCAGAACAAGAAAGATGGTACTGTATAAGTAAAAACATTTTGTTGTTGAGAGGCAACACTTGTTTCAAGTTATCTATTAATTTACATTGCAGTTCTATTGAAGTTCATAAAGAAGATACATTATCTTTAATGTTGTTTTGCAGAGGAGGAAGTGGAGCAGACAGTGTGTATCGTACAGAGTAGCTGTGTCAACGTTCACACTGTGACTGGGAAGGATTTCATCTCACCACTGCCCTTCCAGGTGAGAGACTCTGGTGGGGCATTTTTTTATCCCCCAGGAAGAGGGGAGTCAGGACTTGTAGAGTAATTCAAAAGCATCTGCTAAATTTCAGCTAGCCAGATTCACCAACCTTTGATCTTTTTCCTCTTGTCACTTTGATTTCCTTTGTTGTAATTTGCCACCGACCACCCAGAGTCATATTGTACTTTGCTAATTTTGCAGGTGCAACACTTGACTGACTGACACATGACTTTTATATTCCACTGAGTAGAAAGTCCCTAGCTGTTTCCTTTCTACATAAATACCGGATGCTTCTTGTGTTAATGTGTGTGTGTTTATGTGTGTGCATCTTTGTGAGCTCGCAAGCGAGTGTGAGTCAGATTAGTGATATTCTCTAGGGCTGAACCATTGTCTGGCTAACCAATAATAATGGTAATCTTGGATTGCTGACAATGAGAATGAACCCCATCAATATCAGATGCTTGTGTGTGTGTGTGTGTGTGTGTGTGTGTGTGTGTGTGTGTGTGTGAGAGAGAGAGAGAGAGACATCCCTGCTTGTGTCTGCGCACATACTGAACTAGAATGAGTGTGTGTGTTTGTCCGCATGCAAATATCTTTTTGATAGTGAAAATGTGTTTGTGTATGTGTGAGCGTGCACATGTATATTTGAGGGTTATATCTGTGTGTGTGTGTATTGGTTTCATTAGTCTGTTGCATAGCAACAAGATGTAATTTGAGTCAGGGATGTGTTTTTAACAGTAAGTTGCAGAAACAGTGTTTGTGGGCTGCTCAGAGGAAATCATGTTTTGCTCCTGTGTTTCTTGCTTGAGGCCTGTGAAGGTTGTGATGGAGGGATATTCACACTCATTAAATGATTGAAATGATTATAAAGGCAAACAGGTTGGTGTTTTGAGCAGAGCAAGAAAATCCTTGTGAAAGCCTGTATAACTGTCAAGGTTCATAGACAAAACAATAGTTTTTTGCTAGTCACCATGATTATTATCATTATTATTATTATTGTTATTATTATTATGGAATTTTTCACTGAATAAATTAGCCTAGCGGCTAGTGGCCTTTTCCTCTACTCGTATATACTTTTTCTTACTCACCGTTGGTTTAAGTCACTACATCTCACGACAGAGCACCATTGTTGAATTTCAGCATTACATAACTAAACGAGTTGTCTTCAACTCGAGTAATGTTCACTTTACTTGTCTCTCCTCTGCTCCACTCCGTGCAACCCATAGTGTCGTTTTCGGCCACAGCAGGCAGCTTTTTACAGCGTAAAAGCTCTAAAAACCCACTGTACTCTACCTGCCCAGCACCAAACAGCAGACAGACACAGTGACAGCGACCTGCTGGGAAGTAGGGCATTTAGCAGCTCAAGAGCCACATATTTCCCTCAGAAGTTGGTAGAGACCAAAAACAAAGCTAAAAGAGAGTAAATATTGGACTTATATTTGCCAGGTGCCAGAAACATGACTCCAAATGAATGACAATGTTACTCTGTAACTGCTAGATGTGTAATTATGCAACTGTGTGCTAACAAGTACAACTTAAAAGATGATATGTCAATGTTATGTTCACAATGTGTTTCTACTGCCCCCAAGTGGCCCAAAAAAGTTATTGCAGGTTTAAAGAGTTGCCTTTAGGGCATCTAGCAGTTTGCTGGTCAAGTTGAAGAAATGGCATTGGTTTTTGTACTTAATCGAGTAAAATCAAAGCATTAAAGGTGAACATTTTCATTGTTGTCATTATTCCACAACAACATAACAATATGTTAAAAATGTCTTTCCTGTCTATCCCCTCTTGTCTCCTCCAGGTCTCAAATGTCTGGGCGACCAAGTTTGGACTTCTGTTAGAACGAAAAAACACAGCAACGGACGCACAACTCGCCCCCCTCGGGTACACACTAACACTGCACACGCATGTGGATACACAAGCTCACGGCAAAGAGCAACAGCATGGCACACAGATCCAAACACCCATGTGAAGTAATGCAGTTACACACATCAAAGCTCAAAACCTTAACAAATGTGTCTACATTAAAGACAGCCTCCTAGTCATACTCATGTACACGCACACACACACTCTCACACACACACTCACACAAACCATTGTCATTTGGCAGGTAACTGAGATACTGAGCTCTTTTTCTCTACAGGGAACCTCTGCCCACAGTGTTCAGCATGCTGCATCCTCTAGACGAGATCGCACCAATAGTGTGTAAACCTACAGGTACGACAAACACACACACATTTTCCCTCTCTCTCTCTTGTCTCTCTGAATGAGTAATCGCTGTATATGTGTGTGTTTTTCCAGGTCTGTTTGAAGGCTCCCGTGTACAGTATGCATCTGATGCCACCATGAAGATAGTGTTCAGCTGCTGTCAGCCCTCTGTAGTTGTCTCCTATGACACTGTACAGGGAATACACTCCGTCTGGACCCTGCGCAAGGTCACACATGATGTGAGTGATCACGCAGACACACACACAAACAAACAAACAAACACACACACACACAGAATCTACCTGTCCCTAACCTCCAGCTGCTTACCTCCATCAGGAGCGTTCTACAGTCCTGCGATGTACAGCAGATCCAGTTGGCACACCGTTGGGTCTGATGGCATCAGGCTTCCTGACCTCTCACCTCCGTAATATCTCCCGCCTGGACTCCCCTGGTGGCAGTGGGGCAACCGGACTTGGTCCCGGAACTGGAACAAGGTAATGAAGGTGAAGTGTTGTATGCACGTAGAGCTGCAACAATTTGTTGATTTAATCAATTAGTTGATAGACAGAAAATTAGTCAGCAACTATTTTGATAATCAATTAATTGATTTAGTCATTTTTAAAGCAAAAATCTAACGTTCTCTGGTTCCAGCTTCTGAAATATGCTGCTTTTTTTTGTCATATATGATAGTGAACTTATTGTCTTTGAGTTTTTTGACTATTGGTTCCACTGGCTATGGAAAATTATAATGGGCATTTTTCACTATTTTCTAATATATTATAGACACAATGATTAGTCTATTAATTGATAATGATAAATGAAATAATAATAATCGTTACTTGCAGCCCTATATGCATATATCAGTTTATATGTCATAAAACATCAATAGCAGTTCAATAAAATGTATACATGGAGACTAAACAAACAAACACAAAATTAAGGATGACACCGTCAGTCCTCCATTTGTGAAATAACTAAAACAAAAGACAAACTGTAAACTGAGATTGTGAGTTGTGACTGTGAGACTGACAAAACCAGACAGAAAAGAGAGAAGAATAAGCATAAATTATTTTGATTTTTAATGTTAAATGTTTCCACTGGTGACATCTCATTAGTTGATCCTTGAAAGCATCTCTGGTCCCTTGCTGTTTTCTGACCCCTCCTTGGTTTTCTTCTCCTAGTTGTGCTGTTGGTACTAGCTCTCCTCTCCACTACAGCGCTCTGCACAGCCACCAGAGCAGGATCATGACTTCTTCACCTGGATTACACTCTCGTGTTCATTCCCCTAGTATATCCAACATGGCTGCCCTCAGGTGAGTAGAGGCACTTGATGTTTGTTTTTTTAAAAAGAAGAGATCCGTTCATCAAAACACTAATTTTTTTCTTATTTTCCTATTCTCTTCCATCCCAGCCGTGCCCACTCTCCAGGCATGGCAGCTCCGTCCTTTTCAGGTGCGGCTCGTTTCAACACGTCTTTCCACAGCCCGTCCCATAGGGCGCACCATGGCTTGTTACCCTCTCCCAACAGCACGGTCAATGAGACGATGTTGGCGCCAGAGATGGAGCCCATCGTACCTGACCTCTGCATGGAGCAGCTGTGGAGTGAGACAGTCACAGCTGGCTGTCACAGGTAATTATCAGGACTGAACCCTACTGAAAACAGATGCAGAGTCTGTGCAGACACATGATTAATTTACATCAATGACTGACAATTATTGAAAATGAATTATTGATAGTTTTATTCTAATGTGATTTCACCTTTGTCTTCTAAATGATGGCTTTCATTCTGGTGAGTTCAGTAATGTAAGGCTACTTAGCTTTCTAGTTTATTTTAGCACCAGGACTTTAGGACACACAGCTTTTAGGATTTACTAGTAAATACCAGAAAATGTATTAGCTTATTATCATAAAGGTATGTCACCATTTATCATTACCCAGCACCCAGAATTGTGTTCCCCTGTTGTGTTATGTCTGATATTTTTTTTTTTTTGGAAAAATATGAATATTTCTTTATATAGTAATTTTATTTAGTTTTGTAATCAGGTTCTCCTCAAATACTTGATTTGTAATTTTTTTATCACACCATTAGGAAGTTTGAGAGCACCCAGGTAGAGAGAAGTGAAGCATTTCATCATGATGCCAAATTTGCGACTTTATTTAGAATTTCTGAATTACTAAGAAGTTGCTGTGATTTATGTTGACCTGTCAATGACAGCATCAAAAAGAGAGTATCATATCTAGAAGGATATTCACTGACTTTAAAGTTCTTGACCATTTCTAGCTCAAAAGTTGCTCTAAGATCATCAAATCAAGATCACTTAAGCTTGGGGCCCCGCGCAGCGATGATAAATGTGAGATGATTCTCAAAATGTTTGTGAAATTGGCCCCTGTTTGTTTTCCTTTTTTTTTGTTGTTGCTGTGTGATGCTTAGTAACTGCTGTTGATTCACACAAATCTTCGCCTTTTTGCGTTTGCAGGGAGATGAGCAGCCAGGCGTCCAAAGTATTCCTGACCTCTGACCTGTGCGAGAACCGCTACCTCTGTTTCCTGGTGGAGTCTCACCAACAGCTCAGGTCGACAAACATACACACTGTAGTCATACACAATGAATATTTGATAGAGACACACAGTAGCATGCATATACTTAATATTATGATCTATCTAGGGATCCATAAAAAGTCTGGAAAAAGTCTTAAATAGTCTAATTCTAAGGACAGTTATCTAAGCATATGACAGTTACTAAACGAGTCCTTATGGAAACATTGATCGCTCATGTACATAGAACACCAGACAAACCACTCAAAAATTGTTTAAATGTAACTCTCTCTTTTACTTTTTCTGACTCTTCATCATCACTCTCTCCACCTGATTTTGTTAACATCTTTTTCATTGTTTCCACAGATGTGTGAAATTTATTGAGAGCAACGATACGTCTCAGCTTATCTTCGCCTCAGCCACGACCATCCCTGCCAAAGATGCAGAGCCTCTGCCGGTAGATTACAATATTTAGGCTTTTATAAGATTTACAGAGAGTAGGTGAAGGTTAGTGACAATAAGCTTCCTAATTAATACCCACACTAGTATTTTATTCAATAAGTAGCTGAATTATTTAGATAATTTTCAGATCAGGAATTACAAAAACAAGAAATGACATCTTACAGTATGTTATTGTACTGTGGCCACTGTATTAGGTATACCTGTACAGTCTAATGCAATCCAATACAACTGTTCTGCCATAAAGTCGACTTATGATGCTTATAATGTTCAGTTTTTTGTTGACACTGTCATAGAGGTATTAATTAAATGATATGTTTTAGCATTGAGATCATAGTTAGTGATGTTGTTGTACTGGACTGAATTATATTCAGAGGTGTTTCTAATATTCGGCCCCTCTCATGTATGTAAATAGGAAGGACAAAAAATTTGAAACAGTTCTCAATACAACACCAGTACAACACCACCTTTAGCCATGACCTCAAAATGAACATATATTTGAATTTACACATTTCCGACGTCACCAAAAAAATAAACATTATAAACTTGTAAAGGTAGAATTTATGGAATAGCTGTTGTATTCAATTGCAATAGATTGTACAGGTGTAACTAATAAAGTAGCCACTGAGTGCAGATCAGTTGTCATTTCATGTCTTTTCATTGTCGGATTTATTTTATGAAGACTAGGTTAGTTAGGTTGTTTAGGTTAGGTTAGGTTAGGTTGTGTAGTTGGTACTGAACCAAAAAGCTGATGATGCATTGGTTTGATTCTAATACTAGACTCAAATACCTGCAAACCACTGTAGTCTGTTATTTCCGAGTTTCTTTGACACTGCAACCACTGAAAACTATGATAAATGATACTAGAAATGTTCTGCATATAGGGCCTGCTTTCTGAAACCAGGATGCATCTATGAATACTTACAGACAGACTCCTCTGCTTTCACTCTCTCTGTATTTGTGATATCTGTATGGATTTCGTTGCTGGTCTGGGCTGTAGCATCAGCATATTTATTTAACATCAAATTGTTGTGTGTGAAGTTGGGAACATTGGTAAGAGGTCTTAATGCATCTGAATGTTTATGAGTTCCGTCTGATATAATCAGGTCTTTACCTATAGAAACCAATGTGTGTATATTTAACTGAGCTAAATCTCTGCCTCAGAGGACTTCATTGAATATCATCATCACCAGAAGTCCATACAACCAGTGTTTATAACAGAATTTCATTGATGAGATATACTGTGCAACAGAGTACTTATAGCTTGAAATTTTGTAATTGTTTTTAATTTTGATTTTTGGATTTCAATTAAAGTTTACCTGCTGGTAGATAGCTTTTAATTAACTTTTACAGTTATAGTTTATCTGGAAAAGATTTGTATTAGATTAGGTTTTATGTTGTAGTTCTTTTTTTAAAGACACTTAAACACGTTTAAGTCATTTTTTAAGCATGAATGCTAAAAGTTCACTAGTTGTAGCTTCTCACATGTGAATAATACCAAACGATTTAACAGTTAATTGAGAAAATAAAAGGGAGATTAATCGATAATGAAAATAATTGTTAGTTGCAGCCCTAGTGACTTAACATGTTTCTGACAACTTCACAACTTTGCTCCTCAGAATATAGATGCCATGCTGGTTCTGGAGGCCTGTGGCAGTCTGGTTCTCTACACAGGAATCACCAGGGTAAGGACGAATCAAAACATCAAGGCTTAGTCAGATTAGTCCATCACATTTCTGGTTATTGAAGTGAAGTCCTGTGTGATAAAGACATGAGATTCCTGTCTTGGTGTTCCTCTAGGTCAGTAAGGTGTTTGTCCCTGGCCTCCTGTCGCCCACCTTCAGCCTGACCAACCACCTCCCTCACCTCAGCACGCTGGTGGAGAACGTTAGCACGCCGACTAATGCTGGCAGTAGGCACCTCCAAAGACTGGATGAGGTTATATGAGAATATGTGTTCACATATTGTTCTTTATGCATTGACAGTTTGAATTATTTGATTTTGGTATTTTTTTGTAATAATGTATTTTTTAGGTTACGAGATTGTGCCAGTGTTACTGAAATAATCCGGAATTACACCTTACAACCTTTATTGCTACACCCATGTCTTTTTATTTTAGAATTTACATTCGGTCACCTCATCTTGGCTACTCACTTTATTTCCTTCAGTTTTCCCTGTTTCTCTCTACTTTTGCTTCACCTCTCTATTTTTTCCCCTCTCCTCCAGGCCGTAATGCCTTCACCAGTGTCAGAGCTTAGGGGTCCAAACATTAAGCACCACGAAGGTTCATTTTTGGAAGATTACACTTTCCAACAAGCCACGAATTACATCCATGCCTTGCGGGACCCCGTCTGCAACCGGGTCACTTTGGTAGGTTGGTGTGTGTGTATGTGTTTTTATGAAGGCAAACAAATTACATGTGTCTACCTCTAACACTTTGACCTGTAGAAGTGACATTTTTAATCATTTTGTTCCCGGTGATAGAGATTACAAGGAGGTCTGATCTATAGTCAGTTTAAATACACAACAATAAACAACTCAGACTGAAAAGAGATTCAGTCCAAGAAATACAGGGCTTGCTGATCTGTTGCTGGAGTTTTCAAGTGACGATAGTCATGTCCCAGCATGCATCATAATTTGCTGATTGATCCCACATTTACCTGTTGAGGTTGAATGGATTCATTAGGGTTGTTTTCCAGACTTGAATGTTGTAGTGAAAACTGAGCTCACAAGATGTATGTCTGACTCTGAGAAGCTGCTGTTCTGGTACACACTGCAGAAATTAAACCAACAAAAATCATATTGGAAGTGGATGAGACTGAATGGTAACTTGTGTCACTATACATTTTTCATATTATAACCTCCTGTGGTTTTACAGTAAAACATACAAAGAGTCTGATGTCTATGCAATGGAGTGCATTAAAGGGAACTCCAGACTGACTGCAGCTGCAGTCACGATCATTCATAGAAAACAACTCTGTGTGAGTCTCCCTCAAAGGGTTGTTTATAGTCAGTGATGTGTGTGTGTGTAAATCAGGCCCATTAATATTTGTATATAGGAGTTACAAAGCAGTGAGTATTTCTGTGTGTTTGTGCCTCCTGGGTCAGTCCTGTCAGACTTGGTACAGACGGTCTCTTCAGCCCTGGGACTCTACAGAATATACACATACACACTTTAAGAGAACGACACTGTTTCTTTCTTTCACACACACATCAACAGAAACCACCCTGTGTAAAAGTGCAAAACAGTTTCTGCAGGCTGCTGCTTTTTAGACATATTGCCTCAGTTCATTGATTTTCTCTTTGACCCCTTGATGTGTCAATCCGAAGACTAATTGTTTGCTAATGCAGCTCACTGGAGCTTTCAAAGCACCAACTGCTCTCTGTATGTTGTCAGGTCGATGGTTTATTTTCTTCTCTGGGTTTCTCTCTAATCAGTCCAACAGTGCTGTGAAATGATGACAAGAACAGGACCAACCCTGCTGGGAAAAAAAGAAACATTAAAGCAACAAGATGTTGTAGTCAGTTTTCCCTCTAACACTATATAACTATTGAAAAGGGCCAAATCTACCGTGATAATGTATGCAATTGGAATCCTCCTAAAAGAAATTATCTGCTCTGCATTCACAGCTAAAAATATTATTCAATTATTTTTCTAGATCATGACAATTGCTGTGATTATTTTAAGGAGCACAGTAATTGGTCATGAAATATTTGGAACACTCAAATGTTCACAGGTGTACTTCAGACTGGGGAAAAAGGAAATGTTTTACACTTAACGTCTGAAATGATGAAGGCACTGGCAAATGACAAGGTAATACAAAATGCAAACCCTACTTTGTTTTAATTTTTTTTACTTTAAGTCTTTTCCACACAATGTTTACATTTACAATGTTACACAAATCTTTATTACTACTAGAGTGCCACATTTTTTCTGATCTTTTTGGGAGGGGAAACAAACATATTGATAATTGTTTGTAAAATGAAAAGAATATCAAGGGTATTTTGCCAGTGGGTCGTACATTGTGATGAATAATTCAGGTTTTAGATGTGGAAAAGATGTGTCAGACTCATGGTGTAAAACCCGGTTTCATGCAAATTTCATTCCAAGTATGCCAGTTGACTATTTCCTGATATGCTGGATATTTTATTACTTTTTGCCAGTGTCAAAAACTGATAGGATTTTCTAATAGCTATCTTGCATTAATTTTATTCATAGAACCTGGACGCTTGAAATATCAGAAGTTTGAGCGAAAGGACACTAAATACAAAAAAGCATAAAAAAACGTTTTGGGTAGGCCCATACACTGTATAAAAGAAATGGACGTAGTCACCGTGATGTCACCCATTGGTTTGTGGACTACCGTTTTGAAGCCTTGAGATTGGCATTTTGGCCGTCGCCATCTTGGTTTTGTGCAGCCAGTGACCGGAAGTCACATATTTGAAGCTGGGGAACATAGCAAACGCTAAGTTATCAGCTAACGCTAGTGCTAGCTAAGTTTGCAAGGTGCATCCGTAATTCATGTTAACTGTGATAATAATTGGGATGCTAATTTTGGCTAGTGAAAAACAGGCTTAAAACAAAATGTACTAGTACAACCGAACACTGAAGACATTTTTAGGCGACCAAAATGTTACAATTAACTTTAATGAAGTGAAAACACACTGTGAAAGGGTCAAAGTTCGAAAACACCGACACCACCCAAAAACAAGTTCACGGCTAGTTAAATGTACACAGTGCGGTGGTTACGCATCGCCTCTATCGTGATTGACAGGTTGCTGTTACAACCATTTACAAAATGAACATCATGCTGTATTGAAGAAGACTTGAAACTAGCGATTGAGGCCATAAACTGTTTACTGAGGTAATAAATCAAGTGAGAAGTAGGGTAATTTTCTCATAGACTTCTATATAATCTGACTTCTTTTAGCAAACAGTGGAGTCGGTGCCTGCTGGACATCAGAAAGAATGCAGTTTTAAGGCATTGGCTTCACTTTTCAGCCGCACAAATAAATATGTACAGGACAACACAACTTCCAAAAGATGTGGTTATAGCTCCCTTACCATGCAGTCAGCATAAGCCAGACTGTGTCTATATGGGTTGAAACTTTCAAGCATGTTGTACTTCCGGCGAGACCCCAGTCAGTAAACACCTGTGACATTACTGATTAGGGTGATTTGAAAGTTTAATCTGATACAGAGAGTAGCAGCAGCAGTTTTCAGCCTTGTGTGATTCAGTGTCAGTGTCTGGTGTACTTGGAGACAGTGAATCATTGCACACACCAATTTATTCTTCTATTAAGATGGATTTTTGCTTCTCTGTCGAGGTATTTCATTGCCTTGTGGTAGACATTAAGCCTGTTTTTCACAGCAGACATTTTGATATGTCACAGTAGGAAAAGGACAGATGTAAATAATAAGATTAATGATGGCTGAATACCATTTAGCTGCTTCAGTTTCAAGATCTTGGTAATTTTGCATGCTGTCTCATGGTCATGGCTTACTGGGCCACTTCAATAGAACAGAGCCATTGTTATTAGTCACACCTATGGTTTCCTGCTATGCCAAAGTCAAAATGTCTGCTGTTTCCCATTTTCCTTCCCGCCGTAGGAGCAGATTTATAGTTAAGTACAGGATTTACTTTAGATAGACCAGTTGTATTGCACTGATATGAAATTGAACTGAATATGTATACATTGAATTTGTCCACAATCTCTCTCTAGGAACTAAGGAGTGGCACAATGCTGAGGATCTCTATCCCAGAGATTGCTACCTCAGAGCTCGGTGAGATATACACTCACACACACACACACACACACACACAGTTATGTTTCCATCAATTTCGGGGACATTACATTGACTTGCGTTCATTCCCTGGAGACTTACATTATGGGGGACACAATACAAGTCCCCATAGTGTAAATCATTACATTTGACTGTGTAAACAGATTTATGTCTCCACAGCATTAATAATAGCAGCCCCCCCCCCCACACACACACACAGACGGCTGAGTCAGAGCAGTTAGTCCTGGAAATTAGGTTTGAGAGCTGCCCTACGTTGTTACACAGTGACGTATAATCTTGATGTATTGAGGATTCCATTACAATACACACACACACACACACACACACACACACACACACACACACACACAGCATCCCACTGATAATGATTAAGCCACCGGATCAGTGAATTTTCCATGTGTAGTTCTGAGAGAAAAATCACATGCACAGGAAAAAACTGTTTTCTTGTTTCTATGCCATTGTTTTTAATCTTCTTAATTATCTGTGGCAAACAAAGTTCTTGTAAATGACTTGTTACTGCAGACACTGGCCAAAAAGCTGTATTTTCAATCTGGATTTATGTCTCCTAGGCAAAAACTAATAGCACTAATGACCAAGTGCTTAGGAATAATTAATATACATTACACTGACAATATATTTTATTTTTGAGCCAATTAAAGCAGAGATCTACCCGTAAATCTGTTCTATTGTGTTGTTTATTACTGATGGGTCCCTGGGTCTGTTCAGATCTCAACATCTGCTCTGACCATGAACCTTCAAGTTTCTTAATCTCCTCTAGCTTTTGTTAAAGCTCGCCTTCTGTTTCTTGTTTTTTCTTAAAAGCCTTAAGCATCACAAAGGTGTGTGCGTGCGTGCGTCGTGCGTGCGCGTGCGTGCCGTGCGTGCCTGCCCTGCCTGCCTGCCTTCAAGCGACATGTGTCTGCATTATGTGTGTCTACCTTTGTGTTTTTGCCATGCGTTGGTCCCCATTATTTAGTAATCGATCCTACAGACGAGGCTTTCTCCCTCTAATGAAATGGCATTTAACCACCTCTTCCCTGACCTTTCCCACTGTGGATGTCCAATTAAGATAGCCTGGTGACTTTGATTAGGAATCTGATTGGTCAGAGTTGTTAGGAGACACAGAAACACTAATAACTGTTGTAGTGGTGGTTCTCTTTTAATTTCCTTTTCTGTTTTTTAATGTTAAGGAGAAGAGACCAAAAATTCGGACAGGATGGGGATCATCAGAAAAAAATAATTCTGTTAAAATGAATTAATGAGTTAGATTAGTTCTATTCATCCAAATGGAAATACAAAAGTTGAATGAGCGCTATGCTCTTCTCTTACAATGTTCTGGTCCAGCATTCATGTATTTGTTGGAAATTACCTAAACTCTTTCTCAGCTTGTCCAGAGATTCAGACCAGCAACCTTCTGGTGTTTCTTTAATCTCTGGGCTCTGGACTAGAATGGGTCCCTAAAAGGTCTCTTTAAAGCGTAACTCTGTAATGAATAATATCACTTTCATGGTTCTTTTTAAAGCAGGATCAGAATGTCTGTGCATCTGTTTTGGTTTTTTAAATAACTCAAAATGCCAATGTGTTCCTCTTCGAAAGTATATATCACAATACAGTGAAATATACTGTGAAACACTGAGCTCCCGCTGTGGAAACGGCATTGCAAAATCTGTACCGGTGCACATTTCTACCATTGCATGGTATATATCGTCATTTTATACAGTCTATGGTCTCGATATATTTCTAAAACTATTATAATTACAGTATGTCAAACAAGCGCGCTGTGGTTGTAACAACAACAACTGCGGACAAAGAAGGTGGAAATATTGCCTTTCTACTTTTTCTACTTTTTACTCGATTATTTTGATAGGTCTTAGGGTTAATTTTTACTCAAATAGAATTAAGTTTTTTTTAACATATTGAGTATATCACTTAACTCAAAAAAAATTATTGTCAATAATTAGCTTGTTTAATGCAAAGAAAGAAGAAAAACCTTTTTGTAAAATGTCTACATCCCTTCACACTGTCATACCTTCTAAAATTACATCTTGTATTTTTCCATTGTCACCTTTTCTGTCCCTTTTCTCCTCTGATTTATTTCAGTGAGGAAATGCCTTCAGGCGATTCGTTTCATCCTGCCCAAAGAAGCTGCCATAAAGGTTTGTGGAATTGGTGATTAATTCTGGAAAAACACTGCACAAAGAAACCACATCAGGCTACATGGATACTTCTTTAGACACTTATGGACAAACCTATGCTGGCATGGTATTATTTTTTTGGTCAATAATGCCATGCCAACCTAGTTATTTTCTAACTGTGTGCAGAGAGACTCTACACTCAGAGAACCAGTTACATTGTAACCAAATGTTATGTCTGTCGTACAATTTAACCATCATGCCAAACCTGCATCGCTATTTTGGTTGACAATTGCATTCTCATTGTTTTATTTAAAACGACATTAATCTAAGTTCATATAAACATTTTCCTTTGCTTGAGTAAAATAGTTACGTGGTAATAGAGAAACTCTTTAATAAATTCTGTAAAAACTGTTCACATGTTATTATGCAGGTTTTGGTGAAGTGGTATAACATCTACAACGCCCCTGGTGGTCCCAGTGCACATGCAGAGTGGAACCTGTTTGTCACCTGTTTCATGACACTGATGGGGTACAACACTGAGCGCCTGACCTGGACAAGAAATGTGAGTCAGCTGTAGAAGTGTTTTCTATTTTAAACCTTATTTTAACTTTGATCACTACACATGTTTTGACCTTGCTTTCTGTGTCCTCCCCCCTCTTTCCCCAGCTGCATTTTGAAGTGCCTCTCTCTCCAGTGATTGCAGCCAAAAAGGCTCGTCCCTCTGACGGAGGCTCTGATGAGGTGTGTGTGTGTGTGTGTGTGATCTGTTGTGATGTCTGTGTCACAGTTAGTACATCGTCATTTTTGATGTCTAGTTTAAGATAACTTGTCTCTGAAGGATATCACATGTTTGTTGGAAAGAATGGACTGTACAGCATTTAATTTGGATCAGTTTTATAAAGGGAATGCTTCATTACTAGAGTCAGTGTCAAAACAAGATACATTTTTTTTAATGATCTTTTAATAGTGATAGAAAATGTATTTTATCTCTGAAAGGTTTTGGGAACATCCTGGACATCTTTTTTTTAATCATAGTTTAAGATAGTTAAATGTTTATTGTTGCTAGTAAATGTTTCTAAGGTTTGAAGAAATATTAATGCCAACAAAACATTTTATGGTTGAAGTAGTTCCCTACATCAAATATGAACAGACACTGAAAGAAATGTGGCAGTCTTTTCCTTGTGGCACGGATAGCCAGCCAGAAAAGTAATTTAGCTTTCATAATTTCCGGTGGGTGGGGGAAAAACACAGCCAGCACACCCTAACAGTTCTGGACAAAGGGAAAGCCCAGCACTCTAGAGAAACCCTATTAACCCAGGGGCTAGTTTCAATGTGTGTCTGAAATAAACGTGACATAATGGAGAAAATAAGCTGTAGTCTGTCCTACAGTCCTAAACACACACAGACACATGAATTGTTAAGTAATCTGTGTTTGTGTGGGTTCTCATCAGAGCAAAATATGACACATATGTCAAATGTCAATCAGCTGGAGGCTTAGGATGTGCCATGTAGTATGTGTGTGTGTTTGACCTGAAGAAATGCAAGAGCCAGATTAAACTGAAGCATGCCGCTGCTCCCTGTCAGCCTGTGACCTCTGAGCTCTGTGTGCTCCAGATGGTTCACCATGCCCACATGTGGTGATGGTTTTGCAGCCACAATTAATACATACAATTGACATAAAACACACTAAAATACATACATAAGATTCATTGCAATGTCTATTTTTCTATTCTACATTCTAAACAACAATGCAGCATTCTGAATGTTCCAATTAATTATTATTTATTATTATTTGTCCCTAACACATGCTGCCTTTTAATTGTCAAAAATGCAGTAATATGCTTTTTATTTATTTTATATATATGCCCTATATGCAAAACATTGACTGGCCAGAGAACCCACCTTTTTACTGGCTTTTATCTGTCTCCTCTCTGTGTAGGACTGGGACTACTTGTTGGGGTCTCATTACCACCGTCAGATGAATTCCCAGCCTGTCTGTGGTCCAGTGGACTCCAGTGGCTCCAGCAATACTCTTATCACAGAAACTGAGGGCCTGTCCTCTGTAAGTAACTCACTCTATGTAGATTGATATATTGCATGTTGTTTTATTTAGTTTGTTTGTTCTGCATATTTGGGTTGGACCATGATGGGTATGATGCACTTTGTTTGAATAAGACTTCATGCTGCGTTGATTCAGATGCATCTTGCTGGATGCAAGCATTATAACCTTCATGAAGGTAGGATTTATAGCAGGACTGTTTTATTAGACTGCATTAGTTTTAGCTAGGTGTACCTAATAAATTGGCAACTGAGTGTATATATGCTGCAGTAGTGAAAAGTAATGGATAAATGGTTGAAACTTCGAGTTCTGCCCCTCCCAAGTGGTAAAATAGTACAAATGTAAACTTGACCAAACTTATACATCAGCAATCACTATGTCTTATATGAAAAAAGTATTATAAAAATACTAACTTTTATATAATTAACAGAGTTAAATAAAAATCAATATAAAAAAAGAACACATTTGGAACATGACAGGTGGTGCTGGTGAAGGGGTACTGGAGTTCATCTAACAGAGCAATCCACAAAATCCACATTATTTTGACTTTTCTTTTTCCTCTCCTTCCTTTGCCCTAGGCGTCCTCTCCCTCCAGTCCATCTCTGAAGTTGGACAGTTCAGCTCCTCTCTTTCCTCACATTCCTGCTCTTTTCTACGTTCTCCATCTGCTCTATCAGGAGCTGCAGCTGGACGAGCTGCAGAGAGCACGAGCCACATCACTGGTCTGTCTGCTGCAACAGTTGGCCAGGTGACCACTGCCTGTGTGTGTGTGTGTGTGTGTGTGTGTGTGTGTGTGTGTGTGTGTGTGTGTGTGTGTTTTCTGTGAGCTACTACAAGGAACATAAATAACATGTGGTGCAGGCTTGCCACATGAGTGTTTGTATTGTATATTTATAAATTGATATAAGGAGTAAATTAATGCTCACACAGAACTGAATGAATGTGAAACACCAGAAAAAGCAAGGACTGTTTAATACATAAAGGTTACAAAACAAAGAAGAGCCTTGTGCCATTTATTGCAACAAACAAAACCTGATCTACTTTTCACTCAACTACGTTTAACTCTCACCATGAGAAGAAAAGGGTAAACACATATAATTGTTTTCAGTGAAAGCTTGTGTGTAATCAAGGCTCTTTAGTGATTTGTACTGAGAAATAAACTTCAACGGTTTGTCAAGTGACCGCTGTGATTAGTGACAATGACAATAACAGAATAGGTGGTGTGGGAGAGTGAAGCACTCTTCGTAGTAATTGGCCTGTGTTGGTTAGTATGTGGGCTGTTGTGAAGTATGGTGCAAATTTTTACACTCTTTCTACTTTATCAGGCTAACTGGTTAAGGCAAAAATTATGATCCTGATCATTTTTTCAAACATTTATCACAATGATTTTAGGAAGAAATTGGTTTTAATCCTCTTCACACATCCTATATTACCATTTTATGATAAGGTTTAAAAAAAAAAAAAAATCACATGTAACAGGTTTCAAAACAAACAAGTGGAATATAAAAGTATATGCAGAGAAAATCTGATTCTCATGTAAATATGCAGGGATTTGACCAGCCTATGTTGGGGCTTCAGTTTGCAGGCTCAACGGATAATCATCACTTGATATTTGATATTTACCCAAATTAATTTCTGGTACAGGAAATTTCTGTCCACGGGAAAGTGACACATCAAAACTTGAGGGCAAAAGCCAGCAGTATCTCCCAACAGGAGATAAACAGTGCTCCATCTAGACGACTGGATTCCTCAACAGTGATTAGACATCTTTACAACTTACACCCCTATCAGATACATTGATTTAGCTCACATTTATGTTCCCCCAAGGTGCAGACTTAACACAAATATGTATTGAGAAGATTTAAAGCAGACTGTACGCTCATTAACTATTTCAGAATCAGAATCAGAAATACTTTATTGATCCCCTTAACTCTTTTGTTACAGCAGCTCACTATCACGTCAGTGCACAGGAATAGAAGTACTAGCAAAAAATATAATACAGTATAATACAGGTCAGAAAATAAATTAAGTACCAAGTAGGTATAAGTATAAAATAAAATAAGTGTGAAATACCAAGTGGCTTTACCGGTTGATGATAATAATATGGTATAAGGTAATTGTCAACTGTCAAGTTAAGTGTAGCTTATTAAGGTTATAATGAGACGAAGGGTTTTGCACAGCAGTAATAGAGGTATGAGTAATATCAATATCAATAAATAAGGTGCTCTGTGGTGCTTTTTGGGGGGATGAGTCTTCCGCAGAAGGTACTCCTTTGTTTGACCAGCACGTCATGGAGTGGCTGGGAGACACTGTCCAAGATGGCATGTATAACACACACACGAACACACACACGAACAGTCGGGGCTTGGTACCAGGATTAAAAACTATTGATTATCTGATGTTGAGCAGAATGGTAATGACTCACAGCTGTCTCAGAGTAAGTGTTTAATTACTGCTCAAAAACAAGTTAAATGCCAAAGAGGCTCTTTGAGAATGTGGAGCCATTTTTAGATTTGATTCAATGTCCTGCAGCAATTTAGTGTCCAGCTGTGCAGAGATAGGGCACTAGGAAAGACCTGGTATCAAGGTAGACTTAATAACCCAGTGATAAAAGACTAGAAACGTTGTCACTGTGAGTGGAAATGTTCCTTTTCTTCACTATGGTGGACAAATCCAACCTGTGAGGTGTGACGTGTTCATGTATATGGAGTCATTGCTATACAGGAATATTAATATGCTTTATATTATAATTGTTTTGTTTGTGTTTGCAGAGACCTCCAGTTGGAAGAGTATGTGGATCTGTACTGGAGAGACTATCCTTCATTAATTAGTGGCTTCAATGAGAGCTGCCTCATAGACCATGGTGAGGCCCATTCCATAGTCTGATAATGGTATTAAGTCAGGAAACAGGCAAGACATGTTGTAGTGGAATAGAGAGGACAGGATGGTCTGTTGCTAATAAAGGCCGGCTCTACAGTCCATAGGGTTCCGGTGTATGTCTGGGGTTTCTTGTAGTATAACTCAAATACTGAATATACACAGGGTTTGGATAAAATAACAGGAAGGGCACTCACAACAATATCTTTCAGTCCTTACTGGTGAAGTTCCATTTGTAACCACTGCTTCACTGAATGGGTGCATGCAGGGCTGTTGGAATGTAGCGTGTTTCTGTTATTTTGTCCATCTCTGTATCTAATTTGTATACAACTTGTGTCACTGCATTTGTAATTGTGGGTTGCTTGGAAGGGATGAAATTACATAAACATGACATCAACACTTTTGAGTGTCTCTGAACATCATCAACCTTACAAAGGTTGTATTTATTGTAGGAGCTATTGTCTTTCTGTACTATAAAAAAAAACCAAAACAAAGAAAACACAACTCATTTATTGGCTCCCTCTATCATCTACTTCCTCCCTTTCTTCCTTCCTTTCCTCTCTGGTTCTCTGTCTTCAAAATCCATATCATGTCCGATCCTTTTCCTACCTCCATCCCCCTTTGTCTCCACTTGTACTCCAACTTGTGCATTCCTCACACGCTCTGTCATCCCTCTCTTCCCCTCTCTTTGTCTCCCTCTCCTCTCCTCTCTTTTGTCTTTCTCTGTTCCCTCACCCTCTATCTTTCTCTCCCTCCTCAGCCTTGTTTGGTCAGATGCAGCGTCCGTCCTTCCTGAGGGCAGAGCCTCCCTGTGTGCTCAGCTGGCTCAGTAGCTGTCTGAGAGGGGAGGAGATTCCGCCTTTCCCCTACCTGCCCAGCATCTGTCAGAGGACCAGGCTGCTGGTTCTGGTACGGCCAAAGCTTTATTTTTCGCTATATTTTTTGTTCAGAAATGATGTGTGGAAACAAGTGGGAACACAAAGGTCCCCAAACTGGGGACAGTTACATGGTACGTGTCTTAGACAACCAGGCTTTAGGGATGCCAAAGAATTAGCAGTAGGTGATGAAACACCAGTTCAGCTTCTGTATAGGGTCGTACCTGCTGCTCCCAATTATAATTAGTTATTAGTTGGACACAGGAGGAGTAAGACAAAAAGAGTGAACGCAAGGCTTTCTAGCTGCTGTAACTTGAGAAATACTGCTGTGGAAAAGTAAAAATATGAATTATATTTTGCCAAAAAATAAGAAATAATAAGGAAGAGTGAATATCATTAGTAATCAGGATCACAAAATTTTGCAAAATATAAACAGAAAGTGCAGAGCCGATGGTAATCAATGAGCAAAGTATTTCAGTTGTATTTCTCTGGCTAGTATGTAGTGTATTAATGTAAAGTATTAAAATCATCACAAGATAAATAAATTAATGACATTTTCATTATTGTGTCATGCATACAACTATCCTCAGCCTGCATGGCTAAAAGTCCAAAAATAGAGAAGCACCTTAAACAACTTTCACAATCAAATCTTCAGACCTTCACTGTCTGCAACAAAATTCCTAAATCACTTAAAAACATTTACTATATCGTACTGGAGAAATCAGAGTGAATACTAAGTCTTGCCTTCTTTTCCAGGCTTTTGAGACAAAGCAAACTTAAACACACCTTTGATTATCTATACACCATGTCATGGAAAATTAGCTGTCTTAAATCATCGTAATTTGTACAATACAAAAGAAAATGGGACTTACTTTCTACTTCACCCAAATCACACTAACTGGGACCTCACACAATCAATATATTTTTATATTTTGTTACACCCAGAGGGAGTAAGGAACTGTAGCTGGTTAAGTAAAATAAAAGTATTTAGAAGGTCTTGGTGATGTTTAACAGTGTGTTTTGTAATTAACTTTGACAAGTTTCTGTCTGTCTTCTTAAACTTGCTTTTCCACCTGATCCCTGACTTTTTGGTGAGTGTGTGTGTATATGTGTGTGTGTGTGTGTGTGTGAGAGAGAGAGAGAGACAGACAGACAGACAGACAGACAGACAGACAGACAGTGAGGGTAAAGAGTTCGGCTTTGATTGAGACGCAGTCTGACAATCTCTTTTGTGCAGCACGTCTGTGATTCTTTTTTTGAACATAAAGAGCAATTACACCATGGTATGGCTGGAGATGTGTACGTACGTGTGTGTGGTGATGATGGATTCAACCTTCACTGAAGGAAGGGTATTTGAACACAAGTCTTGTTTCTAGCTGCCGTTGTTTCTCTAGAGGATGACGACTATAAGACAGAGACAGATTAGAGACACAGACATATACACTCACCGGCCATTTTATTAGGTTCAACTGCGCGCTAACGCAAATATCTAATCAGCCAATCATGTGGTAGCAACTTAATGTATTTAGGCATGTAGACATGGTCAAGACTATCTGCTGAAGTTCAAACCAAGCATCACAATGGGGAAGAAAGGTGATTTAAGTGACTTTGAACGTGGCATGGTTGTTGGTGCCAGACGGGCTGGTTTGAGTATTTCAGAAACTGCTGATCTACTGGGATTTTCGCGCACTGGGTGTCACTCCTGTCAGATATGAACAGGAAACTGAGGCTACAATTGGCACAGGCTCACCAAAATTGGACAATAGAAGATTGGAAAAACTTTGCCTCGTGCGATGAGCCAGAATTTGGCGTAAACAAAACAAAAGCATGGATTGATCCTGCCTTGTATCAACGGTTCAGGCTGGTGGTGGTGGTGTAAGGGTGTGGGGGTTATTTTCTTGGCACACTTTGGGTCCCTTAGTACCAATTGAGCATCGTTTAACCACCTCATCCGACCTGAGCATTGTTACTGACCATGTCCATCCCTTTTTGACCACAGTGTACCCATCTTCTAATGGCTACTTCCAGCAGGATAACGTGCCATGTCACAAAGCTCAAATCATCTCAAACTGGCTCCTTGAACATGACAACGAGTTCACTACTCAAATGGCCTCCACAAACTGAAGGCATTAAAAGTTCTTGAACAGTTAAATGTAGCATTTCAAATTCAGTTTTAAATTCAGTTTTAAGACAGGAAATTTCTATATTGACAAATCTGTTCAGTCAGGTAGATTTACATTCTCATGGGTCTGCAGATGTTGTCTAACGTAGCCTACTAATCAGACTTAATTGCCATTTCGTTTCACTTCGTTCTATTTAAATTGCTGAACAACGCAGAGATGTGGGGGTTGATTGAGAGATCTGTAACCAGGCTAATTCTAACACACATTTCGAAGATATTAAAAAAGGCTAAAAATAACCTTGATTAAACTCAGATGCCGTCACATATATAGAAATGGAAGAGTCAGAGGTGCTGATTTTGGCACAGTTGTCATTTTTGAGGCCATAGTTTGTAGTTTTGTGTTTTTCAGATGTTAAAAGTGTGTGACCTCTCTTCCTCTTTGCAAAGGCTGTTTTTTTGTGTGTTTGAAATATCTCCTCATGACTTTTGAGACTTTTGCTTCTTCAATGTCACATAACTTTGTAGTGATTGCAGTTGAAATAGTCATCAGTCCAGGGGCCGGTTTCACAAAGATGGACTTTGACTATTGCTTATATGTAACTAATAGTCAGACTTTAGATAGATGTCTAAATTCATCCATTGCACAAAGATTTTTAATTCTTGACCATCTTAAGTTGGACTAATTTTCCATGAATTCTGGGTAAATGAGACTTTTTTTCAAACTAAAAAACATGTCTGACTGAGCAACTGTGTCAAATTGTTCAGCTCCCTTTACTCCAGCAGAATTCAACTGTGTGCTTCATATCATCTGCACTAAGTTCTTGAAGACGAAGTACTAGACAGGCTGACATGGATACAAACAGTCAGGCATTTATATAGTCTTGTTTACTCACTGCTGTGTGTGCATGTACAGTATGTGAATGCTTTGGTTAGTAGCTCTAGCTCTTTTGTTTTGACCGTCATACAGTTTCTCCTAACACTACGCTGGTTTATATTGTGACGGATATAATGTCTGTCAGGATATGCAGTAGGAAGAGTAATTATACTAATTATAGTAGAAATGGCAAATGAGCTAGCCCCTCTGGTTCACCTCCCTTTAGTTCTAAATGCCTGAGTTATTTTTTCTTCAGCCAGGATCTTCAGTCCCGTTCTGTCTACCAGACATTTAGTTTTTGCTTATTAGTTGAAGTGTTAGAAAGAAGATCCATCTTCAGATCCACTTACTCTGTCAGGTATCTTAAATATGTGATGATCAATTCAGATCTTTTTTTTTTTCTTGTATCCATTTTTTATGAAATTTTAATGTTGTTTCAAAAATGATATTGATGTAATTGTCATGTTATGAACTCAAGGTTTTGTGTACAAATGATGCTGATGTTTTTGTGCGTTCTAGTATTTATCTTTGTCTTTTTTCTTTCTCTTTGTTTCTGTCTTTCCTCAGAGTTATGCTCTCTACATCACTGGAGATGAAAATGCTACTTCGACAGATGTATCAAAGTACCTGGCCAAGCTCTCTGCAGGTGTGTGTGTGTGTGTGTGTTTGTGTTTGTGACGAGCCTTCAAGATAATTTTACTTCTCTTTGATTGCACCCTGGGACTGTGTGTGTTTCTGACTGAACCCTGTGTGTTTCTGTGTGTGTGTGTGTGTGTGTGTGTGTGTGTGCATGTGAACATTTATTGACAACCAGCCCTTATTACCTGCCAGTCCCATAGTTCCCTGCTTCAGCAGTTGCTGCAGCTATTTGATCAGCCTCCTTTCCACTAACACAGAATTGGTCATTGACTTTGTGGGTGGTGTGAGAGAATCCCAAGTGACTGTTTTTTTTTTTTTCAGTTCTGTGTTGTCATTTTTCAATTACAAAACAACAGATGTCGTCCCACATAAATGCAGTCCTCCACTCATCAGAAACAAAATGTCACCTTCATTTAACCTGTAATTTAAGTGCCCATTCTTTTTAGTGACACATTTTAGCAACCAATCAGTGTAGGTTTGAAAATTGAATACAGTCCAGAGTTGTTTCCTTCAAACAAAATGCGATGAGCGTGATTTGACATCTCACAAATAGGAGAACAAACAAATCAACCTGTTGACCTGTTTCCCCTGCTATCTCCCTCTCTCATCTGTTTTTCTCTCTCTCATCCTCTACTTTTACAGGCCAGAAGTCTTGTTCCAGTGATCCGCACTACAGAAGGTAATTCAGCTCACAGAAATGAGTTTGATTTGTTTTTAGAGCAGCTACAGTAAGAGGATTAAACTTTTTTTTTTAAATCACTGTCAATCGTGAAGTTTATTTCTGTATATTGTGCAAAATACACCATTATAATTTTAAAAAGCATGCTAACATTAAATAACTCAAATATTAAAGGTGCCCTGGGGTGTTTTCATGCAAAGAAACAAAGCACCACAATGCATTTTGTGTATCCTTCAGGGCTAACAAACATGTTGAATGCATTTCCTTCCTCTTCAAACATTTTCAAAGCTGATTTAAAAATATAAAATAAACCTGTTTTGTTTACACGCTTGTTTGCTAGCTAGTAGTCTTCTTATTCATTGTCTTTGCTGACGCATTACTGTGTTTCTTGGTGCATTATTGCCACCTGTAGATGAGTGGTATAGTGTGAAACTACTGGCAGGAATGTGCAATATTTTCTTTAGCAAGTAAAGTTATTTTAAAAAATGTTCAGCAGTCTTTTTGCTTTTCATTAGGTTTTGATAGTCAGTAATCATTGTTGTAACTAATGTGTATTTTTTCTAGACAGAGCAGTGTGAAGGTCAAGTTTTCCTGTGAGAGTCTGGCTGAGCAGCTTGTGGTCTGGCTCACTTCAGAAGGCAAGCAGATCTTTTTTTTTCCAGTTTTTATCTATATAGAGGAAGGTGTGCTGAAGCCATATCCTCTTTTGCAGCACCGCACTGATTCACATGAATGCAAATTTACACATTCACACCTGTCAAGTGACACCACAGTCTGCCTCTCACAGCCAGACCACATGTCTGGAGTGTTAGTAAAGTCAGCAGATTTTTTAATACCTTTTTACCATTTTAGTAGCTACACAATAAAACATTTGAATGTATATAAGCGTGATTTGATAATATGTGTGTATACATAACAGTCTACATGTACTGTACTATTAGCCCCACGTCCAGGCTACAACAACAAAAAGTGGAGTTTAACCGACCAATAAAAACACATGTGACCAAAAGAAGACTGCATTAATTCTTTACATTTGAAGGAGTTTTTGAAATGGGACTGGCTTTTCTACCTGCTATGATGCATTCGTTTTTAAGTTCAAACGAGACAGCCTCTAAATTAGGACAGCTTATTGTTTGACTTGTTTTCACCGGTTAAGGTTTTACCCTGAAGGACCTGGAGTCAGTCCCCTTTGGCGTGGCTTTGCCTATCAGAGAGGCCATCTACCGCTGCCGGGAACAGCCGTGTTCTGATTGGTCCGAGGAGGTCTGTCTGCTGATAGGGCGACAGGATCTGACCAAACAAGCCCACAAGATGACCCTGGCCAAGAGCAAAGCTGTGAGTGTGAAATAAGTAACACCCAGAGTCAGACCAGCGTACACATGTTTCATTACAACTGTCTTTAAAACTCTGAATCCATCGTTATTGTGGCCAAAATATCCTAATATTGACTATCCTTGTACTTCTCAGCCCTAGTGAAAGGTTTTAGTCCAAACCTCACAAACAGAACAAACAATGTATGCAAATTCCACCAATCCCTGCAATATTTGATATAGTTCCAAATTGCTTGCAGATTTTCTCAGTCACTTCTATTTTTTTTTTCATAAAATCATCTTTATACTGTGGTTTTAAATGTTGCTACAGAAATTACGTTTACTCACTTAATAACTACATTAGTCAGTCTGCAAAACACAGAGGATATGGGGAAAGTGTCTGATAACCTGTAATTATAATAGTAATCAAAAAATTCTTTGCCTTCATACCAGTAATATTTTTGCGGCAGCAGCTGCCATTTCCCCCAATCCAATTAACTAACATTTATCTTAATAAATAATTCTAACAATAATAATAATAATAGTTTTAATAATCTTAAAACCAGTAAGGTTGTTGAGATAAAACATCAGTCACTGAAAACTGTCCAAACTGTCATTGTGGCTGTATGTGAATATGTGAATTGCTTGTGTGTGTGTGTGTATCTCCAGTCTGTAGGTTCAGGTCTGTCCTTGGAACCTCCTGCGACCACAGAAGCAGATGAGGAAGAAGATGGGATGTCGGACATTATTCAAGAGGTAACACAGGCAGTAAACATTATCTCTTGCATTGTTGGTCTGTATTCTCTCTAAAGATAATCTTTTCTAACCTTTATTAGATATCTAAAGAAGGCTTGTTGTTGATACCTAGGTGTTAGATGTTACAAATACAGGAGTTCTTGAGTGAAAATTTCTTCTCCTCTCCAGGTCACAGGCCTGATCTGGAGTCAGGATCTGAGGGTCCAGGAAGTCAGGAGGCTCCTGCAGAGCTCCAGGCCGGTCCGGGTCAGTGTTGTCCAGTTACCAGAGGTTTCTGACCACGAGTACATAGAGGAGAAAGAGAACAAGTGAGTATAATGTATGTGTGTGTGTGTGTGTGTGTGTGTGTGTGTGTGTGTGCGTGTGTGTGTCCTGACTGCAATTGCCGTGTTGCTGTCTGTGAGCATCTATGTCCCAAGACCAAAGGCAAAGGACATATACAATATATTTTTCTGTCCTTTGGTGCTTTTCTTCTCATGCCATACCATTTCAGATCAGTCTTTCTAAAAAAATTACTTTAGCTGACTTCTTTTTTTACTGTGTACATCTTTTGTTTGTCTCAAGCTCTGTCCTCCTTTTTTCTCTATCTTAGGGTTTTACAAAGAGAAATCATTGGGATGCCTGCTGTAATCAAGGGTGGCCTACACCTCCTGTCAATTATATAGGTTTTTCTGGCTCAGGGTCTGTAATGTTTCCTTAGTTTTAATTCCCTGCTCTCTTTTTGTCCCTGTCTTTGTATCTTCCCCAGACTCCTGCAGTTGTGTCAGAGGACCATGGCTCTTCCAGTTGGCCGAGGCCTCTTCACTCTCTTCTCCTATCACCCTGTACCGACTGAACCTTTACCTGTCCCAAAACTCAACCTGACAGGTAATGTGATAATGTTAAATTATGCACATTCTCACTCCTGTCTATGCATTGCCTAATGTCATTAAATATATGGAATATTGTGACATTTTTAAAAGTGTGTTTCAGAAAGAGAGACTGAGAAAATGTGATTAATCCTCTGGGCACATCAGGTTATATCAGTGAATTGATAACTTAATAGGAATATTCCAGAGTGTATTTTGTTGGTCATGAAGCACATTGAGGTTTTAATCTCTGCTCTAGAGGAAATTGGACTGTACAAAATCATTAACAACCTGGGAAGGAAAAACTCTTACTGCCCCGTGGCACAGCAGTACAGCCACCCAGGCATTCTTTACGTATATATTCTGTGTCCTGTTTGTTTCAATAGAAAAAACTCAGGGTGTTTGTGGTTTTGCATTTATTTCAAGATTTTAATGTGTATTTCAATTTTGCTACCCCAGGCCGCGCTCCTCCTAGAAACACTATGGTAGATCTAAACAGCGGGAACATTGATGTTCCTCCCAACATGACCAGCTGGCCCAGCTTCCATAATGGAGTAGCTGCTGGACTCAAAATAGCTCCTGCTTCACAGGTCAGTCTGAAACCACAGCTTCACTGTCTCCTCATCAGGCCTTGTGTTCAGTTTTACATACATGCAGCTGATTACTCACTTGTTTCTACAGTCTGCACTGCTGGATTTCAGTTAAATTTGCTGTGTATACTCACATTCCTTAAATAAATAATAAATAATCCTATAATAAACCCTAATGTTTTTGGTGATGCTGTAACGTATCCTTTAAATTCACCATCAGTGTGAAATTTCCACTTGTATACAAGAAAAATTAATTGACATAAAATATATTTATGGCATTCGTTAACCCTTGAAAAGATTTTAAAACTTCTTAAATTTGTACATTGTCAGACAAATTCATAGAGACTCTGGTCCCAGTTGTTCACGTTTGCATTGTAAACTTTCTCACTTTTCTGCAGTAAACAAACCGCCCTTATTCTTGTATAAATAAATGTGACCTTCATTTCTCTCGTTTCTTAAGGTGGACTCAGCCTGGATAGCCTACAACAAGCCAAAGAGCCCTGAGCTGGCTAATGAGTATGCAGGCTTCCTTATGGCCCTGGGCCTCAATGGGCACCTCACCAAGCTGGCCACGCTCAACATACATGACTACCTCACCAAGGTACACACACGTGCACACAATGTTGTACATGTACAGATACTATCTCAGTATTTGTTTAAAACCTTGAGTTTGTATGTGTATAATGGCAGACATATTTGGGTTTTATGAATACTTTCTACCTTAATGCTCAGTTTACAGTAGACAGGGGTCTAAATTACTGTTTCTTACTGCGGTACAAACACACACAGTACACACACCAACTCACAAAGAATTGCAAGAAAGGAAAACAAATATGAACTTAAATACAGTTTATACAAAGGTGCACGTATCTACTCTCATTAACACACACACACACACGCACACACCTACACACACATTTTTCTCTAGATGACTGTAAATGAGAGACGAGAACTCGCATCAGAGCCAGGCAGCCAGTCAAAACGAAACTCTGCCCTCTGAGAACTTTGTTACAAAGACAAGCCCTTCCCACTTTCAGGTGAGAAAAACAACAGAATGCTGCAAGCCAAATGTTATTTTTGCTAAATTAAAAAGTCAGTGTAAAGATGTGGTTGAAGATAACGAGTAAGCATTGCACCAAATCCACACAGAGAGTATCCAGACTGGGTTCGAGATTGATTCATTTTCAGTTCCCATTTTGATTCAGGATGTGAATTGAAGCTGCAGTTCATAATGATCAAAGAGCTTTCCTTATTAGTCATTTCTCTATAAATGAGAACTAAGAATGTTCTCGTACAGATTTTAAAGTACGTGAGATTGGGATAAAGTCCACTTTCTGAAATGGTTGAATTAAAAATATTCATGCCTCAACCCAGATCCATTCAGAAAGCTGCCAGCTCAAAAAACAATTTGATTCCCAAATGCTCCCTGTTCCAGTCTCAAGTGTTTTTTTATTTTTTTCCACCAATAACAATTTTATGTTTAGTTGGAATTATATATTATAATTATATATAATCAAAATCACCAAATTCATCCATTATAATTAATGCACATAAAATTATTTTTGGACAAAGATACTGACAGCTCCGAGTAACAAACACTGGTTTATAGTCAGCAGGAAAAAACAGCAGGAAACACTCCAGAGCTGCACAATTGATATATAATAAAGACAGGTGTGTGTAACTGACAGCCTTCAGTCTGAATGAAAGCCATGAAACATGGTTGACAGTGAAGCCTGTTTGTAGCTGGTGGTTTTCTATCAGTTTCTATTCTCACTGTAAAAGAGAAATTACACTGACATATACTTTGGATCAGTTCCTTAGAATTGGGTATGGTTGTGGTTTTAGAGAGAATGTGGAGGTGTTTTTGTTAATTGTGGCTTGAAGATTATCTAAGTGCAGGGTACAACGTTAAGTTTTTTTTTCACTTGCCTGGTTGGGCAAGTGGGTCAGAAATCTACTTGCCCAAAATCAATTTTTACTTGCCCCTATACAAATTGTTTTATTTATTAGCGGTTATCAAATAACAACAAAAACTAAATTTAATTTTTTGTTTAATCTATATAAATAAAGTAAATGAATCAGAAGGACACAGTGTGTCATAGATGCAAAGCAACAGACATTCTTGCGCATTGAAAATGGTATGACAATCCCCCTCCTTTTCCCTAGAGATGGACTCTTTAACTGTGAGTGAGTGATAAATTATCTAAATAAACTTTGTCTTTACCCGCTGCCATTTTCTCGTGAGATGGGATGGGTATCATTGGGATTTTATTGATACTACTATTCTTATTGATGCTCTTATCGGTTTGGTTCTTTACTAATAGTCTTATCAGTTCTTTTCCATTACAAAATAATTGCTTTTTAAAAAATATTATTTTAAAAAAGAATAAATTCTGAAAAGGATTAGAACTGAATATTTAAAATATTTAAAAAAAAAAAAATTTTTTAAACTAAATATTGTTTCCAGAGCAGCAACAGTGTTTACAACAGCACAAGTGAGTTGCTAGATTTACTTGCCCGACGTGGCATTTTAGTTAGATTAAATCTGTATGTTTAACATCTATTGTCTGTGAATCCACTAGAGACATGAAAGTAGTAGTAGTTGTTTGATATTTTCCTGGATATTTTTCAGCATTCCTTAATGAATTGTAAGGTTTATGTTTATAGAAAAATTGTGTTTTAAAGTTTACTGACTAATTGAGGAATTCATTCATTTTGGCATTGGCATTTTAATTGATCAACCTGACAATTAGTCATTCGTCAGTCAGTTTGTTAAATGGAGTGATTGATCTCCAACTATCCTTTACAAAATTAGTAGTTATAAATATTCTCAGCAAATTGACCACTGAATGGCAATCAGAGGAACAGTTAATCCAAAAAAGAAACTTGTGTTGATTTATTTAATGAACAACATATCAGTCAAAAACACCAGTGAAGTTCAGTGGTTTGGCAGCGGTTGGTGACTGGATCTTTTAATTTTAATACAAAGCAAAAATGTCCAGTATTTACTTTACACTCAAAATTTTAAATTATGGATTACCTATTTCAGAGTGTTATAACATGTAGGAGGAACGTGGTATTCCTTTTCGATTACTAAACACACACAGAAGGGATCCACAGGGGTTTAATGAAAACTGTCAGTCATGGTGGGCTGCTGTGGAAGCTGACTGAGCTTTTCAGATACCAGTCACAGTTAGAGCTGATTACATTGGAAGTCATTTGTTCAGCAGGTATTTAGTACACAGAAACACACTGCATGGTCTGATGTAATTTTCTGTCTACATTTTACTAAAATTGCCCATTCTTTGAAGAGATCAATTTATTTGTAGAAAAGACTGTTTCTCAGAAAAAAAACATCCCTCAGATCTCAGCTTTCAAAATGTACTGTGTTGTGCTAGGAAGTTATGAATATTCTTATCACTGACAACTGTCTCTTTGACAGCCCAAACTACCAACTTTCTTTCCCTGTCGCGCCATTAGGGCCATGAGATGACCAGCATCGGGCTCCTGCTGGGCGTGTCTTCAGCCAAACTGGGCACCATGGACATGTCAATTACCCGCCTGCTTAGTATACACATCCCTGCCCTTCTCCCACCCACCTCCACTGAGCTTGATGTACCACACAATGTTCAGGTAAGAGTGAGTGTGCTTACTTAAATGTCCACATGAGAATGGATCAGTGCAATGAGGAAAAATATTCATTGTGGACTGTGAAATTGCAGTACTATAAGTTATTATGAGTATATGAGTAATTTTGCTGCTATTAGTGTGTCTCTGTGGATTATGTTTATTAAGATCTTCAAACTGTCTCAAATATCTACAAAACTGTGCAATTGTTTACACACACAAACATTTAACAATAAGCATTCAAATCTCCCTCTGTCTGTTCTGCAGGTTGCTGCTGTAATTGGCATTGGGCTGGTGTACCAAGGAACAGGACACAGACACAATGCCGAAGTGTTGCTGTCTGAGATAGGTGTGTGTGTGTGTGTGTGTGTGTGTGTGTCTTATCTTTACCTTGTATTTTCTGCTCTGTTTTTGTATTGTAAAGTGACTATCACATATATTATACACCTGTGAGCACTAATTAGAATGTGGGCATGTTCAGTCACACAACACAAGAAAATATATCCTTACAAAACTTAACAAGTTACTCTTGGTCCGGGCTGGATTGACGCCCTAGTTCAAAAGTAATATTCAAGATGTTGGTCAACATTAAAAGCACAAACTTTATTTGTATTCAGGGAGAAGTGATTGACCCTCTGTGGTGTTCCGCTCTTGACCTTTGATCTTGCTTTGAGTGTGTTTCTTGCATTTTCTTGTCATGGATAGATGGTATAATTCAGGTTTTTGGCTTCTGTATGTGTCTTTCAGGTCGACCTCCTGGTCCAGAGATGGAGTACTGTACAGACAGAGAGTCTTATTCACTAGCTGCTGGACTAGCCCTGGGAATGGTCTGTCTGGGGGTAAGTCACACACACATAAACACTCTGCAGGTCAAATAAATATTTGCAGAAACATCTTAATGTTGTTTTAACCTGCTGGAATTTCCAGGTAGGCCGGGTTTGTCATATCAGAATGAATCAGATGGTTTTAGGGAAAATGTCGGTTAGAGATGAAGTGAAATCATTTAAATGTTTAGTTTTTTTGCATCATGATTGTATACTGTATTTTGCCAGTACTTTTTCTCTGGATTTCTCCCATATATCTGCATATCGTTGATGCCAAATGACAACGACAGAGAGAAGCAATTGCTTTCTCACAAAACCTGAAATATCATTGATATTTTAAAGCACAAACATTTTCTGCCATTAAACTTTGTTGTAGTTATTCTTTTTTGGTTAGATTTTTGCATTTGGTCAGGCATGCACAGTGGACAGAGGATTGATCCACTATGTCTTTCCATTAGAATGACCTGTAGTTTTTTCTTTTTAATTGTACAGAAGTGGGTTAACATTGAATTTTCCTGGGAGGTGAAGGTTGAGGGGGTGGGTGGGGGATCGGGGGGATGAGAAACTACAGTAAGTTAACTTCTAGCTCCTGTGAAAGAAACCTCATGTCAGTTGTCATACACTTTGTGATACTTTGTGTTCATGCTCACGGACAAAGAGGAAGAACATAAGTTCTCACACAAAGTTTACAATGACCTCTGTATTTTTGTCTGATATTGTTGTATAACTTTCTGCCGCTATATGACATTATGTTTCATTATCTCCTGCTTTTCTCTCCACTTAAATTATTTCTCTCCCAACTTGCCTCATCTCCAAACACTTGCACCTTTATTCCCTCCTCTCCACCGCTCCCTCCACCTCCATTTTCTCACCGTCCTTTTTATTCCACTTCCTCTTCCTACTTTTGTCTCATCATTTTCTCTCTTCCCATCTTATTTATGTTCCCATTCTTCCTCCCTACCTTCTCCCTTTTTGTCATCATCCTCCTTCCTTCCCTTGCCCTTCCTTCCTCTCCTTGCAGCATGGCAGTAACCTGATTGGGATGACAGACCTGAATGTCCCTGAGCAGTTGTATCAGTACATGGTGGGGGGCCACCGCAGAGCTCAGGCCGGGGCCAGCAGGGAGAGACACAAGTCCCCCAGCTACCAAATCAAGGTAGATGGACGAATCATTTTCTTTTTCTATTCGAGAAGAACTGTAATGACAGTTTTATGAAATGTAATAACATTGTTATTGCAGTGTAATTCACTGTACTGTTATAATGCTGAATGCTGTATCAATGTAAAACTGTTTAGTTTAATACATCTTCATAAAGCTGCCGATCTCTTCCATCATTCTTGAAGTCAAAAAAATTATTCATAACACTCTGATTATGACATTTCATATTGTAATAACTTTACTGTGATGTGTAATTATTAATAAAAGCTTTGTAGAGCCTGAGCGGTACATCAGCAGGGCTGATTATTGGCCAATACTGGTTTTTCACATATATATTATATGTTTCTAAAAAGAAATTGCAGTATAAAAATGCCAGAGATTTGTTTGAGGTACTGTAATGTAGAAACATTGTTGTCATTATGTAGTCCTGAGAATTAAATTATTAAACCACCGTACACATTATTTAGTTATTATCAAATCAGTTTTATTTATATAGCCGAATATCACAAATTTGCCTCAAGGGGATTTATAATCTGTACAGCAAATACCACACCCTCAATTCGGATAAGGAAAAACTCATAAAAATTCATAAAGATTATTTCATTTTCACATCATATTCTTCTCAGTTTTCATTACATAGTAATGGTAAATGGAATGGACTTATATAGCGCCTTTCTAGTCTGTTGCGACTACTCAGAACGCGTCAATAATAATAATGACATTGGTATGCAAGTGGTTCACACACCTCTTCAAATAAAGTTGACTGCAACACTTAACTAGCTAAGTTTCACAAATGTTGAAGTTAGACAAACAACAAAACATTGATAGTTAGCTGACTAGTTACTGTGGTTAGCTAGCTAACCAAATATTTTGCTTTCTCCAAACATTAGCATCTCTAACAGTAAGATGTGACAGGCATTGGTTTCTATTTATTTATAAAGCCCTTAATTGCAACTTGCCACAATATATCACTTCCTTATTAAACTGGTCCCACAGTCATTATTGGACTCATTCTAATGATTGGTTGAATGTCCCGTGTGCTAAGACTGAATTTGGGAAAACTGCTTTTGGTTTTTGGGCTGCACACACTTGATACGTTTTAAAAACACACTCTAAAACACATTTGTATCTATAACTCAATTGAAAACCATCATTACAAACTACTCCACAGTTGAATGTAATTGTTTTTAACTGTGTTCTGTTGCTGTGTGTTTTCTTGTTACTTATTTTTTGTGTGTATTGCATGCCCCCAATGATTCCTCAAGATTTAAAAAAAAAAAAAAAAAAAAAATGGTTGAATGAATTAAATTATCAATGGTCGTTCCAGGAGGGTGACACTATAAATGTAGACGTGACTTGCCCAGGGGCCACGCTGGCCCTCGCCATGATCTACCTCAAGACCAACAACAGGTGAGAAAAGACAAACAACTGATTTATCCACCCATCTTTTCAAGCGTAGACCTAAAGAAACTCTCTTTATAGATAAAATATCAATGACTCTTTCTACTACTTTCCATGTGCTGACTAGTTGGATGACTACTGACCTGATGGTACCTGCTCTTTGTGCATTACAAATTTGCTTACAAAGACATTATTCAAGTTATTCCCTTGCTGCCACAACTTCTTTTACTAAATTATAGCACTAACTAGAAGTATTTTGTTTAATAATGATCTTCTCACCTATTCAAAGAAATTTTGCTTTATTTTTTAGTTTATTTATTAATTTGTATCTCTTTTCACGGATAATTGGCATGTATGTATGTTTGTCATATGTCTGCATGTACTGATATATGTTATTCCTACTCTCCTGCTCAAGGTTTGAACAATTTAAAAATATTAGAATCTAAAGGGTTTTGATGCACCACTTTCCATTTTATTTTAAGATACGAAACAATAAAACATTTATATTAATAATTCATTATGCAAATTATCAGAAGAGGATGGTTATGCCACAAAATAACACGTAGTACCTCAAAGGCAGTATTGTACATTTATCAATAGCAAACTGCATAACACGTACAGAATCATCCACCAGTACTGCATTAACCCTGACGCTGAGTTTTATAAATATGGCCAAAGTGTGGTGCTTTCTACTTTCCACCCATTTCTTGTCCATGTGAACGTTGAGCAGAACATCCTAATCTCATCCCTCAGTGAGTCCAGTTGTCACATTACGCTACAGAAGAACAAGACTCCTCCAGTTTGTAGCTTTCAGCAATTGGTCAAGACGTTCCTGTCTTCTTCCAGGCTCATGTGATGCCGTCTGTCTATTGGTTGAGAGGGTGCTGAAGGAGGGTATTAACACCTCCTTGTCTCTTCCTGGTTATGTCCACTAGGTCGATTGCTGATTGGCTGAAACCTCCAGACACTTGGTTCCTGCTGGATTTCATCAAGCCAGAGTTTCTGCTGCTGAGGGTTAGTGTCGCCCTAGCTACGTGTGCGTGTGTGTGTGCGTACGTGCGTGATCATTTTTCCCACCTTTTTCTTAATCTGGTATATCTGTCTCTCTCTCGTTCTTGCCTCTCTACCCTCTCAGACTCTTGCTCGATGTATTATCATGTGGGATGAAATCCTCCCTAATACTGAGTGGGTCAAGAGTAACATACCCCAGGTGAGAAAACACACACATATACACACACGGAGCATTATTGAACTGACATATTTGGAGCTGTGATGCTGCAGATCTGGCAACATGTCACTATGACTTGTAAAGAATTCCCAGCTGTGAGGGTTTGTTTGTTTCTGTGGTGGGGGGCAGGTTCAACTTTTTCAGTCTGGTTATTTAGTCAATTCCGGCGGCTGATTTGTTTCAAAGGGTACACGGATTTTGTTACTTTCTCTGTGATAGCAGTAACAGAATAATTACTTGGCTATATCCAGTTCATCAAAGCTTTTACATTTGCTACTGTACACATTTACTGTCTAGTAGCTCTTTCCTGTTGCACACAAAGAGGAACCTGTGTAGTTAGCATGAGCAGAAAGAGCATGACGTGTTCATTAGCAGAAAATCCACTGAAGAATGTTTGACTGGTTATCTGAACAAAGGGCAGTGCGGAAACACCTCGGCAATACCATAACAACTACCGTAGAGGAGCGAGGCAGTGAACGTCACACTGCTCGGAAAAGGCAGTGGTAAAATATAAAAATGGTTAATAATAAAAAATGTCTATCTCCTAATAAAGCAACAAAATGGGTGAAGCCAGTGTGCTGGATATATTCTGCCACTCTGTAAACATAGGAGTTTCTTAGAGAATTATATGATATTTATTGCTGTGGTCGTTGGTTATAAATGTATCACCTTTTTTTAGTAATTCAATTTTTTCTGTCTGGTTAGTATGTCAAATGGTAATAAATGCTAGTAACCAGAGCTTTAGCATATTCAGAACACTTTGTCATTGTAATCAGGTACAAAACGCTGCACCATAGCGTGTTGCTATAGTCGATCCAAAAGAGAATATATAATTGCTAAATTTATTCAACAATTTCTACAAAGCTCAATTTTTTACTTCAGCCCGTCATTATCAGCACTGGTAAAATTATCTTTTCTTCTAGGTGATTCGATGTTTCTTTCTGAAGCACTCCCTGGGACTTGTTGTCTTTTATATACAGCATCTTGTACTTAAAGTACAGTAATTCATATGATTCAGTTGGGAGAATTTTATGTCTATTTAAATGTTAGAAATGCTCAAACAGCCAGTTACAGACTATATAGAAAGTATCAATAAGACTGTTACTGTTTTCTACATTTTGTTTTGTTTTCAGATCATGAGGGGCACATTTGACCCTTCAGAAGACATTAACATGGAGACAATGGCGTGAGTATTTAAGCCATTTCATTTTTATCATATAAATTCTGGGTTAAAACTTGACTATTGTACCTCTTCAGGGGATTTTAGTGTAATCCGTGATTTCTTTATGTCACCAGCTTCTGTAGTTGTGGCAGTAATCTTTTCCACAGTGTCCCACCACCATGACTGATCATGTTATTTTATTTGTTTTTATCAGCCAAGCCCAAGACTACATTACTGCCGGGGCCTGTCTGGCATTGGGTTTACGCTTCGCCGGCTCTGCCAACTCTGATGCCTTCGACTGCCTCTACGAGTTTGCCAAGACCTTTATGAAGATCATGTCCTTCGCTGGTACAGCTGCTGTTGTAAGTGTTTGTACAATTTTTTATGTGTATGTTTGAATTTGTACTTTGATCTGTTATAAGAATAGCCCCACAAGATTGTCAAAGTCACGAAAAGTGCTGTTTTGCCTTATCTACTTGTACTTTAGATAATGATTTCTTATATTTCCCCTTTGCTGTCTCTTTCTCTTTCACATGTGTGCTGGTTCCTCCAGCAGATGGGTTATTACAACCTGCAGACTGGTCTGTCAATGATTCTGCTGGCTATGTCCATGGTGATGGCCGGCACCGGGAACCTGAAGGTCCTGCAGCTCTGTCGCTTCTTCCACAAGCGGACCGGCGGCGAGATGAACTACGGCTTCCACATGGCTCATCACATGGCACTGGGTCTGCTCTTCCTGGGAGGGGGCAGGTGAGACGCCAACACACACGCATACACACCAAACAGGTACTCCTCTACGGACCTTTTTCCACAGCAGCCGTTTAAACGCTATATTTAGGTACAAAAACATTAAAGTGGTGCTGAGAAGATTAATTGATCAATCAATAAGTCAAAAAATATTTAAATGTTGTCATACATTACAATACAAGGATTTACTAGTTTTGATCTGTTTTATATCATTGTAAATTATTTCTGGTCAGACAAAATAAACAAACTGTTGGTTACAAAAATATGCATACATATACATTACATAAACAAGAAACCAGCTCAACATTTGTTTCTTACAGATTTAGCTGAAAACATGTTTTGTATACACTTTACACAATGAACTGTATTAATCCATGTCATTATTTCTAAATCTTTAAATGGTATTTCAGCCTGAATGTTATGTATGTAGACCAGAATGCAGAAATGGCACACAAATAAGACACACTTTAAAGGATAAGGCTGGTGTTATTCTGTATTTTTTTTTTATGTCAACAAATCCCATGAAAATACCAAAACCAACATGGTGTTACTCTGTCTTACAATACTTTCTGACCTCCCCACCCTATCTGTGGCACTCAGCTGTGGGCCCATTTGTGCCTACTGAGGAGATAAATCGTTAAAAATGGGCCTTAAATATATTCTAAAATTTCCTAAAGCAGCTGGGCACTCAAATTTTTAGCTAACTATACTCAAAAGGGAGTAAATGGAGCATTTGTTGGGGACTATTTTCAACTGCAGATTAATACAGATGTGGTGCTCAAGGGAGTATTTTTGGCAGCAGGATGGTGTATGTTGGACTGACTCAAAATAAACTATAGCTCCCATCTTGGTAATGAATGAACGTGTCAACCAGTGCAACAGTGTGGCTCATTAATGTGTTTGTAATAGTTTTTGGACAGCAATTCCAACAGACGAATAAGATATATCAGACTTCGGCAACACAGGCAGTACTTATTAGTAAGATTAATTCACTGTTGGTTTTGGTCTTTTCATGGGATTTGTTGACTATAAGGTAAATACCAAAAAGGCCACTGAACATAGTGAACATAGTGGCAGCTGAAGAGGTGGCAGGCAGGGAGGAGATTTGTGTACACATAAAATACTTGCAAGCACATATACATGCACAAGAAGAGATTAGAAGGTGATCATAGTTTTTCATAGGAGCCCTTGAGCAAGGAACTGACCATCCAATTGTCCCTGACCATCTGGTTTCATCTGAAGCAGTGTGTTGCAAACAAAACATGCAAACACGGCTAGAATTTACACTGTCACTATTTACAGTGTGTCACTGTATTAAAATACAGTGACACACATACACTTTGGGTTTTGGCTCATGATTTTTTGTTGAGGTTAATTACATTCTACCTGTAGTCTGTCATATGGCACATTGCACACACACACAAACACACTTACCAAACTATATTTGTTTCTGGGAAGGACCAGGTACGCCACGTACACGCACATGGTGTGTGGGTTATCCACACAAATACACACAAGTCTGTTTTGAGTGCTGTCTTGTGCATAATGAATGCCATTTACACACACACACACACACACACACACACACACACACACACACACAAAAACCAAACAAGGTTCCTCCAACCACTGACCTTGGCCTGTGTATTTTCAAGAGAAACAATGGCTCCCACTCTCTCATTACATGTTGCAAATGTTTCTCCACCTACAGCCGTAATCAGATGAACCTTTTGATTTTATTCAGATCGTGTTTTATTTTAGACCTGCCAGCTGAAAGCCCACGCAGCTGCAGGGACTCAGTTTGAATGTCATGCACCGTAGTGTGTATTATCATGTGTGTTACCGTGGGTCTGCTGAGATTAAAGTTCATGCTGGTGCCATGTCATTGTTTTATTTCCTTCATTCTTGTCCTCTGCTCCTGTGTCATTCAGTCTCTCACCTATTTGTATTGAAAATTTCTATTCACATTTGCTTTCAACGTGTTTCATCGTTATCCATTTATCATTTCCTCCCTCCTTCCCTCTCTCTTTCTGTTTGCTCAGTTAGTTTCTCTTCCCATTTATTCAGTTTTTTTAGCAGGAAACTGAAGTGAAAGTTAAGTTTTTCCACCCAAAGTAACATGTGGCATTTGGACTAATGATAGCTACAGCACACTGTAGACCTATATTCGCTTATACCAAAGGCTGACAGGGGTTTTGCATGTTCTTCCCGTGTTTGCGTGGGTTTCCTGCGAGTGCTCTTGTTTCCTCCCTGGACACTGCCCACTGCTTCTAAAATAGTTAACGTGGGTCAAATGTAGAGGACAAACTTCCCCACAGGGACTAAAAGTATAACTTCACACATCTTTATGGGTAGTAGAAAACAATAGTAAAACAGCGAGAAGTTTTATTTTTTGCTGCACATATTGGAAGTTCATACATAAGAAGTTGAAAATGTCGAGCCCAGGATAAAAAGGAAGTGAGTCAGAAGATCCGTTGTTAGCCCGCAATCCTCCTTTTAACGGCTCCATTGTCCTGTGTTGTATTGTTTCTGTTTCTAATGTTGCGGTTAGTCAGTTGAAAGTTGTGAAGTTGCAGATTTCATTTAATGGTCAAGGAAAATCTGTGATGTTATTGGTTGAAAAGATGAGACTGTTGATGCCTCACAGTTTGACCATGGTGCTTTTTTGAAGTTAAAAAAGTATTTAACCATATTTGGTGAAGAGAGTAGAGTACTGAGTAGAGCAACTGATTCCCAGTCGTTTTGGCTTAAAACAAATCGATATCTGCTTGCGACCCCTTGTCATATGTTAATGGTTGTGAGCAGTTTGACCAAAGAAGGATTTCTCCTTTTCAGGTTGTTTAATTTGAAGGATTTTTAAAAGCATCTTTTTCAGTATGTGACCACCAAAAGATGCTGTTTGTTTGAAAGGAAATAATTGCTTTAAAAATTAGCAAACAGCAAAACAGCAAATTCTCACTGAACACCATGTATGTGCTTTAAATCCAAGAGTTTAAAGGTCAGTTTAGCCCCGTATGATACTAATACCAGAAATTTAGTTAGGTGTTCTGTCCTTAGCCTTAAACAATTTTGAAACAACTGGTGAATGCAATTCTCAAAAATTTGCTATTTATTGGATACCAATACAACTCTCATTCGTTAGTGACTAGTTATTCATTGCTCTTAAATATGCCTGTTTATTGTCACTTTACCACACTGTGAGTCTCTATTTTAGATTGTTTGAATTATAAACTTGTGGGAGAAGAATGTAAAGTTCCATGTGGTTGAGGCTCTTAAACATGCCCCAAGCAGCCATTTAATTGAAGAGCAACATCCTTTACCTCAGTTGACCCTTAATAAGTACTCTCACAAGTAACTTTCCATGTACAAATAGCCTTTATTGTCTGACCCGACTTTATGGTAATGACTCCATTAGTCAAAGTACATGCTTAACAGCTAACTATTATGTTTAAGAGGCTCTGTTGTGGCCTGTGATGACGTTAACTAGATTACAACACACACACCTGGTTTCACTAACAGAGAACAGAGGGTTTGTAAAATGTGTTTAATTTGGAGCAGTGTGTCTTTCAAAACTTGTGCAATATTGACAGTGCTTTGTGTTTTGTTTTAAGTGCAGGTTGAGAAAGACATTCATGCATTTATTTTGATCATGAACACTGTAATTTTGTTATTTTTAAACAAGTTGAGAGAGAGAGAGAGAGAGAGAGAGAGAGAGAGAGAAGAATTTTCAGTATTTGTGATGCTGTTTGATGTTGTCTTATGTTAGGTACACCCTGAGCACCTCCAATTCAGCCATTGCTGCCCTCCTGTGTGCCCTGTACCCCCACTTCCCTGCTCACAGTACTGACAACCGGTGAGACCGACAAACACACACACACTATGATAACAAGACCTTGGTCCAATAGTGTATACAGATGCTTTATAAAGTTTGTTTTTGTTTCTGTTTGGTGCTGACTGGGTAATGTTTGTCGCATGTGATGATCCAAAGAGTCCCAGAAGGTGGAGATAGATATGAGGATGAGAACACTGTAAACCTTCGATTAGTGACGGACAACCTACTGAATCTGAGGTCACCCGAGTTTGTTGGTGTATTAAACCCCTCTTTCATGCTGCACCATGCAAATTAGAGCAACCCCTAAATTATTTGCAATTACTAATTGATTGCTACTCTAAATGCACACACAGAACATCCCACCCAGCAGTGGTAGCTTGTATCTGGATTCATCTGACACATTTTTTATGTCTGATTTTTGAAAAATTTAGAATACAATCACTGACAGCAAGTATTTTGTGCTAATATTGAATATTTTGACTTTTTAAATGCCAAAAGATAGAAAGCATGTCATGTTTCTCCCAAAATGTAATTCCTGTCAGGGTTGAAAAACCTTTTTAAACAATATTTACACCATTATGGGACTTACTGCTCAATGGAAACTAGTTAAATGAAAAACCTTAAAAATTGGATCGTGGATTCTTATATGCAGCATGACACACCCGACCTATTTAATGGTTGGGGAAGTTTTGGATTGCATTATGCTCGTGTGTAATTAACAAAAACATAATTTGAAGTGAAATCAGTAAATCAAATAAACAATATAAATACAATGATTTTATAAATTCATCAGGTTTTCCAAACACTTCATCTGTAGGTTTGGTAAAAGAGGAGCTTCCATCATACAGGAGAATAAAAACATGACTGCTCGTCTGTCTTTACTTCATTAAAAGACAATATACTGGATCTGTCTGGCCCTTTCATATTCATATTACTTCAAAAGCTGTGTGTTGATGTTGCTCTTGTTACTGCAGCTACCACCTGCAGGCCCTGCGGCACCTGGCCGTGCTGGCTGCAGAGCCACGCCTGCTGGTCCCTGTGGACGTGGACTCCCTGAAGCCCTGCTACGCCCTCTTAGAGGTCACCTACAAGGTAAGTTCATCAAGGTTGGTCAGGCTGACACAGGTAGCCACAAACCTGTGAATGAAGGAGAAGCTCCCCCATGATCTGCCCTTCCCTTGACCAAGGCACTTGTCCCAACACCGCTTCAGTGTAGAGGCTGATTTTGTAGTTTGTCTTTAAAATGTTTCACAAAGTGTGTTAGGAGTAAAAACATCAGATGATTAATTGATTAGTGGTTATTCATATCTACAGACTGTATCATTGCTTCACCATGACTGACCATGGAGGTAAGATAACATCCAAAATCACGAGCTAACGTGCCCTACTGTAGCCCTATGTTCTCCATTTACTGGTCAGTATTATAGAATGAAACGTCCCAAAACTCAAAGTACAATTTGTTTGTCCCATAGCATGCACTTCCTCCCTTTCTCTCTCGTTCTCTGTCTCTGTCACACACTTATAAAATTGTCCATCCCTGCACTTCCTCTTGACAAGCTGTTTTACATGCAAACACACTAACATGAACTGTCATGTACAATATGGGCTGGTTTCAGTTCATTGTGAGGCGCGAGAAAAATACGCCTGTCCACCAAACTAGCACATTCTGCTTTTCGTCAGCGTTACTGCTGTCAGCTGGACATCTTTCTTCGAACTCACAGTTTAGACACTTGAGGTGTAATTTGTAGAACTTGCTCACACATCAACCAAGGCTAGCTTGCAACCAGATAAATTAAGTTCACTCACTTTATTAGAATTAGTTCAGAAATATACAACTTCCTACCACTGCAAAAACAACCACATCTCATCCATATTGCTTGACTGTTGCCTTTATGAGAGCAGTAGTTTTATTTATTTTAGTACCAGCTGAAATAGTGTTATTTAATCTGTAATATTATATATTGTTATTAATTTATAACATTGCTAATTGTTTATAGGATCCCCATTTGTTTCTGCTGATGCGGTTGCTAGTCTTCCTGGGTTCTATACACAGTACATGGGACAAGATCTAGACATCAACAGTTAAAACTAAAAGAGAGAAGTAAATAGCATGAAGAATATAAAATACAACAAAAATGAAATAATTACACAGTTTAAAACAAGACTATGCTGGTACATGACCCAGAAAGAGATGAGAGATGATTACAGAGTTAGAGTTAATGTATTTGATGTACTTTGGTAAAAGGTTCCAAAATGAGGAAGCTCTGTGTTGAACTACATCTTTGAAATTATTTGCTTTACTTTATTCGGTATGCACAGATAATGGGCTCTGAACAATTTTGTGTTACACCCCTACTAGTGGCTGAACCCATTGATCTTGTAGGTTAGCAAACTGCCTACCTTCGTTTCACTACAGGCTAAAAAAATAAATACGTTTAACCAACATAATTGTAGGTCAGATCAAGGTTTTGACGTACTGGTGCAGTCCACAGTGGCTCAGACTTCAGGTGTTGCCTGACCTTGCACAAGACTACAGTGTGTCCATTCATTTTGGATCATGTGCGCTCATGTGAAGCAGGAAGCAGACACACACTGGCAGCTGGTCCTGATGCCCCACCATTTTTAGAGACACTTTAAAAAAAAGAGTTTGTTTTTTTTAAATCGCAACCATCTATTATAATGTTTAACCAGAAAATTAGATGCTTATATGAGAGAAACTGTAGATGTTTTTCTAGCATTCCATATTTACTCAGCTATTATTTTCCTCCAGTCTATCTGGAGTGATAGACTGCAGGAAAATAATAGCTGAGTAAATATGGAATGCTAGAAAAACATCTACAGTTACTTTCATATAAGCATCTAATTTTCTGGTTCTGCCCCAGCTTTTTCAAACATGTACATTCGACAACCATTGTTGCAATACTGTAGTTGTGTCTTTACAGATGCAGTAAATAGCTCCTGAATTACAGGAGTAGTAATTTCTAAATCTCCCTTTGTGAGGTTTTGTTGCTGCTCTGTATAGATGTGGCTAGTTTAGTAGTCTTACTTTGTTCTCCAGTGTTTCTGCAGCACTGTGAGGTCCTGCCACATTTGCTGTAGCGTTGTTTGTAACTCTGTTAAGAATTATGTGTTTCTGAATTCTTCTTTTAAAGCTTTCAGTAAAAAGTAAGCCATTGTGACTGTGTTCTAAAGCAGATCGTGTGACCTATATAGAAAATGGGAAACACTGAGAAGAGTAGATGTGTGCACATCCAATGGGAGGGTAGGTGGTAGAGTTTTATAGATGCAAGATGGCTTTTGAATGGAAGTTTGCAGATTTAAATCCCTGATCACCTGGACAAATCTTGTAGAGGAAAGGGAATGAGCAGCACTTCAGTTTCCTTAAACTTTGCCGCTTAAGATTTAAGCGTTCCTGATATTTCAGTATTTCCACATATGAAGGTTGGTGGAAGGTTAAAGATACTGTAGAGGTTGTTGGCCACAGTGGGGACCACCTCTGACAGCATTCCTCACTTCAATTTTAATTCACAGCAGAAAGCTCAGCTTGACACTGTGAACATCATCCGTCGTTACGTCACTCCTTGTGTGAGAAAAATACAAACATTCATACAGATTTTATATGCTGTATGAGAGCCTATTAAATTTCACTTAAAATATTTGAGGAAACCTACTTCTTAGTAACATTATGTGTAAGTACAGTGAGCTGTTTCATTTCTTAATGAGCAATACCCAGAGTGTTGTAATATAGGAATGTAGCAATATTGGGTATCCATACACTTCGATGCAGCTGTAAGGTGTTGGTATGACGTGTTGGTATGTTGTTTCAGGAGACCAAGTGGTACGATGAGACGACCGTAGAATTGATGGCTCCCACCATGCTTCCTGAGCTGCACCTTCTCAAACGGGTAAAGCCTCAGAACAACACTTCACAGCTTCTGGACTTTGTAGTCCAGTGGAAACTTGACTCAGTGTAGCTCCCTCTTTGCTGAGGATTAGTGATATGGGTGTAGAGTATTGATAAATGTTCAAAATATTAACAGTATCAATTCCTTATGCCACCCAAGCTATTAGCTATTATTTGATAAATCAAGCACACCCTGAAATCTTAGTCCTTTTTTATTTTCTAATTTGTGTTTCTATTTATTGCAGATAAAGGTGAAGGGGCCACGATACTGGGAACTGTCGGTAGACCTCAGCAAAGAAACACAGCATCTAAAGTAAGTACAGGGGGAAATTACTATATAAGTCATCTGCAAAACTTAAACAGAGGTTTTACAGGCAATCATTCAAATTAAACCACTTTTTGTCACTACAGATAGATTAGTGGAAGCTCTGATCTCATGTATTGATTTGGTCGACTGATATAAAGGACAATCTCTCTATATATTTCCCTCAGGTCCATCCTCTCCAGAGATGGGGTGTTGTATGTAAAACTACGGGCGGGCCAGCTGCCCTACAAAGACGACCCTCAAGGCTGGAAGAGCCTGCTGGCCTCCACCGTCAACCATCGCAACTCTGGAGTGAGAGCCTTCAAGGTAAACACATCCATCACTAGAAGTCCATTTAGTTTCTGTAGAGCTGAGTGATCTGGTGAACTAGGCCAACTTTGAGATTCTGTACAGACTGAATGTGTGGAATTTCCACCTTTCTTTATTTGCTGAAATTTGCAGGCTGTGTTTATTTGCTAAAAACAGCCAAAGCTCCAACAACATTACAATGTTATTTCACAGACCACATTGGCTGTGGGTTTGACAATGTTGATAAACTAGAAGTTATGTTTGCTTGATTATTCATAATGGATATAATGTCATGGAGGGAGGGAGGTTAGCTTGCTACTAGTCTCATGTTTCTCTCATGATCATAGTTTTTTAAAGTTTTGCATTGCTCAAATCACAATTTGTTGATACATTTTTGGCCAAGTCATGCAGACACATCTTCACCTCAATTTGCACCATGTCAATTTGAGTCAGTTTGCATCTTTCCACTGAGTTTGTTTGCAAACAAGCTGCCTCTAAAATGCTTAATGTTTAGTCTGAAGACATCTTTAGGAAGCCTGTGGAAAGTTGCCCATGGCTTTTAGTAGCCAATCAAATTCTGTCGTTTCACAGATGTAGAAGGTTTTATAGATTTATAATGTCCACCTAATTCAAGGACTTGCTCAGTGATTAAGTCTTTTTGGAAAACCCAGCTTCCCAAAACCTGCTTCAAGTACCTCTGTTAGTCATTTCCCACATCATTCAGAATGATGATGATTTAATCAATCTCCGAAAAGAGGCAGTAAGTTAATGTTTTAGTCATAGTGAGATTAGTGGGGACATGTAATTTATGATCATCTGAGTGTCTATGATTGAGCCTCAGTTGGGGCTTCATTATTCACACTCTGGTGTTTTTTGTTCTACTGTGGGTGTAGAAATTAGTGTCTGTGCTTTTTCTACAATGGATATCCGGCTGTATGATGGTTAAACACCCAAAACTTGACATTTACTGTGGATGCTTTAGATCACTGAAACATTTTCTGTGGTCCAAGTCCATCTTAGCTGCTGTAAATGTCCTGACATGTTGACAAAATAGACCCAAAGTTGCAATGTCACTTATTTAGTTATACTTAATTTGGATTTTGTCTTTAATAACATTTCCTTTAATAACTGGGTTTGAAACAAAACAACACATTTTAAGAAATAAGTCTGCACCAATAAGAAGTGATTGGAATTGAATTGACCTCCCCAGTGGCTGGTTGTGTCCAGTCTTGGCAGGTTGTCACTACAGGTTCAGCAGGCAGCTGTGTGGTTGACAGACTATTACTGACAGACTATTACTGGTTCCCTGATGGCCTCAGTGTACGCTGTCAATACACCTGCAGATCTAAAGGGGGAAAATAAAACACAAAACACACATTATTTATTCCACTCGTCCTCACTGTCCTTCCTCCCCTTCATCTCTTTCTTCTTAAGTATTCATCCTTCCTTCCTTCTCTTGACCGCATCTTCTTGTACCCGTTTCATTAATTCATCCACCCGACTCTGGATTTTCTAAAATAATTCTCCTTGACTGTCTTTTGTATCCTTCCCTGTTTCTCTATACTTCCATTATGTGTTGGTTCATGTAAATAATTTTACAATTTCCTTGTGCGTTTCTGCAGCCTGAAGCCATCTCTACGTTCACCTCAGAGCCCGCCTTGGTCTCCTTTGCAGAGTTCTTCTGTAAAACATCTGAAGGAATGAAACACGTAAGTTTAATACACAGAAATAGATGTAGGTGTAGCCAGTTTTTCTTCTTAATTGCATGCCCTTGCCTTTTTACTGTCCTGAGAGAGCCTGTGGCTGGATTGACCGATCAAAAGTAATGTGTCTGTTGTCATCAATCTAAAACAAATTATACTGTTTTTTTCATCATAAATTCGTCATATTCAGAAAATGCTAGCAGCTGTGTGAAAATATTTAGTAACAACTAATCTCTATGAAAGAAATAGTGTGGCGTAACTTGTTTTTATTTAGTGATGTGTAAACACTGATATTACTGAGCTAAGTTTGAACTAACGAACAGGTGGTGCACCTGGCTAATGGTTCCTCTTGTTCTGAGGTTTCCGGAGCATGGATTGTTTAGAAGTTTATTATGGACAGGAAAACATTGGGTAAATCTTCTCAGCAAGTCTGAGAGTATCAGGGAATTTTACTATTAAGATACCGCATATTTTATAGTTTGATTCACACATTAATTGTTATATATGGTTGGCTTTAGTCGAAACTGTTCTCTCCTTTAGATGAAACATTAACAAACCAGGAAGGAGTCAAGTTTTTAGTTCCTGGAGGTGCTCTGACTTTAATAATGGAAAGTCATGAAAAGGTCATTGAATGTTTTATCAGTGCTACAATGGAAACTGAGCACTAATTCACACTTTGCACTAACATTTTGAGTTAGTGTGTGGTTGATCTGGCTATAACTGTCAGAAACTCTCCGCTCTGTTGAAACTCGGCTCCAACCACTTTCCTCCCAGCCAGCTGGTTTAGCAAAGGAAAAAAACCCAGACATGTTTGTTGTTTTTGTCAAAAACAAAATAAAGATATTTACATGCACCCTGCATCCCTGCTAATATTGTGTATCCTGAATCGGGTCTTCTTCAGGAGAGCGTGTTTATAAGCATCCTCATATCAAGTGACAAATTTGTGAAAAGGGGACTGTTTTGAATATTGAATTTAGAAAACTTTGGAAACTTTGGAAACTTTCCAGTGCAAACAACAAAGAGGAAGATGAGTTGGTATGCCTCATCTGTCCTGGTTAAAATCATCATATACCACAGGAATAATATTTAAGCATCTAATCGTCAGGAAAAATGCATGTTCCAATTTTAGTAAATGTCAAGGCTGTTATTGTGTATGAGCCCTTAATAAATTATATCTTTAGCTTTCCTGAATAACATTAAATTATCAGTATGCATGCAAATACACTGAATGTTTCTGTAATAAACAAAATCAATATATACCATAATTAAGACCTTACATTATGGAGTGCAAAATTATTCTACAAACAACCACATCATTGTTCAGTCGAGGTGAATTAAAAGCAAATATGAAGTATTTACCAGACTTTCTGTCTGTGTTTTTATATGTTTATGTAATAGATTATATTAAATGTACTGACAAAGTGAAACATGTGTCTGGATTAGCTAGTTCCCACAGTTCAGCAATGTCTGTGGTCTTGATAAAAATCTTGTGAGAAAGACATTCAACCATGACTTTGACTCGAAATGCCAAAAACAGATTTGTAAACAAGAATAATGAGAACAATTCTCTGAGGTGCAGCCGCCCTTGGAAATGTTTAAAATCTCAAGTTTTTCTATATAAAATGAAAGGGGTACTCCTCTGATTTTACACATAAAAATCAGTTCACTACTCATGGGGAGCACTACTCAGGCTGTGAAATCAGTTGTGTTATGTCTTTTGTTTTTTCAAAGTCTGAAAAAATATTATTTTTTATCTCAGCATGGGCATGAGGCTAAAGGAGCAGTGTGTAACATTGAGGAGGAGCTATTGGCAGAAATGGAATATAATATTCATAAGAATATTTTCATTAGTGTATAATCACCTGAAAATAAGAATCGTTGTATTTTCATTACCTTAGAATAAGCCCTTTATATCTACAGAGGGAGCAGGTCCCTTTCACGGAGGCCGCCATTTTGCACCGCCATGTTTCTACAGTAGCCCAGAACGGACAGAACCAAACACTGGCTCTAGATAGGGCCTTTTGCGTTTTTCGTGAGTTTCACGGCCACTGGAGTTTCACCTACATGCTTGCAAGGGGAGGGTGAGGCGAGCGGTATTCAAACGGTTGCAACCTGCAATTTCACCACTAGAAAATCCTATATACTGCTCCTTTAAATTTTGTGTGCAGTTTGAAAGATGTGAGAATTTAGGAGGCGGGGTTCTAATGAAAGATGTTTTTGAGTTGTGTCATGGGAAATGTAGGTAAAGCTTTAATTCTGACCAATAATGGTTTTATTCCTACTAGATAGATAAATAGATAGATCTTTTAGTGTAGCCATTGGCAACTCAGAGTCATCCGCTGTGAAGATGACTTGCGGGGTACCGCAATTGTACCTCTCTTTTAACCCCAATGATTTTTACCAAATTAATACACTCAAAACTGCATCCTTGACCTGAATGCTGGATGGTCCAGAACTTCTTGCAGCTAAATACTAATAAGACCGAGGTAATTATTATTGGCCGGGCACAGCTTACACTCATGCTTCATAACATCTGTGCTCTCTGTCCCAAAACATAGCCCAAAACTGCAAAAATCTTGGTGTCATCTTTGACAACAATGCAGCTTGAACAAGCATGTTAATACAGTTGTCAGGTCTTGCTTTTTGTAGCTCAGGAGAATCACCAGGATCAGTTCATTTCTATTCAGCAGAAATCTAGAGACCGTCATACATGCTTTTATTAACTCTCGTTTGGACTATTGTAACTCTCTCTATACAAATCTGAGTCAACAGAGTTTACATAAATTACAGCTTGTCCAAAATGCAGCAGCCAGACTCATCAAAACCAAAAAAAAGAGAGCACATTCTCCTATTTTAGCTTCCCTTCATTGATTCCCGGTAAATTTTAGGATTTTAAGATAATATTAATAACTTTTAAGGCCTGCTCTGGACTAGCACCCAAATACATCTCAAATCTTCTGACACCATACGTCCCTTTTCGCATCCTGAGGTACTCCACCAAGGCTGTGCTAGCCATTCCACATTCCAGGCTGAAGACCAAGGGTGACCGGGCCTTTTCTGTTAGGGCCCCCACTCTCTGGAACAACCTCCCTGAGGAAATCAGACTGGCGAGTTCCATATCCTCTTTTAAATCCCTCTTAAAAACACATTTTTATAAGTGCACTTTCACAGGGTTTGTGGTCTGACTTCACTTTGTCTGTTAAGTCACTTCTTAAAACCTACAAAGCCATTAACTTAACTCTTATTTTATTGATTATTGATTATTTTAATTATTTGACATTATTTTTATTTTGCTTATTATACCCTTTCTCATAAGTAACTGCTTTTGCTCAATGCTGTGTAACAGCTATACTGTTTTTAAACTTTTTTTATCATTGTTTGTGTACCAGTTTTATTTAATTTTTATTTTGTAAAGCACTTTGTAATTTTGTTTTGAAAAGTGCTATATAAATAAAGTTTTTTATTATCATCATTATTATTATTATTATTATTATTAAGGATTTAAAGTCAGGAATTCTCAGCCTCTGCTCCAATGATTTTGATGATCCTCTTGTGAGTCCCCCAACTTTATTGAAGTGCAGTACTAAATAACTGGAGTGCCACTTTAAATATTCATGACTCAAGTTTTGAAAAAAACATTGCTGACCCTGTCTCCAAAAGACTGAATTTCCAGGTATTATTTATTAGGAGTTTAGCTAATCTGCTTCATCAGGACAGTGTGGGTCATACACAGGGTAAAAGAGTTAGATTGTATAGATTGTCATGACCAATGCTCAATCTGCTCATTAATCACTTGACTTCTATTTTCTGAGTAAAGAGGCTGCTTCATCATAGCTTCGGGTTAATTAGTTAGATTGCACAGAGGTCACTGGTTTTCAGCTTTTTTGTCATTTCGTAGCGAAACGTTCTGTAATTGAATTTAACAACATGGCACTTATGAGTCCTTGAATTTAATTTACAAGACCTTCCAAGTCATTTCAAAAGTCAATTCATTTTTTGTCCAGGAACCCTGTTAAAAATGCACAAACTTGAATGCACTTGCTGGTGTGTAAGGAGTGTTTCTGCTTAAAAGCCAAAATCTACATGAAATAGGAACAAATGGGGAAGAAATTAAATCAGGGTGTTTGAATGCAAATTTATCATAAGGTCTGCATCTGGCTATGGCAATGATATGTGCTCAAATGTAGAAGTGCAAAATGTTTCCAAATTTAACCATCATCTATACTGGAATCGAAATATAATCGAAAATTGATCCTAATCAAGAACTTTAAACTGTAACACACTAAAACAAGCAGCAGAAAACAAAGATGTTGTTGAATAAATCACTAAAATAACTAGAAACTATAGCTGCTAACTAAATGAGCTTGGGCATTTGAGCTTTTTGTGCTGTCATGGACCCATCTACATATTGTCAAAATGTCTGTTATTTTAGAGAGAATTTACGTGATATATGCACCAACCTGTTTGTGTTTTTGAGCACTCACTCACTCACTCTGTCTGTATTGTGTTTGCAGAGAGAGGATACTCTAGTGTTGTTCTCGGCCATGCTGTATGAATGTGTGACGCAGGAATGTCCAGAGATGCTGCCCACGTATATTGCCATTGAGCAGGTAACACACACACACACACACAGAGTTGTGTGCTGATGTTGTTGAATTGGTCATCCTGCCTCCTATTCGTCACTGTTTCAGCATTTGTAGTGCAATTACATTACTAAGCAACAATAATGAAAAATTGCAGAAAAATAAATTAAAAAAGGCAGTGTACACTCTGATAGGTTACCTACCTAAGTTCCAAGCTCCAAATTGATTTTCATACTTTAATGAAATGAACTGAAACCAACAGCTACCTCTAAATTGGTAAATCAGTTTTAAAATGTATATGCTTTGGAGAACGATTGGAAATCATGTCCAGTTTGTGGATAGCAAGATATAATTTTACCCCTGTTAACATTAGTTCAGTAAAGTATATTGAAATGTGAAGCAGTAGAGTCTGATGGATCTGGTTGTTGTAGTGTTTTAGTATTACCTGTTGCTACATCAGATATACTCCTTTCTATGAACACGCTGTTTCTCTACTCAGCACTCAGCATTACAGAACTGCTTATACTTACTTTCACTAAGAGCAAAATACAGGTATTACATGATTAAAGCTGGAATTATGCTTCTGTGGAGATGCATGTAAATGTCTTTGTGAACCTATGCAGGGAAGGGTGTTATGGGTAACTGTGGGCCGCAGAGGCGCCCAGAGGATCAACAATCAAGCTGATTGTCGGGGCGTTGTCTCTATTTTCTCTTTCAGAGTTTGGGCTTTTACATTTCATCATAGTACTGCCACAAGTGATCTTCTAGCAGAGCACAGGAAACTAAATTCCTTTTCATGGCACTTAATATTGTTGCCCATCTTGTCATTGTCCCTTCCATTTACATTGATAAATCCAAATTCTTTGTTTCAAGGATGTAGTGGTTTGTCTGTCGGCAAGGTGAAATTGATTTCCTTTCCTAATTTCTTCAACTTTTTCTTTACACTGTGGTTTGCTAAATGCAACACTACTTCCTAGTGGACACGTACATTATACCCTCAATCTGTACAAGTATAAAAGAAACACACATGCAAACGTGTCGGAACGACACCGATGTAGAACCATAACACCCAGAGAAACGTAATCCCAGTTTAACACACTAACCAACACACTGAACATAACAAACCACAAAAATGAAGGTAATAAGATATACTATTAAAAAATTGTCAAAAATCCCAGATCTGAATCACCACCAAAATCTAATAAATGTTTCCCTTGTCAATGGCCAATCTGACAATCAAATGAATGGAAATCTGTTCGGAAAGTTTTGAAATATGTGACAGATACACTAACAGATGTGAAGTTATCTTAACCTGTGTTGTCGCCAATGTCTCTCAGGTAGTGGGTGCTCTGCGTCGGGGTGACCTGCTGCAGACCTTCCCCCTGTGGCAGATGCGTCTGGTGGTGGAGTTGTGGGACAGTAGGGTGCTCCGGGGTCCCGCTGACCGTCACGACACCCTGCTCACCTCCGAGTTCCTTCCCGTGATGAAGAACATGGTGGATGTAGCACTGGACAGCTGGCTCAAAGGTGAGGAGGGGTGAGAGGGATGATGGATGGATGGATGGATGGATGGATGGATGGATGGATGGATGGATGGATGGATGGATGGAGGAGTGTGTGAGTGAATAAAAAGGCAGATCAGTTTGGACCAATAGCGCTTTAATCAACTAAGTTGAAGAGAAATTGAATCTACTGTGATTTTGATAATCTAATCTTTTACCAAGTAAAAAACAACATTCTGTTGCTACAACTGCACAAATAGTAATGTTTTCGAAATAAGTAAGGAGTACAATGTACAAATTTTGACACCAGAGACATGGACTGTACTAGAGCTGAAACAATAAGCCGATTCATCGTAATCATAGTCAGCTGATAAAAAAAAAATCAACAACTATTCAATAACTGATTAAAAGTCAAAGTAATTTTTCAAGCAAAAATGCCAAACATTATCTAGTTCAAGCTTTTCAGTTGTGAGGATTTGCTGTCTTTTTTTGGTCTATAAAACTTTCTGGCATTTTATAGACCAATAGAATCAAGAAAATGATCAGCAGATTAATTGATAATAAAAATAATAATTATTTGCAGCCCTAGATTGAACATGCTTGTTCATGCTTTTGCATCAAGGGGTTACGTCATACTTACAGCGGCTACATGTGGAGGCTTCGTAGCTACAAAGTAGACTATGCTGTAGTTGATGTGCACCTCCTAAAATATTTTACTACACATGGGGGCTTTCTGATGCTGATCAGAGTGAAGACAACATGAATAATGCTAAAAAAAGAAGACTGTAATCTCCTCATTTTCATTAACACACATCTAGCAAAGCCATTTCCACTGCAAACCTTCTGATCACCACAACCCCCGCACTCCATTACAGTGAATGATACAACGTATATACAGTGACTCAACGGAATAGACCCAATATTTTATCCTGTTTCTGGTACCTGGACGATAAACAAGCCTGACATTATCAGTTATTCCAGTGTAGCTGCTCATTTAATGATGAATTACAAATTTGGTGGACAGATACCAACTCTATTATACGTGTATATATATATATATATATATATTAATATAAAATATATATATATATTTTTTGTGTTGAGCTGCAGTGTTACTGGTTGAGCATTTCACAGTTTGGATGTGTTTCAGCTTGTTTTCCTGTACAGGGTGTAGCACAATCATGTCATAGTTTAGAAGTAAAACAGACTGTGTATACACTCAAACAAACACACATTCCATTGCTGACTTGCACGTGCGCGCACACACACACACACACACACTTACAGTATTACATGTACACTGAGAGGGCGTGGGAAACAGGTGAAGTAGTTGGACGAGACTGTGACCATGTAAACAGTTCTAACATGCCTTCGCTTTCATGTTTCATGAAGCCTCTTGGCTCTGACAGAGGTTTCTAAGGAAAACCAAACCAACTTGACCTCAAACATCAGGAATGTTGCTGTTCTCTGGAACTCGCCCATGAATGAAATATGTGGCTACATCTATCCTTGTTATTTTTTTATGATTCTTGTTTCTACTCCACTCTCAGTGCCATTTGTCTTTCTCAGAAGTCAGTGCTGCAGTGAATTTGTACACTGAAATATGCCTGAAGATATACCTGTGGTCATGCAGATTTCCAAATGATGGAATTTCTGAAATTTTATAAAATACTAAAAGTGTATTACAGACAGTGAACATTATCGAATGAAATACAGTTTCTAGAGAAGTTTTGATATATTGAATTTTACAAATGGTCCACAATACAGAAATACAGCAGCACATGTTAGATGTGTAACATTGTTCAGCACAGTCATTGTTGAAGTCATAGCTGGTTTTCAAGCAAAGTATAATGCGTATCAGACATTGGGCCTCATGCAAGAAAATTACCATGTTCTTATCCTAAAACTCTCTTATTTTTTTGAGGTGAGGTTTGCTTGTACAAGTCTGATTCAGCAAACTCTCCTAACTGGACAAAGGTAAAACTTGTAAATCGGGGGCGCCCCAGTAGCTCACCTGGTAGAGTGCGTACCATTATTAAGGCTGAGTCCTTACTGTGGCGGCATAGGTTCAGATCCGGCCTGGACCCTTTGCTGCATTTCATCCCCTCTCTCGTGCCTTTCCTGTCTCTCTCTACTGTGACTATCCAATAAAGCAGAAATGCCGAAAAAATGATTGTTAAAAAAACAACTTGTAAATTGCTTGTTTAATGAAGAAGTGCGTGTTCATGAGATTTCATCATTAGCATATTCAGCATCCCTAAAATTGTCATATAAGGCTACCTGTTCCGCTCCGTTTGTGGGCAGTTTTTATTCACAAAAATGTTACCTAAGAATAACAAGAAGACTTTCACACTGCAGCCCTTCTAGTCCTGCTTTCGGAAATCAGTACCGTGATGGAAATAAAGAAGGAATGGTTTGACATGAAGTTAGCAAATTGCGAAGTGGTCCATGACTAATATGAGAGGTGATTGAGGGGATGTGACAGAGACATTAGACGAGACAATATTATAGCCTACAGTAGGTGATGTTATGCTGAGGATGATACCTGACAGTGACCTGCAGAAAGACCCTGATGCAGCTGAATTTTCCAACAGCTACTGAATTGTATAAGTTACTGTGCCAAAATATGCCCATAAGAATAATAAAATCTAAAAAACTCTCAGTAAAATTGACAAGCAGTGATAATAATGATGATGACGACGATGATGATGATGATGATGATGATGATGATCTGGTGAACAGAATATTATTTTTGCATTAAGTGTGTTTAGCTTAATATTTTATTTTAGTTCATTTTGGTGTTATATTTAAACTCCAAATTCACTCGGATTAAGGCATTATGAAAATGTCAAACATGCGTTTTGTTCCCCTGTGGTGAGACTCTTGACTCGTACAACAGGACTGGACCACTAGTGAATTTTGTTCATACCTAAGAGAAAACTCGTATTTGTTGCTTGGTAAAAGTAATACATTTTAATGACAGCTGTAGGTACAACTGTTGTACAAAAAATAAAATAAAAACTTGTATGCCTTGTGTGTGTGTGTTTCCTAGACAACAGCTCAGTGTTGAGGTCCTACATGAGGGGCGAGACCCTCCCTAAGGATGCCCAGTCCATCTTGTTGGCCTGCTTCCTGGTGTACCGCTCAATCCCCTTCCTCAGGAACACACACACACAGCTGGAGGGTAAGACAAACATGTTCACACCAAACTGGACAGTTTCACCTGTGTACACTTATATTTGCATGTAAACACTCAGTATACTGTTCATACAAACAACAGCAGGAATGTAACTCCTTTGTACAGCATTTAAATCTCACTCCTGTAGACTAGAAACTAAGTACATTTATTCAAGTGCTGTACTTAAGTGCAACATTTCAGAGGGAAATATTGTACTTTTTACTGCACTATATTTATGTGACAGCTATATTTACTAGTTACAACTTCATCATTTCCCTATTCGACAAAGGTATTCTATGAAAGCCACATTCTGTTGGCATAATTCGGAAATAAGCAAACACGAACTATTGCTCTTTTTTTAAATCTTTTGGATAAAAGAAATTGATTGTTATGTTGGAGTACACAACAAACAGACCAACTCTCCCAACACAACAAACGTGAGTTTCCACCGTCGTCTTCCTGCAACAACTCACCCCTTGCGAGATTTCAGAGCGAGACTTCTCCTTGAGCGGGACATCTGTTTCTGGTTAAACAAAAAGGATCTTACTCTTTAACAAAGGTCCATCTCTGTAGGGATCCTTTCCATAATGTTGTCAGACGCTTGGAATACAATCTGAGCCCGTCAGGGGCAAAAACAAGCACTTTTAGTGGACATACTTTGACGGGTGCAGTTTCCGCCAAGGATTACGTTGCAGCTAGTGCAGCCCGTTTCGCAGCTGCCGGCTGAGGCGATCTACTGGACCAATTCCAAATTTTTTTGTACCTGTTAGTCATTTAGAGCCCAGGTTTAAAAATACCAGTATTACGCTTTAAGGAAAGGGTTTTAGTACTTCTTCCAACATGGGACTAACTCTCATCAAAATACATAATTGAGTCTCCAACTGCACACTACTGAAGAAAATGACACTAGTGACAGTGATGTTGAACTCATCTGAAGCTTTACCCTCTCTCCCTGCAGGCTGCAGCTCACTCGGGGATTTATTGTCACGTAGCAGCCAGCTGGGGATCCCTCTCAGAGACCTGCTGAGGCTGGTACCCGTCCTGCTGGGCTCTGCATCCGGATCACACACACTGCATGGCCTTCCTCTGCAAGCATTTTGATCCTGATGCTCAGTATTAGTCAACTGGCTAGTAACCTCTCAGAGATGCAGTTCATAGCCTTACGTTCCCACTGTGGGCACAGGTAGGACAGATAACTAATTTCTACCTGTAACACCTGCAGGTGTGTGCAGCAAGTGGGACTAAATGTGACCATAAGAGGTCTTGTGTCTTACTGCATCACTGTGGCATGGCTGCCCTGCCTCTGAGAACTGTGGAAAATACAGATTTTTTTTTCCTTCTCAGCTACTAGTAAAGGGAATAACTAATATTAGACTTTTGTAATATAATATTTCTATTTAGTTTTTTTTTTTTTTTTTTTACAGCATAAACAAAATTAGGCTGCAGTAATGATGCAGTACACGTGCCATTTCTGTGGTACAACAAATCCAGAGTGGGGACTTTTTTGATGGGTACCACTTTCAAGTCCAGCAGCAGACAACTATTCTTCACTCCAAACAAGGACAGAAAGGACTGGTCAGTACAAAATGAAAGGATTCTGCGGTAGTTGTACCATTGTCCATGCTGCCTGTGAGGGCTCTCCTGAGTTCAGGCCACTGTGTTGTGAGGACGAGAAGACAAAGGCAAGACAATAAAATAGAAAAGTACCCGCACCCTTCATGAATACTGTGGTTTATTCATATTTCCCAGTGAGACTCAGTCAGCCAGTTATTATAGTAATCAGGATGTCAGCTGCCTTTCTTGTTTTCTCTTTTGTTTTTTACTCTTAGTATGTCCACCACTTTGAAGAAAATCTTTACGAAAGCAAGTGCATTTCTGGGGTATTTTATGTTTCTGAAAAAGACCAGCTGAGGTCTTGCTGCTCATTAATTGTTTTGCTGTATTCTCTCATTAGCTGAAACTGGTCAGCCTTCTTACAGCATTGTCCATCATGTCTTGTTCATTTAACACAGATCTTGTTGTGGTGCCAGCGTTGCATCGCTTTGGTCAAGATGAAGGTTGAGTCAAAACAGGCTGTGGGTTTGTTTTGGGTGGTTCCCCACATCAATGGAGTCCCCTAATCTTCCAGTGGTATTTTTGTAATAAAGAAATGTCCTCAACTTTTGCACTTAGTGGGAAAAAGTTGGCTTTCAGCTTTGCTTACGTGTTTTTGTCTTAAAAAACAGTTAAAAAACAAACGATGGCTTTAAATTGCTTTGTGAATCTCTGAAAGTGTGATCATCTGGCGTGGCCTATGATCAAGCTGCCAGCCTCTAATGCTCAATTTTATTAAGCTCATAAGTTCATAACAACAGTGATAACATTCATTGGAAGAAATGCACAAAACTAACAAAAATTGTTTGGGGGAGATTAAAAACAACAAACTTGTTACTGTATTTCGCCTCTTAAAAGAAATTAAAAGTGACTGAAAATGTCAACACAGCAAGCAAAGACTGAATTGGAAACAATCTGTATATTAAGGGCTAACTGAGTCCAAAATTCAACCGGCCCTTTTCTTGACATAGAAAACAACCTGGTTGGATACTTGCCACATTACCACAGGGCAATGATGCTTTTGTGGTGATAATTTTTACAAGCATCAGAGCAGATACTATTCAGGTGTTCGAACAACAACACTAATCTGAGACCACTTTGCCTACAATGATGGAGGCTGCTTTAGCCACTCACCACCAAAAAAATCTGTCATAATGGTTTGTTCAGAAAGAAAATTCAGTTTGGTCCAAGAAATGCAGTCAGAAGCAGTAACCACTGACACACAGCCAGTGAAGTCATAAATGGCCACAATTGCTAATGAAATCAGATATTGTCCACAGTGTCAGGGTGTTTTCTTGAATACATTCGCACAGTTGTGCATGTCAATGTCAATGTTGTGTTTAGCCAACAACTTTGAAACCCATAACTGTGGGACTTTCCTTCCAGAAAACTATCTGATGGTGGAAATCCCAGATCAGCACCAAAATCTAATCAACCATTTCTTGGGCTGATCTGTCACATGAGATTTTGAAGAGTCAAACTTCTAGACCTTAGCCCAGATGCCGTCGAACTGTGAGGAGGGAGCGACGTTAGGCAAAGATACTGTGTGAGGTGAAAGGGACAGGTGCATGCCGGTGGTCTTAAAACAACAGGAAGTTAAGTAGTTATTGTAGTTTGGCCCGGTTATCAACACGGTCAGTAGCTGGAGCTACAGTACTGACTGTGACACAGCTCATGGAGGTAATTAAGATAACTACATTAAAGAAAAATTAAAGTGTCACACTTTAAAAAAAACCCTGCCTTAGCTTTTAAAGTTGTTCATAAGTTTTGGATTTTGATGTCCTACTGAGTATGGAAACCCTAATGTCCTGTAGTTAGTGTGTGGGAGGATGTGCAATGTGTGTTCAGCTCAGAGTCTTAGATCATTTCTAGCCAACTGCTCTGAGAACATTCCAAAGTAAATGGAAAACATCCGAACAAACAAGTGGCCCACACCCTCCACACAGAGCTGCAACACACAGAGCACACACTCAGATCAAACTCTCTAGATGGTAAAAGGTAAAATGTGTTTGTATTTGATTTATTTTGTACAATGAGGTTAGATGAATGTTACCTAAGGATTAACTGACATACCTCAGAGCTGAAGTAAACATTTAAACTGCCTACAAATGGCAATACATTTTTGTCAATGGTAGTCAGTCATTAGCTGCGCAAAAAGCAGGTTATAATGATGGATCAGCAATGTCTTTTCTGTCTGTTGTAATTCTACTCCTCGTCATTCCAAGGCTAATTCCCCTGGTTTGGGTGGACAAAACACAGGATTGGAAGCATCTGTTAAGCTCTGAATTTGCTGGTCCACCCACATTTAAACACCATTGAGCTTCCTGCTGAACAAAGTATTAAACCAACCTCTGAAGGATTTTTTTTTTTTCATTTTAACCTTAGAAAGGCCCCAACCAGACATGACTCACATACTTTTTATGGTTTAAAAGAAACCTTTAGACCCGCGACCGCATAGACTTTTATTTTTGCCACAGGAAGACATTTTGTGGTTATTTCTGTTATGTCTTTCAAGCATACTTCCTGGCTTTTATCAGCACTCTGAGTTGTTTGGGTGGATATTTGATACGGTTCTTGTGTCCACCTGAACGCCAATTTTTCTCATCACTAAGGTTCTTTATTTTGTACATACTATATCAGTTGTATGTGACAACTGAGATGTTGGGGATTTCCCTCAGGAGAGTGAATATTGGGCTCCAAATGAATGATGATGCTGCTCCGTGTCTGCTGGATGTGTTAATAGGCAACTGTTTCCTGGCATGTTCACCATAACAACTTTTTAAGGTTATAATAGACAATGTTGTGTGTTGTTTTTTAACTTGTTCACCTACCCCTAAGTGCCAAAAAAATAATTAAAGTGCAGCTTTAATGCTCCAAAATGTAGGACTGGTAAAAAAAATAATAAACATAATAAATATATCTCCAAATATAAATTAAACATTAAGTTTAGAGAAAATAAAACAGGCAAGGTTTACTAGCACACTGTCTGCATTGAACTTGTATAGAACACCTAGCAATTAGATTAAATCTTATCATTAGGACCCCTGCCAGCTTTACTGACCTCCCTCCTCACTATGCCAACATGTCCCATGTGGTATCATGTTTGACTAGGTATCAAATATCACACAGTATAATTTGTAAGATAACCAGGCATTCAGTGTCTTACTGTGTGCTTAGATTGCTGATAATGTGTATGTGGTTTCCTGGATACACGTGGCGTTTCAGTCAACATATCTTAACAAAGATTCCAGAGAAATGTCACATGACATTAACCAGTAAACTGAGAGTCTGGGGCAGCTGGGACAGCCCGAGGGTGGCTTGGTGTGTCTTTAAGATGATCAAAGTCTGGTGGTTTTAATAGTCCTGGAGTCTTCACTGAAGGCCATTTCAAGGACCCTTCTTCTTTCCTGAACTTGTATGAGATACTTGTTTTTGTGATGCGAAATCAGGCCCTGGCCCTTTGCTGCATGTCATCCCCTCTCTCTCTCCCCTGCCTTTCCTGTCTCTCTCTACTGTGACACTCAAATAAAGTAGAAAGGCCAAAACAATAAACTTGGAGGAAAAATGACAGATTATACTAGCTAAGTAATGCCTTGTGCTTGCAAGGAGACACTTAGTCTGAAGCATTATAGTTCAGGTTGTTTGTTGGTACGCGTGTGTTCATGAAATGTGTGTTTAGGTCTTTTCTCTTATCAATTTCTCCCCTCAAACCCACACAATGTGGCATCTGCCTGTTTTGATACCTGGTTGAAACTAGGGATGGAGATTAAAACGAGGAGTCAAAGAGGGACACAGGATAAAAGAGTGAAAGTGAAACTAAACTGAAGCTGACTTTATCTGGTCTTCATTTCATTGCGGTTGCTCTAAATTAAAAATACCAGCAGATAAAACTCAGCGACACTCAAATAGAGAACACGTTTGATACCAATGTGACTCGCTTAAGACATGCGTTCAAGAACAGTGAGACTGACTTTCTCACAAAGGGGGAGAAGATGAGGTCCTGTCAAACGCGTCTGCAAGTCATCTAGATCCTTTGCCATCGCCGCTGGTATGTTGATATATAATGTATGCTGGGATATTTGTATGCCCCAAATTCAGAGCAAGAGCTGATGCATCCCCTACAAAATGGGTGATGCAAAATCACTTTCGGGCATTACGATCAAACTTGGCTACATGTGGAGTTTTAATTACTTTTTGGGCAGAGAACACACAAGTTCAGACAAGTATGCAGATTGAGAAAGAATCAACTATTTTTATTATTCAAACTCCTTGAAGGATACTTTAAAAAACAATATAAACTTCAGCTGTGCCCAATGCTCAATGCTATCATGCTAATGCCAATTCTTTGAAGTGTTTGACACTTTTTGCTGGAAGCATATTAGACTTCCTGTCTCCTAGCTTAGTAAGCAAGTAACTTCATGCATACCACATTTTATCTTTGCCTACCCTGTTGCAGCACGAGCATTTAACAGGTGTTAAGTGGAAATGTTGCTGAGGAGCACAGTGATGCTCAAAAATAAACACAAAAAACTACATAACATACCAAGTGAAACCTCCACTCTTGCCAAAAGGGGAAAAACTATCTAGTCATACTAGCTTTCTGGGTTTGGCAGTTTGTCCCTCTTTCAGCTCCAGGGGTGGTCTATCACTGAATCAATAATAATGGTGATGTAGAAGCTGAGCCTTTCTATTGTTGAATTAATTATAAGTCATTCTGGATCAGATTTGTAAGCAGTAAGATTGTGTAATGATGTGGGAGTTGTTTTGCCCCAGACTACAGAGACATTTGTTGAGAAACCTTGACTGAGTTCAGTGTTTGTAAGGACTGTCTGTGTTGAGCCTGTGGGAAAAAGAGCGCTGCCTCCAGGAAAAAATCCTGTTGTGTTTGTTTCCACAATAAGCCAATCTTAAACACGCCCTCCAACCCTGTGGTTTTTCTCACGTCTTAACTTCACACACAGGAGCACGAAGTATTGAAGTGCATTTTGTTTTAACCCTTACTAAAACAATTTAACCAAGGACATTTTCAAGGACTCTGATCTGACTGCAGCTTCCTTTATAAAACCACAGCCCGACTGTGGACCACCAAGGAGACAAAACTGAGTGTAACATGACAAAGTAGTAAAGACGAGGATTTTAAAAGAGGGGCTTTTTTGAAGTGATCCTTTTTGGTATCCTTTGAAATCTTTTCAGTGCATCATAGGAGCTGAGTCAACAGATGTCTTCTCCACAGTTCCACTCATTCAATCGACTGGTTCAATTCTTGTTTGAGTAACTGATACTAGAGTTAGATTTAGATTTTGATTTTGAAACGTGACCACAACATGAAAGACGATCAAAGAGAAATGAAAACAAAAGAACATTTCAGTGGTGAAAAGCTGTGTACAAATTAATCGCCTGATAAATATCGATGACACCGAAGTACAATGAACATGAACTATAACAAGCACATTGTAGCGGGATTTTTATTGTTTTGAAGTACAATGACTGTCTCTTCTCTTTCCTGACTGACTTTTTTGGTACTTTTTTTGACCACAGTACAGGAAATCATACATCTCTGCCTTTTTTGTTGTTTTTTTGTTTTGTTTTGTTTTTTTGTCGTGCCAATAAGCCAGAATGCACTGCAATACTTAAAATTCTAGCATACTGCAAAAAGTGACAAAATAAAGCTACTAACAACTAAGGCTGGGCAATACATGCATCGAATTACCAATATTGTCAATCTCTTATTGACCTATTTACGCACTCTTTTACTTCAGACCATATGTCTTTATTTTCTGTTCAATTTTGTTTGAATTCCCTCTCTCCTTAACCCTGCAGGCTACAGTACCAGCTTCATCATAGCTAATATTTTAAACGTTCTCTCCTTTCTTACCCTTAGTTGATTTCAATGTCCAGATTCACACAAATATAAACGTCATCAGTGATCACTAGTCACTGATTCCCACCCTTTTTGGCTCATGACCCCATGAAGGAATAATTCCGCATTTTGGAAAATGTTTGTTCACTTTCTTGCCAAGAGTTAGATGAGAAGATGGATACCACTCTCATATCTGTCTGTTAAATATGAACCAGGAGACATTAGCTTAGCTTAGCATAAAGGCTGGAAACAGGGAGAAACAGATAGCCTGGCTCTCTCCGAAGGTAACAAAATTCGCCTACCAGCACCTCTATTCCGTTTATTCCCTGTTAAAAGAGTTTTGTTGGGGAGCTTTTCCTCATTCTAATCGAGGGTCTAAGGACGGAGGGTGTTGTATGCTGTACGGATTGTAAAACCCCTTCAGGCTAATTGTGATTTGTGATATTGGGCTATACAAATAAAACTGACTTGACTTGAAATGTCTCTAAAGCTCACTAAATAACACATGGTATCCCGTTTGTTTAATCTACAGATCTAGGGCTGGTATCACACCCTTACTCACTTCATTTATTTTTTTCAGTCTAACATACAGAAACCCTACTGTCTGTTCCTCAGAATTATCAGAAGAAAGTCAGTAAATGACATCTGGGTCATTTGTGGGACAAAGTTATTGAAACATATGTACTGGGAGGAGTTCATAATCCCACATGACACCACATCTTTACTTCCCTCTTCTCCAACGTCCACTTTGCATCACCAGGTCAACACTACAAGTGGCAGTGTTTCCACATAGTTTGCATTTAAAGAGGAATTATGTAAATCTAAACAGGACATTTCTCACTTAGCATTTATGCAGAAACTTGGGCCAGGTTCATCTCGGTTCACTTCTTTAAAATCAGTAGTGCGTTGTCCACATGAGGAAGTTCTATCCATCCCATTGAGACCTGAGAGAGGAAAATTTGGTTGACACTTCCAAACATACAGAGCAGTGAAAAAGACACCATTTCCCCTCTATTAATAGCCCATGTCTTCTTTTGAGCAAGGTATCAAGAGCTAAATGAAACAAGGTGCAGGGAAGTCACCCCAGCTTTTGCCACAACTTCTGCTTTTAATTCCTCTGTGTATTCATGAAAATGTGCTGAATTCCCCTGTCTTTATGCATGCCAGCTTTTAATATACCTGCATAATGTCCTATATTATTAGTATATGAAACATGGCAGAAGAATAGAAGGATGACGGTCATCCCCTGCATGTTTTATGTATTTTATTGATTTACGGTGGAATACAGTTGTTATTTTAATCTATAGTTTTTACATCTTACAGTATGTCTTTAATCAGCATTTGTTGATTAGGATGAGAGTTCTGTAATTTGATGATTTTTGGATGAATAAATTGAAATTTGAAGCCTGTTGGTCAGTACAAGAACAGACTTCTAGATTCTTTTTAGCCACATAATCGGGTACATTACTAGCTTCTTGCAAATAATTAGGTTGGATTTACACTGCTTGGACTCCCAGGTGGGTGGGAACAAGAACTTGAAAACCAACTGTAGTGAAAACACCAGCCAGGTAAGTTCTCGTGCAGAAAAACATACCATAAAAAAATGGTTTTCAGACACTTTCATTGTAATTTTTTTTTTAGCAATGCTAGCGGCGTGCCTCTAGAGATGGCTATGTCAGTTGGTTGGTCCACCACTTTGGTCCAGACTGAAATATCTCAACAACTATTTGATGGATTGTCATGAAATTATGTGCAAACATTCATGGTCCCCAGAGGATGAATCCTAGTGTCACTATCAGGTCAAAGTTTTCACTTATCCAGTGAATTATCTCAACATCTACTGGATGGACTGACACCCAATTTGTTTCAGATATTCATGGTCCCCAGATTATGAATCCTAATGACTTTGGTGATCCCCTGACTTTCCCTCTGGCTTCACCATGAGTTTGACATTTGTGTTTTTGAGTGAAATGTCTTGACAACTGTTGGATGGATTGCCATGAAATTTGGTTCACAGCCAAGCTCCCCTCAGGATGTACTGAAATAACTTTGATGATCCCCTAATGTTTCCTCTAGCGCCATCATCAGGTAAAAAATGTATTTTGTCCAGTACTTTGGTTTATGACTAAATACCTACAAAACTGACATTCCCATCAGCTTCAGCTGTATTTTGTGTATAGTGCTAGTTGGCAAATGCTAGCATGCTAGCACGCTAAACTAAGATGGTCAACATGGTAAACATTATATCAGCATGTTAGCATTGTCACTCTGAGAATGCTGATCTTAGCATTTAGCTCAAAGCACCGTAGTGCCGAAGTACGGCCTCGCAGAACCGCCAGCATGGCTGTAGACTCTTACTCGTGTTTAAATTTAATCGCATCTTAATTTAATCTAATCTTTTAGTCTTGTTTGGATGGAACAGTCCTGGACGAATGAGGGACTATATCGTCTCTTGTTTGGATGAATAAATTGAACCTTGAAGCTTGTTGAGCAGTATTAGAACAGGCCTCTACATCATCCTCTTTTTGGACACATACCCTACAATGAAAATTTAAGGACGACATTGGAAATTAGTCTTGGACTTTTTTGCATTATCCTCGACTTTTTTATAGTTGTGTGTCAGGTAATGTCCTCCTGTTAGTAATGCCAAATAAACAATACACCATTAGCTTCTTAAAAATAACTAGGTTTGATTTACACTGCTTGGACTGCCAGAAACAATGCCACAAAGGCCATCATAATGAAAACATCAAGGGAGGTAAGTTCTCGTTCCGAAATATTTAACCTCTACAAAACTGATCTTCAGACACTTTCATTGTATTTTTATTTCCTAAACTTCCTACCCCCTTGGATCCAAGTATTCACTGATAGGTGTGTTTGTACTTTAAACCTTTGTTAAATACAGTATGTATGTATGTGTGTTGGTGATCTACTGTAGTCAAACAGAGAACTCCATTCATGATGAGACTTCCTCTGGTGCAGCAGAGGGAAGGACTGACAGGCAGTGGGTGTGACCAAAAATACGAAAATGTATTACACTGCAAGTCTCGCAGCAACCTCAGTATGAATGGTGGAGCTGAGGAGGACAGCTCTGGTGCAGCAATTAAGAAAGTTAGTGAGGAGACAGAGAGAGGGGAAAGCGCTCGCACGGCTAGCTGTGTGTTTAGGATGATTTTTAGTCCGCAGTAGAAAAGTTTGAAAGTGAAAGAAAATATGTCAGGCCAAATATTGGTGCAGATGCGCGCCTCGCAAATGTTGGCTGACTTTAAAAAGAAAAAGAAAAGACGTGCAAAGTTTGCGCCTGACCGCCAGTGATATGGGGTAAGTCTCATTCAATGAGTTAATTTTGTATCAATTAAACGCATAAGGCTCATGTTTTCCACTTCACAGCTGTGCTCTCTAAAAAGTCCAAACGAGGAAGAAGTTTGTAGCTATGATAACACTTTGCATTCACTGAGGTTAAATTTGTGCAACTTCGCAGCGACATTTCAATACTTTTTGCACAAAATTAGATTCTGCAGAGCTGTCAACTGTTCAATATAGAAGAAGTTCAGAGAGGTTTGAGGGCCGTGCAGAGCTCACTCATGCGTAATGGGCGGTTTCCGCAAAGATAAAAGGAAGTATGCGGTGTCAGACAGAGATAGTAACCCGGTCTTCCTCTTCCTTTTGTATTTTTTAAAAAAGTTATTGAATGACTTGAGACGCTTTTCTTTGACTTGGTTGCACCTTTTTCCCTCTGTGTGGTGTATCGATGAATGCACAACAAGCGTCAGACGAGCAGCACCCGGTTATTATTATCAACCCGCAGAAAATATTCTTGTGTGAACTTCACAGATCTTTTTATAGTTCGATCCTTATCGGTTTGTGAAGTTTGGGTGGTGAGCGTCACCTCCTGGAAAGAGTCTTACCAGAATGCAGTGGGCGTCACTTAAATACTTCATGAACTGCTGTAGTCAGGGAAGTCACTGGGAGATGCTGCCTTCAGGTGCTGTCGGAAACGAGTACGGCTGCCTTAATGTCCTTAGCCTCAGAATTAAGACTTCAAAAACACAACTTATTGTGCTTTTCTTAAAATATTATGACAAAACAAACAGACAAGTGATGATTTTTAGCTGTTTAGAATAGACCTAACAAACTATGTGCTACATCATCAGAATAATGAAGATAAAATCAGAGGCATAATTGAGGGTTTAATTTGACAGAAACTACAATTTGTGACTTCTCATCCATGTTTGCATAGTATCCTTATTGCTCAGAAAAATGGAAATTGAAACGCCCACAATTCCATGTCAACTAGGCAAACTGAGGAAGATCATGTGACACAAGCTAAAGTCCCAGAACAGCTACTAAATGGACCTTGAGGTGAGGTTGTTTTCGTCATCTGCTGTTTCCATGGTCAAGAAGGAACTCTGAAACACAAGTACAAATTTCATTACGTTAGATTTCATTCATTTGGCTCATATGTTTCTTCAAAAATGACTTTGGCCATTACCCCTACAATTAATGGCCCAGCTGATACAACAAGAAGATTGTTGACGCTGCCTGCACTAATGCAGATAAAGACATAACGAATATGACGAATAACACGCAAACAAACAACTGTTAAATTGCCCAAAGGAGGGAGCCATGTGGCTTTGTGGTTCTCACGTGTCACCATATTGGATGTAAGTTCTGTAACAGGAACTAATCTAATTTCAAGCATGAAAGTTTTGTTCCACTTTTCAGGAGCCTTAAATTGCATCTCACAGTCTTCATTAGCAGACAATGACAACAAAGCAAACTCTATCAACTGGTGACGACCGTGGGATATCTCATATTAAATCTCAGCCAAGAAATGTTGGCTGAGATTTGAGCATTCTTGTTCTCTGTTCCCCTTTTGATGTTACATTGTTTTAATAAATCCAATGGTATTTGAACTCATCACCGCACTGGAGATAACTTTTCTCTTATTTTCACCTTCTAAGAAATGTCTTAGTTCTTTTGTCTCGTGCAGAACTTAAATATTCAAAGAAATGGCTTGAGATAACATCGCTAAGCTTTCTATTAACTTTATTTTCATATTTTTGCCCATCATCATATTACCAGCTCATTTCTCCACTGGACTCATTAAAAGTAAAGATGTAGATTAACTCTGCTTGGTGGGGTAGTGTGTTTGTGTGTGTGTGTGTGAGTTTCATAATGAGCGACATGGGGTTTCCCTGCCCCTGTTTCTTCCATTCATGTGGCTGGAGACTGGAGAAGTATAGAGCTGTCTATTCGGTTATGAGCTGAATATTCAGTGAGTGTGTTTGAGGGAGAGAGCGAAAGAGAGGCTGTACATGTGTGAGATTGAGCGGGAGTGTGTGTGACAGAAAGGAACAGAAAGTGTGTGTGTGTGAGAAAGAGAGACAATAGGAGGGAGTGTGGTTCCATGTTTTATTTATACAACCTTTATTTAAAGAGGCTTGTTCTTTGAGATCACGTATTGTATTCCCCGTGTGTGTGATATAAAGACAGCAGCTCAGTCATTTCCTCATTGTGCTTCCTAGTGACCTCAGCAACACCAGCTTCCTCTTGTCACTTGCACCATTTTGCATCCCCAGCAACACACATGCACTTCGTCAGATGTTAACTGATATCATATTATACATTTTTGGCACCGACACTAGATGAGATTACATGTAAAATACTCGGAAAAACATGTCCCAGTCTTCCCAATAAGTTGCATTATGCCGTTTGATTTCTTTGTAGATATTACAGCTGTAGCACTAATCGCAAAGTGAGTTAAAGAGCTTTTGGTAATCTATGACTCATATCAACTTTCAATCAAACTGAAATGGTTATTTTGGTATGTAGCCTACTTTACACAAAAATGTCTATTAAAGATGTGTTTTATAATCATGCTGCAATATTGAAATCATCATCTTGCATTTAAAATAAAATTTCCAGTCATAGCATCGTCCTCTTTTGTTGAGATTGTGAAATGCCACTAGGGGACAGTGTTACAGTATGTGTGTAAGTTTTGAATTCCAAAATCTGGGCAGCTGGCTAAGTAATCGCAGAGGGAGGCACTGATCCTATCAACCCTGACAAGTAGTAATTCATATACTATCAGAAAGTGAAACCTTTAAACAAAGCCCTTACACATCTATGGTAAACCCGCACAGGTGTTTTCACACATTTTGCCTAATTAGGTAAATTCTCAGGAGTGTGTGGGAGTTTGCAGATTTATCTTCCACTGTACGCCTTTTTCACAGCAGACATTTTGACTTGTCCTAATAGGAAAAACACAGGTGTTACTAATAACATTAACGATGGCTCTGTTTTCTTGTCCCAGTAAGTCGTGACAGTGAGGCAGCATGCACAATACCAGGACACTGAAACTGAAGCAGCTAAATGGAATTCAGCCATCATTAATTTTAGTATTTACACCTGTGGTTTTCCTACTGTGCCATGTCAAAATGTTTTCAGTGGAAAAGGCCTTTTAAGGAAGGATGAACTCGAACTATTGGTACAATATGTTAGGTCCACCCAACCTGAGCAGTGTGCTAATTAGCTGGAATAAGTGAAGACACCTGTGTGGGTATGCAGGACCTTTTAAGCAACAGTCTGACATTTGGGAAATGCTGTTGCTGTTGCCAAGAGTCAGATGAGGAGATTCATGTCTTTCTCTCATTTTGACTTGGTGTCATTTGTTGCTTATTGGTCTTATACAGAGTTTTTGTATTGACTTGTGCAGCACTTTATGACACTCCAACTAGAAAGGTGCTTACATAAATAAACTTAACTTTCTTAATACGTGCTTGTCAAGCACAGATGTAACTAATAATATTAATGATGGCTGCATCCCTTTTCAAGCCAACATGTCAAACTGATGTTCCAGCTTCTCAAATGTTTGGATTTGCTCCTTTGGTCCATTTATTATCACTGTAAACTTAATAGCTTTTGGGTTTGGGACTGTTGGAACAAGACATTTGAAGATGTCATCTAGGGCTCTGGGAAATTATACTCTGCATTTTATAGACAACACTATTAATCAATTATTATTCAGTGAATCGATAATGAAAATAAGTGCAACCCTACTGGCATGACTTATTAGCATACTTAAATGAAATGAAACTTGTGCTTTTAGCTGTAATAAGAGATCAATTTAGGTCCAGGATTTGTTAGCATAGCTTAGCAGAAATGGAGAAGCAGCTAGCCTAATTATTCCCCATTTTAAACCTCTTCCACCTACCTATTTTATTCCCTTGTGTATGTTCGCAAAATTGAAATAAGTTTCACTCAATATAGATGTGGCTTTGTCTGCAGTATAAAGCCATAAGCCCTCCATGAATTAATTTACTGTAGAAGCCTCTCCAGTATAGCCGTGATATTCAGCCACTGTGTTGTGAGTCAGTGAGCATGGAAATAAATTCAAGGAACTGGCTGATTATAGGTTGCTCTGTGTGCTGTGCATTCGTATAGACAAATTAGGGTAAACGTACATGAGAGATGTTACTATGGAGATGTAGGCAGAAGCAGAAAAAGGTGAGAGATAAAGGTGTGAGGTTCATTTCAAGTTGAACTTCATCTGTCGCAGCCAGGTGAAGATTCAGGTTCGAGTGAGATTCAGTTTGTCGTCAGTTCATGTGTTGAAGTATCCGCCACAGCGTAAAGTGAAAGCATGCGTGACCAAAACATACTACTATAACCTGTTGCATAGCCAGACTTCTTTCTTGTCATGCTCACTAATAGTGTCTGGGGAAATTCAAACTCAAAGTTTAAGAAACCAAAGATTCCAGCACACTGTTGATCAAAATTTTTGGAAAGGACACTAGAAAAGTAGTTAAGAAAAGGGCAGAGATAGTGTCATCACAATTCAAATCAATATCACACAAAACGGAAGTCGAAACAAACCAAAGATACTGTCTCTGGAGCTGGTTGTCTTTTGCAGCGACTTACAACCAATCAAATGGCTGCCAAAGGATTTCTTAAAGCCCTTTTTAATGCTATTTTTGGTGCTGCATTAACTTTTTTTTTTGCCCACTTAGGGGCAGCAGAAACAAGCTCTAAACACAATGGCGTATTATCACCTCTTAAGTTAATGCGGCAAACTTGTTAGCAAACCCTTGCTTATTTACACATCTAGCAGATACGGAGCAACATTATCATTCATTTGCTGTTGTGTTTGTGTTCACCTGATGAATTTAAGTCCAATATTCACTCTTCTTTTAGCTCTGTTTTGATCTCTACCAACTCCTGATGGAAATATCTGGCTGTTTGAATGCTAAATGCTCCACTATGTTCACCAGCTAGTCGCTAACTTTGTCTGTGTGCTTGGTGGTGTACAGTTGGTGTATTAGAGCTTTTTTTGTTGTTGCTGAAAACAGCTGCCTTTGGTTGCAGCCAGAAAACCAAAACAAAATGCTGAAAGATGCTAAAATGCTCCGTAGAGCTGAGGGGAACTGCAGAGTCAGGTGATAATTCTCTGTGGGTTTGCCACTGTAAGCGACCCTTTCACATATGTGTAGTCATTTGATCCATTGTTAATATAAATATTGCTTATAGCAGCTTTAAGTTATCCAGCACCACCAACCTCAGACCATCGGAGCATACAAGCAAAAACTCCAAGAAAATATGGGAAATATCTTTGGTAGGCCTAGTTACTCCAAAGAAGACGACTGAGCTTGCAGCTACTGCCCATTCAATTACAAGAGGTTCAACTGTTGCCGCCTCAGACTATACCACAGTAGTCGGGTTGCTTCACTTTCCCAAGCATGCAGTCAGCAGATGTCTTTAGAGGCTACTTCTTTCTGTTGCAGAGAGAGATGCAAACAGCAGATAGCTCATTCAAATGAAAGTAAACCTTGTGTCTATTTGTGCAGTGACAAAACCAAATGAGTAGGCAGCCTTTACATCACACATGCACACATACTGAAATTAGCTCAAGTCATCTCATATTCACATTTGTAATTTTTATCAGCTCCAATTCAGCCTAAATCATGGCATCTCATTGGCCAAATTAGAAATGAATTAGAGCTGCCACTATGCAGGGATGATATTGACTTTTAACTTTACTAATACAGCATAGATGTGATTCAGTGTTATTGATTAGAACACTTGTCTATGGGAGGCCGTTAACCTGAAATTATTTGATTTTTCAGTAAATCAGCACTGAAAAAGCACTGCAACTTTTGCAGCTGCACCTCCATTTTCATGTTCTCACTTCAGTGTTAGGAGTACAGTGTTCCTCTGTGTGTTCCTCCTCTTTTTCCACCTCTTGGTCTTATGAAACCTTTTCCGAACCGCAATGGATAAAGTCACAGAAGCAAGGTGGTTTTTCTTGGCACGTTTCCTCTCGATAGCCACTATGTTTCATTTCCACCAGTAGTAGTTTTAGTGGGGAGTTTTAGGGTCTCATTATGGTCTTAAAGGAATAGTTTGACATTTTGGGAAATAACGCTTATTTGCTCTCTTGCTGTGAGTTAGATTGGAAGATAGATACAACTCTCATGTATGGAGCTAGAGCTAGGAGGCAATTAGCATAGCTTAGCATAAAGACTGGAAGCAGGGGGAAACAGCTAGCCTGGCTCTGTCAACATGAAGTTACCGTGAAGTTGCCAAGCAACACGCAGAAACTCCAGGAAGTCACTGCGTTTGGCTGCTCTTTGTCAGAAAATAGGTACAGAATATAACTCCCCTGTAATAAATTATTGTTATTCCTTCCTTCTAACCTTCTTTTTGTGTAAAAAAACAAAAAACAAAAAATGCAATATGTTAAGTAGTGAGCTTGAGAAGTGCTTTTAGGTGTATTTTTGGTGAGAGCCAGGCTAGCTGTTTCCCTCTGCATCCAGTCTTTATGCTAAGCTAAGCTAATCTCCTCCTGGCTCTAGCTTCATGTTTAGTGTACAGATACGACTGGTGTCGATTCTTCTCATTGAACTCTCTCAACAAAAAAAGCAAATGAACTTTCCAAAATAAAATGTCCCCAAAGTGCCAGCTATTCCTCTAATGTTCTGGGATGCTTTTCCACCCTGACAAGAAAAATATTTCAAGGAGAAATACTGAATTCAGGCAACATTCGACATGAAATTACAATACAAGGATTACCATCACAGTAGAATCACAGTTCACTTTGATCTCATTAGCAACATTACAGGACCTGTAGATGGTTAAAACGTTGCTAATAAAATTTAAAGGGAGCTGTGAATCCACTCTGTGGGTCCTCCTCACCTATCCTATCCAGCACCTATCTCACTGAAGTTTAGTTTTGGATGTGCTCACTACTACTCTAACATTTGACTTGAAGCAGTTGGATTTAAAGATACTGAACACGAGCATAAAATTGGCAGCTTTACTTTTAAATTATAAGTGCTAAAAGCTCTCAGATCCTCTTTGGACCCACAGGAATCTGCAGTGTCACAGGTGATATGACGTTGATTGACAGGATTCTTCTGCATGGGAATCAGCTTTATACCATAAGTGTATGGTACATGTATCACCACAGTGCATGTTAATGCAAATGCATGCGTCACTCACAGCACAGGGACAGTAGCACTTCCTCTTGTGTCAATGTCGAGCCTCGATTTTGACAAAAAAAAACTTTTCTCCAACATCTCTACTTTTGAGGAACTAAATAACAGCAACCTTTCTTGTTGCTTGACAGGCGTTGTGTTGCATATTTTAGATTGACCAATGGGGTTTGAGCGTTTTCTGAACTCCGGAGAGTTGGTGAGAAACAAGATTCTTCTACTAAGGTTAAAAAATGAAGAAAAAAATGTTTTATGCAAAATCCTCACTGAACCAATGCTCTTGTCATGTGTAAATCACATAAATGTGTAAAGGTGTGTAGAAGAAAGTCTATATGCATTGGCTTGTGTATGGGAGTGTTTAGGCTTGTGTGTTAATTATACGAGGTTGTTTGTGTGCACACTGTATGAGTGAGTGGGTGCAGTGTGTGTGCATACCTGTTGCTCCTGTGGCCAGCTGTAACTTCTTATCCTCTATTTTGTAGGTAAAGTGAAAGTACAGTGGGTTTGGAGGCAAGCTGATCAGCCTAACCTGTCAGCAGCATTCCTATCTTATCACACTTTCTAAAATCTTATCAGTTGATAACTTGCAGCACATGTAGTTTACTTGAGTGGCTGTCTTATCACTGCTGTGTGTTACTATACCTCCACCAAGAAGGGTGGGAGGACAGTTATGTTTTCATTCTTCACAACAATCAGTGTGATTTTTGCCTTGGTTGCAGAGAAGAAATCTCTGGCAGAATCTTTCTCATTATTTTATGGGTGCAAAAAACATTCTGTATTTTTGTGCGTGTCATTGTTGTCAAAGTTGGGCCTGAGCTGTGCTAGGATCACAGTTTTTAATGCTAAATAGTACCAGACGAAGTGAAATGTTTTTGAGGACTAAACAGTTAGCAAACATGCAAAAACATGACTTTTAGATAAGAACATTTCACATTTTCTTTATGGTAACAGGTCTTTAAAAGCTGCAGTGGAGACTGGCAGGGAGAGCAGAAGGAAGCAGAATACAGTACATAAAATTAGAGACAATAACAAAATGTTGAATCTTTAGGCCCATTCCAGTGGAAAGTAATGAACGTAAACTGTTTGAAGGCTGCAGTATTGCTTGATGCAGAGTTGTTCTGTGTCTGTGGAGGTTTGTACTCCAGAGAGCCTTGTACAGTAGTTGGACAGTGAGACCATCAGGAACTGGTCTCTTTCCATTTTCAGTTCAGTCAGAGAAACTGAAGTGACTTCAGCAACTGTAACATCATTCACTTTCATACCTTAATAGGCAACACTCCAATGTCTGTTATCAGTACTTGAACTTTTAAACAAATCATCTTCTTGAATTAACAGTGAATTGCTCTTGTTAGAATTGTAGCAGTAACAGTTCACTCACACCCATAATACACAATGGTTTTTGTGGGCAGGTATTGTTAAGCGACCACTCTGCTTTACAGTTAAAGATACTGGTTTCCAGTAAGATTCTGCCACGGGGTGTAACTGGGTGGATGGAGGATGTGCGACAGTTCTTGTATAGACGCCACTAAGGGGTTAACTGTCTCACACTGTGCAACTTATCGGTAACTAACAGCTGCCACAAGTGCACCGTACACTACTACTGTGGGGTTTTTAGTCAGAGCTACTGGTTTCCAGTAAAAACCTGCACCCAGTGGCTTTACAACAGAGGAAGTGGTGGTGGTGGAGCCTGAAACTCTATTCAGAAAAAGAAAAGTTTTCACACGTCCATTGCTTATCTTTTCATGCAAAATGTTTTTTGCCTCACATGCATTTACATATCTGCTTTTTATTTCATTGAGCTGAAGCTACAGCAACTTCCTGTGAGCAGAAAGAAAAGGTCAAAAGTCAAACGCCACAAAACATTACAGTGAACAGAACAAATATGCCCGTTTTATGCATCTGGAGGTATTGCACCACTTGATGACATTTTCATAATTCATTCTTAAAAACATAATAATTTTGTCACAAAACTGACCAACAAAGAATCTGATCTGAATGTTCAGAGTTTCTGGCAGTAAATCAGTCAGGTTTGAGGTTTGAAAAGGCTTAAACGTTAAAAAAAAAACAAAAATAAAAACATGCTAATATGATCTTTTTTGACTCTGTACAGTATTTAGGACACCACATTTTACTTTGTAAATGGATGTGGAACCAATGTCACATCCTATACCCAGGCTTACATCACCACCTAGTGGAAAAGCACAGACATTACGTTTAATGCTTAATAGCCACCTGCACACAGTAGATAGCTGCTGCAGCAAAGTTCTCACTTTTCTTCATATAAAAAAACTCAGCAGGTTAATAGGATGTTTATAAATGAATAACCACACCAGCTTTTACCATTGGCCAGTGAAAGTTGAGGGTTCACTACCTGTAACTCATTTACTACTCACACACTCCAAATGATTAGCTGATTAATCGACTACCGAAGTCAATCGACAGAAAATTAATCTGCAACTAATTTAAGACTTGATTAATTGTTTGTTATTTTTCAAGCAAAATGCTAAACATTCCCTAGTTCCAGCTTCTCAGTTGTGAGGATTTGCTGCATCTCATTGCCTTATGTGATAGTAAAGTGAATATCTCTTGGTTTTGGACCGTTGGATAGACAAAACATGTAATATAAAGACATCATCTTAGGCCCTTGGAACTCGTGATGGGCATTTTTCACTATTTTCTGACATTTTATAATCTAAACGATTAATTGATTTATCCAAAAAATAATCTAGAGATTAATCAATCAGGACCACTCTGCCTCCACCTGCTGTTTGAGTTTGAAAGCTGCTGAATTTGAAACCCTCCTTCAATCCTAGTGTCACTCCATAAACCTTATCTTTAAAAAAGCCTTTTATTAATGCTATCTTTTATTTCTCCAGCTATTTTCATCAAACTTTATTTTATTTCATATTTTCTTTTAATTGCCTGATTTTTCCTGTCACATTTGTTAATCTGTGGTTTTGTAAGGTATAAATCTTGTTTTACCTAGAGCGCCATTGGACCTTGAGACAAGACAGTCAAGCATGTATTTATTTATTTATTTATTTATGTATTCATTTATTTAGGGACCATACAGATAAACATTATTACATAAGGAGAAGCAGTGCAACAGTTGTAATGTATATAGGTCCTCTAGCTGAAGCTAATGTGCTGCACCTGTCCCTGGTTAGGCTTTTAAAGGTTAAAACAGCTAAACAAATAAGTGGATAAAACAGACTGCGTAGCTACATATGAATATGCATGTGTCTATGTGTGTATGTGTTTACATGGCTGTGTATACAGCGGCAAATAGGTGTGATTGTGTGTATGAATGTGAGTTTATGTATACAGGATGTAAGCATAAATATAATGCTTTAAGTATCCTTGAGCAAGACACTGAGTCACTACATGTCCAGGACTGTGGCTCAATTGATGATCTCTTACCTCTTTGTGGCAGGCGATTGGATACATTTTCATAAATGCAAACTTTGCAAACTTATGGGTCCAAATTGCAGCAAGAGTTAAATAAGAAACTGTATCTTTCATACACAGAAATCTTGTGTGACATCCCTAAACTGCACATAACATGCCCTTTAAGGCACCTAAGATGCAGTTATATTCATGCCGTACTGAAGTCAGTCAGAAAAAAATACAAATTTAATAAATTTATCCACAAAAACTTATGGTCTCAGTCAGCTCTAGGAGTTATTTGGAGAGTCTATTTTATTCTGAACATCTCACTGACTACTAAAGTCTGGAGTAGATGAAATACTCACCATGTTGTCCTAAGTGTCGGCCCTGGTTGTTGCCAGAAGGGGGCGGTGTTTCCCACATCATCCCCATCAGCTGAGAGTCTATGTGCTGGAATTAGGGCTCAGTGCGTTCCTGCCCTCCAGCACACCAGCAGTGGATTCATTCAACCTCTGTCATTTCCAGAGGGTGAACGTTTGAAACCCTGCCCCCTGAGGAATGGGTGGTATTGATTGGTCGGCGGGTGCCAGCTGGCGGTATTGATTGGCAAGACAACAATGGAGGAGAGCAGTGAGAAGCAGTGAGGTTTTGTTTCACACAGTAGATTAGTTCAGTGAAGGCACAGACACAGCTGTGGCAATGCATTAGGCTAATTCTGTGTGCGTGTGTGTGTGTGTGTGTGTGTCTCCCCTTTTATAGTGAATATTGATTGAGTTGCAGTTAGTTTTTCCAGTATTGTTGGGACAGAGGGGCAGCTGCACCTGTTCAGGCCAATGTTCATTCCTTAAAGGAACTTCAATTCTTTTAGAAATGGATTCCAACAGCAATCCAGTTTCCACAGAGAAAACAGCACTAAGAGTCTACAATCGTGCTAGCAGCTCTGTGATGCTGTATGTAGGCACATGTTCACAGTGAAAATGCCTAACATGCTGATGTTTAGCAGGTATAATGTTTGCCATGTTCACCATCTTAGTTTAGCATGTTAGCATGCTAACATTTGCTAATTCGCACTAAACACAAAGTACAGCTGAAGCAGATGGGAATTTCATTAGTTTATTATTCGGTCATAAAGTTTTTGTCCTGATGCTGACACTACATACAACAAAATCAGATAGAATATCTATATTTATTTCTATATAAATATTACTTTAAAACATTTTACATTGTTCAGATTTAGGATTTTGTTCTTAAATCTGCTCAGGATGCCAATACTTTTCTTCCCAATGTTGTGCAGACATAGTAAATGAGTTAAATATCAGCAGATATTTGCTCATTTCCTGAAACTATTGTTTCTTCATCTCAGTTGTTTTTTTTGTTTTTGTTTTTTACAGTTAATAGTCTGAAGTAAATGTATTTACTCCCAGTAAGAAAGATGACAGTTTATTTAAAACGCAGCTTTAATTTCCATTTAATTTTCCACGCAAATAGCAGGTGGATGAGTCTGTTTGGTTTGACTGGGCTGTGATTGATAGACACTGTCTGACTTTCACATTTTGCTCTCTAAAATAAAACTTCCAATCAGACAGAGTGATATGGAAACTTTGGCTTTCATTTGTTTCCAATCAGAAAGTGGAAAGTGGAGCCTCCTCCAGTCTTGTCTGGCTTGTTGTGCTCATTAATATGAATGTAATCAGAGAGTGTACAGGCTTATAGTCTCATGTTTGATGCAGTTTAGGGGTGGAAAATGCAAAAGCATAGAGCAGAAAAGGAGTTGAATCACATTTGAGATATCCTTTATGGTGATTTTAAGGCAGGGCAGTCCCTTTATCACAGAATAACTCCTGGAGTGACTCAAGAATTACAAACTGATCTTATCAAATAAATAGGGGTGGACTGATCCTACTTTTGTCTCTCCCGATACGATTCCAATACCTATACGAAAAGAGTATTTAATATGTTTAAGTCATGTCTGGCTAATTCCCTGTTTGAGTTTTGGCAATGATACCGATCCAGTATATCAGATTAGTGCATTACTTTTATTGAAGTAACAGTTTCAATGAGACTAAGTCACTACTGGACCCTCTAGACAAAGACATCCCACCTTTAGCAGCCACTCTGGTGGTCTCACTCTGGCTTTAATCACTGTGGAAACACATACACATTTTCTCTCTTTCTGTCACACACACTCAGCCCACAGGACCACACACACAAATCTGGGAATACACACAAATACCTCCCACACTGATATACAAACTCATAAGATGCAGAGATTGGCAACTCCACATAGGCTCCCACACCGACACAGGATAACCCACTTTTTCTGAGGGAAAAGTGCCTCACTCATCTCCCCCCGCCCCGTCTGTCAATGTGTCTCAGTGGGCTAATCAGAAACACAATAGCGTCTCAGTGTACCACCTGGAAACTAATACTGTTTAGACTCAAGAGGAGGTGAGTCAGATCCTCTGCTCCCTCTGACTCACGACCTAGACCCAGACCGGACTCTCCCAGAATGGATGGAGAAGGAGGAGAAAGCAAAGGTTTGGGGGGGAGACCGAGGGAATGCGGGAGGAAAGATGAGGGAGGTGAGGCAGGGAATTAATTTTTCAGGGGCAGACAAATAAAATAAACACTACAATGTAATATATGCCTGAGGCAATGATAGGTTTTTGTTGAGACTGTCTTGATGGTCTTTTCGGAAGCTGTAGCCTGTTTGTGTTAAAGTAAATATCCTGTTGAATATCATTACATGAGTGTTGCTGAGTGATCACTGTTCCTCTTTAATGATGCAGTTTTCCTACAGTATGTTTGGTGTCTTGATTATTTTAGAAAGTTCCACTTTTTAGATTACATATTTTTTCAGAGTTTTCAACTGATGCAACAGCCAGTCAGGCCCCAACTGTTCGGCCTTTCTGTTTGGCTTATTTTGCTTTGTAATCTCACTTAATAAAATAATGACTTTAGATTTCTACTAAAGCTAACACATACTGCCCATTTAACTTCATATGATTTACTTGTGCCTTTGTAACAGTGATTTACAGTAGCTGCTGCCTGAACTGTGGGTGCATCAGTAACAAATACTGCAACATTATTTATTGTGGCACAGTCCAATGTCCTCAGAATTACAGTTATATTGGACTCTGCACCGACATATAGTGGCAACGTTAAGTGCCAATGCAGGAAGTAGTGTGCCCTATTTTTAGCAAGGTGGAAAGTAAAGGGGTCAGTATACAGTATATGAAGTGCTTGTGGGGATATCAAACAGCCTGTCTAGAAATAGGTCTGTCTTCAGAAACGGTCGGATGACGCATCAAACAAGCTAGTTTGTTTCAAGCATATCATAGCCTTTAGAGAGTGGGGGTCTTTTCTGGCAACAGGGTTGCGTGCCAAGTGGGAAAGTTCCAGAAATCATCACAACTTATGTCAAACAGACAAAAATCTGCATCAGCAAAAACGAACACACAAAGAAACAAAAAACAAGCTATATCACATTTCTATTTACTGCAGGACTACTGTATTGATGGATGTTTCTGTTATTTTGTCCACCCCTGTACATGTGTATGATGGATAAATATACTGTGACATTAACAGTAAAAGAGAGATACAGTAAATGCACGTGTGGGTGCTAGTTCATTCCCACTAGTTGTGAAATCTCCGAGTCCTCCTGCCCAACAGTGTTTCCATGGTAAAACATCACCAGACAAATTGTTCCACTTTACGTCAACACAGCAACAGCAGTAACCAGTAATGGTAAATTCATAGTTTAGAGGACAGAGGTGGAAGTGTTGTTTTTCAAGAAATGGAAAGGACTGAAGGAGAGATGAAATGATGGAAATGTTCTGCTGAAATGAAGTGTCTTTTTCACATGCAATGCAATATAACTTTAAACATATTGTGGCTTTTAGAAGCCAAGTCAAATAAAGTTTGTGACCGAAGTTACAGTACCGTTACCTTCTTATTCTGAGCAGGAAGTTAAAGACCGCAAAGTTAGCAATTTCTACTTTTTGCATTTTATGTATAGTTTTGTAGGCATTATGTATTTAAGCACACATGAAGGAAATTCACTAAAATCACACTGACAACACAAGAGGTTTATGTACTATAGCCCTGGACTGACATTAATGTAAACACATCCAGCAGTTTACAGTGTGTATGCAGGGTCCTTTAAAAGTATTGAAAGTTGATACATCAATTTAGTTAAAATTAAGACCCTTAAAAAGTCTTAAACACCATTTTCAGACGTGTTAAATTTTGTAGCTTGTTTTCAATATCTATATTTGTCCAAAGAGAATGAATGCTAAAGTTTGCATGAATTTAATCATTGCGTAGGCACATAGTGGGATTCTGTGTAATTTATTTATGGAATCCTGCTAGATTTGACGGCACCTAGAAAGGACAACCGTTCGCGCTCACTGACCCACTGACTGCTGCTTGATAACGTTACGCAAAGGTCCCTTTACGTCTGGGTGTACAACTACCTAGCTAATGGGGAAATGCAAGTTTTCAGACATATGGTTGGAGGACAAGGAGTTTGAACCATGGCTGAGGCCTGTCTCTGGAAATAACCGTGAGACATAGCCTACTCTGTGTGTCTGAAGGCGATAAATGTAGCCTCGATGGGGATCAACGCTGTCCGGTCCCACATGCAAGCCATGAAGTCGCTATGGGCCGCAAACAGTGGGTTTCTATTGTGCATTTCTGTGCTACACCACTGTCTACTACAACGGCCGCCGCTTCATCGTTTACTGCTGACCTTTGAGTGGTGATGGGTACCACTCCAGCGCTGCGCGCAGAGGTTCTGTGGTGTCTCAACACAGCAGCAAAACACCAATCCATCAACTCTAATGACGGGATTTCAGATCTTTTTCAGGCGATGTTCCCAAATTTGGAAACAGCCAAGATGTTTGCCTGTTTAAAAGATAAAACAGGGTACAGGGATTTTGTTTAGCCCAAAACTAAAAGAACAGATAGTTGACACCTCCTACATGACATCACCCCCCTGAAGCTCACCAAAGGTTCATATATTTTATCGAACTTCAAAGTGTATTGGTCAAATACTTGTTATACTGTGAATGTGTATGTTATTGTGCCATAACATACATATAAAAGACAATAACATAAAGAATTGATATATATCTTAGTAGCCTAATAACCAAGAGTTCAAGTGTGTGTGTGTGTGTGTGTTAAAGGGGACAAGACTGTTCTCTAGCTCTCGAGTATTACTGATATTACTCTTTCTTATAATGCTTGCATTGGGTTAGTCACGCAATCATTCAACTCGAAGTGGCAATGAGGTCTTAAAATGTATGGAGCGGCGGCGGCGGCGGCGGGGGGGGCGGCACAGCCCATTCCTTTTGACTCTTCCAAGTACCCTGGAGTGAGGTCAGCGGTTGGACCCCTCTCTGATTCATCGGGACGCCCCACAGAGTGAAGAGGTGGAAGAAGTTGCTTACTCAGCACAGACACATGGAAGTGCCTAAATGAGTCAATGCTAATGTAAGGGAATATATTGTTGCAGTGTGCTCAGGTGCTGACACTGAAGGCTGAAAGCACTCCAATCTAGAAGTGAGGAAGAATTTATTATATGCCAACTTGAATTTTACATGGGCTGAATTGACTGATCACTTGTCCAGCCCTAACATAGCAACCGTAACTAGGCATGACAAGCCTGTCATGCAGTAAGAGTGATACTCTACGTTTAAAGAGTTTGGAGGGTTGTTTCTTTTTTTTTTCTACTGTATTTCCAAAACCACAAGCAAAAGTGTAAGGAATGAAATAAATAGTTTGTCTGCTCTAATGTTAGAATGCCTGGCAAGATAGATTACTACTTAGAGTAGTTAGCTAGTGTTACTTTGAAGGCTAAGTGTTAGCATAACATTAGCTTAATCTGCCAGAGTCATTTCAGTCTGAAAAATTTATGGTTAAAACTGAGAGGCCTTCTTTTGTCTACCTCGGTCTGAATTCAAGCAACCACTGCTTTAAAAATTACCACAAATTTCGACTGGTAAATCCACCACCGTTATATTGTAAACTGCATACTTACAGTTTACATAGACTACTTATTGGAGGACTTGACAGGCATAGCAACAGTAACTGGGGGACGGGGACATCACCTGCACTCAATGAGAGTAAGTCGTGTTTTTGTTACTGACACCTGCATGAAATTTTTTTTTCTGCTGATAGGCCACAGAGGTGGTGGTGAGTTCGTATTTTAACATACTTTCATATTTAACATTATGACCACTGAATGTCTGATATAGATGGGTCACTCAGATAGCCCTCCAGGACTGTTAAATACAGACCCATGAGTCAACTGCTCTTTAAACCACAAGGTTTTTCATTTTCTACACATGTTAATAGGTAATGCTTCAGATTACAGTCTAATGTAAACAGTGTTACCAAAAAACAAGACATGTAATTAAGGTAGCTTTAGCATTGTTGCAAGACTCATTTTTGCACTTTAGATGAACGCAAGCTAGCCGTTACCCTCCTGCATCGTTTGTGCTAATCTAGGCTAAACATGGACCTATGTCTGTAAAGTGTACATGGAGATGTGTGTATTAACAATAATATAACAATCTTTATTTGTATTGCACTTTTTAAAGGCCAAGCCACAAAGTAGCGAAGCAAAGATAAAACTAGTTGTAATAACAAGATAAAGTACAACATAAGACCACAGTAAAAATTAGATACTTTTTGATTAGTTATTAATTAGTATTAATAAATTAAGGTGTTGAGATGTCAAATTTAAGTTTTTATGTAACATTTAATCAAATGACATGGTCAAATGACAAAAAATGTGAAAGAGTCTCTTGTGCTGACAATCCCACTGAGAATCAACACCATACTCTCTAGCTTAACTTTTGCTACTTTCAGCTCAGGATTGTTTGCCAGACTGACACAAAAGGAATGCCAGTTCGTATAAAACCGCAGGAAGATGTCCAGCTTACAAACTTACACAAGCCAAGTATATGCTACCTACTCAACAGGAAAGTCAAGCATTTAGCAAGGTACCAAAGTATTTGTATCTGGAGTTGGTGGACCAAAGTGTCCAAGGCAAGTGAATGGCTTACGTTCATCAGGTGACCAGAAAAACAACTCTAGTGAGAGATGATATGTTGCCCTGTTTGCTGGCTGTATGAATAAGCAATGGTTTACTAATGTAACTCAGCAACCAAAACAAGTGAAAGTTGCTATTTCAAAGAATCATATTCTCACAAGATACATTCTGCGGTAATGGTTTCAGGCACTGCAGGCTCACCCAACCACTGCCCAATGGCAAATGTCCTGAACATCCAGAAATAATGCAACAGCAGTAACACAGGCAGAAGGCAGAGTATCTGCAGACACAGATGCTGACAGACTATTAACTAGCAAAAAAAATGACTGTAGGAAAAGTAATTATATGGCATTTTAAGGTGGAAAATCCTGCCCAGTGCTTTGAAAGACACAGTGTTTCTATATAAAGAACAGTTGTATTCTTGTTCTTTTTAAATGTCTCAAATTTATTTTAGACCATCATAGGAAACTTAAACTGTTCAAGTAAGCCAGACATGTTTTATCTGTTTAGCAGCCATTTTAGTTGTAAGAAACCAGGCCTTTGATAGTGGTAGGTCTGAATGCAAAATACAATTCTATTGAATGCTTTTCAGATGATTTTTCTGTAGCTGTGGTCATTTAGGAATATCCACCATTGCACCAACAATACCACTTGACTGTCCATTATCAGATTAAAAAATTAAAACAAACAAAAATCCATTAATGAATGTAATAAAACTGAAATACGTTTATTCATATGTACCTGTATATACACACAAGCATGTATGTTGTATCTTTGGTACCAAACAGCCATGTTTACTATAAACTACAGTTTAAACAATGAAAGAAGTTTTGAAAAGCACAACACCTGTTAATCTTACTGCATTTTATCCAGGTCAAATAAATGTAATGCACAATCTTATTTTAAAGAAGTACAACCAGTATGTCTTCAGAGTACAGTAGTACAATATTTAGGCATGGGCACATAACCCATAGCAATGACTGTGCGAGGGTTGAACGTTTATTCCCACACGGACACTAAAGATAGACCACTGTGTCATTCATTCTGATATTATGCGTAATATCTCTCCTTGACTCATCTGTAGACTCAATCTCCCACAATCCTCCCACAATGAGCACTTTGCTGAACCAGCTTTTCTTAAAGTCCTATGTTCTCTTTTTCTCTTTAAGTCTGTATAGCTGTAAGGCAGTGAAGTAAACAAGTAAGAAAACAATATAAGAACATTTCATTTTCATTACCTCCCTAAAGGTTGTTTTTATAGTGATCATCCTAGTGGTAATTTATTTACTGTATAAGGTCACAGTTATATACTGGATACTGTAACTAGGTATTTACCAGGTCCATGGCTCTTTCCCAGTGGCCTCTGTGTTGTTGAAACAGTGTTGTTTCTTTTTCCTATTAAGTAACATTCAGTTCTATATGTACCATGTATGTAATTTTAAATATTTTTAGTAATGCAGTGACCATGGAAGGCAATGTCGGTCTGTCCGTCGGTCGGTCGACCTTCTTCGTCCAGACTGAAATATACTATTGAATTAATTGTTAGAAAACTTTATACAGACATTCATGGTCCTCAGAGGATGAATCCTATTGATTTTTGTTGATCCCCTGACTTTTCATCTAGCTCCATTTTTAATTTGTCCAATACTTTACATCTGCAAAACTCAAACTCAAAACTTGCATTTCCCCATCAGCCTCTGCTATACTTTGTTTTGAGCTAAATAGCAAATATGCATGCTAACATGCTAAAAGAACATGATGAACACGGCAATCATTATACCTGTATCATACACATACAGTAACGTGTTGGCATTGTCATTGTGAGCATTAGCATGTTGAAGTTAACATTTAGCTCAAAGCTACACTGTGCTTGACTACAGCCTCAAAGAGTAACTAGCATGGTTGCAGACTCTTAGTCTTGTTTCTGTGTGTGTCATTTGCAAATCAAGGACCTGCCAGCGTTGTGAAAACCTGCATGCAGCTCATCAGTTGCAATGATACCTCCAGTTTTGGCGTCAACTGACTTAGCTGCAGAAGGGACCCCTGTCGTGTTCCTCTATTTACATGGCGCCACATTATACACTATATATAATTTCATTATTTTCTATAATCATTTACAATACTGTACATTGATAATGCAGGGTAGCTTTAAGGCGGACGGTCCTCTACCAGAAACTGGCAGTCTGCAGTGCAGCAGTAACACTGCAGAACTATCATTTCCTGTTCCAGCAATATACAGTATATGTAATTAACCAGGCTGAACTACAGTAGCATCCGGTGAAATGATCTGTGAGTGTTCCCCATTTCTGTCACTGCCAGTATGACTACACATAATATGCATGAGACATGATGTCCAAGTCTGTACTTGCCTGTGTGTCTATTGTTAATAAGGGTTTGTGTACATTATGTGTGTGTGTGTGTGTTGTGAAAAGTGTGGGAACTGCAGAGGAGGATGTGTGTATTTGCGAAATTCTAAGTTCCCATGATTTCCTCCGGATAGGAGACTGAGCTGGACGGGGTGGGAATTCATTTTTATCACAATAATCCCAGAGGCAGGCTGATTTATACTATGAATATAGACAACAGAATAATGGTTAAATCCAGGATACACACTTTTCGGTATTACGGATGATTTCAGGTCAGTTGCCTCTCTGTACTGCTAGAACTTGTCATGAAACATTGCAAACTGTATCAGAGTGAGTGGCACAAAGGTTAAATCTGACTGTACACAGGCCTTGAATATCTCAGGAGAAGACAAACAATACATTCTCAGGATCATACAGTAATTTTGTTTTCATTTTATCTGTCTCATAACTGCAGTGTCAATATGTATAACGTTGGGCAAAATAACAAGTTCCTAAAATGTCACAGAAAGTGCAGGTCAGGCTGAGGGTGCAGATGTTTCAAGTGCTCTGATTTACAAAAAAACTAGAAACAAGAAAATGACATGAACTGAAACCATTTCCATTCGAACCCAACTGAATGAAAAGAAATTAAGGCCCCCAATGACCCCCTAAACCGGTGAAGTTGGGCTCAGCCCAGTCAGTTTCAGACTGAGAATCAAAGGCATATCCATTTGTAATGATTCACAGGTCATCATAACTCACCAAATTTCTACTGTGTGCCCTAAGGTTGTGAAAACCTGCGCTGTCACCATAAACCTTATTTCCAGTTTTTATCTCAGGGCTCCTCTGACCGAGCTTCACTTTTGCCATCTCATGTGGCTTTGAGACTGCTGCTGCACTGTGGTTCCACTCACAAAAAGGATTTTTTTTTTTTTAAATTTGTGCTTTGCAGGATTAAATTAGAAGTGATTTCGAGGCAAAGTATGTCAGTCTCAACTTTGGCACCTGAAACAAACCTCCTAAATCACAGAACTTTTCCTCAAAGCTTAGATTTGTCTTGCTGCACCCAGATGTGCTGTAACAAGGCATTGGTTTTTTAAGCTCTTAAAGGAATAGTTAACATTTTGGGAAATATGCTCGTTTGCTTTCTTTCTGAGAGGGAGATGAGAGAATTGATATTAACCTCATGTTGGTGTGATAAGTATGAAGCTGGAGTCAGGACATGGTTAGCCTAGCATAAATACTTACAGCAGGGGGAAATGGTTAGCCTGCCTCTGTCCAAAGTTAAAACACTGTGCCTACCAACAACTCTAAAGCTTGCTAATTAACATGTTGTACATGATGGTTTAACAAGTACATAAAAATAAATGTGGTTTTAGGGGGAGTTACATATGTGGTGGAACCATTTCTTGGCCAATAACAGCCGGGTGAAGTTAGACTTGTTGTCACAGTGAAGTTATAAAGTGCCAAAACCTGTGATATATCAGGCAATCTGCATTAGCCAGAGATGCTGCTCAGAAGATAAACTGGTATTTGTCAAGAAATAGCTTCCACACACAACTTCCCCTAAAAACACCACTTATCATTTTTACATCTCCTGTTTATGTACGGATTAAACAAACAAGATACAATGTGTTAATTAGTGAGCTTTAGAGTTGTTGATAGGCATTGTTTTCCCACAGAGCCAGACTAGCTGTTTCCCCCTGATTCTAGTCTTTATGCTAAGCTATGCTAAATATAACAAGGCTATGTAACTTTTGCTAAACAGTGGCCAGTGTAGCTACAAGTGGCAATTACAGGATAACAGTAAATACTAAAATGTTGTGTGTAACAGTAGCACAAGTAGTAAAGAGCTGTAAAGGCACAGGACTGACACATTAATGTCAGCAGTGTCTGTGTAACATTAGCTAATATTAGCTACAAAAGATATCATACCAGACCAAGTAATGCCGTAGCAGCAAAACCCCAGAGTGGATTGAATTGAGCAAAGGGCTGTTCTATTGCTTATAAAGTCAATGTTTCATTTGTAAAATAACATGTTATTTCTTCTCTCAAAAGTTGCGTAGTCTCGCTTTAACACACAAACATGAGATTGATATTGATCTCTTGATTTCACTCTCGAAGAGATAAGCAAATAAGATTTTTGATAAAATGATTTCCCCAGCAACGTATAGTATGAATATGAAGCAGAGCGATCAGTAACCCTTCCCTGAATGGATAAAAGTTAAGAAATCATGTCTCTGGGAATTCTGGGAAGATTTTTCCCTGGGAATTTAGCAGCAGATTGTGCTGTTTCTCATGACACAAAGCAAGGTCAGTTCATGGGTCAACTTCTCAGGCTTTCTCTTACACGCACGCACGCACACACACACAAACTTGCACATACACATAGTCATCCCATATCTGCTTAAGGGAAAATGGTGTGAGAACTTTGAAGCTGAAAGAGGAAGAAAGATGGCAGCTTAAGCTGAAGATTCTTATGTATGTGTGTGTATGTGTGTTTGTGCTTGCCTCAGAAAGTTGGCTACTCATTAGTAGAGCTTTTGGAGGAAGTGGTGGTTACCGATGACTCAGCCAAGCCATGCATTTCATTCTTTCTCTCTCCAGTCTCTCGTGCGCTCTCCTCCCTCTGTCATCTGCTTTTCTTTCTACATTCTATTCATTCCTCTTTGATATTCTGGCTCTTTATTTTCTATCATTCTCTTAATCTGAATCTCTGCCCCCTTCTTTTCTCTCTTCTCCTGATTCATCTTGACCTTTGAAGTATCTCAGTGTGAATGTGTGGTTGTGTGTTGTGTGTCTGTGTGAGTAGGACACTCAGCAATGTGTGTGGGAAGATAACTGGCGTCCTTCAGAGTGATTAAAACATTCCTTCTCTCTTCTTATTCCTCTCTCTTCTTTATCTGCCCCTTTTTTAGTTTTCAGTGAAGACTTTCTGATGAAGAGGAGGATGAAGACTGACAAACTGGTGAGTGAAAACAAGCTGGACATCAGTTTATTTCAACATTGGCTGGTATTTATCAAGCTAAGAAGGAATACAGCTCTAGGAAACGCTCTCCTTTCAGATTTTAATGTATGGTCTGGTTGAGGACAACTGCTTCGTCATTCTAGATGAACATTTCTGCCGTAAGAGGTTTGGTAAAACAAAGCAAAGTAAAAAAAAAATCCAGACTTTAGGTTGTTTATTTGTAAGACTGGAGAAAACACTGCTAAAAAGCAGCAAGGATTCAAAAGCTAGATGGAAAACATTACAAACGGTTTCCAAACTTTGGTGCATTGGACTTTGAGAGGCACGGGATGGCTATTTGATGTTACTTTAAGTTAATTTTATTTCTTTTAAGTCTTTAAAAAGCAGTTGATGAATCCCCTTTTTTGTAAATAGATCACAGTGAGTGATTTTCCTTGATCAATAAATAGCACAGTGTGCAAAAGCAGTTTCTCGTCCCGCGGCGATGGGTTAAAAATAAAAATGTAATGTAAAATCTGACAGTGGATAATCACAGAGACGGTGAATATCACTCTGACAAATGTATTTATTTTTTTGGCAGTCGGTCAGGTTGCGGCAAATATCGGCTATATTTGGTACTTGGCAAGAAGCCCGCTTCTCCAAACTTAGTCATGTAATCATGGTGTGACGCACTGACTGCACCTGTGAAGGGCTGAAGTGAAAGTAACAGTGTTATATATCCTGGTGATATTACAGCAGCTGTCTTCAGATGGAACAAGGTGATCAAAATCAACTCAGGAGCATTTTTAATCACCTTGATCAATCTATGTACAGCAATGAGTCTTTTAGTGACGTTAGTGGGAGTTTCACAATCTGTACTGACGCACATTACACCAGATCTGTGAGCAGTATGCTCACATTTTCAATGTACATATGAGGAGACTATCAAAAACACTCCGGATTCACATTTTGAAGCAACTGAAGGGCTATGTTGAGTGGGCTAGCTGTAAGTGACAACTTTATTTCTGCACAGATTGCATGCTCTTGTGTAGTGCTGTAATAATGTGTCAGACATGCAGCGATACATACAAATATTTAATTTCCTGTACATTTTGTAAATTATCACTTGGAAGATGAGGGTATGTTTTGTTGTTTGTTTTCCTCAATGACAAATGACAAATTGCTTTTAAAGGTCCAGTAATACTTACGGTAGCAAAAACTTTAGACACACTGTATATAGACGCCATGTATTGCTTTATATCTATTTATCTTGCCAAACTCAGAATATCTGACCTTATCAGGTCTACTTGGCATTAAGACAGCATTTGCACCCTCTGGCAGCCATATTGCAGGTTAGCTCTTGGGTGTGCAGTAGCTGCAAACATCTGATTGTGTATCTGAGCATATGACTCTGGCATGAACAGGCATGATTAAAATCTATGTGGCTGACTGGGTGGTGATCATTTCACCGATGCATCTGTTTGACTTTCAGTTCTCAGCTAGCTTGGTCATGAAACCATCACTTCCATGGCTGTATTGCGAGAACTGGTTACCATGTTCCAAGATGGTGCTCCATTCATTCCAATGAAAGCTTATTCGGCGCATAAACTGAATAAGTTCTTTGGACATAATAGCTCAAATCATGACAATACAAAGAGTAATTTCAGAGCGTTTCTGATGCCTGGGGAAATGTATTCATTGTTTTACAGCCTTTTATTGTAATGATTGTGTATGTGATTTTTGGGCCAGTGAGGGTCACGTGATTTGTAATTCTGACTGTGTTCACTAAGACAAAATCGCCTCACAGCTCAGCTGCTTTTATAATTTAGCCTACTGACTACTTAGCTAGCTAAACATCAGTGGTAAAGTCTGTTCAGACAGAACATGAAGCACATTTTTGCCTTGCATTGTTCATGCAAATTTGTGTTTTTCGTTTGTGTTTATCTCAGCCTTTGACTGTTCTCAAAACTTAATAGTTCTCAGAACTAGTTATCACTTTTCCTTTCTTCTATATACGTATATGAAGTAGATTCATAAAGCCCCAGTATTCACGTGACTTTTCGTGAAACTGTAAACATTTTCAACTCACATGGTTGTGTTTTCGCCTCAATCTGCGCCACCCCAGGTGAAATCGTGTCTACTTGTCTTTCCGTTGACTGTATATGCAATGGTGTTCCATGTACAAAAAACATTGTCATACAAAGAGAAGATATGCTTTGTACTAGAATTTGCTACTAGCGACTTTCTGTCTGCTGTAAATTCTGGATTGGTCTACAAAAATACACCATACTGGACTTTTTTGCTGGCTGCTCCATAGCAGAAAGTAGAAATTTCCACATAATTTATCATACATTGATCTAAAGATATTTCAACAGTGGATTTGCTACACTGGGCCTTCTCTTCTTACACCATTGGGAGGGGTTACACTGGGAGGCAATGTCATCAATACACCTCTATGAATTGGATAAAATAATCACTGTCAGCCACACCGATTTTGAGTTAACATTAATTTTGTGAACCCCTGTCAATCAGTGGTTCACAACATTAATATTAAGAATTAACCATTTTTTTGTTGTATAGGGTAATTTGACCAAAGTCATCAGAACAGAAAGTAAGCAATTAAGGCCCTGAATACAACCCAAAACAGACATGAACAGCAGTGCAGGTAGTGGATGCGCATGCATGTCTGTACATACTACACTGGGTTTTCTTGGTACATAGTTCCAGACATGTCTAGTCAGCACACTTGTCGAGGCGCAGCCCATGTCCAGAACATCGGGAACATGCAGATGACGCATTTTATGTCACTCAGATCCTTGTGGCTACGCAGATGTATAGAGTACTGTATAATTTGGGCTCCCAGCTGCACATCTTAAAAAGTAACAAACTTGTCATTCTTGTCTGCACCATTTCTTAACCAGAGTTGTTCATTCAATCTGAAAAAAAGTACCAAGGTCAAGAGACTCAGGAGGGGCAGTGGTTGTGGTTATATTTTAGCCTGTTGATGCCTTACATAGGCCTCCTGTTTCCACTTTTCCCTTTCTTAATCTAAATGTGTAAAAACTGAAATATTGACGTGACAAAAACATGCAGAACTTGATGTCTCAGTGTTAGTTACGGCCTGCTTTGTATTTACTGTTGGTTTGTTAAGAACTGTACCGTTGAGAGCTGTCCATCCTATTTGAAATTTCAACCTGTGAATCTCATTTGACTTGTTTGCTATCAGATGCCTGTTGTATTTTTTTTTTTTAGCAGAGCCAATTCTCCACTGGACTGTCATGATAAATTTAGAACTTGACCTTCATCAAGTATCATCAAACTGCGGCCTAGAGAGTTGGTATCAATATCAATATCTCTTTCACTCTCTTTCTCGCTCTCTGCTCTTTTTCTCACTCCTTTCATTCTACACATTCTTCATAATGTTCTATAAGTGGTATCAGTTTCTATATATTTTCAGGAGATGGTTCACAAACACACACACACACACACTCACACCCACCTATGCAAGCCCTGTTCCGTCAAGGCTCCCCCCGTTTACAGTAAATGTGTGTTTTTGTCATCTGTGAGCCTGGATGAAGTGATGCAGTTAGTTTTGGTATCATGTCGGTGGCCATGCATCTCCACCACTGAGAGAGACCGAGAGTAGTGCAGCGTGGGAGGGCTATGACAGAGATGACTCAGCGCTCTGTTGCCGGGTAGAGAAGCTCCAAACACTCTCTCACCCCCATACATTTAAAAAAATACAGTATCTGATGTAGCTGCCATTCATGCCCCAGCCTTGGGTAAACACTTATCTAAACTGTAAGTGGATAATATTTGGATGACACATTTCCCAGCAATGTTCCATTGGGTGGGTGTGTGTGTGTGTGTGTATACATACATACAGTGGTATGAAAAAGTGTTGCCCCCTTCTCTCCCTTATCTTAAAAGGCAGTTCATGCTCGAAAAACCTCCAATGTGGCTGAATTACAATTCCAATTCCTCCACAGCGCTGTAAAAGACTCATTGCAAGTTATCGCAAACACTTGATTGCAGTTGTTGCTGCTAAGGGTGGCCCAACCAGTTATTAGGTTTAGGGGGCAATCACTTTTTCACACAGGGCCATGTAGGTTTGGATTTTGTTTTCCCTTAATAATAACAATCTTCATTTAAAATTACTTGTGTTATCTTTGACTAATATTTAAATTTGTTTGATGATCTGAAACACTTAAGTGTGACAAACATGCAAAATTAAAAAAAAAATCCGGAAGGGGGCAAATATTTTTTCACACCACTGTATAGTCAACTTGAACATGAAACTAGCCACTTCTAAAGGTAGCTTCTACTACATATAGGCATCCACTAACAATCAAGCTAAAAATGTGTTGTCAGCAAACCAAAGTATCTGGTCAGTGCTGTTTTGCTGGATGACGTTATAAACACAAAATCAGCCAAGACGTATCAGTGATTAAATTTAGTTCCTAGTGAAACATCCATCTATTCTACCTGGTCTCCTAGAGATTATGTTAATATACAACTAATTTGCAACTGCAAATATGTTTTGAAGGAAACGCAATGCTGACTGGATTTTGTCATGCATTCACCCATTTATGCACACACTCACATACCGATGGCAGCAAGCTACCACGAAGGGTGCTAGGAGCAATTTGGGGTTCAGTGTCTTGCCCAAGCTCTCTTTGGCATGTGGCCATGTGGAGGACTTGGTTAAAGTTAGGGAAAGATCGTGATCTGGTTTAATACAGAAAAAGTCAACGATGACTTGACACACAACATGTTTATTAACATTTAACAAAAAACATGAACTTTCCCAAACCTTAACCAAAGTGCTTTTGTTGCCAAAACAGTGCGATACATAAACGTTAGCGCTCTATTCACTAAAACAAAAGTTGCCTCTGAACATAATCTAGCCAACGATTAAGTTTACATTAAGTTACAGCACAACATAATTGGGGAAAACAATTTAGTAATATATAAACGTAATTTTAAATAGACAGGGTTGTTTATTCCTGACTAACCATGTCTAATAAATTCTGTTGACAGTCTGTTATTCAACTGGTCAATGTCATTGTAACTGAGGACATACAGTATACGTGAAAATGTGCCACCTCTAAAGTTTGTCATCCGCCTGAACACTCCTTTTTAGAAATGGTTATGTTAAATTTTGAGTTGATTAAATTCGGTTCAGTTCGATGGCGACAGCAGAAAATAATTCAGCATTTGTCGATTTTTAGTTGCATAGCTTCAGTGTCAGTCACTTGAACGCAAAGCTCATTGTTTTTGCGTCTTCCCAAAATTGTTAGTTTAGTAACTAAAATAATTATGATGAAATTGATACATGGAGACTTTACATGTAATCACACTGTAATTGGCCATATGACTGATAAAGTCCACGAGGACTCCTGGGAGTCCCCTGGCATGACTTTGAATACCACTGTAAAAAAAAAAGAAAAGGGGGGGGGGTGTTGAGTATCAGCAACAAGTACAGAATTACAGGACACCTGTGACTGTGTGTGGGCTCATATTAAGCTGTCTATTTTGTCAAATAATTCCCACTTTTAACATGAACCGTTTAATAGTCTTGTCAAGCTACATTTATGCTGATTTGGCTGCTATTCTACAAGCACAAAATTATATTTACTGTTACTTAAATAAAACTAATGGTAAATATTAAAACTTCTTGTTCATTCATGTAGATTGTCAGACTGATCAGATGAATCAATGAAATGTCTGCCTTTCAAAAAGCCACAGGTGAAGAGAGGGGCTCTAATTCAGCAGCACTCAGCAGAAATACAAAGGTTTTAAAGAGGTTTCAGTTGGCTGGGGCTAATTTTACACTTTGAGATGGATATAACAACATCACAAGAACATACATGCACACATTTATAAATGGATTGAGAAGAATGTATTTGAAGGTTTGGGTTGGGCAGATAAGAGAAGCTGCAGAAGAAGTGAGAACTTGCTATGTGTCATTCAGAGGATTAAAGCAGAAATGAGAGATTAGAGAATGACTTTGCATCACTGCTCCCTCGAGGTATAACAACGATTAGCTCTGTGCTTTCAGTCTGAGAATAGTGTATTTTTGTGATAATATTCCAACTGAAAAGTCGCATACAAATGAATGCACATTCAAATTATTGCATACTTTATATTAGTATTCTATTAATATACAGTAAGCTAGACTGAGAACCACCAATATTGAAACTGACATGACTGACTGATAACGTTCCTCTCTTTAATTAAAAATACATTTATAGATTGGCAAAACAATCTCACCACAAAGTCCGTTTAGTAGCTTTTTCTGGAGCTTCAGCAGATGGAGTTTGTCCAGTTGTCAGATCTCGTACTTTATGGACTTTTCATCCATGTTTCCTAAAATGTTGAGATTGAAAGTTCATTCTTGACCTCAAAAACAGAAGTTGACAGAACTATTTCACCACGAGGTCAACGCGAAAGCAGTTCTGGAGTGGGCGAATACAGTAAATACCTTTAATTTTTTTTTTTTAATTAATTTATTTTTTTTATTTTTTTTTTTTATTTTATGTTCTCTAGGATAGCTACTAAACAGATCTTGTGTTGAGATAGTTTTGTCAACAACTGTTTCCAAAGTCTGAGTAGATTTTTATTTGAATAAATCTGATTAATAAAACCAAGAATGTACAGTCTTTTAGATCCACTTTCCTAACATTGACTTACACCCCTTGTTGTAAATTACCATCTGGTTAATCAGTCCCACAATATGTGTGCTGTGTGTGTTAAGGGTGTGATCGCCTCTGAAAAGGCCCAAAGCTACAATAGAAACGATGTGAAATCACAGAGAAATTTAGACTCTACTTCATTTAAAATGAGCAAAGTCAAGTGTATTTTTATCCTGAGTGCTTTACAATAAATGCTGAACAAAAACGAGCCGCAAGAAAACGAAGACACAAAAAAACAAAAGACCGAATGAGCAAAATGGGGCCAGAATTGCTTTTGTATGCGTGCATGCTTGTGTGTGTAAGCTTGGTACTGGTTTGAATTGAACTGGTTTTGGTTTGTCTGAACGTGACATCGTCCTTAAAATGCCTCCTCACCATAGAAATTCTTGAGTCAGTAAAGTAATGTAGTAACATTTCTCAACCATGGGGTCGATGTACCTCATGCGGGCTCAACTGACGGAGTCGTTGGAAATTTGTTGAAAAACTGTTGTGGTGACATTTTACTAGATTTTAATCAAATATACATTTAAAGGGTTAAAATAGAAAATAATTTCTCATAATTGGATGTGAGAACCAGATGGTAATTTACAACAGGGGTTGTAAATCAATGTTAGGAAAGTGGACCTAAAAGACATTGTACATTCTGGGTTTTATTTATTTAAGATTTATTCAAATAAAAATCTGCTCTTTTTTCTTCAAAAATTCTTGACTTCAGAAACAATTGTTGACAAAAGTATCACAACACAAGTGAGCTCCAATCTACTAAATGGACCTTTTGAGCTCCCTTCATGGTCTGAAATATAGAATACAAAGGAATAAATTCACATGAAAATATAAGTGCAGGGACCTAAAAACTGTCACATACAAAAAAAAGGTCCACAACTTTGAATTAATTTGTCCCTGTGTGTGTGTGTGTGTGTGTGTGTTATTGCTTATGTCTTTGTGTGTCTTGTAGGCCCGGTTGAGAGCTGGTGATTTGTGTCCCTAAATGACAATAGTGTGTGTGTGTGTGTGTGTGTGTTCTCATGAGTCAGATGTCAGGTTCGAGATCAATAAATGTCAACGCTGAATATCCTGTCAAGGTGAAAACAGTAGTAGGTCATTACTTTGTGGGCGTGTGTGGGTGTGTGTATTCTGTTGCACCTTTACTCATCACGAATTACGCTCTGAGATACAGTAAATGACTAAACGCCACAAACATCACTCTGCTCATTACTCAGGGGTTGTAAGAGACGCCACGAATGACAAATACGTTTTCAGAAGCTCATATTCTACGGTTAGCTGTCTCATTTGTCGGCTAAAACTCTTTTAACTCCCATAGTAAAATGACTAATGTCCGCTTGCTAGAGGCATAATTTCCTGATTCTGCTTTGTGAAATACGGAGGTTACAGAGTTCGACTGATCTTTTGAAATGGCCACCTGTCAAACTTTAAAAGTGCTTTCTGTAGTGCAATGACTGCATTCAGGAACTTTAAAGAAGATGCCATCATTGAGAGGACTGTCAGCCTCTAGTGGCCTTTATGATGCATTTAGCATTGCTATTAATAGCCTTGTTTGTTAAATTCACTGCTTTGAAGTTGTTACAAGCTAAAGACTTCTGCTGTGTCACCTTTTCATTCATTTAGATGAACTTATTGATCCTACACAGCAGAAGTATAAGAACAGATGCATAATTTTAAAAATAAATAAATAGAAGATTATATATATTTTGTGCCTCTATTTACAAATGGGAGCATGAAAAATCTAAAAATTTGAATACATCTCCTTGGCCTGTGGGAAATCATAACAGGCATTTTGTTTTACTGTTTCTTAATTGATTAATTAAGAAAATAATCTGCAGCTTCATGAAAAATAAAAATAATTAATTGCACGCTACTACATGCTAGTCAAAAACAGTCACAAGAAAGCTGCAATAAAATATTTAAATACAAAAATTGGGAAAATTCTTGTCTGCAGGTAGCAGTGCTAGCATCTTTAAACTCTTTGGTTTTGCTGCTACAAGTGCAATAACTGTATTTTAAGTGTGTGTCTTATAATGCAAGACAGTAGTGTCAAAGCTCACGGTTTGCAGTGTGATTGTACAGTAGTTGTTTTGTTGTGTGGAAAACAGCAGTGATTGAATAGTCTAACAGCAGCAGGGATGCAGAGATGTAACCTGTAATTTGCAACAAAGTAACACACATCATTGCACACAGTTTATTAGGGCAGAGATCCACAGTGGTGATGTCATGCAAGGTATTTTACTTAGTGGAACAAAACTTGGTGTAAGTAATAAGTCAGACTTTCATTTTGATGTTTCTTGTAAATCCCTTCAGTAAATCTCATTTTCCACAGAGATTCTTGGTACCAAACAGCAGAAATAATAACGTTACAGCCTCCAAAATCTCACCATCCTCTGCCTCTCAATTCTAACCACACAGTTTCAACTTCATGTCAGGTTACCTGGTTTAAACGTGAGGTGACTGTAATCGGCTCTTTCCGTTCTTCTTCTTCTTGATCTTTAAAACAAACGGGAGGGCGTGTTGAGAAAACAACAGGGCTCATGGGAAAGTACAGTTAGTCTTTATTCTGGGAATCATTAGCAGAAACAATTCCCACAATTAGAGGATATCAATCATCTCCACCATGGAATCATTTGTTTATGAAAACTATATATTGAGGGGTCAGCACTGATAAAAATAGATTTCAAAGTGCAACATGTAGCTGTTTTTTCTGAATTTAGCTCATACTGAAAAGCAGCCTGCAGGTAGAGGATGTTTGGCCCCGTTGCCCAAAAACATTTAGATGTCAAGATGTCCACATTAAGCTGGCAAAAGTTCCGATAGTTTAATCCAGTGGTTCCCAACCTAGGGGTCGGGGCCCTACAAAGTGTCTTACATACATTTGTATTCATTTTTTGAACTTTTCTCAAATTTTTGCTTTTTTTGCAAAATATTGGATAATTTGACCTCTTTTTCTTCAAACTGTTATTTAAATGAAACCATCTGAGAAGGGAAATGTCTCTTTTGGTGAGTCTGTTAAAGACATCAGACATCTAAAACATGACACGCGGCTCTAACAAGACACTGCTTTGTTGTAAGGGGTCACACCTGAAAGGTTGAGAACCACTGTTTTAATCTTTAATGATAAAGTGCATTTTATTAGCTGATCATATTTTTTTTGTCTTTTTTTTTTTAAGAATCTTAATCTAACGAGTAACTACAGGTGTCAGATAAATACAGTTCAATAAAGTACGATATTTACCTCTGAAACATAGTGGAGTAGAAGTATAAAGTATTATAAAATGGAAATTCTCAAGTATAGTACAAGTACTGCAAAACTGTACTTAAGTACAGTACTTGAGAGTGGATAACTAGTGTTTTGTCAATGGTCCCCAAGGAGGTCACACAGCAGTGCCTCCATGAGCTGGAGGGGAGTCACTGTACTCCTTAAAGATACCTGAGCAGGTTGGACCATGAGTTTAAAGGCAGACTTAACAAATAGTCTTTTTTTTTTTACTTTGCAGAATAGAATTTATGACCTTTTTTAAGTCTGACATAAATCTTTTAAATAAAGCAGATAGATTATACTGTACATCATTCCGACTGGGATAACTAATGTAAGTCAAGTGAAGATAGGGTTGCTAAAGGGAAACAAAGTATGAATGACGATTGAGTATTGGCAGCTGTTTGCCTCATTAGACTATAATTACTTACTGTTTACTTTAATGGCCACACAACCAGAGGTGGTGGAATTTGTTTTTGGTACAGCATGATAAAAACACACGGTGTCAGCAGCACAACTTAAAGGCAGACAAATAACCTTATCACACATTGAATAATAATCACAGCATTCCTAGGTGGACAGAGAAAAGCTGCATGTAGCACGATCCAAAGATGCTGGGGAGTTAACCTGTTTTCTTTACAGCTACATTTCTGACAATACAGTGTTGCCACCTGTTAATAGTACTAGAAAAACACTACTAAATATTTTTTAATCAAAGATACACTCAATGATTTGTTATGGTGCCCCAAAATTGCCAAATGTCTTCTCAGCTCTCTATGGTGTTATGAAACTCAGTTGATGGATTTCAAAACATTAGCAATACATTTTTGGGGATTTGGGAGTGGTGTAAAACAAAGTCAGGAAGTGTATACTTAATAAAAGCATTTCACTTGTTTATATACCACTTTTATAGCCAGCAATGAAACACCTTTAAAGTCTTTGAAACAATACTAATACAAGAAATAAAATCCATTAAAAGTGAAAATTCCTGTACAAATGGAAAAAGCATAGTACTATTAGCAGTAAAATGTATCTTAAGTACCACAAGTCAAGTTATTTTCAGTGTATTTACACTAATTAAGGATGCATTAACATGTAAGAGGTCATGTAAGATCCTGTGCGATCTAACGACTCCACATGCTGCTTAAACTCTAACAGTGCAGCAAATTTTATGAGCTTATCAGAGACTTTAGCCCCGCTATAGACTGGAAACTTGTTCAGTGTGTTCTGGGTGAGAGACCCAGTGCATGCTGGGATAGGCTCCATCCCCTCTGGCAGGATAAGGCGTAGAAAAAAATGGATAGATGGATGTGTGTAGAAGAGAGTAAAAGAATAAATTGCCATAAATTATAAGTGAGGTACTTTTAGGTAAATCCATGTTACCTGGTTGCTGTTCGTGTGCAGCTCCAAAGGTTTCCTGGGTTTCCACTGCTTTGATCTCACAGGGGACGTCTGCTTTCCAGGAAACATTGGCAGAATTTGACTGTGTTTCCACTTCGTCACAGCATTAATAAGTCATCATGTCATGAGTGTTTACCTGGGTGGGAGTAGCTCTCATTGTATGGGCGTTTTAAGAAACTGAAACCAGGCAAGGTGACAGTAATATGAAGTCATGATACTCGATAAATGTCACTGTGTGTGTGTGTGTGTGTGTGTGTGTGTGTGTGTGTTACAAAGAAAGAAAGAGGGGAGATAGAAAGACAGAGATAGAGACTACTGTAGTTCAATGTCCTGTCCACTAGAGGGAGACTCCGTCCCGCAGAAAACAGCCTGTTCACTCCAACAGTATTTTTCTCTGCTACAGTCCTTCAACTTACCTGAAAATACTTTTCAGTGAACTTGAAACATTATTTTCGACGCTTTTTTGTTAAAATTTCGATCCACCACCAACATAAACCACAATCGGCCACTGTTTTGCATTATTAAACACCGAGTCCGTGCTACAGGAGGCACGCCTATATTATATTTTCAGTCTAACGGTTTCCACAGCGGTTGTCGGGCAAAAATAACACTTTTCATCCAAACAATCAGTATAGGATACCAATAATATTACTTTAGGTTCTGATAGTGTAGCTGTGGCACTTAGTGCTGAGTTTAAAGTCATTTGATACAGCTTTGTATTCTCTGTGATGATCTCTTATGTTTCACTAATATTCCTACAAACGAAATTACGCTGTTTTTTTTGTTTTGACATAGGCCTGTAAGAAGTTTGCTCTTCTTCTATTTCTCTTTTTTTATTCATTAAAAGTCACATCATATACATTATTTCTGTTATAATAAAACACTGGTTTTGCTGTCAGATCGTTCGCCACCGACCTCCTCCCCTACCTTGTGTAGATCCATAAGATTCATTAGAAAATGCGGTTATTTTGTCACTTTTCTGACCGGGATGATTTCACGGATCACAGGTCAAATGTGATTTTTACCAAAACGAAAAAATGCGTAAGAGTTTTCCCACATGGGCTTATTAAGGTATTTCACCTCCCTAAATAAATACATCACCATCAATAACTAAATAATTAAATGCCTTTTTGTGTATTCAGTGTTGATTTTACTCTTTCTAATATCCAGGCTAGTGTTGATGGGGTGGAGAGAGAGAGACATGCTTGATCAAATTAGGCTATTTGTAATTTGCAACACTTTGTCACTTCGGACGATTTTGTATAAAATTCAGTAGCAGAAAATAAAATATTTCGTAATATTTAATAGCAGCATGAAGTTTCTATATTACATTTTCTGCTGCTGCTGGAAATTAAATATACAATCCGCTGCGGCTGCAGGAAATTACTAAAGATTTGGCAAGAAATAACACGTATTACTGGTCAGTGTGATGAATAACTAGGCTACAAGTGACTGTGATTTCCAAATTAATGTCGATGTATTTCCGCTTTATCTGTTCATGATAACTTTTCTGCATCAGCTGCGGATCACATTTGGACACACTTTATGCTGAGACACGACGACCTGCGGCCGAGCCTCTGCTGTTTCCACAAGCGTCGCTGGAGCTAAAAAGAAAAGAGGAAAGGGAATGAAATGAGATCCAAATGTGACCCCTGTTTGTAACTTATGTCCAGTTTGGGCCCTTCTCTGCGGGGGCTCCTCTTCGACGCTTTTGCGGCAAGTCTGTGCTTTTTAACGCATTGTTGTTGTTGTTGTTGTTGTTGCGGTGTTTATGTATTTATTAATCTTGTTATCACTCTACAGCCGTGTTACTTTAATATTTGATGTATCTTTTCACAGTAGAATATTAAACTAGGAATATGAAGAATAAAGGTCGGCAGAAGTTCGTTTTATTAATCTATTAAATATTTCCCAAACCAGAAGAACTCCAGTGATTTACCGCTGCATACATTTAGATCAAAAGTCAAATTGACGTAAATAATAATAAATAATTAAAACCGGTTTAGTTCAAATGTCAAAAAGATGTCAGGACTTCCTTTGCATGACATGAAAATATCTATCTCTGGATATTGTTGACAGGTAGTTATTACTCTGTAAACAAAAAGCAAAAAACAAAAAACCCTACAAGAACCAGATAATCAAAATGTCACAGCCTGATAAGCTTCCTGTGTGATGAGAAGGCAGACATTTGACATTATGGTTTGTTTTTCCTTCTCACACTTCACACACACACACACACACACACACACACACACACACACAGAAGTCGAGTCACACAAGCAGGAATTCATGATTAAGTGTTTTATTTAAAAAAAAAAATGTAGATGTGTATTAATGACATTAATACCCCAATAAAGTATCTACTGCCATATCTAATAAATAAAAATCCTTTTAAATTGTTCAGGATGTATAGTGTTCAACTTGCGTATTATTTTATTTTAAACATGACACAATTATTAAACCTCTTATTGAAAAACAGTTAAAGTGTCTAGTAGCACTCTTATTTAGGAAAATGAATGATCAATAATCTATTTATTTTCTGTTTGACTATGGAATTAGCATATAAATTTACAGTGACATCTAGATCCTTCTATTTTTTTCTGTAAACTTAACCTTTAACTTTGTGGTACAGGGCTAAAATGATTTGTAAAATGCCTCTTATTCAATATCCGAGTCACGCCTCTCTACAATGACAGAAAAATGTGGCAGTAAAATCCCAAAACAGATTAAAACATGTTTAAAGAAGCACCTAGCTGTGAAATCAACTTCAGTGTTTGAATTTCATTTTCTTTGAACTTTGAATATATAAAGTTTCACATCTTTCTTCTTGTGTGAGTGTGTTTGTGTGTTTCTGAGTCACCTGCGGTTGTGAGGAAGATAATATTCACCCCACTGGTGTCTCTCACTTTAAGTCAGCGTAAAATGGATATTAGAAATGTTAAAGGTTGAATGGTAGCATACTGCAGGCGGCACACGGTGCGATAGTTAATGTTGATGTAGGAGGTTGCACTGTTAGCTTTTACTGACCTAACAGCTGCTTTCACCGAGAATCAGACAATACAAATATATAAAGTGTGTAGTGGAAAATAGAAAATAAAGTAGGGTGATCTACAAACCTGAACATCTAGTATCATTTTAGGAAAACATTCATTTATTCTCTTCCCTACTAAAAGATAAACTTCTGTAACTTCTTACATTGTGCTGTTACATACGAGGTGTATCTTATGCATTTGTAGTGTAATGTCATGGTGAATTCAGTTTAACATCCACAAAATCCCTTAATAAAAATCATATATATAATATATCATATAATTCAGTCGAAACAGTTAACAAAACATACATTATGTTTCAGGCTATGGCAAAACAACAAGCACAAAAACACAAAACTAAAAGAGTATCAGAACATGTGAACATCTTGTTGATTGTGTGTATGTGTTCAGTGAAATTTTAAGTTCAGTAAATCATAAACCATTAAGTATGTGAACACTGTATGAAGCACTCAATTGCCAGTTTATTAGGTACACCTAGCTAAAACTAATGTAGTCCAATACAACAGTCCTGCAATAAATTCTCCCTTCATGAGTACAAAGAGGTGTTTCTGTTATTTAGCCTACCCTCGTTGATAAGAATGGGGTGGACAAAGTAATAAAAACTCCTGTCACTGTAATGCAATACAGTTCAACAGCACCGCAAACTTCAGCCTCTAAAGTGATCATAAAATTGAATCAACACCTCTAAAATAGTTTCAGCCAAAACTGAACATGATAACCTTCATGAATGTAGAATTTTGTGTAATTTTTTATGTTGTGTCTTAGGCTGCAATAAATACCTACCTTCATGGAGGTTATAATGTTCAGTCGTTGTTGAGACTGTTTTAGAGAGGTGTTTCTGTTATTGAGCCTACCCTCATTGATATAAACGTGGTGGCCAAAATAATATAAACACCTATTAGTCAGTATAATGAAATACAGTTTAACAGCACCACAAACTGCCGCCTCCAAAATGACCACACAGTTGAATCAACACCTCTCTAAAACTGTTTCAATAACAACAACCAAACATCATAACCTTCATAGGATTTATAGCAGGACTGTTGTATTAGACTGCATTAGTTTTAGCTAAGTGTACCTAGGTGTTAAAATGGCAACTGAGTGTAAAGCTGAAGCCACAGGGCACACAAGCATTACGTGTTGCAGACTCCATTTTCTGAAGCAGAAGCATTTAAGGTGGTTGTGGTGCTCAGATAAATTGTTATATTATGGTGAAAAAGGCTTCAGTCTGTATTCATATTTATCTGGTAGTTGTAGATTTTTACTGTTAGCGGTGTGTAGTATTTTGGACATAGAAACTGAAGCTTTATGTAAGTTGCTGTGGACAAAAGTGTCAACCTCTTGTCTTAAAGATCAAAGTAATATCTGTTGGTGGTTCTGGGTGGAATCATTTCACTTTTTCCAATGCACCTCAGCTCGCACTTTCTTCATCTCCAAACACAGGGCTTGTGCTAGTCCCTTCATTGATTCATGAAAAACCATTTTAAACTTTTTCATTTGCTTCCCAGACTGAAATTCACCCTTTTCTGATTTCATATAAACATCAAGTGAAACTGCACAATAAATACGGTACTTTCATTCAAACCGTAAGCATCTCATCAGAGATAATGTTACACCTGCTTCTACAAAAAGCACTGTGGGCATCAAAGCAAAGCCTGTTATACTGTTGTGGTTATGAGTTGCTCTGCATTAATGATGATACAGCAATGTGTTTTTGTAGAAGTGACTGTTCAGTTTCAGACGTAGGAGACGTATAAATCAAAATGTACAACGATCTGCTCTGTTAGGTCGTTTATGTTCTGAGAGGGGAAATATTATACCCCCTTCTTCTCCTATTTGTTTCTTTATTTAGCACTTACATTACTGATTATACAGTGATATGTTTTTATTTTTTCATTGTTATAACTCTAATCCAAATACTTCAAGATTGAATTTCAGCTTTAAGGTTGTTTGGATCCATATTTAATGAACAGTGTGGGACTTGTAGCCTTTTTTTTTTTTTACCCCTAGGGGAAGGAGCACATATATAATAAGGCTGCAGTTTATACACGCTTCATCGCATGTGACTATAAATACCCTCAAATTAAAGTTGAAAGTCAACACTTTAACCTTGTTGCCACTGGTTTATTTCAGATCGAATGCACTGCAGTACAGAGCCAAAACAAATACTTAACAGACTGAACTCATGCAAGGACCTTTTGTAGTTTTTGGGTTTAGAAGTTGAAATTTATGCTGCTGTTTCATTAAGGTTTTCTGGTCATGATAAGGTATTAAAAGTATAATTTTACACAGCAGCCGCTGATG